>NC_050578.1:193989202-194631702 GCF_011100635.1 Trichosurus vulpecula | reverse complement strand
TGATATCTTCCCAGTAGGATGTAAGTTCCTTGAGAGCAGGGACTATGTTTTATATTCCATTATATCCCCAATGCCTGATACAATGCCTTACACACAGTAGGCATTTTATAAATGCATGCTAGATCAGATTCGAGTATGGGGTTTCATCTTGGGAGACTTGGACTCACATTCTGGCCTTGCCTTTTACTAGCCATATGACCTTGGGCAAGTATAATAGTCCATTAACGATAAAGTCAATGAATATTTATTAAGAACCTACTTTGTGCCAGGCATAGCTCTAAGAGATGGAGACACAAATAGGAAAAGAAAGCTTTTGCCCTCGAGAACCTTACAAGCTAATGAGGGACGACAAAAGGCAAAAGGAAGCTTCTTCCAGCATAGTGAAGAAATCAGTCAGAGAAGACCCAAAGTAGCGCAGCCAGGTGAGAAATGAAATATAATAATAGATAAAATAAGTCTATGTATAATATGTAATTACAATAGGTAGCATTTATATAGACCTTCAACATTTGCAAAATGCTTAAAGTGATGTTAATTCATTTGCTCCTCACAACAACCCTGTGAGATGGGTGCTATGATTATAGGCTGAGAGGTTGTGACTCACCCCAGAGTGTTTAAGGGAGGATCCTAACTCAGGTCTTCCTGACTCCAACTCAGACATTCTGTCCACTGAGCCACCTTAGCTGCACCTACCAACTCTTTGGTTTTCAGTGTTCCTTATCTGTAAAATGGGAATGAATTACCTACTCTTTCTTCTCATGGGACTAAGGTGTATTCCAAATGAGATGATATACATCAAAGTACTTCATAACTGCAATGCCTTAGACAAACGTAAGCTATTTATTATCTTTCTTTTCGACCCGAAGCCTTCCTTCTTCCTGAGCAAGTTAAGGTTGGGGACAGTTACCAGCTGCAAACCAGCTGGGCATAGACTATATGGGAGAGAACATGATACTAATGCAGCCAATTCACCACCACAAGCGTCCCTTCCCATTCACAGCCTTCACATTAAGAGTCACAGCCAATGGCTTCTTTGGCCCCAGCTGCAATGCTTCTGAGTCAGGCCCATTTACATTATGTTGCTGTTGATCCTGCTGGACATGACAAATATGTATATATCTCTGTGGCTACGCCTGCCTGTCAGAGAATTCCAGCCTTCTGGGCCAGCTGGACGTTGAGGAAGATTTTTTTGGCCCCTGGTTCTCTCTGGGAATCCAAGAGCACTGAGGTAGGTCCCTTCTGTCCAAATTCTGCCCCCTTGTTTATGGGTAAATAATTCTTCTCTCCCCTCTTGATAATTTCACCTTGCCCCATTTCGTGTCCCCTCATCTTTCCTTCATCCCTGTATCTGAGCCAAGTTCTGTATGATTTAGGTTCTTTGATCTAGTCCTTTATTATTCTTAACAAGCTGAAGGTTATTGTTAGCTTGTTGCCAGAAGCGGCCTCTTTCCTCTACGAGCAAGGCTACGGGACCTACTCATGCATTTGTCTTCCTGGCTCCTCTCTCCTTTTCCAGCCTCTCCCTTTTCCCTTCACAGTGGGAAGCAGTGGTCAACAAAGCTTCTTAGAAGATCGGTCATATCCTCCAAACCTTCCCACTTTAGAAGTGATGCTTGGCCATTTGACCTCAGGGACTCACTCCTTCCTTCTCACTTCATTCCAAATAAATAAACCACAGGCCTCTAGAGTCAGTAGAAACCCTAGCAGACATTCTTGGCCTCTTCCCCTGATCACATCAAGTTGGATTTTTAGGGGAAGAAATTACTAGATAAACTGGGGACTTTAGAAAATTTTAGTCTCAGATGGCATGCAAGGATTTCTGCGTAACTCCTTCAAGGGCTGCCCTAAATTGTAGTAAAGAACTGAAGAAAAGTTAAAAGTGGCATTTATGTATGTGTATCACCATTAGATACTGGTTTTATTCTTTTAGAATTTTGTCCCTTTTTAAATCCTTTTGTAAGATTTAGTGATTTCTAGAGTAGGTTCAGCACCAAAAAATGTAGTCTATATGGTGGATGCCTGGTTGTCCTTTGCCTAGATTATGAGCTCCTTACAGTCAGATACGACATGTAAATTTTTTAATCTTCTCCAAGTCATAAAATATGTATATAATAAATTGTTGAATGAATGAACAAGTGAATGATTAAGATGGAATCCAATTTCTGGTACAGGGATGAGTACAGAATACTGTTAAAGACAAATGCAGGTAATATAGATCCGCGTTCAAATGCCATTAGTAAAGAATTGGATAAGATATTATTCCTAGCACCAGAGTAGATATTATGCTCAAAATGGCCACTTTAGGCTCTACTGAAGAATTTTATTCCAGCCAGAATCTTGGGACTCTTTTGTAGAGAAACAAAAAAAAATTTTGATGGACCTAAATAGAAATAAGTGTATTGTGCCTTTGATGGCTCATGGGGTCCAAACATATATTACCTACTGTCCCTGCATCATCTAAAATTGGCATTTAATAAATTTAGGGAATATTGAAAGCTCATTTCTTGTTAAAACTAACATTGTTCAGATGCTTAAATTTAATAAATGGAGTCAGCAGTCTGATGAAGCCACTATCACTTCTGCTGAGAGCCATGCGTTATCTCCCAATACTATCACTCTATAAATTTTATAAATGGTGTATTATGGGTTCACCATCCACATGGAATTTACAATGAAGTAAATACAAAGAAAATTGTAAGTTGGGAAGAGAGAACAGAACAAGCATTGTTAGCACCTACTATGTGCTAGGTGTTGTGCAAAATGCTTTACAAATATGGTCTCCTTTATCTCATACTAGCTCACAAATACAAAATAACTTCCTGGGAGTGAGCAAAAGGGACAAGTAGAGAGCATAGACAACTTGGGGATCAGAAAAGGCCTCATGGAGGAAATGTATTCAATGTGTGTCTTGAGAGGAAGCTAAAGATGATAAAATGTGAGGAGAGAGGGATTTTGAGGCATTGGAGAAATACTGTGCAGAGGACGGGAAGTAAGACATGGGATGTCACATATGGAGAAGCAGTAGGTTAGTTTGGCTAGAATGTGAAAGGAAAAACAATGTGAAACAAGTCTGGGAAGGTTGGCTGGCCACATGATTAAGGACTTTAAATGGGGAGAGAGAGAAAGAGAAAAAGAGAGAGAAAGAGAGTGTTTGCAAATTTTAGAGACAATAAAGGGTCACTGAAACTTCTTGAGCCAGGGAATGATATAGTCAGACTTATGCTTCAGGATCACTCATTTGTCAACTGTGTGGATTGGGAATTGGAGAAGAGAGAGACTGGAAGCTGAGAGACCAATTAGGAGGCTATTGGAATCTTCTAGTCAAGAAGTTTTGAAGGTGCAAACACAGGTGGCGGTCATGTGAATAGAAAAAATGGTATAAACATGGGAGGTATTGTGAAGATAACATCCACAAGACTTGGCACCTGATTGGATAGTAAAGAGTCAAGGATGACTCTGCAATCACAACCCAGATGACCGGAAGGATGAGTGTCTCCTCAACAGAAACAAGGACATTAGAAGGAGAAGCCAGGTAAAGGTGAAAGGTGATGAGTACTATTTTGGACAAGTTGTGTATGAGGCACTTACTTACGAGGAGGTTGCTGATACAGGACTAAAACTAAACAAAAGGATGAGGGATGGGTATGTAGATTGGGAAGCTATCTGCATAGATGGGACAACTGAACCCATAAAATGGATGTGATCATGGAATAAGATGGTCCAGAGAGAAAAGAAGAGGGTCTGGACTAAAATCCTGATGAATGATACGAATGATCATCTAGCAAAAGAGGGTGAAAAGTGCTCAAACAGCTAGGGAGAAAATGGTGTCATGAAAACCGAAGGAGAAGCAATACCCATGATGAGAGGGTAGTCAATTGAGTCCAAAGCACCAGAGCAGTCAAGAAGGACTGAATAAAAGACCAGTGGATCTGGCACTTGAGAGATGGTTGATTTTGTCCAGAGTGGGCACAGATTCCAACCCTTCCACATCTTAGTGGTCAGTTCTCAAGAATGGCTAAGGCCAAACCCTTCAGCACCCTGGGGCCAATTTAAAGAAGAGTCTGAATTTAACTAGGCTGATCTGTGGATTATAGAAATGAACACTCATCCTCGGGTCCTACGGGTCTTTCTGGCTTAGTGGAGCCTTCCAAAGCTTTCCTTTAGCTTCTTTAAAATCGGGGTCCCTTCTGTGTCATGATGAAGTATTGGTATCGGACTTTGGTGAAGGCGTATAAATAATAACAAGAACTAAAGCTTATATAGCACTTTATACAAAGTATAATAAAGACCTTAAGCTATTAAAGTTTAAAACATCTTATCCTCACAATAACACTGGGAGGTAGGTGCTACCATTATCTACATTTTATGGGTGTGAAAATTGAGGCAGAGGTAAAATGACTTGTACAAGGCCACACAACTAATAAATATCTGAGGCTAAATTAGAACTCAAGACTTCTTGACTCAAAATCCACTAATCTATCCACTATGCCCCCAGTTGCCTATATAGAGGGGATTACTACTTTGGGTAGAAAGTTAGGTTTTTGGTGTTTAATCAGTTAGCCACGTCTAATTCTTCATGATCCCATTTGGGTTTTCTTGGCAAAGATGCTGCAGTGATTTGCCATTTCCTTCCCCAGCTCATTTTACAGGTGAGGAAACTGAGGCAAACAGGGTAAGGGATTTGCCCAGAGTCACATAGCTAGTAAGTTTCTGAGATCAGTTCTGAACTCAAGTCCTCCTGACTCCACACCTAGCACTCTATCCACTGTACCACCTAGCTGCCGCAGAAAGTTAGATTACCTCTAAGTCCTTTTCAGTTATAAATTTCAAGAATGCAATGTCCAAAGTAGTTTGAAAACTAGTAAAGAAATTCTTAGTTCAGTGCAAAGAGAGTTGGACTTTCCTGGATTCAAAGGACCTGGATTCAAATCCCTGCTCTGTCACTTTTTAAGAATATGAACCTCAGATGACCTCTCTAGGTCTGTTATCTTATATGTAAAATGAGAATTAATCTGCTTCTAAAACTCCTGCAAATGAATGACCTTATGAAGCTTCAAGAGATTCTGAAAACAAGCTCTGCACGGAAGAGAACCAAAATAACCCAATTAAGGAAATAGAGACCATTGAAATAGCTTCGAAAAGCATGCAGAGAAATGAATGGATGACAGTTCCATAAGGACTGGTTACAAGGCACTAGTGTATCTGGGGACATCTCTAATATTTTTGGATTGATTCCGATGACGAGAGTAGTAGGAAAGGAGGCTCAGTCATAGAGGACCTCACTTTGAATCCCACCTCTGCCTCTTAATATCTGTGTAACCTTGTACGTATGTAATCTCTAGGGCTCATTTTTTTTCATCTATAAAATGAAGGCATTGAAATAGATCATCCTTAAACTTTGTCCCATAATTCACATCACAACAGGAAGCTGGGCTAGATTACCCATGGGTCTGACAAAGTATAGGAATATTGCTTGGGAGTATTACAAATTAGATAGGAAGCCTACTAAAGTAAGTGGGAAGAAAGTTCCTTGAGTGAAATAATGGAGAGTCTGCTGTACTCTTCTGAGATGAAGCTTCTTTTTAACACAGTTGGCTCAAAATGTCAGAGATGCACAGGACTTTAGCATCATGCCATCTAATGAACTTTTATAATAGTTGAGCAAACTGTAGTTATTCAGTCGTGTCTGACTCTCTGTGACTCTGTATGGGGTTTTCTTGGCAAAGATACTGGAGTGGTTCACCATTTGCTTCTCCAGTAGATTAAGGCAAACAGAGGTTAAGTGACTTGCCCAGGGTCACACAGCTAGTGAGTGTCTGAGGCCAGATTTGACTCCAGGCCCAGCGTTCTATTCTCTGAGCCACCAAACTGCCTCCAAGGCAAACAATCTATTTCAAAGGGTTGTGGTGAGAAAAGTACTTTATTAATCTTTAAAATGCTATAGAAATGTGAATTATTATTATACCACACTGCCTCTCATCTCTTTCCATCTTTGTAACCTTTAACCAAATGGAGAAGGAGGAGGTAGCTTAGAGCAATATGCCAAATCTGGGAAGAACGCTTAGAGACCTAACTGAAATCTCAGAGAAGAGAAAATGGACCAAGATACACACAAAAGATAGAACTGCAGCTGAAGAAACTGTCAGCACATTCCACACTATGGGCTCCTGTTCCATTTGGTTACTTAAGAGGTCGACATTCCTGTCCTTTTCTTAGAGATTATAAGACCAATGGTTTCCCTACCCAATTATCACTGGGGAGATCAGGAAATTCACAGATCTTTTCCAAGCAAAATTAATTCCATTTTTAAAAATATATAGATTGGTCCCAAAGCACAGGAAAGGACCTTAGGATCATCTAATCCAACTCTAATTTTGCAGATGAAGAGATCAAAGCCCAACAGGTGACTTGCCCAAGACATAGAGCTATTAAATGTCAGAACCAGGTTTCAAATTTGGGTCCTCTGGCTTTTATTCTGCCATGCACTGCAGAGGTCAGACAATTCTTTATTGTTAGGAACCAAGATTTAAGTTTATATAAGAGAAGCAGGATTGTACGGTGGGAAGAGGGTTGTGACCCTGCGCAAGTCACTTAACCTCTATCTACAAAGCACTTAGCACAATGCCTGGCATATATTATATACTTAGTGACTTCTTGTTGTTTCCTCCCACCCCGATGATTTCTAAGGCCCTTTCAGCTCTCTCATTCAGTGATTCTCTGGGAATATCTGGGACACAGATGAAAATCCAAGCCCCAGGTTGCTTATACTTTTATATGACTCATAACTTTATCTGGGACCCCTAAGTCTTGCATATGGCTCTAGATAATACCCACACTATCAGGTTTAGTGCTAGGACTTATATTTGGACTTTTTCCACTGGCCCCAAATCTCCTTAAAGCTTATAGATTAGCAGTTCACATAGATCTAAGGACTTACTGGGATTTGGGTCCAATGTGTTCTCAGAACGCAAATAAGATAGGCATTAAAGGCTCTGCTTTCATAATCATAGTTTAGATTCCCATAGTGCCTTTCTTCCAAAAGGCTAGAAAGCCTTTAATAATCTCTCTCTGCCCTCGAAATTGTTATTCTCTGCTTCAGAAAACAAAGCGTGTATGCCCTACCCAGGTGACATCAGCTACTGAGATTTGGTGTTGAAGTGTCCTCCTAGAGGCAGGGAGATATAGATGGGAAGTGTGCTGAATTTCGTGGTACATTCTCTGGGTTAGAAGCCCAGTTCTGATACTTACTAGTTGTGGGTCCTTAAGCAAGTCACGTGATCACTCTGGGCCTCAGTTTCCTTATATGTCAATGATGAGGTTGAAGCAGATGGTCTCAAAGGATCTTTCCTACTCTCACATTCTAGGATTTTGCTGTAATTAAATATCCATTATTGTTTGGTGTTCCTTGAAGTGCTATCCAATTTGTCAACCAATGACTTTCTTAAAATGTGCCACCCAGAAATGAAACAGAAGTTTTGATGTGCTCCTTTGTGAAACAATGAAGTGCCCTGGCCAGACAACATAAGAGTGGTGTCTTCATTCCTTGGTGCCTCATTTTAAGAAAGACAATGATGAGCTGGAGAACACTTAGAGAAACCAGGCTGGTGAGAAGATTAGAAACTATACCATATGTTTCTGTTGTTGGTAGTGGTGTTGTTCTTCATTCATTTCAGTTGTGTTCAACTCTTCAAGACCCCATTTGGAGTGTTCTTGGCAAAGACGCTGGAGTCGCTCGCCATCTCCCTTTCTAGCTCATTTTACAGATGAGGAACTGAGGCAAACAGGGTTAAGTGACTTGCCCAGGGTCACACAGTGTCAGATTTGAATTCAGGAAGATAAGACTTTTATGCCATGTAAGAATCAATTAAAGACTGGGGTTGTTTAGAGATGTGGGTGGAGAAGACAAAGGACCAGAGGGGGAGGGAAGAAGAAGGTATGAGAAGGTAAAGAAAGAGAAGAAGAGTAAGGAGGAGGAGGAGGAGGATTAGGAGAACAAGTAAGAACAAGAGCAGGAGGAGGAAGAGGAGGAAGATGAGCAGGAGAAGAAGAAGGAACAGGAGAAGAAGGAAGAGCAAGAGGAGGAGGAGAAGGAGGAGGGAGAGGAGGAGGACAAGAAGAAAAAAGAGGAAGAGGAGAAGACAACAGAGAAGATGAAAAAAGAGGAAAGGAAAGGGGAAAGGGAGGACATAGGGTGTTGGAGATGGAGATACAGATGAAGAGAGAGATATACAGATAGATCCTGGACAGACATTGCAAATAGATATAGATGTATATACCAATACAGATATAAATATATATTATATGGATGCAGTTATAGACATAGATGGATAAATATAGAGAGAGATTTGGAATTAGCAATACATCCTAAACAGACATTGCAGATAGACATAAAGATTGAAATAGATATATATTCTAGACAGACACCACAAATAGATAAAATATTGATATAAATATAAATAAATAAATTAATCAACTTAAAACATTTATCAAGTGCCTACTATATGCCCAGCACTGTGCTAGGCACTGGAGTTACAAAGACAAAAATTTAACAGTCACTGCCCACTAATAACATATTCTAGATAATGAGATAACTTGTATACATAGCATTTATACAAAATATTATAAATGATATCAGGGTATTAATACCTTATTAACGCATTAATCCCTCATCATTTGGCATTATATTCTTTGACTATATCAACTAATTTGAAGGGAAGAGGGTGAGGAGGAATCAGACCTCCACATCTTACACAAGGATAAAATCTTTCTCCACCTACTGCCAAAAATATGTTGATATCTTATCCAGCATTTAAAAAAAAAACTTTCCAAAGCCCTCAAATTACTGTCTTCTTTGTATTTCCCTT
Source organism: Trichosurus vulpecula (assembly GCF_011100635.1). Taxonomy (NCBI): domain Eukaryota; kingdom Metazoa; phylum Chordata; class Mammalia; order Diprotodontia; family Phalangeridae; genus Trichosurus; species Trichosurus vulpecula. The sequence goes on along the minus strand of NC_050578.1, from coordinate 194,622,838 downwards.
TACCATGAAATTCCTAGAAAAAAATATATCTACACCAAAGGTGTCAAACATCTGGCCCACAATACTCCTAAGGGCAGCCCAAACTAGATTAAAATGTAATTGGAAAATACTTTTTAAATTAAATTAAAATACAACATAGATAATGTTCAGTTGTGCTTTTCTAAGTCAACATACTGCCTGATTCTATTTAAGCTTGACACCACTGTCATACAGTGCACTAACCTAACTTTACTATTTCTCACTGACTACTTATAATCTGGCTTTCAACCCACCACATTACTGAAATTGTTTTCTCAAAGTTTACCCATGAGTTCTTAATTATTTAATCTGACATCCTTTCTCGGCCTTCATCATCCTTCACTTCCCTGGACCTTTTTGATACAGCTGACTTTGGTTTCCTTTGGACAACTTCCTTCCTTAGCTTCTCCTGATTTTCCTCTTTCCTGCCTGATGGTTCCTATCCATTCTCCTTTCCTGGTTTTTCATCAATTGCCCGCTCTTTAACCATGTGTCCTCCAAGGCTCTGCCCTCTTCTCTCTTCAAACGTTCCCTTGATGATTTTATTTACTCCCATGGTTTTGACTATCAACTCTATGCTGATGAATCCAACATAATACATGCATAGATACATATATAGGTGTATGCATACATATAGGTGGGTCTAAGCTCTCTCCTGACCTCTGATCGTACGTCTCTTTTTTTTGGAGGGGGGAGGCAAGGCAATCGGGGTCAAGTCATACATCTCTACCTATATGTCCTGTTGGTATCCAAACTTAACATGTCTACAGTAGGAGTCTATCTTCCCTAAAACTAGACCTTTTACCAAAAGTTCTGGTTTTGTTGGTGGCATCACCATCCTTCCAAGCATCCAGGTTGTAAACCTCAGGCTCCTCTCTGAGTCTTCCCGGCTTCCCTCACATCCACATCTACTCATCTCCCTTTCTCTCTACTCACCCAGATACCACCTTAGTCCAGATTTGCATCATCCAATGTGCAGATTATTATAACCGTAGTACATGAGTCCTCTCTGGGCTCATTCTGGATAAGCACCCCACAGTTCAGCACCCCTTAATGAGCTTGCAACTAGATGATGCAGTGGATAGATCCCTGGACTTGGAGTCAGGAAGATCTGAATTCAAATCTCCCCTCAGACACTAGCTGAGTAACCTGGACAACTCATTTAACCTCCGCTTCAGTTTCTTCACCTGTAAAAGGGGGATAATATAGCACCTACCTTATACAGTTGTTGTCAGGATCAATTGAGATAATATTTATAATGTGCTTAGCATAGTTTCTGGTACATAATAGGTATTTAATAAATACTTGTTTAAAAAATCTCTCATTAGCAGTGGCAGGTTGGATCCCTAGAGAGGTGGCTTTCAGTATTCTCAGGGTTATTATATGAGTGGCTCTCCTCACACTGTAGCTCCTAAGCCCCCACCATTGTATTTCTTCTTTACAATTATCTGGAGATTCAATTAGTTCTTAGCAAAGGTATTTGCTCAAAGAGCACGGCAAGAACAGTATTTTAGAAGCATTTTCCACAATACCTGGTGAAGCACTCTCCCACCAATACACAGAGTTCATGAGAGAGTCCAGAGGAAAGAAAGGCCATGAATTTAATGTTCAGTGGTAGTGAGGCGCAGCTATAATGATCACTCATGGCCAAGGCAACTCATATCTCCGGAACTCCTGGACCTCAAAATGCTTCTGGGTTGGATTGAGCAAGCCACCCTGGCACTGGACTGCTCCTGGTGGACTGTGATGAGCAGATCACTGAACCATAGGGTTCCTCATTGTGCTTGACACCTCTGTTAGATTGGATTCATTTGCTGGGCTCACTCTGATGGATAACCATAGTCTTCACCACTTCTAGGGCTGAGCTTTCCTAGGATTTAAAATACCCATTTCAGCTGGGATGTTACAGTACTCCTCTAAGCTGGGGAGATTGGCCTCAGCCTAGGACTTTCAGAAGCCTCTCCTATTTTGCTCTCTCCTAGGAGTTTTGTCCCCTCTATGCAAGACTTAGGAAGGGTCTAGCTTCTCTTGTTCAATGATCCTTCGTGGTTCAGAGGTGGTTTCCCTCAATGAAGGCCTCCAACTTTACTTATGGTACTCAGTCCAGTGATGCTTCCCAGAGCCAGGAAGAATCTTATATACATAAGTGACTAGGGACAAAGATATCAAAATAGTCTGTACCTTGATGCAAATATATTGTTTTGGGGCATTTCATGTGCAATCAAGCTAATCAAGCCTCAGATCTTTTCTAAGTTATTGACTTTTCTTTGCATCTGAAAGACCTTCCACTTTACAGTTCAATGTTTTTGTCTCTTAAGACCTTCAGTTTGCTAAGTCTCAATGAGCAAACTATTACATAATAGCCTCCTAATTGATAACCCTGCTTAATGCCTATAATTTCTCTGATTTATCTTCATATATCTACCAAAATACAATTGTCCAGGTGAAAGGTGATGAGGATCTGGCTCACTACCTGCTTATTGCAAATAGCAAGCAGAGTGTCCTAGACATACCTCAATGTCAACATTATCAAAAAGAATTCATTTCAAAAGTTCCACCATTCTTTCATTCACCCAGGTTTATAACCTCAGTGTCATCCTCAATTCCTAACCCCTCACTCAACATGTCCAGTCAATTGTGAAATCTTGATGTTTCTCCCTCCAAAACATCTCTCACATTTTGTTCCCTCTTTCTACCTACTTTCTACCTACCTACTCTGATTCAGACCGTAATAACCTCTCTCCTGGACAATTGAAATAGCCTTCTCATTGATCTCTCTTATCTCGGGTCTTACCACATTCCAGTTCAGAAAGGTGGAACTCCCTGAGGCAATCTATCCTATTTTTAGATAGCAACAATTATTAGGTAGTAGTTCTTTATTTCAAGTGAAAATATCAGCTTGTATTAACATTATCATATAATACCATATATTGGGTATAACCTGGATTATACATGTATGCATATATATTGTCTCTTTCCCTCTACCCTCACTTCAGGAAAATATCAGCCCCTTGAGGAGCATGGATTATTTGCCCCCTCATATATCTAGCATCTAGTATAATTCCTCATATGTGGTAGCACTTATTAATGTTTATTGATTGAATAAAATCAGAAGTTTATCCAGACGCCATAAGAAAAGACATATACACATGAAATTTAACTAGAAAATAGGACTGTGATCATGTTAGGACATTTGGAGAGCTATTTCTCCATTTGTGGATGATGTTCCAAAGCCATTTGGAAATCTCTTCCCTCCCCTTGTTACTTAAATTTTTATATGCCTAAAAAACTAACTCAATGAAAAAATTCTGCTTAAAAATGTTACTAACAGTAAAGGGCAGCAGAAAATGCCAGATGACTTGTAAAAAGAAAATCATTGTAAATTTCTTGAATGCAGAGATCTGCCAAGCTTTATTCTTCCTTATATCCCCCATAGTAGGGCTGAGCACATAGTAGGGGCTCAGTGTCCATATGATCTAGGACTTAAAGATTATTTTTTTACTTTTGTCCTTTGCTTATACATTGAAATGCCTCAGGTGACTAAATATGCTACATTCTTAAACATTTTGACTCTATATACATACAAAATCAAGGTCCCCAAAAAGCATATTTTCCCTAAATTTTTTAGCTTTCACCCATGTTTGGTGACATAAAAACATGGCTTTGAAACAAAAATTTGAAACAATTCTCTAATCTCACTATTAATATACAGGTTTGCCATCTTGCAAAGGATAGATTACTTTGAAACTTGTTTTTGAATACAGCATATTATTTTAAGTTAGCTGTCTTCAGCAAACAAAGGCACAAATAGTGTTATTTTGAAAATCAGGTATAATAATGATTCTGTAGCCTCCCCTACCTGAGAGTCAGGTGTGTTATGATTCACCCATCCCTCCAAGGTTCTCTAGTACCCTTACAGGAGTTAGAGTATGTTTAGTCTTTGCTATGGTTCGAGTCTCTTGATTGTTTTCCCCTAATTTTAGGAAACCAAGTACTCCAGACCCAGTTAGCCACTTGACACTTTTAGATCAGCTTTTACAAAGGAATACTTACTTCAAAGATATAGCAAGAATAAACATAGAAACATTCCTCCCAACACCTGGGGTGGAGGGAAACTTAATCCTTTCTATATCACCTTGGCCTCTGGGGAAAAGAGAGGGATTGGGGTTCACAGTTTAACTCAATTTCATAGAGTCAGCTAGAACCCTGACTTCACAGTTACACAGGTGTGGCATAGGTTTCTTTCTGAATTTATATTTTCTTGCTTGTGATCCTGAGAATATGAGACATTGCTTTAATTTCCCCATCTGCAAATTGAGTAGAGATGGTGGAGGGAGACATGGTTACTGGATTATAACTCTCAGCTCTGATGTTTTGTGCTCTGTAGTCTAAGATCCATTCCAGCTTTAACATTCAATGTTCTAAGGCTCCTTCCAGCTCAAACATTTTATAATCCAAAGATTCTTATAACTCTCCCATTCTATGTTATCAGGTTCCCTTCCAGGTCTAACCTTCAATATTCTACAGACCAAGTCAAGTCTTGACATTCTATCCCTTGTTTTCTAAGAATTGTTCTAGCTCTAACCTTCTAAGTTCTGTGACTGAAGGTTTCATTCTAGCATTAACATTCTATGATTCCAAAATTCTATTACTATTCAAGATTTTAAAATAAACAGCAAACTTCTTAAGATCTCCTGTGCTCAACAGTCTTAGAGTTCCATAGCAAGATGTTCTATAACAAAGGCTAATAGATGGACAAAGGCTAATAGATGGAGCAAGCCTTCCTCATTCTAAACATTTTCCAGATTTTAAGTTTCAGTCTATACTATGTTCCCTCCCCAAATCACTAATATGCAAGCATCTGTTTTATGGACTGGGCAGCTACTTTGAATTTTTTTAATATGTTTTAAAAGGTTTTCTTTTGAGCACTGGAAAAATTTTGACATTAATACGAAACATTTAACAGAGATAGATAGATAGATAGATAGATAGATAGATAGATAGATAGATAGACAGATAGATAAAGTCTGTAAATAAATTTCTTCATAGCCAAATTTGGCTTACCTAAGTAAAGTTACTCAATTTTAGGTTACAAGGCCTTAAATAAATTCCATGAAGTTTCATGCTGTCAGGCAACTTGATGTAATCTAACACCATTAAATTCCTGAGTTTTGAAATAATTAGAGTTAAGCCTTTGGAAATAAGACAGAAGAGAGACTGTTATTCTTTTAGAAAGCAATGTATGCTAAGCTCTGGATTATCCTCATTAATGTATAGCTGACATGTTGTTGTTATTCAGTTTTTTTCCAGTCATGTCCAACTCTCCATGACCTCATTTGGGTTTTCTTGGCAGAGACACTGGAGTGGTTTACCACTTCCTTCTCCAGCTCGTGTTATAGATGAGAAACTGAGGCAAACTGGGTGAAATAACTTTCCCAGGATCCCATGGCTAATAAGCGTCTGAGGCCAGATTTGAATTCAGTCTTCCTGACTCCAGGCCCACTCTATCCACTGTGCCATCTAGCTGCCCAGCTGACAGGTACTCATCAAAAGTAATACTATATAAAGGTATATGAAAAGTTTATGAAAAATTATTTTATTCAACATAATTTCAACTTGAAAGAGAGTAGGAATATTATATACCATGTTTTCCTTAAATACACAAGTCCTCTTCAGATGCCTTATCGTTGCATGGAAGGTGACCGTGGGTTCTTAATGGCTATGGCAACAAAGTAAAAGGTCCTTCCTGGCAAGGCAGAAAGATTTCAATTATAAGCCTGGCAAGAGACTGTCTTTCATCTGAGGACAACTTAGATAAATTTAGAGAGAGGTCACCAGGAATCCATGGACACCAGAATATGAGTTTATTCAGCGCTGCAACTCATGAAGACTATCTACTACAGTCTAGTAGAAGAACAATCTCCATTGGTGGAATAGTATCCACACCAATGATGGACTGATGTTATTACATCCATAAACTCCTGCTATCATGATTTTCTTAACCAACAGAATGATAATCTTGGAAGAGACCAAAGTATTCATTTAGTCTGGTGAATTTTTCCTAGCATAAATACTTCTGACAATTTGTCCAACAATAAATCAAGGGCTAAGTATTTATTTAAGTACTGTGGTGCCGTAAGGTACTGTATTTATTAGGACTGTGCTAAAGGCTAAGGAAACAAGGACAAGAAACACTGAACAATCCTCTGTGATGAGAAACTTGCTTCCTACGGAGCTGATACAGTTCATCTTCATCAAGCCTGAACTGTTACGAAGGTCTTCCTTTCATTCATTCATTCCAAAAACACCAAATGCCTACTGTATGAAGAACACTGTGCTAGATGCTAAGGAAAGCACCAAGTTTAAATGAAAGTCTTTGCCCTAGTAGAACTTACTGTCTAGTTGGGGGAGCAGATACACAGCTAACTTTAATACACAATAAACCATTAAAAGTTCATTAGAGACATGCAAGGAAAAAAGGAGGAAAATCATACACAACTAGTGAAGGTTTAATAAATGAGGCATCATGTGAGTAATAAATCTAAAGAATTCATAAAGAATATTTTAAAATACTTATAAGAATTTAGCAAGCAATGGAGGGAATGGGAGATATTGTAGGAAGGATGGGAAATAGCCAATGTAAAATAAAGACTACAGACTACAGGAGATGCCAGAGAGACCAAAAATATTCCAATGTCAATGAAAGATGGAGTGTGCGAAGAGATAAGTGCAGCAAGGTTAAAAGAGCAACAGACTGAAGAGTCCTTGAATGCCAGACAAGGCCAGAGAAGAAGTCAATTGGGAGCTGCTAAAGAATTTTGAGCAAAAAAAGTGATGACATTACTAGATCTATGTAAGAGAAAGACTTTTCTAGTTTGGTACATGTTGATTTGGATGTGACGGTGGGATATTCCATTGTAGATGTCTTGTATACAATTAGAAATGCAGGTTTAGAACTCAGAAGGTAGCATAGGAAGTAATAGATTTGGGAGTTATCTGCTTAAAGATTACAGCTGAAATCATGGAATTGAATGAAATTGCCAAAGGAGAGAGTGTAGAGATAGAAAAGAAGAGGGTCAAGGATAGACTCTTGGGAAACATCTACCTTAAAGGGGCACAATGTGACTAAAAAGTTAGCAATGAAGTGAGAAAAGATCAGGGTAGAACCAACAGAATGCCATGTTTCTGAAATCAAGGCAGAAAGTTTGGTGGCCAACAGCATCAAAGGCTGCAGATAAAGAGACCTAGAAAAAATATTTGGCATTAGAAGGTCCCTGGTGCCTTTAGAGGGTGGAACTTCAGAGGCAACACCAATGCTAGTGACAGAAACCCAATTATAAGGGCTTGAGGTGAGAGTGAGGAAGTAGAGATACTGGAGACTGACAATTTTTTTTCAAGAAGTTTAGGGGCATAGGGGAGTAAAGAGATAAGCTAAACATTGGATAGAAAAGTCAAGCAGGGTTGAGTTGCTGTGAGTTTTGCTGTTGTTTTTAAGTACTGGGAAAACCTGAGCCTGTTTGTAGGCAGAAGGAAGGCATCTAATGGAGTGGAAGAGCTTAATGATGTAAGGCTGGGGTAATTATATTTACTGAAGCTAATTCCTCAGGGTGGTGAGGTGAAGAACATGATCAAATGTGCTGAGAGATGGATTAGCCTTGAAGATTAGTGGATATGAAAAGAGGACAAAGAAGCTGATGATGCTGAGAAAACTTGAGGAATGAGGAGATGAGGGAGTTTGCCTTTATCCTCTCAGGAGAAAATAAATGATAGGCTGATTCAAAGGTAAAAGATAAATAAGAGGCTGGATCATCTGCTAAAAGTATAGAGAGTGGAGATTTAATTGATGAAAGGACACAAGAAACAATCTGTGGGAACTTATATAAAGAGTAAAACTCAAAAGATGGTCAAGCTTCAAGAAGGCCCAGCTAAGTCAAAATCTTCTTTCCCATAATTGCCAACTTCTTGATCCCAACTTCCTGATGTCATGATTCTCTTTGAGAACAAAGGACAAAACTCTCTTCTCATCTCCTCTCTTCCCCTTCCATCTCCTCCCCTACCCTCTCATCTCCTCTCTCCATATGGGGTATCATGCCCTTAACCTGATGGGGTTTTGCTAAAAGGAAGGTAAATTTTGAAGGCTGAAACCTACCTAGATATCTTGGGGTTTATTGACAAAATTTCTTTCTTAAAGACCATGCCTTAAACCCCATACACTCTGGCTTTCATTAACTGGTCAACAATAAGTCCCTACCCAAGCACCACTTAATGATTGTTGTTTGGGCCTCAATGGCTCAGAGTAAATGTAAATAGTAATTTTTTCTGTTTTGGCCAGAAATCCTGACGGTCCTCCCCTTCTGGTTTGATATTTTTTTATTATTATAGGGGCCATCCTCTGGGTCACGTCTTAAACTGCTCTAATCACTGAATGGGCGTTGCCTCAATCAAAGAGAGAACTGGAAAAGATTCTAGCTTAAAAAGGCCAAGGTGTCCCACTGCATCTGGACCATTTCTAGTTGGCCTGCTGTATATCTTGCCACTGGACCCAGATGGTTCTGGAGGGGAAAGTGAGGCTGGTAACTTTGCACAGCCTCCCTCACTTAAATCCAACTCACTTGCAAGTCATGGCATCACCTTCCTGATGTCATAGTCCTCTTCAAGAATGAAGGACAAACCACAACCAGTAGTTCTGTTCTCTGGAGCCAGAGCACAAGTCTAATCTCTTTTCATGAGCCAACCCTGAACACAGTATCCTGTTTCCTTCTCTTTCTCCCTTCCAATTCTTCTCCATGCTATACATTCCCAATTCCTCCAAATATCCTCAAATGGCATTGTTTTGAATATCCTCGCCATTATGATCCCTCTTCTCTGTTGTTTGTTTTTGCTGTTCAGTCATGCCCAACTCTTCATGACTCCATCTGAGGTTTCCTTGGCAAAGATACTGGAGTGGTTCGCCATTTCCTTATCCAGTTCACTTTACAGATGAGGAAACTGAGGCAAACTGGGTTAATGACTTGCTTAGGGTCACACAGCTAGTAAATGTCTGAGGCCAGATGTGAACTCAGGAAGACCAAGTCTTCCTCACTCCAGGCCTGGCACTCTATCCACTGTGCCACTTAGCTGCCTTTTCTCTATACAGCCTGCCAATAACCTTCCTAAAATATGGTCACAGAACTGAAAAAACTGCTTCAAGTGTGGGCTGTCCAGGAGAGAGTCCATCAACCCCATCACCACCCACACTCTGCATGCTACACTTTCACAAATGTAGTCTAAGTGTGCTTTGTCTTCTGAGTAGCCATATCTTGCTATTAACCCACGCTGAGTTAGGTGTCTGCATAATAATAAAATTATCTTCCACAGAGAGTTCCCCAGATTAAGTCTGAAAATGGAAATGAATTCCTTTGGAGAGTCCAGCTTTCAAGAAAGAAATGTTTGAGAACAGTGGAAAGAACTCTGGTCTTGAAGTCAAAGGTCTAAGGTTTTTAGCTTTGGCTCTCCCACCACCACCACTACTATCATAGTCCTCAGATTTCTTAGGCTGAGCGGTCTAAGGTAGCCAGCAACAGTTATGCGAAGGTCTGCTCCTATCATCTCAGATCTGGGCTTTGAAGTAATCACAGATCCTTCCCCAGAGATTCTCATTCATTCCCTGGAAACTCAGAGTTAGCTTAAGCAAGAAGACTAGGACGATAGTATTTGGGCACCATTTCTCCCTTCCTCATTCAGAGCTAGTCTGGGGAAAGTGTAAAATAAAACAAGTTTGCCTTTGGTCCTTTCTCCCCTGGTTTTTGTGTGTGTGTGTTTGTTTTTTGTCTTTCAATCCCCTTTCTCCCACCCCCATTTTGGGACCTCCTGCTGACTCCAGCCACTAGGCATTTTTCTGTTGAGCCTTACTCTTAGATGGGTACAATTCCAAGTAGGGTATTAGCTGGCTTAAAGTGTTATTGTTGCATTTTGTGTAGTTACCTGCCTACTACCAATAATTACTAAATAATAGAAAATAGTGGCTGACATTTTGTGAGAGTTTATAATTACACAGAACTAAGCATACATATAATAAGACCTGAGTTCCTAGAGGTGGGACTCTAGGCAAATCATTTAACTTCTCAGTGCAACTCTCTCCAACCGTAAGGTAAAGAGAAGGTGCCTGTAAGGTAGGGAGAGGGACTGACCTTACCTGGGAGTTTGCTATACCAATGAAATCACAGGTTAAGTCTCTATCCCCCCAAGACCAAAAGGCTTCAAGACCCAAAGGGTTAAATTTTTTTAAGTCTTTATCCCCTAAGACCAAAAGGCTTCAAGACCCAAAGGGTTAAATTTTTCATGGTGAAATTTCAAGAGTGATTACAGGAGAGAGATTTTGCCACTGTCCCAAAGCCTCCCTCTGTCGAGTTCTCCAGCGTTTTCAGGAAGCCACCAACAAAGATGGGAACATCATTTCAAAGAGAGTAATTCTTCCATCTTCCACTACTACATCAATTTCTAAATTTGTTCAGCTTTCCACTAAATGAAAACAAGATGCCAGTCTCAAGAAAAGAACAACCCAAGGCTAGCGGAGGAAGCAGTGGCATTGGAGGCAGAAGGCCTGAGTGGAAAGAGCATTGGATTTAGTAGTATCAAAATACCTATGTTTGGGTTCTGATCAGGCCACCTGACTATACTAACTATAATTATGATATATGACCTTGGACAAGTCACATAATCTGTCTGAGTCTCAGTTCCTTCATCTATGAAAAGGAAAAAAATATTTGTATGACTCGCCTCATACAGTTGTTGTATCAAATGAGACTATGTATGTGAGACTCAATGGAATCAGAAAGTACCATTGCAATGTGAGCTATTACTGTGAAGTATCCTTATTACCATTTTATTAATAAAATATTATAATTTCATAACAGATATATTGCTTTGTAAACATAGAAGGAACCATAGCCTCAAAAATTGTTTTAAAATAGATTATTTATATAATAATAAAAACACCAAGTTATTGAAAACCAAATAAATTATTATAAAGATATAAATTGCATTATAGTGCTGTGATAAAAATGAATAGATAAGTAGATGATATTTACAATAATAATTAAAGGGGGAAGCTAGGTGGTACAGTGAGTAGAGCACAGGCCCTGGAGTCAGGAAGACCTGAGTTGAAATCCAGCCTCAGACACTTGGTACACTTACTAGCTGTGTGACCCTGGGCAAGTCACTTAATCCCAATTGCCCTGCTTTCCCCCCTCCAAAAAAAATACTTAAAACAATAATTAAGACAATGGTCCTATTTTCCTACTACTTTCTTCTACTTCCTATAAAGTTAATATAATAATTAATTATTCTATAATATGTTTATATTATACATATATAAATTATATAATGTATATTTATATAAATATATATTATAAATATAAAATTGCAGATTTCAATAATTATTATTATACAATAATTAGTTATTTAATTAATTGTTAAAATATATGATAATTAATTATTTGACTAATTGTTAATATATAACAATCATTAATTAACTTGATTACAGTTCTATCCCACTCAACCACGCTAACTGGTTTAGTGAAGAGAGAATGTTAAGAAGTTATTTCCACAGCATTTATACAATAAATAGGAAGTAAATTGATACTTAGGCATGAAAGCCTGATGACCTCAAGAGCTAGTCTGAGTCATCTCTAATCAATCACTTTGAATCAAAGGATTGAGAAGATGTTCTTAAGGTGGGTTCTATGATATACCACAGTGAAATTTGTCACAAACAATAATGAAACTTTTGGGATACAACTTTGGCAGAAGAATCCTATTATTGAAGCCTTTAATCTTATCTGTAATTTAATCTCATGGTTCAAAACAACCATTAGCGTGCCCATACAACAGATGAGGAAAATGAAGCTCTGAGAAGGGAAATGGCTTTCCTAGGATTCCACAGCTAGTGACTGTCAGAGCTAGGATTCAAATCCAGCTATCTTTTGATTGAAAGCAGAGCTCTCTCCATTGTCTATAATACAGCTGCCTCACACCACTAAACAGCAAAGTGGGAATGCAGATTCTAGGTCTAGAAAAAAGTCCAGAAGTCAATATTTCAGGAGATCTGTCATCAAGTTTAGGGCTAGGAACTTAGAGAAATGAGAAGTCAGAAAGGCAGAACCCCAGGGAACTCAGTACATGAATGAGTAAGAGAGGAATCTGCAGGAATTGTTGGCTACCTGTCCACCAATGGATCTCTGGTTTTTTAACTTTGTCCCTTCACACCATGGATGGGGCTTACCATGTCTGTGGCACAGATTTTTACAGGATGTTCCCATAAAATCAATCAAAATTAGAATAGGTCTTTCACTCTATTGTATACTAGAAAAAAATAGTTAATTCTAAGTCAGAATATGTGAGTTCAACACTCAGTTTTGCTATTTATTACTAGCTGTGTTATTCACTTAAATTCTGTGATCATCAGTTTCCTCCTCTGCAAAATATGAGAAGCAAACTAAATGAGCTTCAAGTATCTGGGCTTTGTGTCTAAGCATTTTCAATGTTCATTCTTTATTGGCAAAAATAATAAAGCTCATAATAAAGTATCTACAATGAAAACAGATGGAACAAGAAGAAAATCAAAATAGCAACCCACATTCCAGCACAGAAACAAATATATAATCCCTTTGGTCTGCAATGCAGCATTCCTTACATCATCAGCCCTGTAGTAAACTCAACATTTAAAGGAAGTAGGAAAGCTATAAATTACACTCACAGCAGATATGAATTGGACCCACACGTAATCTGGCCACAGCACAAAAAGACCTAAAGAAATCTCTCATGGATGTCAAACAACTCATTAATTTCCAAGTTCTTCGGCAGAGAATGAGTTGTTTTAAAGAAGGGAGAAATGAACAATGGATATAATTAAACAGAAGCCGTTCTTAAATAAATGAACATATTTAAAGGAGCTAAGCAACTGAAATTAACTCCTTGGACAAGTTTCTTGTCAGAACCTTTTACAAAGCCTACCAATAATTAGACTTGTCCAAAAATAGAATGGGATCCCTTGAAAGGGAGAGATGTCTCTGCCATTAGAACTGCTCAAGCAGAGGCTGGACGGACATTGATTTTGTACGTTGTTGATGGGATTCAAGATTTGGGTGGGGGTTAGTCTAAAGACGATGACCTCCAAGATTCCTTCCAACTTTAAGTCTGTGATTCTAGCCCCATTTTACTGACAAGGAAAATGAAATTCAGAGAGTTTAAACAACTTGTCTATGGTCGTACAGCTTTTAGGCATCAGAGGAAGATGGGAACCCAGATCTCTTACGTCCAAGGCCTATGAACTCTCTACCAAACCAGTAGGCTGCTATTGAGTAACCATCTATCTTGTTTTAAGTGCTTTATATGTGGTGTCTGTCCTTCATCAGACAGCTAGAAGGTACAATGGATAGAATACTGGGTCTGGAGTCTGGAACACCTAAATTCAAATTCAGCCTCAGACACTTATTGCTGTGTGACCATGGGTAAGTCACTTAACCTCTATCTGCCTTAGTTTTCCCAACTATAAAATGGAGAAAATAGCATCTCCTTCCAAAGTGTGTTGTGAAGAACAAATGAGATAATCTTTGTAAAGTGCTTAGCACAGTGTCTGGTACATAGACACTTAGTAAATATTTGTTCCCTCCTTAAATAACATTGCCCATGTTAACAAATGTTTGCCAAGCAAAACACAATAGCAATGAAACAGTAAAAAAAAAAATCTAGAAGCAGCATGGACAGGAAGAGCTCACATAAGAAAAATATGAAAGTGAAGGTACAGGTATAATCTCGTAGCCATTCAATGGGGCACAAAGTTAATGGCCAGGCACCTTGTCTGGTCTGGAATATAACAGGGAGAATAAGGTAGGTAGAGTAGGATCAGGGGAAGAGCCAAAGAAGAGAGGGAAGTCCAAAGTAGATAGAAGCTCCCACGGGAGCAGGAGGGGAAGAGATCACAGAAGAGCCAGGTTGGAAACCAGCAAGCAAAATGTCCACTCATTAGGTATGCAAGATGCTCTGGGAAGCCTGTCAGATAGGTTGGTATGCAATAGCAGGGGCCTCTGGGTGTTTTTCTTTTGATGGAAAGGGGACCTTTTCCATTTTAGAAGGAACACCGATTTAGGGTTCTGACACTGAACAGCATGAGGAACAACTACAGGTCATATGACAAATTATGCATCTTGGGCCACCTCCAGTCATCCTGATGAATAATCAGGTCACTGGACCCAGATGGCTCTGGAGGAGAAAGTGAGGCTGGTGATCTTGCACAGCTCTCCCTCACTCAAATCAAAGTCAACTGCAAGTCACGTCATCATTTTCCCGATGTCATGGTCCTCTTTGAGAATGAAGGACAAACACAACAATAACAACAACATAACAAATTAGCATAATTATATTCCAGTTGAATTTAAGCTCCTTTAGAGCTTGTTTTGTTTCTCTCTCAGTGTCCCCATTTCCTAGCACAGTACCTTGCAAACACTAGGTACTTAATAAGCGCTTACTGAAATTAATTCAACCTAGCTCACTTATGTGCCTTAGGCAAATCATTTCCCCATCTCTCCATTTCCTCAAGTTGCAAAATGAGGAAATTAATTGCTAAGGGCCCTCTCAGCTCCAGATAGGATGGATTTCTTACCTTTTTAAGTCTAGGGTATGATTTTTTACAGGGTCTTCTTCCCTTTTGCTCTAGTTCTCTCGACTTGACTATTGTGATATTGTCCCAAGTGGCATCCTTGTCTCTAATCTCTCCCTCTCCAGTTCATCCTTCACAACACTACATGAGTAATCTTCATGATGTACTCTAACCATGGATTTAGAACTAGAAGGGACCTCAGAAGCTAGTCCTATTTCCCCATGATGAGGTGACCAAGGCCTAGAGAAGAACTACTAGAATAGTGCTAGATTAGAGTCAAGAACACCTGAAATCAAATCTTGCTAAACTGTGTGACCCTGGAGATGTCACTAAACCTCTCTCAGCCTCTGCTTCCTCATCTATAAAATGGGGATAATACTGGCACCTATCCCACAAAGGTTGAGGATCAGATGGGAAACATATGTAAAGCACTTTGTAAATCTTAAAGCTCTATATAAATACTAATGATGATAACAGTGAGAATGATGATGGTGGTGGTGATGGTAATGATGATGATGATGATGATGGTGGTGGTGGTGGTGGTGGTGGTGGTGATGCCAATGATGATGATGATGGGTGGTGGTAGTGATGGTAATGATAATGATAATAATGGTGGTGGTGGTAGTGGTGATGGTGATGGTAATGATAATGATGGTGATAATGATGATGGTGGTGGTGGTGGTGATGCTAATGATGATGACAGTAATAATGATGATGATGATGGGTGGTGGCAGTATGGTAATGATGATGATGATAATGACGATGGTGGTAGTGGCCATGGTGATAGTAATGATGGTGATGGTGACAATGATGATGGTGGTGGTGCTGATGCTAATGATGATGATGGTGATAATGATGATGGTGGTGGTAGTAGCGGTGATGCTAATGATGATGATGATAATGATGATGGTGGTAGTGGTGATGGTTATAACATGATAATGATGGTAATAATGATTATGGTGGTGGTGGTGGTGGTGGTGGTGGTGATGCTAATGATGATGATAGTGATAATGATAATGATGATGATGATGGGTGGTGGCAGTGGTGGTAATGATAATGATAACAATGGTGGTGGTGGTAGTGGTGATGGTGATGGTAATGATAATGATGGTGATAATGATGGTGGTGGTGATGGTGGTGGTAGTGATGCTAATGATGATGATGATGATGGGTGGTAGCAGTGATGGTAATGATGATGATGATGATGATGGTGGCGGTAGTGGTGATGGTGATGGTAATGATGATGATGATAATGGTAATGATGATGGTAATGATAATGATGCTGCTGGTGGTGGTGATGCTAATGATGGTAACAGTGATAATGATGATGATGATGATGGGTGGTGGCATTGATGGTAATGATGATGATGATAATGATGGTGGTGGTAGTAATGATGGTGATGGTAATGATAATGATGGTGATAATGATGATGGTGGTGGTGGTGGTGGTGGTGGTGATGCTAATGATGATGACAGTGATGATGATGATGGTGATGGGTGGTGGCAGTGATGGTAATGATGATGATGATAATGATGGTGGTGGTGGTGGTGATGGTAATGATAATGATAATGATGGTGATGATGATGGTGGTGGTGGTGGTGGTGATGCTAATGATGATGACGGTGATAATGATGATGATGATAGGTGGTGGTAATGATGATGATGATAACAATGGTGATAGTGGTGGTGGTGATGCTAATGATGATGATGGTGATGATGTGACTTGCCCAAGACCATGAAATCCCTTAGTCTTGGCTGCCTCCATTGCCAATTTAATGCTCTTTCTGTTCATCTTCACCTCCTGGCTTCCCTGGCTTTCTTCAAGCCCTAGATAAAATCTCATCTTCCACAGAAAGCCTTTTGATCCCCTTTAATTCTAGTCCTTCTCTCTGTAAATTATTTCCAATTTAACCTGTATACATTTTGTTTGTACATGGTTGTTTTCATATTTACTCCCTCATTAGACTATGAGCTCCTTGAGAAAAGGGATTGTCTTTTGCCTGTCTTGTGCCATTCACTGGGCTTAGCAAAGTGTTTGGTACATAGCAGATAGTTTTAAAATGTTCATTGATTGATGAATTACTATTTTAAAACTGTTCCATAGATATTTTTCCAGCCTCTTTTTAACATATTATGTTGTTCAGTTGTTTGCAGTAATATCCAACTCTTCATGACCCCATTTGAGGTTTTCTTGGCAGAGGTAGTGGAATGGTTTGTCATTTCCTTCTCAAATAGCCACCACCAGGGCCTCATTATTTCAGCCTGGGACTAGCCTCCTAACTGAT
This sequence comes from Trichosurus vulpecula, assembly GCF_011100635.1. Classification (NCBI taxonomy): domain Eukaryota; kingdom Metazoa; phylum Chordata; class Mammalia; order Diprotodontia; family Phalangeridae; genus Trichosurus; species Trichosurus vulpecula. The sequence continues at coordinate 194,605,896 of NC_050578.1, read as the reverse complement.
CTCTGGGACAGTCCCTCCTCTCTCAATTTCATATATCTGTTTTTACATATATCAGTAACTAAAGTTAGCATAAGAAAAAGTAGCATCTATGTATTTTGTTCTTAAATATGAATCTTCCTCTATGTTTTGACCTCCATTTAGTAATTATCTTTCTTTTCTCATTTTTTAAACATGTAATCCTGACATTCTCATTTTGTAAGCATGTAATCTTGCCATTTTCAGCTTCTCCCTTTCAGCACCTCCTTGCCCTGTCACCAAGTATTATGATTTCTTCCTTGATAATATCTTTTAAAATTCATCTTACTCCCAGAACTCAAATTGTTTTTGCATACAAGTAACCTTTGTTTTTATAAGTTTCCTTAATTCTTTCCTAACTTTATGTCAGTCCATGTGAAAAGCATTGCCTAAATCATCTGCTTTGGTCTCATATCCCTACTTCAGGTTTAGATATTTTCCCTTCATTGTAATTATTTAAGCAGAGACTACTATTAATGATGATAACAATAACTCATATTGGAAAGGCAGTATAGTACAATGGATAGAGAACCAACCTGGGATCAATTCTTGCCTCTAGATGACTATGGACAAGTGCCCCAAATGACCTTCTGATCTATTTTTGTTATTTAATTGTTTTTAGCCATGTCCAACTCTTTGTGGTGCCATTTGGGGTTTTCTTGGTGAAGATACTGGAGTGGTTTGCCATTTCCTTCTACAATTCATTTTACAAATGGGGAAACTGAGGCAAATAGGGTTAAGTCATTTTACCAGGGGTCACACAGCTAGTAAGTGTCTGAGGCCAGATTTGAACTCAGGTCTGCTGACATCAGGCCCAGTGCTTTCTCCGCTGTGCCACCCAGCTGCCCCATTGATCTATAGAAATAAAGTTTGCATACTGATAATTCTCCACATCAGTGAAATCCCAAGTCCGAACTAGAACAAATGGATGGGGAAAAAGTCACATTCATATAGTGCCTTAAAATTTTCAAAGTTTTCCTTACCAAAACCCTGAAAGATATGTAGTGCAAGAGATAACTGAGACTGTGATGTAAAGAGACCTGCCTATCATCGCACTACTAACGTCCGAGCTAGAATTCAAACCCACAGTAACTACTCCAAGTTCTCTTCCCTTTGCATTGTACTACTCTGCCTGAACCCATACATCATGCACTAGAGAACCCCCAATGTCCCTTCCAATTTTAATATTCCCAGATTCCATAATTGTTTATCCATTGGACCATTTCATCCATTCTCAGTTCTATTTTCTCTACAGGTTCTCATTTTATGCCTGTGCTAAAAATAACTTCATTGTACTAATCCCAGCCAGCCTATTTTCATCTTTCAAATACTTTGTCAGAGCCCACTTAGTCGATTAAGTCTTTAGAAAGAAGAAAAACTAATCATCTAACATCTAAGGGATTCCTACCTTTTAACCAAAGGTTTTTCATCTCTATTTTGAAAACCTGTTTCCTCATATTTATGTAGTCTGGAACCCCTTTGGGAAAGGCTTTTGTTTTATAAATGATAAACAATACTAAGCAAATCTAATGAGTTTACTTAGTCAAAGGATGTCTCAATATAATCTCATGTCAGCAAGCAACCAGTGCTTGAGAGTTTTGTGATGGACTGAGCTATATAGCCAGTGAAGAAATATATTTTCTTGACCAGTAAGATTGGATTTTGGTCAGGTAGATAGTTTTGTCATGTTTGTGTTCAATCTAATTAAACTATCATTTCCATCACTTCTTAATAAAAAAGCATGATGCTAGTTAACCAATTTGGTGGATCTGCCTCTGGCCCCCACTGCTATTGAATGATGGTGCTGACACCATATAGACACAGAATACCAGAATAGAGAATTAGTAGGGACTTCAGAGGATCACTGATAGGTAATTGCCAAATCTTTGCTTAAAGATCTCTAGGAAGAGAAGCCCACTACTTCTTGAGACAGTCCATTCCATTTCTAGATAGCTTTCATTATAGGAAGCTTTTCCTTTCTATCAAGACCAAATTCACTTCTTGGTGACTTCCATCCGTTGGTCTGAGTCCTGCCTTCTGGGCTTCAGCAGAACAATCTTAATCCTACTTTCATGTTTTGTTTTTGTTATTGTGGTTCAGTTGTTTCAGACTCTCCATGACCCTATTTGGGGGTTTTCTTGGCAAAGATGATGGAGTAGTTTGCCATTTCTTTCTCCAGCTCATTTTACAGATGAAAAAACTGAGGCAAAGAGGGTCACACAACTGTCTGAGGATAGATTTGAATTCATGAAGATGAGTGTTTTTGATTCCTAGCCCCATCCTCTATTCACTGTGCTACCTAGTTGCCCTCTAACTTTCATGTTACAGTTTTCATATGCTTGGAAGCAGTTCTTATGTCCTTGCTGTGTTTCCTTCAATAGGCTAAATCCCTAGTTACATCAGTCCATTATCTTATGGCATGAAGTCAAGGCCCTTTTCCTTCCTGGTTGCTCTTCTCCAGATCTCTAACTTATCTATATCCTTCCTAAAACGTGGCAACCAGTTGAACACATTACTTCAGATATGGTAAGAGCGGAGTATAGAAAACATTTCCCTCTCTTGTTCTGGATACCATGATTTTCTTAACACAACTTAAGATTTCTTCTATGTTGGCTATCATATCACAATATTGACGCCAATTTAGTTCGCAATCCATTAAAACCCCAAAACTATTTCAGTAAGATTGTTGTCTAGTCACGCTTTCTTTATTTTATACTTCTGGAGTTGATTTTTTGAACCAAATGTAATACTTTATATTTATGTTTACTAAATAAATTTCATGACTTATGTGAATTGATGCTAAGTGAAGTGAGCAGAACCAGTACATTGTACAAGTGAAGTGAGCAGAACCAGAACATTGTACACAGTAACAGCAACACTGCACGATGACCAACTTTGACAGACTTAGCTCTTCTCAGCAATACAATGATCTAAGACAGTTCCAAAAGACTCAAGATGGAAAATGCTATCCACATCCAGAGAAAGAACTATGGAGTCTGAATGCAGATCAAAGCATAGTATTTTCTTTTTTCTTCTTTCTTGTGGTTTTTCCTTTTTGTTCTGATTCTTCTTTCACAACATGACTAATGTGGAAACATGTTTAATATGATTTCACATATATAGCCTATATCAGATTGTTTGTCATCTTGGGGTGAGGAGGGAAGGACGGAGAAAAAAATTGGAATTCAAAATATTATAACAGCGAATGTTGAAAAGTATCTTCACATAAAATTGGAAAAAATAAAATTCTATTAAGTGGAATAAATAAATAAATTTCATTTAATCAGATTTGCCTCAGCATTCTAATGTGTCATAATCTTTTGGAATCTGACACTGTTATCCAGTATGTTAACTACCCCTGCCAACTTTAATAAGCATGTACTCCATATTATTATCCAAGTCACCCATAAAGATATTGATCAGGAAGTACTTTTGAAATTATAAGCTTCCCTTGATTTTTTCCTCCATTTTATTACTTGTCATTTCATGGATAGACCACATTTCTAGACATATTCCTATGTCTAGAAAATTGCAAATTCCCCATTGGCACTAAGGAAGTGTGGATAGACTTTATTGTTCTGAACAGTTGGTTGTCAGAAACAAAGCTGATCTGTGCTGATGTGCTTTTAGGAGTTGTATGGTCTCCTTACTGCTGAGTCAATCACAGGATCCATCCACCAATAGGTGAGGCCCAAGTAGGCAGGATCGCTCCATTAGGAAGAGCCAGAACCACTTGTAGTCTTTGAAGTTTCGAAAAAATCTCCAAAGCTGTGGGACCATTCCAGGTAGAATATATGAAAGCTGCCCAGCCCTTTTTCCAGAGTGTCAAGCCAATGTTGAAAGTAATGAAGTCAAACCTCCCAATCTCAGATATTTGCTTTGGTGCAAAGAAAAAAAATCTTATTAGATCAGAGCTGAAGGGAAAGAACCTTCATTTCATTGAGAACCCACAGCACGACTCCATTGTTTTAACTGAGTCCTGCTCTTTAGTTTTTGCCTGGTGAAAAGGCTCTAGCAGCTTAATGTGAAAAACACTGTTGTATTATCGCCTAAGGATTTTAAATGAGAGCTTGAGTCGCCCCTCAGGACACACACATTGCTCCAATTATCACTAATTGGAATAACACATAAAAATCAGGGAGGGGGAGAGTAATAGGATTCCTAAAAAAAAAAAACAAACACTTTTTTCTCCAGTTGTATCTTAAAGATCAAGGGTAACTCACAGATCCTGCTAAATTATTTTTGAAGCTTCTAAACAGGCCCCCACCTCTACAATCATTGGATATATAGCTGAGAATTCTTTTTTTTCCCTTGGGGGGGAAGGCAGGGCAATTGGGGTTAAGTGACTTGTCCAAGGTCACACAGCTAGTAAGTGTGTCAGGTGTCTGAGGTCAGATTTGAACTCAGGTCCTCCTGACTCCAGGGCTGGTTCTCTACCCACTGGGTCACCTAGCTGACCCTAGCCAAGAATTCTTTATCAATGATAAGCTCATTGTTGTTTGAGAAGTTGGGGAGGGAGAGATTTTTTTAATTGGGGGGTATAATGTTTCAAACATTCAATTGCCTCTCAAATAGAATCGATACGCTAACTAAGACCTGAGAAGATGCATTTATGCTCATCTGTCTCTCTTACAGAGCCAAAGATGTTTGTCTTGCTCTATGTTACAAGTTTTGCCATCTGGACAAGTGGACAACCTCGGGGTAATCAGTTCAAAGGAGAAAGTCACTCCCCGAGGTATATCTGTAGTATACCTGGTTTGCCTGGGCCTCCTGGTCCCCCAGGAGCTAATGGATCACCTGGGCCACACGGTCGTATTGGCCTTCCAGGAAGAGATGGTAGAGATGGCAGGAAAGGTGAAAAAGGTGAAAAGGGGACCGCAGGTAATTAATCTTCAATGAAGTACCTCCCCTCATCCACACCCCCTTCCCTTTTTTCTCCTATCCCCAAACCTGGAAAAATTACCCTGTTTTTCTTTTGTTGTTGCTTTTGTTTGTTCTAATCACCATGATCTTATGAGAATAATGTGTTAGTCAGACATAGCAATTAGGAGCCTCTGTTTCTGACTCTGTTCCAAATTCTTGAGGGAAGTTATATAAGTTGCTGAGTTTTTGCTGGATTTCATTTTTCATGTATGAAAGAACAACGCCATAAATAATAGAGTTTAACTGTCCAATCTTATTCCTCACTGTCAGTCCACATTAGCTCTATGCCAGTAAATTTCTTGTGGCACTGTAGAACAGCCTTATTATTCTCTTGCTTTTTCATAATCAGAAGGCTAGATGGATACCACATAGTAACTGTGCACTGTCCTATAGTGGAAAGAGCTTTGAATTTGGAATGAGGATCCGGGTTCAAATCCCAACTCTGCTATTGGCTACCTAAATGACTTTAGGCAAGTTGCCTTTCTGAGGTTCATTTGTAAAATGGTTTACACCATCTCTGAAATCCTTTCCAACTCTAGATCTTATATCGAACCATCTTGTTGGAAAACTGACTTGAAAATCCTGGTGAAGGGACACTCTGGATGAATGAGTGCTTCTGTACTAACTGCCGCTGGGTATTTCTGCCTCCAGTAAGGTCCTACTCTGATGCCTTTTCATGGCATGGAGATGGCCCTGAGTTCTCAAAGAATATGTCAGCAACTTGCACACTCTGGTAGGTTCTATCAAACTGGAAGGGCTGCCATGATGGACTATGTGTTATCCAAAGAGCAGCCTAGCTAAATTCAGAAAGTCTCATCACCAGAAGATTTGCCTTCAAAGAGATGAATTTCTTTTGATTACTGCAACCCATGAAAATAATATAGAGTGTGTAATTGATGTCAGTGGAGGGAATGCCCACACTGATAAAATCATGGAACCTTGAAGTAATGAGTAAAAATATATTCCTGAGTGTGAAGCCCTGAGAAAATATAAATTAATCCAAATCCAGACCTCAAGGGCATAGCAGCCTAGTAAAACCACATAGGATCTAGTAGGCCTACCTTCTGGAGCCTCAATTTCTTTAGCTATAAAATAAAGTCTTCCAGGTTTAAACTGTAATCCTATGATTTTATAAGAAAACGGAAATCAATATTTAGGTACATTTGATACATAAACTTTGTAACAGTACAAAATAATATGTTAACATCTATTTAAATAACATGGTATGGCAATCATATCTATATCTGCCATCTTAAAAATGCTTTATAATTCAGAATCTATGAAAACTCTGTCAGTTATTTGATATGGTATATACTTCTACTAAAGGGCCTCCAATTATGAACTAAGGTCTTTGCATTTCAAGAGATCTTGTGATGCAAGCTTTGCAGATATAAATGATTGTAACTGTTATGGGGAATCATGGATACGAGTACAGTTGAACTCCTTTATCATGATAATAGCCCTGATACTTGCCTCCTTGGCTAATCAAGCTTTTTACTACATGTTGTTAAGTTTCATGGGTTGTAATTTTGGCCAATAGCACACAAAAGTCATTTTCTATTAAGACTAATAATGAGGATTCTAGCATAAGAAAATCGTTTTAGTGCGATTTATCTGAAGATGTCAATTACACTATACAAATATCTATGTCAGTTCAGACTATGTTAATATTTCTGAATTATTATGATTTCAACCCTACATGAGTCTAATTTTGTCCCTATGAGCAGAAAGGTTGTATAAAGGTGCCCTTATAATCAGTGATTAGAAGGGAAGGAGGGAATCGCTTCTTACTAGCTCAAATGGAGTGCATCCATTGTACATCTACTTACTGGGTTAGCATAGTTTGAGAAGGGAGTGTGGTTCAAACCCAATGACCAGAACAAAGCCCAACTAGGTTAAGTGACTTGTCCAGGATCAAATAGTATTTAGTGGCAAAGCTAAAACTAAAACTTGGTTTTTCTGACTCTCACGTGGAAAGTCTGAGATTAAGAATAATAATAATAATTACTTATTATTATTTTATATAGCACCTACTATGTGCCAGGCACTGTGCTAAATACTTTTCAATTATTGTCTCATTTGATCCTGACAGCAACCCTGGGAGTGAGGGGTTATTATCATCCCCATTTTACAGATGAGGAAACTAAGGCAAACTGAGTTTAAATGACTTGTGCAGAATCACATAGCTGGTAAGTGTCTGAGGATGGATTCGATCTCAGGTCTTCCTGACTAATGGTCCAGTGTCTATACACTGTGCCACCTGGCTGCTAGCATCAAAAGATCTGGCTTCTCATTCTGACTCTGCCATTGGTTTGTTGTAGGACTTCAGCCAAGCCATTTAGCCTCCTGGGGCCTCTATTTCCTCATTTGTAAAATAAAGAAATTGGATTTGGTCTTACCCTGGGTTCCTTCTAGCTCTAGACCTTCAACTAGCCCACCTTGTAGATAAGAAGATGGTATCATTATGCAGAGAGACTCTTCACTGCAGGTAATGGGAGCTCTTTGTAAATATGTGAATGGCAGCAGATCTACCATCAAAATAGCATTCAATCGTTTTAAATTATTTTGGGGGGTTTTTTAACCTTGTCCTCATTTAATGACAGAGAAAACACTTAAATTTTAAATTTGCACTTCTTTGCTTTCATTTTTAAAAATGTGTAACCACAGTTTTAAAAGAAGTCATTGACTTGGCACTGTATTATTAGAGCTATGCCTAAAAGATATATTTTAATGACATGGGCTTTATAAGATTGTTATTTATGACTCTCTCACTTGCATCATAACTAAACTTGTAAATATTTTTGAAGGTTTAAGAGGCAAGGCTGGACCTATTGGACCAGCTGGAGAGAAAGGGGACCAAGGAGAGACTGGTAAAAAAGGACCTACAGGACCAGGTGGAGACAAAGGAGATGTAGGTCCAATTGGACTTCCTGGACCCAAGGGAGACCGAGGAAAGCAAGGTGATCGAGGGGCTCCTGGTATCTGCAGATGTGGGAGCATTGTGCTCAAATCTGCCTTTTCTGTTGGCATCACCACTAGTTACCCAGAAGAAAAATTACCCATTGTGTTCAACAAAATCCTTTTCAATGAAGGGGAGCACTACAATCCCTCAACAGGAAAGTTCATATGTGCATTTCCAGGAATCTATTACTTTTCTTATGATATCACATTAGCCAATAAACATCTGGCAATTGGGCTGGTACACAATGGGCAATTCAAGATAAAAACTTTTGATGCTAACACAGGGAATCATGATGTTGCCTCTGGATCCACAGTGATCTACCTTCAGCCAGAAGACGAAGTCTGGCTTGAGATCTTTTTCACAGACCAAAATGGCCTTTTCTCAGATCCAAGTTGGGCAGACAGTCTATTTTCTGGATTTCTCTTATATGTTGACACAGACTACCTTGACTCCTTATCTGAAGAGGATGAATTATGAAAGTGATTGACAGTCTGGAAATTTCCCTCCCTCATTATACAAACTGACATAGGATATAATCTGGGAGCCAAAGATAGTGGAACAGTGCTGCTATAATCTGAAGGAACTACCAGCCAGATTCTAAAGGAAACTGTGGATTTTTTTTCAACAGAATCCATTGAAGCAAGATGCTGTACCAAACAGCTGGGACCACACAGAATGAATTATGTAGAACGATAACCCCAGATATGAATTCCCTTGAAAGAGATGTTCATAAATATTTAAACAAATTAAAGATAATGTCAACAAATTTTATATTAAATACATTGAGTGATAAAACCAGCTGGCAGTGGTATTGTCTTATTAAGCTTTTTGGAATTACTTGTTTTTATCAGTTATTTAAAAGAATCATAACATACAGCGTAATGTCTTGGGCAATTCTCAGAAGGCAAAAATGTATGCCAAAAACAAAACAGAAGAGACACAAAGCGTTTTCTACAATGCAAAGTGGCAAGTTAAAAACTGCTGGTACAAAGACTCCTGAGCTCTATGCTAAGGTCTAACGCGAGGAGGAATATCTCACCATTTTGTCTTTCCTTACTTACCCCAATGAAAACCAACATTGCTACCTTCCATTTGGATGAGATTAGACTCCTGAGGTATTAGAATCCAGGCCTCAGGGATAAGAGGGGGTCAGCTTACTGAAATTGGTTCCCCAAAAGTATGATGAATTTCAAACTCTTTTGACACTTGCACCTGTTTTCCCTGAGATTTCTTACAAATAAAGGCAACCCTGCAGCTTAGGCATTAATTCTTCCTCTATGTTAACTTGGGTCTCCAACCCAACCCTAAGCAGAGTTTACCAGCTTAGTAAAAATCCTCTTTCAGTCATATACTCCTTTTCCTTTTGCTGTTTTGTCACTGCCAGAATCTATCTTTACTCTTCTATCCTGCAATCAAACGGGGTCAATAATTTTCTCCAACCTACCACTGCTCCCTTGGGTCACATTAATAGTGTCTCCATTTTTCCTCCATCCTGGCAGTATTATTGTGTGATATTCAACTGCCTCTCCTACTTCCCTTCAATCGATCAGTTCCATTACTCTATCCATTTATATTTGTTCTCCCTTTTCCCTTTTGGTCTTTCCTCTTATCCAAATTAATTTCCTTTGGAAACCAGTTCCCTTTTCTGACTTTTTTCCCATCCACTTTCACTCCCACATATTTATACCCTGTATGCCTCATTTTTCCTAATTCAGGCCAAGAAATCTGGTAGATGAGGAAATGGAGATCCAGACAAAAGAAAATTTGACGGATCATCTATGTTTAATTAATAGTTGAACCCATGGAAATATATAATACACTTTTTCCTAGACTCCTAGAAAGAAAAACTCAGAGGACTGAGTCCTCAGAACAACCACAGCCATCAGGATATAGAACCTCAAGAGATGCTGCTAGAACCCAATCAAGAACATCAATGGAAAAGAAAACTATAATATTATCTGATGTTTTTATAGCACCCTAAGATTTGCAAACTACTTTGTGTACACTATCTTGTTTAGCTGATAAATCACAGAACCATGGTGGAATTTTAAAGCTAGAAGAGACTTTAGAGCTCATCTAGACAAACATCTTCATTTTACAAATAAAAAACTGAGAATCAGAAAGGGGAAAACAGCTTTCACTAAGTCTCACAGCTAGCCAGCTGCAAAAGCAAAAGGAGGACCCAAGTCTTCTGATTTACTGTCCAGGTGGTCTTTTTCTACAATATTCTCACTACAAGATACACATTGTGGTTGGTATGTGTGCATGTGTATATGTCTATAATATAACTATATATCTATATTATATATACATTTATACATAATGCCTACATACCATGTTATTATGTATATAATTTTAAGTTATCTTGATTGTAATTATCTAATGATTTTTTTTGTTACTCAAAGATATTGAAAACAAATTCACTCCAAAGCCTTTCATTCATTTTCAAGTTCAAGTTTCTTTTGCTAGTTCTTAATCCAGAGGTACATTTTGCTTTGAGAAATGGGGGGAGGGGTAAGCTACTCCAGTTTTTTAAACCAGTAAAGGTGTTTTGTGCTTTTTCTCCAAATGAATTTTCAAGGCATTCTTTTCTCTGTGCAAAAAAAAAAAATTAACCCAGTAGAAGAGATTGTAATAAAAAAAAAACCTATACTCATAATTATTTCTGAGAACTGCCTTATTATACATACCACACAATTTCCTATTTCAATAAAAAAAACCCATAGTCATAATTATTTCTGAGAAATGCCTTGTTATATGCTCCACACAAACACATTTCCTATAAATACATATTTTCATATAGCCATAAAAGGGTAGGAAATTCCAATAATATGAATGACATTGTTTATGAAATGGGTCTCTATTAAAAGCAATCTGGGCTTTTTCTCTGTAACTGTTTTTAGGATTGGGGACATGAATTTTAGGTGGTGCTTTTTCAAATACATTTTCTCCTTATTCTGTCATATTTTTATTAGCACACAAAATTCAGTTTGACTAATATTTATTCAATCCCTACTGTGTGTAAGGTCCTATGCTGGATTCTGATAAGAGATATAAAGTTAAGATGAGACATGTACCCTGCCCACAAGGAATTTACATTTCAATAGGTAGATAAAATTCAAAATAAAGTCTTTTGTGAGGTCATGGGGAAGGTCATACTGGCAGAGGGGGTGTGGTGAGGAAATGAAAAACTCAGTCTGCATCAATAGAACCTCAAAATAGCTGGTTAAAGTGTGAAAAAATTCAAACACTCTGTTGTTATGTGATTCTACATGATTTCAAACAGCTGTTTTGGCTAAACATTTTTCCTCCACTGGGGTGATTGATTTTTTTTTTTAATAATTGAATTGGCTGGTTATTTTCATGCTATGTAGATGTGGGCTGCTCGTAAATTTTTCAGACTGAATGCCATCATGATCTTAGTTTCTTATCTTTCATTTTAATGAGTGCATAGATTATTCTCAGATAAAACACTTTCATTTTTCTCCAGACCAAATGATCCTTAATAGCAATACTATTATACACGTAACAATATAAGCAATCATCTTTCATAATTACAGAGAAAGGGTAACTTTGAAAACCATTCATTCCATGGAACCCAAAAGAAGAGAAGAAATCTAATTATTCATTCCTAGCTAACATAATGAAATCACAAAAATAGGAGATTGAAAAGATATCTTAGGTCACTTGCTATATTTCTTTCTTGAAGTTTCCTTCTCAACTCTGAAATACTTAAATTAGTGCCACTTGAAATCAATCAGTGAGATTTCCTTCATTTTTATTAGAAGACAAATCATTCCTACTTTTAGAAAAGTGTTTGCTTTTTTCATGCTAACCCACTGTTCCCAGGTAATTCCTGCCCCCTTACCTCATTACTCATACATTGGCTGACACCATACAGTCACTATAGAATGGGTTGTAACCAGAACATTCCATGGGTGCAATTAATTCCCTGCATTCCATAGACATGGAGCTCTTCCCAGGCAGTTCATGTCATTTCCTGCCTCCATACTTTTGGACCACACATGGTCCCCTCAGATACTCTCCCTCTTCATCTCCACCTGTTAGAATTCTTTCCCCGCAGAGCTCAAGTACTAACTCCTATGGGAGGCTTTCCCTGATTCCTCCAAATTATTGGCGCTCTCTCTCTCTTGAAATGACTTTGAATTATTCTATATTGTATTGACATTTTTATATCCCTGTATATTTTCCCAACATAATGTAATTTCCTTGAAGGGAGGCACTTTTTTATCTTTATCATTGTACCTCTGATGCCTAACACAGTGCCTTGCACATAACAGATGTTTCATTAATGTCATTGAATTTAATTGAAGTGTACTATGTTGAGGAGCAATATAGACAGGCCCTGTTGACTTGGTCCTATGGGATCTCTTATTCTTGTCCAGTTCTATTATAGCAGGAGTTGTAAAGCTAGCTATTTCTTTTCCTGTCTCTGCTCCATTTTGCAAAGTTAAGTATCCTGCATCCCTTTTTTATATCATCCTATGATCCATTTTCCTAGAGTATCAAAAGGCAAAAGTTTTGGAATTGTCTCATGGCTTTCTCTTCAGAGGTCAATCCAAGAGAAGCTGAGGACAGTCAGTGTCTCCCTTTTCACAGTCCATACGCTCCCAAAAATGTGTGTGTAGATTGTATGTTCAATGCATTAAGAAAGCTAGCCATCTAAAGGGGTGAATCCTTGTGGCAGCTCAAAAAAATCCTTTGAAGTCAAATAATCAGCAATTCAGAAACCATTTAGTAAGTGCCCAATCTATGGAAGGTGCTAGTTGATACACAAAGATGAAAAGTAACACAGCCTTTGCCCTCAGGGAGCTCACAATCACCCCTGATGCATTAATTTCATAGTCTTAGAACTTTGAGTTTCTTTCCATTAAGTATGTGATTTCTGTTGATTAGAAAAGGCTTGCTTGAAAAACAATTTCCCCTATCTCTCATCCTTCTAAAAACAATAACATTCATTTCTATGAGTTTTGAGAGTTGGAAAGGACCTCAGTATTTTTAAAGTATTTGACCCAGTACCTGGCACATATTAGACACTATATCAATGCATATTCCCTTTCCTTCCCATCTAGTCCAACTCATACCTGGAAAGGAATACCCACTGTCACACACCCAACAAGTGGTCATCCATTCCCTGTTTGATGACCTTCAATGAGGAAAATCACAGAACCAAAGTTAGAAGAACCTTTGGGTCCACCTAGTCCTACACTCTTGTGTTACAATGGCAGCATTGGAATTCCAAGCACCCCAACTCCATATTCTATTAATAATGGACAAGTAATTTAACTCCTCAGTGCTCTAAGCAACTGTGCCTGGAAGCTACATAGCAGACATTAATCTGCTTTGGTAGAGGAAAGTTTTTCCCTGGGAACTTCCTACGCCAAAGAAATCTCAGTTCTGATCCTAACCCAAAAAGGTGACGTGATGTATAATTATTAAAATATCCTGAGGAAGAGTTTCTTCCATCTCAGAGACATTTCTCATTGGCCACTGTTAGAATGCTATGCTCGAATCTAAAATACATACAAATGATGCAAGAAGTAGGAATGTCCTGGGCACTTTTAAAATGAGGATTTTTTTTTTACTTGCCTCTGTGCAATGCTTTTCTTGGATAGGTTGCCTTGAGTTTAAAGGGACAACATAGTTTGTATAATGAAAATAAGAGCTGGATTTGGAGTCAAGAGCATTGAATTCAAACAGTGGCTCCAACATACAATACATGTCTTATCGTGAGTGGGTCCTTTTCCCTCATATTTAAAACAGACATACATAATATTTGAACTAAGTGCTTCACAGGGATGTTTTGAGGAAAGAACTCTGTACACTTTAAAACACCATAGAAATGAATGTTATTGTTTTCAGAGGGATGGGAGATAGGGAATTTTTTTTCAAGCAAGCCTTTTCTAATCAATAGAAATCACATACTTAACAGAACTGAAACTTTGAAATACTATTTTGATATTTTAAAGTACCCATATAATATTAAAGCCATAGTAACCATTGTATACAAATGAGAGCCCCAGAAGTTATGGGACAAATGAAAATATAGGGGGAAGACATCATTCCCTCTTTTTCTTTTCACCAATCATGGGCTAGTATTTTCTTAATGAAACTTTCCTTGATCTATTTAACTGCTAGTATCATCCCTTTCAAATTGCTTTGTATTTATTTGTATTTATTTTCTTTATACTTATTCTGTATGTATTTATATATGTCCTTGTCTCTACATTTGGTAAGTAAGCTCTTTGCCAGTAGAGATTATTTCATCATTGTATTTGTATATGCAGCACCTGGAAGAATGCCTGACCCAAAGGTTTAATAAATACTTGGTTGATTAATTGGCTCATTAATCAATCAGCATCAGATCAGCTATTGATTTATTGTAATATTAGAATATCTTTTGGGGGGCTGACTGACATCTAAGGTAGCCAATGAGAAGGAACAAGAGAATTCTGAAGGATACTTTGTTGTTCAGTCATTTCAGTTGTGTCCAACTTCTTGTGGCCCCCATTTGGGGTTTTCTTGACAAAGATACAGGAGAGGTTTGCCATTTCCTTCTCCAGCTCATTTTTACAGATGACGAAACTGAGACAAACAGGGTTACGTGACTTGCTTAGGGTCATACAGCTAATAAGTGTCTGAGACTTTATCCCTCTGCTGATTTAACACAAGAAGACCTTGGTCCATAGCCCAGATGGGGCCCATGTAAGAATAATGTTAACTCACATTTTTTGGAGTGTTTATAAGGTTTATAAAGTACATTAAAGTTTATAAAAACTCTCTCCTCACATCAGTCCTGTGAGGTAAGTAGTATGAAATCTTATTATCCCCATTTTACAGATGATGTCAACACTCAGAGAACATAAACTCATGGTTATATAACTAGTAAATGTCAGAGTTAGAATTGAAATCCAGGTCTTCTGACTTCAAGTCCAGGACTTTTTTCTACCGTACTGCTCAGCCTCTCCTACACTGTTTTAGAAATACTATAGAATGATGGTGGACACATCCACATCCTCAGTGCCTCCATTTGCCATAGATTGGATCACAATAGGTCCCTGCCCTGGCTCCACTTAATGGCTGTATTTTGGGCCCTCCTGGGTTAGAGTGAATGTCAATGGTAACTATTTCTCTTTGGAACAGCAACCCTGAGGGTCTTCCTCTCCCAGCTTGATTTTTTTTTAATCTTTTTTTTTTTTTCCTAATTAAAGGGGCCATCCCTTGATTCACTTCTTAAAGAGGCCTATTCACTGAATGGGCGTTACCTCACTCTAAGTGAGTACTTGAAAAGGCCTTAGCCTAAAAGGGCCAGGGTCTCCCATTGCATCCTGGGTCATCTCCAGTCATCCTGGTGCATATCTGGTCACTGGATTCAGATGGATCTGGAGGAGAAAGTGAGGCTGGTGACCTTGCACAGCCCTCCCTCCCTCAAATCCAAGTCAACTGCAAGTCATGTCATCATTTTCCTGATTCCATGGTCCTTTTCAAGAACGAAAGACAAACACAACATCTCATCAGGAATCTGTGGGGAGTGAAAGGATGGGACTCCACCCATCTCCCATGGGGCAATGGCCCCAAATAACTCAGTGTGGTGATAGCCCCAGCAATCCTGTCCTCACTCTTATAAGGGCAGCCACCTTTTATAATCCAGTAACTGGACATATCAGGTGCTCTAAAGAACAGTGTGGTCTCAGCGAATTACTGTTTAGTTTTTAAACCCCAGACCTATCAGATCTGCAGGATAGTTACACAGTTAACACTTGCTAAAAGATTATGGACACAAGAAGTAAAGACCAAGAGTTTAGGGAGATGATAATCTTGAATCGTCAGTTCACCAAGCTAGTGTGCAAAAAATGTCTTTGAAGTAGGCCTTTAGCATTAACTCAAAAGTAAATTTCAAGGGAACCTTAAAAATAAGATAAGGCTGAATATAGTCCTACATTAAAAAAGGGGAGTGGGGGAGTCTAACCCTGAACAAAAGAAAAGGGGATGGTAGTAATACTTGAATGACATCATTTTATTGAGATTTTATTAGACTTTGAGTATATAGGCTTGGAATTATTAACCCAAAGGGTTAGTTATTTATGAGGTAATATGAAAACCAATCCAGTCAAATCAAAACTTTCTGACATATAAAGAAGATTCAGAGGGTTTATGGACTTGATTTTTTAAAAATATTTTGACAACAGAACTTCGGTATAACTCACACTCTTTGTAACCCTATGTATTTTATTTTAGCTTTTAAAAACATTATTCTGAGAAGGGGTTCATAGGCTTTACCAGATTGCCCAAGAGGCCCATGGCAAAAATGGGTCAATAATCTCTATTCTAGTTCCTCCATCCAAGGGGCAGAATTTAGAGAAAACAAGATTTTAATAAGTTTATTCATCTGCTTTAAAAATGATCTGGAGGGATCATGGAAGGATGGGGGAGGAAAAGGTATTAAGCTATCAAACATATTTTAAATACATATTACGATTACAAGTAATATGACATGGACAGATTGATTGTACAGCGGATAGAGTGCCAGTCCTGGAGTCAGGAAGACTCATCTTCATGAAATCAAATCTAGCCTCAGATATTTACTAGTTGTATGACCCTGGGAAAGTTGTTTAACCTTGTTTGCCTCAGTTTCTTCATCTGTAAAATGAGCTGGAGGAGGAAATGGCAACCTACTCCAGTAACTTTGCCCAGAAAACCCCAAATGGGGTCATGAAGAGTCAGACACAACTGAAACCGCTGAACAGTGACAACAACAGTATGGCACGGTATAACAAGTATCAGAGTGGGATCTACAGACCTGGGTTTTAACACTGGATCTGCGATTAATTAGTCATGTGTGACATGGTAGTAAGTGCAATGAAAAGTGCACAGATTTGGGGTCAGGAGACCGAGCTTCAAATCTTGTCTCCATCCTGTACTACCTGGGTGACTTGTGAAAGCCATTAATACTGTCTGGGCCTCAGTTAGATTGGAGGATCTCTAAGGTCCTTTCCAAATCTAAATTTATGATCCTATGACCCTAAACAATTCACTTCCCCACTTTGGGCCTCACTTTTCTCCCCTGTAAAATTAATCATTTGGACTCAGCGATCTCAGAGGTCCCTTCCAAATCCAGCAGTTTATGTTTCTAAGAACTCTGTATGCTGCTCAAATAATGGGAGGAAACAGCCAACATCCCTATCCTAAGAAAGGCACGACATCTTTGTTTTAGCCCATTCACAATGAAAGACATCAGAGAATGCTTTTTGGCTTTGTTTTATATCTCCATTGGAAGGGTATGGGAGGGACAAGAGTTGCAAAAAAACAAAAAACCCCAAAAATAAAAACACCCAGTCTTTGTTTTCAAAACAAAAAATTAAGAAAACTTCTCTCAGGCACATTCAATTGGTCTGAACTATTGGCAGATAAGATTTTAGATGGTTGTCATTCTCGATAGTCAGATTCAAACCATATATGCTAATTTTTCTTTTCCAAAGCTAATTTAGCCGTGGAATACTTTGGATTTTGAAATGGACTGGTGGAATCTGTGAATTCTTGTTCAGTTTGTGGGGTAGGGATACATGGAACAAGCCCAGGAAATTTCCACATGAAATACTGCAAATTACACTGATTTCACATAAAAGATCCACCTGCAATATGTTCCTTATATGTACCTAACTTCATGTTTAATATTCTAGAAAGTTGAATATTACTAATATTAATATTTTAAACACAGTATCTATTCTCATATTAAATTCAATAGTTCTTCTGAATACAATTAACTTTGCTTCCATCTGTTAAAACAAGTGTTTTAATAACATATGTCCACTTTGCAGCCAATGAAATCCAATTCCTTGAACATAAAGTAGGAGTTGGGTGAAAATGAAGATGGATAAGAATTGAACAATAGGGAGAGATCAGACCATAAACACAGAGAGTGGATCAATATTATGGTAGATCAAACCTTCCAAAAATGGCTTCCACAGACCAAAGGCCATAGGACTGGAAAGATGTATGTAATTCATATTACAATCCAATTATTAATACCATAGTTGAATGGAGAAAGATAAGTTGAAACTCCTACTTCCTTAGTGTATAAATTACAGATGACACTGAATGGCCTTCTATAGTGCATGAGAAGCCATTATAGGTTCCAGATCCAAAAGTGTTAATGCAATTTTAAGGTATTAAAGTTTGAAAGTGCACTAAAACTTTTACATGATCTTATAGAGTCTTTTTCCCTGCCCTTATATTTTAGTTGCCAGCCACAGTAGATAAGAGTTCGGTGTAGTCCAGAGTTCTACAGCAATCAATCAATAAATATTTGTAGGTGCCTAACATCTGCTAGGCATTGTGCTAAGCTCCGGGGATACAAAAAAGAGGTAAAAGACAGTCCCTGCTTTCAAGGAGCTCACAACATAATGGGAGAGACATTGAAAACATGCAAGCAAATATATACAAAGTAAACTATATACAGGACAAAAGGAAATAATTAACAGAGAGATGCCACAACAATTAAGAAGTGTTGGCAAAGGCTTCCATTAAAAGATGAGATTTTAGTTGGGACTTAAAGGAAAGCAGGGAGGTCTGTAGTCAGAGCAGAAGAGAGAGAGCATTCCAGGCATTGGGGACAGCCAACGAAAATGCCTGGAGCCAAGAGATGGAGTTTCTTATTCATGGAGCAGACAGGAGACCAGGATTGAAGAGTACGTGTTAGGAAGTAAAGTGGAAGAAGACCAGAACAGTAGGAGAGGACTAGGTTATGAAAGGCTTCAAATGCCAAACAGAATATTCATTCATGGAAGCAAGTGAGAGCCACTGGAGTTTATTGAGTAAGGAGGTGATGTGATTGGACCTGCACCTTAGAAAAATCTCTTTAGTGGCTGAATAGGGGATGGACTGGAGTAAGAAGAGACTAGGCAGGCAAACTCACCAGCAGGATCATACAGTAATCAAAGCGTGAGATGATGAGGGCCTACATTAGAATAGTGACTGTCTGAGGAAAGAATGGGGCACATTTGAGAGATGGCGTGCAGGTGACAATGACAGGCCTTGATAAATGGAATAAGGGGGGAGGGGAAGTGAGAGATAATGAGGAGTACATGATGACGACTAGGTTGCAAGCCTGGGGTCGGAGAGGATAATATTACCTCTACAGTAATAGGAAGGGTGGGAGGGAGGAGGATTTGGGGGAAAAGATAGTGAGTTCTGTTTTGGACATACTGCGTTTAAGATCATACATATACATATAATGATGCACAAACACGTTCTACGTATACTATCTATCTGGAGTTCTCCTAGAATATGAAAGTGTCCTGTGCCCCAATCACCCAGACCTCTGAGTAGTCTTCACAAAACCATGGAATCTCAGAGTTGGAAGGCCCACCAGAAGGCATCTAGTTCAACTCATCCCCCAAAAGAATTCCTTCTACAACATGCCAAATCAGGACCCATCTAGCCTTTGCTTGGAAAGCACCTTATTCTGAGTTTGGACAGACCTAACTGGTAGGAACTTTTTCCTTTATCTACCTTAAAATGTGCCTCTTTAAAATTTCCACCCATGTCTCCTATGTCTGTTCTCTGGGTCTACGAAGAACAAACCTAATCCCTTTTCCTTGTGACAGACATTCAAATAGTTGAACATCGCTATATGCCCCCCCAAGCCCTCTCAGGGTGCATATCCCAAGTTCCTTTAACCCACACTCATATGACATGATTTAGAAGCCCTTTGCTATCTTGACTGTGCTCCTCCAGATGCTGTCCAGTCTATCAACGTCCTTCCAGAAATGTGGTGCCCAAAACTGAACACAGCGCCATAGCTATAGTCCAACCCTGGCAGAGCACAGTAACATTATCGCCTCTCTTAGCCCTGAGCACTTTAGGCCTAGTCTGGGGCAATGTTAACCAAAACCTTATCTAGACTTTCCTCTTATATTTATCAGATTCTGGCTGTATCATAGATATTAATTTATCTATAAGGTAATAGAAATTTGTATAATTATAGATGTCTGCATATTTACAGGACATTTTTAATTATTTGTAAATGCATGGTATGGTAAGAAAGTACCATCGTAGCATGAAAAAGAAACTATATTTAGAGACAGAGGAAGTGGGTTCAAATCCTAGGTCTGCTATTTAATACTTCTATGACTTTGGGTAGAGCAGCTAGGTTGATGCAATAGAAACAGCACCAGGCCTGGACTCAGGAAGACTTGAGTTCAAATGCAGCCTCAGACATTTACTAGTTGTATGACCCAGGGCAGGTCACTTAACCCTGCTTGCCTCAGTTTCCTCATTTGAAAAATGAGCTGGAGAAGAAAATAACAAACCACTCCAGTATCTTTGCCAAGAAAACCCCACATGGGATCATGGAGAGATGGACACAAATGAAACAACTGAACAACCACAACAATGACCTTGGGAAGGTCCTTTCACTTCCCTCGGCCTTAGTTTCCCCATATATACAATGAGGTGGAATAGGTTATCTTTAAAGGCTCTCTCAGAACGAGTGGTTTCCAACTTCTACCTTGGAAGAAACAGGGAAGCCGAGTCTCAAAATAAAAAAAGACTCTCCAAGTCAGAGACTAGGCTGTTTCTCAAAGTATGAGAGGACATATGATATTCTGTCTTTTAATATAAACCAAGAGAGGGCCCGGGCCATAGGGAGTTTGTAACTTTCTTGAGGGACAGCATGATCTTGGACCACTGCACAATCCTCGATGTGCAGAACTGTGCATTAAAAATGTAAGGTGCTTACCACAGTGTTGTTTAGTTGCTATATTGGTGGTTACTATCTTCGTTGAACTGAATTGAGGTGAATTGCTCCAGCCTAAAAGTTGAGATCATACAATCAGTGAATTTCAGAGCTAGAAGGACCTTGAAGATCATCTAGGATGGAGATACATAATCTCTTTGGTGTCACAGAGCCTTCTGGCAGCCTGGCAAGGTTTAGGGACCCCTTCTTGGAAAGATGCTTACAAATACATAAAACAAAATGCATAGGATCCCAAAGGAAGCCAACTGGATTGAAATAAAGTTATCAAAATATTTAAGAAACAAGTATATGAATTTTTAAAAATAAAAACAAGTCCACAGGCACTAGGCTCTCTAATCATCTAAGCTCCTCATTTGATAGATCCAGAACCTGAGATCACGGGAGGAAAAATAACTCAAAAGAAGTCATTCAGTGAGTCATTAGCAAAGCCAGGACTGGAGAGGTAGATGACATAAACAAGACTGATCCCAGGGATTTGTAACTTCACCAGGAGAAAATCTATCGGCTTTGCTGAATGACGATATTTAGCTCAGAGAACTGAGCCCCTTTCCCCTGTCTGGTGTAACATTCTGCATGTGCCCTACACGGAGATGTCCTGGAGGTGAAGCCAAAGGAGCCACAGCCTCAAAAGCTTGGATTTTAAAAATCCGAGCTTCTGCTCTGCATTGTGGGAAGAATCCATACTGCTGACAGTAGTCAGTAGCAGAAGAAGCTGGGGCTACAATCAGGGACCTTAAAAAAAGACCGGAGGCTTTTTAAACTTCTCAGTTCCGTCCCCATCACCAATATAAAGTATGTGTGACTTTGCACACATCCTGCGGGCTGCCCTTTTGTGGTCCCCCAGTCCCCTTCAAGACTTCCCCTGATGCTTATTCATCCTAACATTAAATTTAAAAATGTTCGAGACTCTGGTGGTATTTTTAGGAAGCTTGTACAAGATGTGATTTTCACTGGGCCCATATCCCATAGGGTTGTCCCTGGGGCCCACTCTCCATAAAGGCAACTAGGTCATAGGAGTAAATATTATAAAGGTTAATTTGAACAGATTTCTGTCAGGGGAATAGTTGGTCATAAAGTATCATTTCCACTTCATTTCTTTCTTTTTGTGAGGTCTAATAAATAGGTGATAGCAAGTGTCATGACCTTGTGCTGGAAGTTTTTCAGTTCTTAGCTGTGCGGTTTGAGAGTCATTGAATACAAAAGATGCAGAATGCTGGCTTTAAAGTCACAGAACCTGGGTTCAAATCCTGGGTTTCCTCAGTTTCCTCATCTTGATCCTGCAATCTAAATACAGAAATGATGAATTACCGTATTCTTTCCTGGTCATGCCTCAAAAAAAAAATCTACAATTTTAAAACACCCTTAAGATACATGACGACAACGTTTTAAATTCTCACATTGTTGAAACTATACATTGTGGAGTTGTAGAAAGAGTAATGAACTCAGCTTCAATGTGACCGGGTTTAAGTCCCGACTTCAGCACTTACTAGTGGCAGATAAGTGACTTCCCCTCCCTGATCCTCAGTTTCCTTATCTGTAAAATGGAAATAAAATGTTTATAATACTATGTTCAGAGGGTTGGTGTAAGGAAAGCACTTTATAGACCATAAAACACACATGCATGCGTATGTATACATATGTGTATATGCCTGTGTGTCTATACATGTATGTATACATGTGTGTATCTCTTCAAAATCAGTTACCATACCACGCTAATTCTACCCCCTAGCATTTCTCAAATCAATCACCATCTCCACCTCCTTTCAAAGAATACCTCTCCATTCAAACAGCCAACAGTCTAGTTCAGTCTAGACCATATCGTCTCCCTCTCGCACCATTTAAAAGCCTCCCAATTGGACCCCTTCTCCAATCCATCCTCCACACAACTGCCAAATTAATCTTCCTAAAGCACCCACCCATGGGACCACATCATTCTCCTATTCGAAACACCTCTGTTTGTCTCCCTGTCGTCTCTGGCTGCGGCCCACCTTTCCAGACTTGTTTCACTCCGTTCCC
The DNA here is from genome assembly GCF_011100635.1 of Trichosurus vulpecula. NCBI lineage: Eukaryota > Metazoa > Chordata > Mammalia > Diprotodontia > Phalangeridae > Trichosurus > Trichosurus vulpecula. The sequence goes on along the minus strand of NC_050578.1, from coordinate 194,583,202 downwards.
CCTCCTGAATTCTGTGTTCCAGCCGAACCGGCCTGCTTGCTCTTCCCCAACTTCATGTTCCCCTTTCTGCCTCCATGCAGTTTGTTTCCTGGGCCTGGAAAATCCTCCTTAGTCACTTCTGCCCCTTCAAATTGTTAGCTTCCTTCCAGGTTCAACTCAGTTGATAATTCCTACAGGAAGCCTTTTACTTCACTGCTAAGCTTTAATAACTCTCTCTTTTTTTCTACTGACCTTGTGCTTCCTTATCCATGTAAATGTCCTGAGACTGTTTTTGGCGTCGTCCTTGTAGCCCAGACACAGTGCCTTGCAGTGCTGAAGAAATGCTCATTTAATGAATGAAGATTGAATATAAATGTGAATTCATACTATAATTACATGTGTTCTCCCTTATGAACACCAACGGTCACTTAGTATCACACCATGTGTCCAATAATAATATTTAGCATTTATGTAGTACTTTAAAGGTTGCAAATAATTTTCCAAATATTATTTCATGTGATCCTCATTAACAACCCTGTGAGGCAAGTGTTATTATTACCTTTATTTTACAGATGGGGAAACTGAGGCACAGAATGGTTAATAACTTGCCCAAGGTCAAACAGTTAGTAAGTGAGTGTCCATGGTGAGATTTGAACTCAGGTCTTCCCAACTGCAAGTTAAAAATTACCCGTTGTTAAGCCTTGCTGCTTAATGTATATTCCTCAGGGTCATAAGAGTCTTAGCGATACACAGAGAGAGGATTCAATATTTCAAAAGACAGAATGTTCCTATAAATGTTTACTTCTAAATGAAAACAGGGTTTGAAAATTTTGTTTCTATCAAGAACCACCAGGAAATTGTTTCAAGAACTCACCAGTTTTATTTTTGCAGTTTTTACTTTGTTAAAATACTGACCTCTAGTGGTCAAAAGGAATAACCATACAGATTGGTTTTGACGAGGTTTCATAAAAATCAGAATTTTAGAGCCAAAGGAGACCTTTCAGATGAACTAATCCAAGCTTTACTTTTTATAGATAAAAAACTGAGGCCTGGAATGGGGAAATTACCTGCCCAAGATTTTTGGCTTACTGTCAAAACTGTTTTAATCCATGATGGTATATACTACAGTGTTCCAAACTATTGGATGTCCGTAATGAGTCATTAAAAGCATGGGTGAAAAAAATGAAATTGACATCAGAAGCTTTATCAAGATTCTCAAAAAAAAAAAGAATGAAGAATTTGATGCTAAGGCTACTGTTTTAAGATAGTAATGATAATACACTACATTCACTACATTTTTCATATCCACAACAGAAGGTGGTGTGACATAGTAGAAAGAGCACTGGATTTCTCAGAATATCTGGGTTTGAATACCAATAATAGCACTTAATATATGACCCTATCACCAGAGACAAGTAACTTAACTTCTAGGAACCAAAATGTCCCCATCTATAAAATGGGAACAATACCGCTTATATTACAATATCTATCTCACAAGGCTATTAATTACCTTGTAATCCTTAAAGTGCTATTCAAGTGTAAGTTTTCATTTTTATTCATTGCAAATAAAATGTTTAAAAGTTAAAACTTTGATCAGATGAAATTATATATATTGAAAAGGTACTTTTGATGCACTGGTTTGGTGAATTGTTACAACTGAGACGATAACCTTCCTGTCCCAACTCATTTATAATCACTTCAAAACTGATATTGCACAAGAAGGCTGAAGTCCCTCCAGGTCTAATATATCAAAGAAACATAAACTCAGAAGAGGCATTATGATTTAAAGGCCAGCAATTCATCATTTCTCATAATTTGTTGTGGCAAAAGGGTCAGACTACAGATGCTGACCCTTTGACTTCTCTCACCTATAAATTTTGTCTCAAACCATGACCCAATAGAGCCTCCTGAAGGTTATTAGCTGATAAGCTCCTAGAGGTCAGGGACTATGACTTTTCAACACCCTCAACACTTTGCACGTGGTCTTGTCCAGAGCAACTTCTTATCGAAAGCTCCCTGAACGAGCTGGAATGAATGAGTCAATGACTTCTGTTCTCTCCTGATGGCTGGTTGGGCATCAGACTAGAAAGCATTACTAAAGGTGTCAAAGACATGCTTTTTAAATTTTTATTGATATACTTTGTTTTAAAAATCACTTTGTTTTCTGAATATGTCCCTCTTCCCTACCTAGTAACCATCCCTAGGAACAAAAAGAAATTGAAAAAACAGAGGAGAAAAAAGCAGTTCAGCAAAACCAACCAACATATAAACTGTTTGATTAGATAGATAGATATATCAACCAACATATGAGCTGAGTTTGATTTTACACACACACACACACACACACACACAGAGTTCCATAATCATAGACCTCCACCTCTCCACTGATAGAAGAGAGATTCATTTTTTCATCTCTTCTACAGGGGCAAACTTAGTATTATAATTATACACCATTCAGTTTTGTTGGTTTTGGTTTTGTTGTTGCTCTTTCCATTTATATTTAGTCATTGTGTATATCATTTTGCTGGTTCTGCCTATTTTACTTTGCATCAATTTGTATAAGTCTTGCCCTATTTCTCTGAATTCTTTATATTCATAGTTTTATGGCACAGTGATTTTGCATTACATTCATGTGCCACAATTTGTTTGATCATTCCACAATCAATGAGCATCTACTGTGCTTCCACTACTCTGCAACCACACACAAAAAAAGAGTATACATATTAATACCCTGAAGAGAAGTCACCATCTTTAGATTTCAATTAAGGATTTGTCTCTCTTTTTATTTTTTTTAAAGAAGTACAAATCTTCCTTTAGAGAAATCACTGCCTTCCTCTTCAGGGACAAGCATTACAGCAAACCACAGGAATGTTTGCAATCCCCAACTCACAAATAGGTCTTGTCCCAAGAGTTTGCTGATAAATTGATTTAGAATTAGTTCTTTTCCAAAGGGATGTTACCCATGGAGATTATCTTCCCAAGCCATCTCCCAAAAGCTTTTTTGAAATCCATAATATACCTAACTTAAAGCACAATATTTCTACTATTTCAATTACACCTATCCATTTGCTATAATGGAAAGGACACTTACTGACTGCAGTCAGAGCACATGGGTTCATATCTTACCTCTAAGTCTTACTGCTTGTGTGACCCTGGTCAAGTCATTTAATCTCCTTGGTCTTCAGGGTTTTTTCATCTGTAAAAGGAGGGGTTGGTCTCAGTGGCCTATGTAATCCCTTCCACCTCTACACCTTTGAACATATGCACCTATGAACCATTTAAGACATTGTTTCTATGGGAAAATTCATTTCATTCTCTGCCTCAAGAAGAGTTCTTCTCCCCTATCATTGGTGATGTTGACTCCCCAAAAGACAACACTAGAGAAGAGGGACTTTTTGGGGAAGTATCTAGAAGGAGGCAGGGACACATAGGCATAAATAACTTGTTAACTCTACAGCTTTATAAGAAAGGCACTGTCAGCACCACAGCCAGCGGTTGTGGCAAAAGTAAGCAATAGTTGGCTTGTTCAGCACTGATGTCTGCGGATAGCAAGGGAAATCCCTGCCTAAAGCTGGGCTTCTTTACACCAGGAGAAATGACTTAACTGTACCAGGAATTCTTAAAAAGAAGAAAGATCTGCGACTAGAGTTCATAACTTTAATTAGGCTGGTTCACTTCTGGGATTTTTGGTAATCTGTACAGGTCAAGAAGGAGAGTGAAATCCAGGTCAGCCTCTGGGATGTGATAGAGATTTCCCTGATATTTGTATCTCCTCCCCAGAGCCCTTTCCGTAGGTAAACAGCCAGGGAAGAGTATATAAGTTGGTGCACCCCTTTTTTTGGTTTTTGTGCCAGAAACAATGGTACCCATGTGGCTATGGGTCAGTATTACATTAAGGGCTGAACCTGTTATAAAAAGGTCTTTTGGGGAAAGCTTTCCTTATATTTATTATTAGGTGTTTATAATTATAATTTTTTTTTTGCTTTAGAGCCAGAAATAACAGTCACTTCTCTAGATCAGTCATTCTCCAGGGGTTCTGAATTGGAGAACAAAGATCGGTTACTCCTGTGATTAGGAACTGAAAGCTTATGAATTGGGATTCACAAATACAGTTCCTTTACAAATTGAAAAGAATTTACATTTTAAAATAACTTCATAAAATGATTGCAAATTGCAGGAAATAATGGAATTTAGAGAAATTAATGGCATTGACAACATAATAAATTTAAAGGATCTCAGGAGAAAGGTATAAATTTCCAGAGAAGATGTTTATTTCGCTGTATTCATTAAGTCAGAGATCTTCAGCCCTGATTTTTCCTCATACTAAAATATTTTCACTTACCTTGTATTGTGGCATGAAATTTTTAAAAGGAAATTAATTTTAATTAATTTTATTTTAAAAAATAACAGATCACACTTAAGAAGAGAGAAGTATTACAAAATCAAACAAATCTGTCAGAGGATGTGAGAACTCAAAAAAAGTTTGTAAATAACTGAATAAGAATAAGAAAATTTAATGTGTTAGAGGCTTTAAAGTAAAAGATACAAATGCAGGCATACCTCAGAGAAAATTATGGGTTTGGTTGTAGATCACTGCAATAAAGCAAATATCACAATTAAGTGATGAATATTTTGGTTTCCCAGTGCCTATAAAAGTTAGGTTGACACTATACTGTAGTCTATTTAGTGTGCAATAGTATTATGTCTAAAAACTGTACATACTTTAATTAAAAATACTTTGTTGTTAAAAAACAAAAGATGCCAACCATCATCTGAGCCTTCAGTGAGTCATAATCTTTTTTTTGCTGGTGGAGGGTCTTGCCTCAGTGTTGATGGCTGCTGACTCAGGAGGATGGTGGTTGCTGAAGGCTGGGGTGGCTGTGGCAATTTCTTAAAATAAGACAACAATGAAGTTTGCTGCATTGATTGACTCTTCCTTCCACTTGAACACTTAGAGGCCATTGTACGGTTATTATATGGTCTAATTTCAATATAAATAAGGAGGCCTAAAGTGAGGCAGAGACTGGGGAGTGACCAGTTGATGGAACAGTCAGAACACACACAACACTTATCAATTAAGTTCACTGTCTTATACGGGCAAGATTCATGATGCGTCAAAGCAATTACCATAGGAATTTCCAATATTACTGGTCACAGATCACCACAACAGATACAACAACAGTGAAAAAGTTTGAAATATTGTGAGAATTACCAAAATGTGACATGATGTGAGCACATGCTATTGGAAAAATGGTGCCAATCAACTTGCTCAATGCAGGGTTGCCACAAACCTTCTTTTTAAAAAAACCACCACAATATTTGTGAAGCATAATAAAGGAAAGTGCAATAAAACAAGGTATGCCTGTACCAGTATTTTAATTTTTTTATATTTAGGTTAATAAGGATCCATGTCAATTTATTCTTTAAACATGTAGCTCCAGTTGTTGAATGATTTAAATTATATGTTGGCAGGTGATGTGAAGGGATCAATGCCTTAGTTGTACCTCTACATACCAGAAGATGATAAATCTGGTACGGTGAAACACAAGATTCAAGTGGCTGGTTACCAGTCCAACCCCTGTTTCATTGATTTGTTTTCAATTATAATATATTAGTATTTAGGGGTGATGGATCTATTACGGTATAAAATATTTAACACTTCACAATACTGTACATTTAATTGAAGAATGATGTCTACATATATCTAGAAGTAACATCCATTTTAGTGCAACCTTTATATCCACCACATTTACCTAGTAACCGGATATTTTGAAATATTAATAAACTGAACAATGCTTTATTGTGGCTTTTCTTCAAATAAAATACAGCATAGCACTTTTCTCTCCAAGGTGCTGACCTGGGAAGGGCTATCCTTGCCTACCTAATCTCTTAAACTAAGCTGCTAAGCAGGCAAGATGCTTTAATGAGATTACTCTTGAAGGCTGCCTTAGTTGCATTTACATTTTTTAAAAAAATGAATGTAAAATTTTGTGCTTAGATCCTATATCTGTAAATCACTACATGTGTATATGCATACATGTATACATACATATATGTTTGTGTGTTTATCTCTCACTACAATATGTGCACTACTTAGCATATTAAAAATTCATATTTATCCATCTTGCAGCAAATATGGTCTTCCTTTTCTTGACCTTCTTTTCCCTTAGGGTCTCATTGGTGCTCTGGAAATAGTGCTGGTTTGAGAGTCAGGGGATTCTAAAACTGGGTATGCCACCAAGTTGTGTGAACTCGGGCAGATTATTCAATCTCTCTGGATTCCTCAGTTTCCTCACCTACAAAATAAGGATAATAATACCTGTAGTTTTATAGGCATCACAGGGGGAATAGATAGATTGCTAGCCTCATAGTCAGGAAGACCTGGAATCAAATTCATCTTTTCACATATCTTGGCTGTGTGACCCTGGGCAAGCCATTTAAACTCTCTGTGCCAGGCAACTCTCTAAAACTATAAAATGCATAGCAGATCTATATTAGTAGAGGGAGTCGCCTCACTGAGGCTTCCTAACATTACTGAAATCAAAAATCTGGGCTCCCCCAAAAAATATCCATAGTACAAAACTCACAGTGTTATTGAGAGGCTCAGATGAGATAACCTATGTAAAATGCTTTGCAGACTTTAAAGTGTTATAAAAATGTCAGCTATTTTCTCTTCTTTCCTCCAACTTCATTTTCTCTTTTTTTCCTCTGCCTTCCTCTTATACCACAAATTTGACTTTTTCTCCTGTCATTTTGTTCTTTTATTCTGTCTCTCCTGTTGCCATGTTATGCCTACCAATAGCATCCTTAGCAGTCACAGTGATTATGTGAATGAAGGAGGGACAGGACATAGAATGCCAAGCTAGGTGAATAACTCAGATTCTAGTTCAGTGAGGGATGAACAATGAGTGAAGGGGAAGAATGAGAAGTGAGAATGAAAAGACAGACTATAGGCAGATTGAGGAATGTCATCCCTTCCCCCAAAAAGTGCCAGGACTTGGAGGCACTGGAGGCAATAGGAAGCCTCTGAAAACCCTGCAAGAGATAAAACAATAGCACATATATCTCTTCTGCTGGACTATAAGTATCAAAAAGAAGGAGCCATGTGTTAATATGTTCTGATGCCTCTTTAAGCAAAAGTAGATGTTCAGTAAAGTTGTAGTGGTTGGCCAATTGATTATACATTTCCAAGCATTTTCAGACTCCCCTTCCTAACTCACTCTATATTCATAACAATCCTTTGAGTTAAGTGAGAGTAGAAGTTGAAATCTTCTTGGAGTGTCAGATATTATAGAACCAGATCATATCATTTTAGAGTTGAAAGGGATCTGAAAAAGCATGTAGTGCACTGCTTTAATTGGGAAGATAAGGGAACTGAGGTTCAGATGGGTCAAGCTACTTACCCAAGGCCATACAGTCAGGAATAGAGTAGGGGCTGGATTTAAAGTCCATTCTGGACATAGTCTTCTTCCAGGTGTTACCATGATGCCCACTCTGAAGCATGTGACTGGATAGCTTAAAATTTTTGTGTGGCAATATAAAGAGTATTCACTACAGTGTTAGACGACCTGGATTCAAATCCCAACTATATTACCCCCAGTCCTTCATAGAATGACAGAATCCCAGAGGGACTGCCATTGTGATCTTCAGCAAGTTATTTAGTTTATTTGGCCTTTAATTTCCTCCTGTGGAAAATAAGGGATTTGGACTAGGTGATTGTTTAACTCTTGTCTTTAAATCTTATGGGCCCAATGGTCTTTTCTTCCCTGGTACCTTAAATACATAACATCATGACCTGGAGGAGCCAAAAAATATTCATTCTCCTCTGCCTATCTCTTTGCATTTAGATGGGCTGATATCCAAATGAGTTGCAGAAGAAGACTCATTCAACTCTTGCAGAAACTGGGTCTGAGATGAGAAAAAGTTAAATGGAGCCCTAATCTCATGGGTTCATACAGCTAGAAAGGATATTAGAGAATATGAGGGTATGTGAACACTATAGTTATGTGATCTTAGGTCTCCCATGAGTCTTCCCATATCTAGGCTGCCTGTAACTAGTTCTTTCACCTGATTCTCATGTAATATGATGAGAAGTCCTTTGCCATCCTAGTTGCCCTCCTCTGAGTTTATCAATATTCTTCCTAAAATGTGTCTCCCAGAACCAAACTAAGTTCATTGATGTCCTTTGTGGTATGACTAGGACAGAGTGCAACAGGACTATCACCTTTCTGATCCTGGACAGTCCCTCTCAATGCAACCTAAGTTTACTTTGGCTTTTTAAAAGAGCAGATAATTCTGTTAACTTACAACATCAAAAGCCCCAGACTTCTTAAAGATGAACTTCTGTGTAGCCACACACCTCCCCAGCTTATTGTTTCTGGTTGTTGTTGTTTTTTTAACCCAAGTGTAAGGCTTTAAATTTATCCTTGGAAAAATTTCAACTGCTTTTATTCAATCCAAAATTCTAGTTTCTTGAGATATGATGACATTCTGACTGTATCATGCATTGAGATATTTATTCCTCCTAGCTTTGTATCATCTGCAAATTTGAATAAGTATGCTCTCTGTGTCATTATCCAAGCCATTAATAAATAAATGTTAAAGAGCAAACCAGCCGCTCACAGACCCCTGGGGAGCTCTGCTTGAGATCTCTTTTCAGACTGACATCAAAATGTCAATGATGACTCTTTGGGTGCATCCATTAAACCAGTTCCAAGTACACCCAATTATACTATTGTCCATCCCATATAGCTCCATCTTGATTCTAAGAATAGCTTAAAGGGCATTGTCAAACACTTTTCTTAATTCAAGGTAAGCTGCACCTAGCCTTTCCTTAATCTAAGAGAAGCATAGCCTTGTTTTTTAAAAAAAAAAAAGGAAGGCAGGGGCTTCGGTTAGCTTAGCCTGACCTATTTTTAAGGAATTCATGTCAGCCATCATGACCACTTCTTCCATTTCTAGGTACACTAACCACAACTCTAATTGCTATAATTTCAAGATTTGAACTGTTGATTGGTGTAGAGGAGGAGGATGAATATTAGCACTCTGAAGCTGTTTCTGGGCAAACATCTCCCCAGAAAAAGTAGCCTCCAGGAACAAAGAAAAGCAGCTCTAGGGTTTTGTAAATAGAAACCATCAGTCTGTATTCTCCTTCTTACTGGCAACAAGATAACACAGACTGATTCTGTCTTGAAAGAGGCCTCCACTATCTTCAAGATTCCTAACCACAGAAAAACATATTTTCCCATAGGAACAAATCTGATCTTTATTAACTCCTGTAACTCCGTAGCTTTCACACTTACTCTCCTCCCCCAAATGCTTTTCTGTGGTGGGCTGTATACTTTAAGTGAGTCTAACAAGCTATAAGAACTCAAAATTCACCACAAGTAGTTGAAGCTGCTATCAGCCTGGGTGGTCTTCCTTAGCTGGCTAATATATTTCTTCTACTTTCCAGTTTGGCCACTCACTTCATTTGACCTCCAATTACATAGACCAACTAGCAGACTCTCCTTGGGCTGAGAAAACTCCCACAATGGTGTCTGATAGTTTATAGACTCCATTCTCTTTCCTCTTTTGATAAATCCAGATTTTGCCCTCCTCCAGAAGAGTGGCATCTCTTGCACTTCCTATGAGAGTTCAAAGACTACTGACAAATCTTTCAAAAATCTTTATTTTTTTCTAAATCTATTGGTCAGTGAGTAGATGGTAATGATAATTATTATCATTAATTATTATTATTATTGCTATTATAGCTAACATTTATATAGCACTTATTATCTCCCAGGCACTGTGCTAAGCACTTTACCATTACTTTATTTAATCCTCTCAACAACTCTTCGAGGAAATTTTTTTTATTATCCTCTTTTTACTGATAAAGAAATTGAGACAAAGGCAAAGTGACTTGTCCAGGGTCACACAGCTACTAAGTTTCTGAGAGCACATTTGAACTCAGTTCTTCTTGACTGTAAGGCCTGTATTCTATCCCCTGTGACACCTCATTTCCCCCACCACATATGAAAACTAGGTTATAATCATCTGGTCCTGGTGTCTTGAACCCATCAAGACAACTTAGTACTTTCTTACTATCTCTCTGCTTTATCTTGAGCATAAACTCCCCATTAACCATTTTTGTTCTCTTTTTTCTAATTCAAAGATCACTGTCCCCAGTAAAACAAACTCAACTAAACTCAATTCAATGAAAAGAGACTTGAGCAGCTCAGGCTTCTCTCTATTGTCTCTTATCATCATCCCATATACCCTAAATAGTTTTTTAAACCCCTTTGTTCTGTCTCTAAAGTCTCACCAGCTTCTATTTATTTCAAGCTTTAGCACTCCTAACACTTTGTATGAGACTGTGCCATCTTTTTGTATTAATCCTCTATTTCCTGGCCTTGCTCCTATCTATTCTTAGCTTTTAAAATTCTAAGTTAGTCGATGAGTTCCATGAAAGTCCATACTGGTGTGTTTGGACAAGTCCAAACTTTCTCATCCAAACTTTCTCCTTCTATCTTTGGAATTTCCTGCTTGAGAGCCCCTTATCACTCCAGGCCTGACTTCCTCTCTAGAATTTTTACCTATGGCAGACTTTTTCTTAATCCTTTGAAAGCTGCCCTCTTAAAATCTAGGGTAAAAGACAGATTATACTTAGTTTTCCTCTCTTTTGTCACAAAATCTAAGAAGGTGTGGTTATTTTCCTCCAAAAATCAATCCTCCAGAAATCAATTCATCCTGATTGGTCCAGAAGGTAAGTCACCTTCATTGATTCCATAGAATGAAGTTATCATTAAAGAAAGTCAACAGATCATTAACTGCCTTTCTGTTTTGGCAGAGAGAGTTCAAGTAGATGTTTTGACAATTGAAGACACTCATAACTATTCATTTTATCATGTCTGTGTACCAGGCTTGTGACGTTTTCCAAATCCATCATTTATCTATCTCCTATGTCCTTTTTCTGTTCAGGTGGTGCATAGTTGAGTCTAATGACAAAATCACTTTTATTTCTTCCTTCATTGATCTTCACACAAATGCTCTCCACCAAGCTTTTCCCCTCTGGTTCCAAGATTTCATTCAATAAGGAATATTCAATGTTATTGATCACCTCCACCCTCCGACTTATCCTATTCCCTTTTAATAATTTGCATCCTTATACAAGAGAAACGCATCTGGTTTACAGAGATAATAATCGTCAGAAGTAGGACTTAACCCCAGGTCTTCTAATTCCAAGTTCATTGTTCTTTCTACCATATCATAGCCACCCCTAGGTAGCCAGAAAAAGAAGTAATCTTATGCATGAATCTTTCAAAAGATTTCCTCAAAGTCTATTAAACTCAAGAGCAAAAATGCAGGCACAAAAAAGTGATAGAAGGAGCATGGATAAGTAAATGTACAAAATATATTTGATAGGTCACAAACAGAACAAATGGAGAGAGTGCTCTCCACTTGGAAATGTAGGTCAAAGTATGGAAACACAGATGGTATTCCAGCTTCTCATATAAACTAACAGAGGACATGGACCATTGGTAATTTGTAACTTTCTTGAAGGACAGTCTGGTCTTGGACCACCCCACTAGGAGTTGTGCATTCTACACAAAATTCCACATTCAAGCCCTCATTAACTATGAGAACACACGGAAGTTCCTCTGCCTCTCTAGGCCTCATGACCTCTCTACAGTGAGAGGGTCATATAGACTAGACAATCTCTAAAGTGCCTTCTAGCTCTAGATTCTATGTTTTGAATAGCACCTAGCAGATCCTAGGTACTCAATATTTAACAATAGTTAGAACAGGTCCATTAAAATAAATAAAACAACTTGTGGTCCAGAAATATTCTTATGTATTGTAGAAGATAGATATTACATTGTATGCTGAAAACAGAGAACACCTAACATAGTATTAGAGAGATGGACAGATAGATAGATAGACAGATAGATAGATAGATAGAAACAAGAAACACCTAGCACAGTATATTTGGATAGATAGCTAGACAGACAAATGATAGGGAGGCAGACAGACAGAATTTGTTATGCCTTACTATGTGCCAGGTGTTGTGCTAAGTATTGGGATTACAAATAAAAGCAAGCAATACAGTCTGTGTCCTCAAGTAGCTTACATTCTAATGGGGGAAGACAACATATAAAGCCATACTGGAAAGAGGAATCAAGTAACCAGATTTGGCAGTAACGAGCAAACTGTGGAATGCAGACTTGGGTCTAAGCAAAATAAGACAAAAAGCTCACCTCTCAGAGAGGGACTCCCTTGGGTGAATGCAAAGTTTCTCATGGCATGGAAGATGGTCAGAGAATAGGTCCATGGTAAAGGAGATGGATCTCTAGTAAATGATTGAGGAAGGAAAGAAAGAAAAGGAGGATCAGACCTTTTAAAACTATGTTTTCCCCAAGGGTAACTGAATTATATTGCTGTCATTCAGCCTCAACTATTGAAGTGGTTTAGAATGAGATGTGTCACAACATATCAATTCACATAATAGATTAACATCACAGCTAATAACAATTGTGAAACTATTTTTAGAGCTACTTCTTAAGGCTTATTTCTGATTTTTTTAAGTAGTTTAGGATTCAAAGTCTAAGATTTCTTTTTTCTAAACTCTATAAACTGATAGTGCACAAAGAACCTCAGACTCATGGTTCTAGTATTCACTTACTGTGTGACCTTGTACAAATAAATATGTGTATATGTATTTATATGTATGTATATATAGACACATACATATATACACATATATAGGATATGAATACAAATATGTTTGTATGTATGTAGGCATGAATGCATGTGTGTGTGTATATATATATATATACACGTAGATACAGGCTTTAGGTACAGCCTATTTACCTTCCTGTCATCATATAACCAGAAAAGAAGATAGACCCCAAAGTAAACAAAAGAAAGCCCATATGTTTTGCTGGTACCTGATCAATGTCAAAAATGTTAGAGGAAGGTGCCAGAATGGTGAGTAGGCTCTCCTTAAAGGATTTTGGGAAGAACGTGGATAACTGTTGCAGAGGGTAACATCTTGCAATCTGCACTATTCAGTAGCCATACCAATGAAATATGATGCATTGATGGGATCTAATCTAAGGGAAATGAATTTAAAATATTCACCTTCCTTACTATGTTTCCTTTGGGTGAATAGCCATATTAGTGAGTATGAATCAGTTGATGGTAAGAAGAAACAATTGAGAAGCAGACTCAGTAATAAAGAGAGTCGGCACAGGAGGAAAAATAAAAAATTTGCTCTAGAAAAATCCTAAATAAGACCCTTGCTGTCACAAAATAGACACTTCCACTGCAGACTCCCAAACCCCTAAGTCTGTCTGAACTGGACTATTAATTTTTCTAGAATAAACTCTTATGATATTGTATATTTTAAAGTGGGAGGAGAGGAGGGCATCTGAATCTTGGCTGCTCTGTGTCCCTCCCTCTGTCTCCTGTCTGAGTTTGGTCTCTGTTCTTTTCCAGTTGGATCAGCTCCTCTCCTTACCCAATGTGTTTTTCTTTGCTTCCTTGGAAGCTGTCTCTTTAAAAAAAAAATCCACATTACCTCCCTTAGCAACAGGCGTTGCTATGCTGGCAGTTTTTGTTATGTGAGCAGCTTCTTACAACTTCGGAAGTGAAGCCTAAGGAAAGCCAGTCCTGACTCCAGCCGTGATCCGTTAGAAGATTCGGCACAAAGACTGCACTCTCTGCTCTCTTGTCTCTAGGCTTAAGAGAAGTGAACCTTTCGAGGGCCTTGAGTAAAGTTTCTTCAGGTAAAGAAAGCATTTACAAACATGGTCGTGGCCGTGAACCCGGGGACACTCTCAGATTTATAGCACAAATGCCCAGAATTCAGCCTACCTGTGTACAACAGGGTGGGGGTTTCATGAATTTCACATGCCCTCCTTTGTGTTTCCTGGTGCTTTTGCTTCTAAAAAGAGAGGGGCACAACTCCAAGTCCTGTGACCATAGACAATTTGGGCTCAGCTTGAATCTGGTACCTGCTTTGGAAACAGGAAATGCAGGCGGCTGCCCCGACTCTCAGCACTGATTTCGAGGCCTATTTCTGGGCTCCCTCACTAGCTATTCAACTTAGTTTGTATTTGAAGCTTGCTGGAAATATTTTAGTATATTGTATAGCCTCAAGTTAAGTAGGAGGGATGTTTGATAGGATAACAAATATAAGCCCCAGGGACCTATAACATCATTTTTCTTGGCAATGATTAGAGCAACGGGCCTTATAATCATCCAAAAGGTTACTCTTGTTATTTCGAAAAGGCACAAAGAAAATATATTAGATGTAGTTTTAAATGACTTTTTTCCTCTGTAGGAAAGGTGTTATGAATATGTGTGTATGTAATATATATAATTATATATGTGTGTGTATTGTGTGTTATATTACATGTGTTTATGCATATTATGTGTTATATGTAATACATATGTATTTATACATAGGCATACTTCAGCCAATATAGTGATGCAAATCACTAAGTATATATTTTGTACATAGGTATAATATATACACATATGTATTATTTCTATACATAGATGTGTATGTCATATGTATTTACATATAAAGTGACTGTTTACAGGTAAATCTATAGGGACTGGACCAGCCATTTCATTGATATAGGGAACTTCTGGTTGGGGAAAGTCCCTCTACCATTGTAATTATAAAGTCTTTTAAAAAAAATCTTAGAGTCTTGCCTGGAGCCCTGACTGCTAAAAATAACTTGTCCAGGGTCACATAGCCAGTATGTGCTAGAGTTAGGACTTGAACCCAGATCCTCTTGGCTTCAAGGCCAGCTCTCTGTCCATTCTACTATACATGTATGAGTATATGACTTCTATATTCTAGCAAAATTATTATAGTTTATTAAATATATTTGTGTTATGTCACTAATATAGTCCTCAAATGCCTCTTGTTGGAATGGAAATGGCCCTGGGTTGTCAAAGGCCAAAAGAGTCCAAGCCATCAAATATATAATCCAAACTATGAACTATTTAATTAAGCACCTACTATGTGCCAGACCGTGCTAGGACTGGGAATGCAACAACAAAATGAGAAGCAGTGCACTTAAAGAGAATATATTTTATTGGGAGTGAAGGGGCAAGAATCCAGACCTGTGATTTCATTAGTATAAGAAACTCTTCCTGAGGAATCTTCTCTACTACTGCAGATCAGCACCTTTTCTGCAATGTATAGTACTAGAAAATTGACCAGAGCCCTGAGAAGTTAAGTGACTTGTTCAGGGATACACAGCCACGGTGCATCAGAAGCAAGACTTAACTAGATCTTCCTGACTCCAAGGAGGGTGGACCTTCTATACATCAAATCAAGCTTCCTCTCTCCAAGGGATGCAGCGTATAAGCAATATAATAAGGATAATTTGAAAAGGAAGAGAGTAGCCATAACAAAGGAGATCAGGAAAGATGCCCTGTAGAAAATGGCACACGAACTGAGCCAGTAAAAGAGCTTGGGATTCCAAGAGGAAGAGGTGAGCAGAGAGGACATCCAACCCATGAGCTCAGAGACAGAAGATGGAACTTTGTGTACAGAAAACAGTGAAGCAAGTAGGTTAATCTGGTTATGAGATGGGGCACACAAGTGGAAGCAAGATGTAAGCCATCTGGAAAAATAGGCGGGAGGCAGATTGTGACGGCTTTAAATGTCAACCTTACAGGTGTGTTTATACCTTGTTTGAGAGACAATAGGGAGCCATTGAAGGTTCTCAAGCAGGAGAATGACAAGATCAGACTTGAGTTTTAGGAAGCTTTGCATATGGCCCCAGGGATAGAATGCATGTTTCATGACTGAGCACCAGCCTAGCTGAATTGGAAGATGCTCATCACAGTGGCTGGAGGATGATAAATTTTGGAGCCATAGTAATTCCTAAAGATCATCTCCTAAGTTGTGGAGGAAATAAATACTCACCCCGATGAAATTATAGATCTTTGGAGTATTGAAATATATGTTATCTAAGTATTATTTTGGAGGGTCCAGTCCTGTGATTTGATTAATATATGGAACTCCCATTGTGACAACTCCCAAGACAGAAGGAAGTATGCATCTTCTCTGTAACTTACAATCTTCAAGAGTTATTTGGGGAACTGAGAGGTTGTGATTCGCCCAAGGACACACTATGTGTCAGAGGCTGAATTTGAATCTAAGTCTTTCTGGTTCTAGACCAATTCTTTAACCACTCCTAATTATTGCACATGATATTAAAAGAAAATTACATATTCTAGATATGCACTAGGTGCTAAACTTTTTCTTTAGAGCTATTTCCAATCCCTGCTATTAAATGATATGAAGTAGCAGAAATATTTTTCTAATGATTCATCAATTCAGTGGGTATTTATTATCTCCTATGTGCCTATGGCACCCCTGAAACAGTTTGGGTGGGGGAAAACTCTTCAGGGATCAGTGAGAAAAGGATAGCTCTGGACGGAGTGGAGAGAGAAAAATGAGCTGACACTTCCCAGGGTATACCATGAAATTTGGATTGCCATTGTTCAATGAGATATGAATGATGATTCTATGAAAAAAGAATTTACTACCAGCTTTAATTTCCTCTCTGAAATATTAAATGTGAAATTATGCAGGTATAAAAAAGAATTGTGAGACAGTTTTCAGTATAGAAGTAGGTTTCATTTCCCCAACTTCCCCTAAACATTTTTCATGGTTTTATTTTCCCCCTTGTTCGCTCTTCCCTCCCCCTCCAAACTGGGGGTGGGAGTGGGGAGGAAAACAAAACCCCTGTAATAAATAGACATAGTCCAGCAAAGCAAATTCCCACTTTAGCTGTATTCAAAAATATGTCTTATTCTTCATCTCAAGTCTATCATCTCTGTTAAGAAGTGAGTACCTTGCTTCATCATCAGTCTTTTGGAATCATGGTTGGTCAGTGCATTTATCAGAATTCTTGAGTCTTCCTTCTAATATTTATTCCTCCAAGATTTTCCTGACATTTTTGCAGTCTGAGGCACTGGAGAAATACTTATAGATTCTATCAACACTTATCAGGACAAGAACATTCTGTGTCCAAATTACTTAGGGAATTGCAGCCCTAGACCTATCTAGACCCATGGGAAAATGGAAAGTATGGTGAATATAAAAGGAAAGGCAGGACATGGGACAAGAAGCAGGGGGAAGGAAGGACTAATTGGGTAATAAGGGTATTTAAGTATTGGAATCTTAGCAGGTAAAGGGAAGCAAATCATGTCAAATGACAGGACTGCCTGAGGAATATGTGTATAATCAAGAGTTGATTGTTTTAGAATAAAATTTCCTTTGAAGAAAAGAAACAATCGTGTCCAGCTTTTCGCAGATGAGATGAACTAAAGGATTGGTAGACAATCTATGGCATGGGTGTTATTGAATGACACCTAAGGCATTTAGGGAAGGCTCTCTACCATACTTCATAATATTCTAGTTCCCCCTATCACTTTTCTCTCATCTCATTCTTTTCCTCTTCCCTATTTCTCTCTTCTTTTACTAATTTTTATTGATGCCTCTTGCTTTGACATCAATTTGACATTGATATCTCCTTTCTTCTATTGAGGTCTCTCCTGTTACATAGAAAAAAAATAAGCAAAACCAACCGACACAGAAACTACATCTGGCAGTGTAGGCAACATTCTGCATCCTTGGTCATCTACCAAGAGGACAGAAATATGTTTAATTATGTGTTCTTTGGAGCCAAGATTGGTCATTACAATCAGCAAAACTGAGTCCTTTGTTTTCAATTACATTATTATAATCACTGTGTATATTGGTCTCTCGGTAATTCTTAGAATCTTTATATTCCTTCAAGAATCAACACAGGTGCCACCAACCACAAGAAGTCTTTTCTGATCCCCTTAGTTTTTTAGCATTCTCTCCTTCCTAAATTATTTTGTAATCACTTGTTTGTTTCTGTGTTGTGTCCCTCTTTCCACATTACAGTAGAATGTAATACCCTTGCAGGCAAAGATTGTTCTTTTGGGGAGAAGGGGTCTTTGTATCCCTAGCACCTTACATACTGTCTTGCATGTAGCAGATGCTTAATAAATGTTTGTTTATTGGAATTGAACAAAAGCATACTGAGTTTAGGAACCAACTAATTGTATATTTGGTTGAAACACAAGAGGAGTGAAGTAAAAGGAGGTTATAGTGAGATTTGGGGAAGTGGGTATAGAACCACCAGGGTATATATTATCCCAGAGCAATAAGAGGCCACCAAAAGTTTTTGAACAGAATTCCATGACCAGATATCGGTGCATGAGAAAGACTAATCAAGCAGCAATATGAAGGATAAGTTGGAAGGTAGAGAGGAAGAAAATGTTAGGAAAGCATTTGGGGGATGATACTGTAATGGCCAGGTAGATGAACCTGTATTAGAATAATAGCAGTGAGAGTAGAGAAGGAGGAAGAGGAGTGAGACAAAAGGCCCCCATTTATCAAGGGAGATCACAGAACTAATTTTCTATTTAAATAAGGCAATTTTCTATTCAAATAAGGTAAATTTAGTAAACCCTAAACTGCAGTTTAGCTGAGGTTCTACTGGAACAGATGATGATTTAGTCCTTTGATTTTACAGTATTCTTCCTAGTGTTTCACAAACATTCATTCTGAGCCATACTGAATTCGAGCTTCTAGAACAAGAACTACAACACATGATGCCTGATTTCTTTGTTTTTACTTTGCTGCTCAGGGATCTAGAAATGAGTCACAAAGAAGAAAAACTGAAAATAATCTCAGAGGTGAGTAGATGCTTATATGATTTTTAGGGTTCTATGTGAGTGAAGAAATCACATTAATAATGAGCATCTATTTCTGATGAATCTACTGTGTACAGAGTGTACTCTATTCAGGGTTATGCCGGTAAATGTTTAACAATTCATTCTCAAGAGGAAATGGCCTACTTTTAAGTTTAATCTGTTTTATTAATATTTTCTCCATCACTCTCTTAAGTCTAGACAATCAATAAAACAAGAAATTAAGCCCTGATTTAGTGTTCACTGATTTCCAAAGTATACGCTCACTGAAAACTTCACAAACTTCAAGCCTGTTAGAGCTGGCCCCAGCACACCCCTTACACTACTGAGCATTTGGGGAACAAGGAACTAATTCTCAATTCTAAAGTGTTTTAAGATTTTACAAGGAGGCAGACTGTTAAAGTATATTATTCCCATTTTTCAAGTAAAAAACATTCCCTGTCCTCAAGGAGTTTAAAGTCAAACTGGACTTTAAGAAAGTTTGTTTCTCTTCATTTCTTAAATACTAGAAGACAGAAATTGTACTTGCTGTGTGACCTTGGACAAATCTATTTCCTTCTCTAGACCTATTTCCTTATATGTAAAATATGGGGGTTGAAGTCTAAGGCCCATTCAAATTGTCATTTTCTGTGGTTCTGGAGAGGAGATTCTACTTCACCTCCTCCTCTTTCTTCCCCCTCCTCTTATTCTCCATCACCTCCTCCTTTTTCTTCCCCCTCTTCTTATTCTCCTTCACTTCTTCCCCTTTCTTCCTCCTCTTCTTATTTCTCCCAAGACAACAGCACAACGTTCACTGCATTTCAGTTCACTTACTCTCTACAAGCCAAATGTATTCTCTGGTAAGTTTGTTGCTGTCCCATTATTACTCTTCTTCTTCTGGCAACAGAATCAAAGCAATTTCCCTATTCACTCCCAGAAAGTTTTCTTGCCTCACTCTGAAGTGGCTCCTAGGACCTGCCTTATAGGATTGTAGTAAGGATCAAATGAGATGAAGAATTTAAAGTGCTTTATAACTATAAAGTGGGTTCTTATTAATTCTCCAAAACTACACATTTTCCCTACCAGCCAGGTTGGTTGCCCCAGAATCTGTACTGAATAAAAGGACCAGAGCAATTTTTGTGGAATCTGGATGAACACTTGTAGGGCCAAATGCAAATTGTGAGGAGGTTGGCAAAACATCTACTAGAATAAAATTTCTGCGAATCCACCTATGACAGGAGGCAACACAGTACAGTGGAAAGATCACTAGCACTGTGGTTAAATGGCCTTGGGTCAAACCTTATTTCTAAGCTTATACATACTTACATACATATGTATATAGATACATATATGTATGCATGTGTGTATGTATATACCTACATTCATATAATATATACATGTCTATTCAATAATAATTCAATAAACATTTATTAAGTGCCTCCTAAATGCCAGGCTACATGCTAGGGATACAAAAAGAGGCAAAAGACAGTTCCTATTCTCAAGGGTCTCACAATACAGGATTTTGGGAGAGTTACAATTTCCCTGGGCCTCAGTTTCCTAATCTGTAAAATGAAAAGTTTGGAGTAGATTAAGTCTGAACTCTAGATATGATCATATGATCTGATATAAAGTGATGAATGAATCTCTCTATCCATATACAAAAATGTATATATTGACATATATGCAATAGATAGCTACATGGATATCTATGATAGATATGGAGGGAGGGAGGGAGGGAGACAGACACAGAGACAGACAGAGAGAGACAGAGACAGAGAGAACAAGGATATAGGATGGCTTTATACAGCCCTCTGAATAATAAAAAAAATCAATTGGAACTACAAAATGTTAGGAACAAAAGGAGCCTTAAAGGTCATGTAGTCAAGCTCTGCTATTTTACAAATGAATAAATTGAGGCTCAAAGGAATGAAGTGACTCTCCTAAGATTATACAGCTAGTAAGTGACAGATTCAGGATCTAACCACAGTTCTCTGACTTCAGTGTCTTTCATATCACAACACCTGGTGTCAATGATGATGGTGATGGTGATGGCGGTGGGGTGGCAGTGATGAGGGTGATGATTGCGTTCAGTGAGGCATCTAGTCTCCTATTTCCTACTGAAGGCTAACAAAATGAAGTAGAGGGCCTGAGCCTTTTCATTTTTGCTGAAATTTTGTTTTTAATATTTAAAAATACAGATCTAGATCTTTAATTGTTAAATTGTTTTAAATTTAAGCAAATAAATCCACCACACTTCAACTTTTTTTTACAAAGGAGTTTGTTGAAAATGAAGATGAAGAGGCAGAAAAACTGAAGAAAAATTTGAAAGTTCAAAAGCAAAGAAGAAGGAAACAGGTGGGTTATCACTATTCTGATATTTGTCTTTTTAATTAATGTTTAACTTTAGCAATGTTGTGACATCACATGGGTACCAGCACAGCACATAGGTTCTTTCTTTCATTATCCCTTGCTTTTCCAACTGAACTATCTACTTTTCTGGTCATAAATCTCTTTTCACTTCTTTCATGCAGGTGGCCTTCATTGGGAATATACTACAGCCCATTCAGACACACCCCGTAGCTCTCCACTGCCCTTTGGGTGGTCTGCAATTTTGATTCTATGGCAATTGTATTGAATGAGCTATAGTCATGCTGCACTGCCAGAATATGTGAATACATGAGAGATCTGTGGTTTTGTCTGCCTGAAGAATCTCCCTCCACAAATCAAGACACCTAGCTATCTACCAGACCCTTAACCCTATATGCTACTGGACCCCTAACCAATGTGACTGAAGATAAGTCTTAGGGAATTGCCTGAGACATACAAAGACCTCATGACTTTTCCAGCATCACACAGTTAGTGTCAAAGGCTAGGTTTGAATTGAGGATTTCCTAACTACAAGCCCAGTACTCTATCCCAGTGCCCCTACCCTCTGGAGAAATATTGGTGTTTAAAGGTGGGTTTTTGTTTCATGGAAAAGCTTAAAAGCACTGTGTAATTCCTCAAATCCAACCTAGTTTTCTCTCTTCCTCATATTTAATTCTGGACCCAGTTGATTGTCCACTTTCAGGGTCTGTCCAATTGTGTAGTAATGAATTAACTATGTGGGCTGTTCATCCAATTACATATAATTGTGTGGATAGCTGGCAACCAAGAGACCTAGAGAAAGGATTCTTTACCTAGGTTCCCAGGGCTAGATTGTAGGGAGTCCACGAGATTGGTTGGAGAAAGGATTACAACTTTATTTCAATATGATTAGTTTCCTTTGTAATCTTATATATTTTATCACATACATTTAAAAAAATATCATTCTGAGGAGGAGGAGTCTCCACCAGACTGCCAAAGAGCTCTATGACATAAAAAAGAGTAAGCAACCATGAGCCAGAGGAAGGCTTTTAGTATGTTGAGAAGAGCCCTTGGATTTATGGTAGGACATGGGCAAGAGTCATACAGGATTAGGAGGCTTCAATGAATTGTGATCTGCACTGCTTTGAGATTACAGGTCCCTTAAAAGATTAACAGTTTTTATTTTTAGTACTTTCCCCATAAATTTTTGACTTTATAACTCAGAATATAACTAGCATCCTCATCATTATTCTCTTCCTCCTCCTTTCCCTCCTCCCCATCTTCATCATCATCATGACAACATTTATGTAGTTCTTTTCAGTTTATGAATAGGTTTACATGTGTTACTTTATTTGATCCTCACACTGTGAGACAGGTGCTACTATTATCCCCATTTTATAGAGAAGAAAATTAAAGTTGAGAGAAGTCAAGTAATTTGTCCAGGGTCACACAGGTAGTAAATATCTGAGGTAGGGATCAAATTCAAGTATTCCTGACTCCAAGTCTATTGTTCTTTCCCCTGGTAGGACTGGGAGTCAAACAGAGGCTATCATCTTGTCATGTATTCATGAATTGTTTATTAGGTTAAACTTCTCTTGAAGCTGAGGGACAGAAATAAATGTGAACAGGAGGGGGAGTTAGGGACCATTGTGTCCAGTGGCCCAATCACTGCAGATTTAGAGTCAAACTGCAAGAAAGTCATGACAACCAAAAGGTAGAGGAATTATCTCTTGCTACGATCTCAATCAGCGGCTGCCCTGGGACACCCTTAAGTTCTAGAGTGGCAAACTGAGGTAGGTTCTGGGTCTTGTAGGTAGAGAACTGGGCAATTCCTTTTGAGGTGCCTCAGTCTGCTGGGCCGGGGAAAGGGATGGAAGGGAGAATTTCATTTAAAGCAGTGGTGGCTCTGTGCTGCCTGGACCCATTGGTTTTGGAGCCCAGTCACTTCTAATCCCAAGAAGGTTCATGAATAGCATTTCCTGACTTAGGAGATTATGTGTAAGAGAGAAAGTGCAAGAGAGTGATTGAATAGCAGGCAGAGAGGAAAGAAAATCTTTGGATTGGCCTGACAGCCACAATCAAAATGGTCTATAGATGGCAGTGCAGGCTTAAAAATCCATGGTGTTCTCTCGGTTTTCCATATCAAGCATTGAGATTTCCCTTCTTTTTGAACTGTTTTGTTGGATTCAGCTGGGACAGAAATCCTGCCACCCAGGATGTGAGTTGGCAATCCATCCCCAGACCCCAGGAGGGCATCCTCTCTGCCTATGAACAACCTCATTTTAAGGTAAAAGGCTTTAGAGAAGATACGATCGATAGAGCCCATACAGAGTGCAACCCCTTTGTCCTGGAGCAGGGGGACAGGGTGAGCTTTGTAGAATCCAGGCTCCCGGTGGAGGCAGGGGACGCCATCTTGAGCAGCACGTGATGCCTCTGGCATCCTAGGGGCTGGGTTAGCCTTGGGCACCGATCAGATTAAATGAGGAGAGAGCGAGGCAAGCTGTCTGGGAAAAACTGATGCGGTCTGGGGAGGGAGCATAAGGGGAAGCTTAGAGACGCTGCCGCAGATGTGGTTAGATCACTGGGGAAAAGAGCCCCTGATGCTCTCAGCTCCTAGCACTTCCAGCTCCTCTAAGGGCCGCCCCTTTCCTTACCCAAACTGCTCAGGGTTTTTGTGAGGACCCTTTGATATGGGAGAAAAAAGAGGGATGGGAGGTGGAGGCAGGAGGGGGAGAGAGGATCTCCAGTCCTTAGCATCTACTGCCAGAGTAAAAGTGAATTCCGGTTGGGGGCAGCCACTGCTTGGGGGCTAAGTGGGGCCAAGCAAGGGAGTAGAGAGCAGAGTTTAGGGAGCCCAGAAACAACGTGTGTGGAGGGTAAGGGGAAGCATCGAGAGAGATCTCACCGTCTTCTCCACCCACTGTTTATCTCAGTTCCCGCTCAGACATGTCTAGAACTGAGTGGAAGAGAGAGGGAAGCGGTGAGTGGTTTCCCTAATAATCCGGGGCTGAGGAGAAGATGCTTGGGCACTTGGAGAGAGATTCCCAACTCTGTTTTTGAACCTGGGAACACTATTGCTTTGTTTTGGATTTCTTATACCCCTTCCCCCAAATAAATGAGGACATCTGTTTATATTTTAGAGACAAATTAAAATATTTGTTTAGAGATTTGTTAGTAACATCATAGCAGACAACCTCAAGAATCTAGAATCATATGGCCCTGTTAGCCCAATTTACAGTGACAGATTATGTCGAGAAGAAGCGGCATGGTAGAATGAGAAAGGCCACCAGATTTAGAAGACCTAAATTCAAATCCTGGGCAAGTCGAGTTACCTCTGGACTTCCTTGTCCTCAGCTGTAAAATGAAGAGATTGGTCTAGATGTTCCCTGAAGACCATTTTTCAACTAAATATGTGATCCTATGACCTACTTCAGTGGAATGTAATGTTCTAACTCCTATTTGTCCTGTCTCTTTTATGATTCTTTTTTTTTACCAGTATAGTGGAATAATAGGGCAGCTGGGTGGCACAGAGGATAGAGTGCCAGGCCTGGAGTCAGAAAGACTCATCTTCATAAGTTCAAACCTGGCCTCTGACACTGACTAACTGTGTGACCCTTGGGCAAGTCACTTAACCCTATTTGCCTCAGTTTCCTCATCTAGGAAATGGCAAACCCCCCGCCCAGTGTCTTTACTAAGAAAACCCCAAATGGGGTCACAGAGTCAGACACAACTGAAAATGACTAAACACACAACATGTGGAGCAATGGAGACTCATTTCCTAAAGTGTGGGGATAGTGGTGCTTTACAGGTATTTCAATTAACCTTTTGCCTTGATGCTTACTCAGCTGCAGGATCCTGGCCTTGAGGAACCATTAGAAGGGGCAGCTAATCTTGGCTTTCAACAGGAGCAGCATCAAGACGGGTCAGAACCAGATCTCCTAAGCATGGCCATCCGAAGAGGGCCACGGAGTGAGTTGGTCTCAAATTCATTCAATAAGTGATAGCTACATGTTTACTACAAGGTCACTACTGTGGCAGGGTTTGCTTGTTTGTTTGTTCATTTGTTTGTTTGGGATCAGACCCATGTGTAGAGAACTTTTATTGATATAGAAAACTCCTAATCAAGAAACTTCTACAAATGCAGATCAGCATTTCCTCTTCAACTTATAATCTAAGATATCTTAGAGGTGAAGTGATCCAGTAGGTAAAATACTGGACCTAGAGTCAAAAAGACATGAGTTCAAATCTGGCCTGAGAAACTTACTAGCTGTATGACCGTGGGCAAGTCACTTAACCTCTCTGTCTCAGTTTCTTCATCTGGAAAATGGAGGGAGAGAGGAAATAATAGCACCTACCTCCCGGGTAGGTGTGAGGATAATATAAGATGATATTTGTAAAAATGTTTTGCCAATATTAAAGTGCTTTATAAATGCTAGTCATTGTTGTTATTAAATATTTAGTCCACTAAGAGATTAAGTGACTTTCTCAGAGTTACAGTCAATATCCATCAGAAGCAAGACTTGAACTCAGGTCTTCCTTACTCACTTTCCATGGCTGTCTCATGTGGTGAGTTTTATGGTTGCCTCTTTTATGGTATGCTTGCCTTTTTATGACCAATTTTTAAAAAAGTCTAAACAATCTGATGTCCATTTTCCAAGGACCTTAAAAATCTTAGGGAGTCAGGTTATATACTTGGGGCCAAGACAAATCACACACATGGCGGTGTGTGATTAAGTGCAAAAATGAGTAATGCACACTAAATTCCAGAGGATTTAGTTCAGAGAAGAGAGTGGGCTAAAGTATTTATGGAAGGATTCAAAAGTGATGTGGAACTTGAGTGGACCTAGGACTTTAAGAAGATCCAGATTCTAGTCTCACATATATGACCTTGGGCAAATCTCCTAACCACTATGGGCCTCAGTTTCCTGGAGTTATGTTATGTGATCGCTAAATCAAGAAATACCTTGGAGTCCTTAAGAGTTCCCTTTGAAATGAGAATTAACTGGGCAGGGTATTTGACTGTATATAGGCTTTTCACTGCCTGTAAAAGATTGTAACTTGATCACCCATTTACCTGACTTCTTTAAAAAAAAAAAAAGAAAAGGAGGGTAGAATTAAGAGATTGCTTAATTCAAAGGACAGTTGTTAATGGTCTATTATTTGTGAAGCATCCTACAGCTATAAAATATTTTATAAGTAATGTTACATGCATTTTCATTGTCTATCTCCCATGCCTGGAATTCTTTCCCTCCTCATCTCTACCTCCAAGCATCCCTGGCTTCCTTCCAGATTCAATTCAAGACCCACTTTCTGCAAGAAACCTTTCCCAGCTTTCCTTAATGCTAGTACCTTCTCTCTGTGATTATATGTAATTTATCCCATATGTGTGTGTATATATGTGTGTATATGTGTATATATAATACATATCTATTATATATATATATATATATTCTGTATGTATATACACACGGTAATGGGAGGAGACAGCATGCAAAAACAACCATGTACATGGTGTATACTTTATGTGTAATTTATTATATAACTTTACCTATATAATTTATTATTATATGTAATTATGTTATAGAACTATATTATAATAGCACGTGTATGTGTATATACGTAGTGTGTATATGAAGATGGTTGTTTTTTGCATGTTGTCTCTCCCCATTGGATAGTGAGCTCCTTGAGAACAGGGACTGCTTTTATCTAATCTTTCATCGTATTGCCAGTATGTAGCACAGTGCCTGGCATACACTCTTAATAAATGTTGAAAATAGGATAGGCAGTGGACCTATGATTTCATTGGTCTAAGGAAATCCTAGGTAAGGAAACTACTTCTGTCAGTGCAGGGTGGTGATTTCTTTGCAGCTTATAGCCTTAGCTGCCTAAAGCACCAGGAAGTCAAAAGAGTTGCCTATAGTCATAGATCTAGCAGAGGAAATACTTGAATTTGGTTCTTTCTAGCTTTGAGGCCACCTCTAGATCTACTACTTCACACAGTCTCAGCTACATAGCTTTAATGGGGAATGGAAAAGTCCTCCACTAACGTTCTCACCCAATCCCTCATCATGGCATGGAGGTTACCCTCTGTTCTTGAAATTTATGCCAGTAGTCTTTGAGAGGTCCTATCCAAACAGAAAGGCTTTGAGTATGGGCCTAGTGGTGGACTACGTGTCTGCTGACTGCAGCTGGGTCTAATTACAGACAAAACTGTTCATCACCAGATTGGCTGCAGGGTGTTGAGCTTTTGACAATTGCAACTCTTGAAAACTGCCTACAGAGTCATAGAGAGGAGTGGGACTTGTGTTATTACAATCTCAACGTTAGAGTACCTACATCAATGAAGTCATTGCTTTTAAAGTTATACATAATTAAAGAATACATGCAACCAGATGAATTTTATCCCCTTTGAAGTAGTCACTTTGAGATATCATGCACTTATTCCAATGATGCCGCCATTGACATAACACTTTTGAAATTCTATTTTCAGAATCACTTTATAAATCATGCAAGAATATGAATTTTGTTACTTTATAGCTATGCTCCATATTCAGCCAGAAATTGTATGATTTGATGTAATCATGACCACTGGCTCACAATTACTTTTGGCTACTTTGAAAAACAGAATTCACTTTCAAAGAATTACTGATGTGTGTCACTATGGTGGTTATTGTAAGGAATATGCTTGATGTGGATAGATGTGGTTGCTGTTTTTGCTGAACAGTGTATTCCAAGAGAAGGTCCATCAGAGAATGAAGCACGAGTTGTCAGACATGGTCAGTGGGACAGTTTTGAGCTGCTTAACTGTACTTTGTTATAAGAGAAGATTCTGTTGGATTAAGAGGATAAGGTTTGGAAAGGATAGCAGTGCTTTTTAAAAAGCAACAATAAAGCAGTTTTGAGGATACACTGCAGGCTCTGCAGCACTTCTAAAACAGTTTTTGAGCAACAGCAGCAGCCCTTGAACAAGCCTGTACACTTCCAATAGTTGGTTTTTGCTTGTTGTCTCTCCCTATTAGATAGTGAGCTGCTTGAGACCAGTGACTGTTTCTGTCTTGTGTTTCACCATATTTCCAAAATGTGGCACAGTGCCCGGCACACACTCTTAATAAATGCCCTTCTTAAAAGGGATAATAGATTTGGAACTGAGAGGACCCTCAGAGGCTATCTAATACAGGGAAGGAAACAGAGAGTTTGAGTGGCTTAACCAAGATCACATAGATAGTAAGGGCTAGTGGCATGATTTGAATTCAAGCCCTTGGACTCCTTGACTCTGAAGCCTGTACTTTTGCTACTGTACTACAATCATTTTTGCTATAACTCTCAGATCCACACTCTCCTTTCTCTTCCCATTGCCATCACCAGGCCTTCATTATCGCTAGTTAACTGTTGCAATAAGCTCCTGACTACTCTCCTCCCTTTCTAGTTTTTGCCCTTCTCTGAACCATTGTTCACATCCCTGCCAGATTAATCTCCTCTGTGTACAGGTCTGAACCTTGTTGCCTGCTAGTGGGCTTCTAACTGCCTCATGAGTACAATGCACATGCCTTAGGCTCCCATTAAAGGTGTTCTATAGTTTGGTGCCACCCATCCTGTCTAGCCTTGCTTCCAATTACTTCCCTCCAACCTTTCTATGTTCTACCTCAACTGGTCTCCTTGTTATTTACTGTACGTGCCTTGCTTTGCCTGCCTCTGCATCTTTCCCTTTCCCATTCCCTATGTTCTGAAAAGTCTTACTTTCCCTCCATGCCTATTCAATCCTACCCATCTTTCAAGAATCAGCTCAAAAGCCTCCTGTACCATGAAAGTTCCCCTGATTTCTCCTTCCTCTCCTCCCACCCCACCTAGTTGGAAATATTTCCTTCCTTAAGCCTCAAATAGCCTTTTTATTTTTCTTATTCACAAAGGTGGCATGAAGTAATAGAGAACTGGTCTCAAAGCCAGGAAGAGTTGGGTCTGAGTCTCATTTCCAACCCATAAGGGATATAAAGGGATTTGAAACTTAACCCTTATTAATCCTAACTCCAAGGCAAATTACTTCACTTACTTCACTTCTCAGTGATCTGCTCATTGCAGCTAGAAGGTCTATGGAGTATTTTATATGTTATCTCATTTGTGTTGGCAGAGGGATTTTCTTCACATGAGAGTTGCTATTATCAATGAAATCACTGGTCCAATCTCTGTCCTTCTAAATTTATCTCGGTTTGGTCTGGTTTGAGTTTTTTGGGATTCTAGTTATTGGCGTGTTCATTATAAACCCCTGTTAAACACCACCAGAACTACCAGAGCCCCACAAGGGCAGGGGCTGTGATTTATTTATTTATTCCTGAGTCTCATCTAGCACGCAGCAAAGTGCTCTGTATTAAAGTCTTAATAAACGTCCAATTTTTATTTTATGTTATTTTATATACTTTATTTACTGTAGTATTGTCTAAGTGGTACTAATATTATTAAGACTATTGCTACATGTAGGGCCACCTCTTTATTTTTCTGTGAAAAGTTAATGAGGAAAACACAATTGCAGAGAGAAATATTTGCCTTGCTCATAACATATGTAATCTATCTTGGATACATTCTAACACATATAGAAAAAGTAACCTGTCTAACTTTTCAGTGTTCTCACAATGCTTTGTGATAGTTACATTTTAATTTTCTGCTTTTATCCTCTCTCATAAAATACATCTGATGCTTTAAGAAGCATTGCTGAAATGGTTGATTTAATTTTTTAAGGTTAATATACATTTATGACCCTATGATCTCTTGATAACCTTATGTATGCCTCCATCCTGGACTATTCACCTGGTTTAGATTCCAGACCCTACTACGATCCATTCTGCTTCTAGGCCCATCTCTTGCCCTACACTTTCGATCTTTTCTCAAGCTCCCATGGTCTTAGCTCCTCACACATGATCACTTCTGTAAGTGATATCCTGGTGATAACAATTCGGAATTCTTAGGATGCAATGTGGGACATAGTGTCCAAACTGTAGCCAGTTAATGTCAGATTGAATAATCTGCCATGTTACCCACATCAGTCATGCATAGAATGCCCTGTTAACTTATGTTAATGTCTACTTGCCTATCCTATCTACTTGTATATCATTTCAATATTGGATAATCAAGGCTATAGATGCTGACTTGTAAGGTCAACTGAAATGAAATGTTTTTAAATGCCTTGTACCTTCACAACTTGGAAGAAATAAAACAAAATTCATTAGCGTAGCTAGATGCATTTCTAGTTCCAAGGAAATTATCCTTTGATGACAAATGGTTGTTAGCTTCTTAACCACCACCCACATGCTGCTTCAGTCTGGACATCACCAAATGAGTTATAGTCACCAAAGAGTTTTAACTGTGACCTTACTTTGACCCTTAATTCCCCAGTCCCTTTAACTGCTTCAGCCTTTCCCTCTAAGGTTCTAAAAGAGCTAAAGGATAGCACAAATAAACAGAAGCACAGGTGTGAAACATTAACAGCAGGCAGGAACTTCATAATAGAAGCAACATTCTGCATGGATCTTGTCTATTGTTGTTCAGTCATTCAGCTGTGTCTGACTCTTCATGACCCCATGGACCCTAATACTGTCCCTGGAGTTTTCTTGGCAAAAATATTAGAGTGGTTTGCCATTTCCTTCTCTAGAGAACTGAGGCAAATAGAGATTAAGTAACTTGCCTAGAGTCACACAACTAATAAGTGTCTGAGGCCAGATCTGAACTCAGGAAGATAGGTCTTCCTGACTCCAGGCCCAGCACTCTATCCACTGAGCCACATGGCTGCCTCCATGAATCTTGTCTGTACTTAATTCAAATGCAGGATGTCCTTCCCCATTAGAACGTGGAGTCCTTGAGGTAGGGACTGTTTTTGCCTTTTTTTTAAATGTGCCTAGCCCTTAGCATACTGTAGGACATAGAGTAATCACTTAATAAATGCATATTAGTTGACCAGTTGAGTGATTGATTGAATGAATGATACCAGAGGTGACAAGACTTGTTTTACAAGCAGCAAAAATTAACAAACTTAGAAAGTAAAACTTGATATCTATTTTTTAAGTCATGTTCCAAGTGAAACAAATATCCTAAAAAGTACACATTTCCCCTTCAGCCCCTCTGTTTCCATCTTGTTCTGATTCTTCAGGGAGTAGCTATCAAATGTTAAGTAGGTTCTCATAAACACAGATTTGTTCATTACTAACAGCTGTTCTCTATTTCTATGATTAAAAGGACTATTTTAGGGCCAACTTCTCAGTGTTGGTTAAAAAATATGGCTTAGAATCCAGTAGAATTTGAGATTAATTAGAGGAAATGGCCAATTTCTTTCAAGGGGAAGCTTTTAAAAGTTTCAGGTCTTGGAGGGCCAAGCATAGTAGACTTAAAAAGTGGCATAAGGGGGATTTGTATTTCACACATAACGTTTCCAACTCACACCAACAAAAAGAATAAATTAGGTCTAGGATATGTTTCTGTATTTTGAAAGAGTATAAGTGGATCTTAGGAAACTGTTCCAAAAGAGAATTAAGATCAGTCTAAGGCAAGATTGTCAAGGTACAGGTTATCTTTGGCCTGATCCACCTTTCAGTTATTCTTTCTTTATAGCCTCTTTTCCAAGGACAGAGCTGACTGGCCATGAGAAACCAAGACCAGGAGTCCAGCTACTAAGGAGAGGCCTGGATGATAGTGCAGTTGTAAGCAAACAAAAGATCACATCAAGACCAGGGAAATCAACAAAGTAAGCAGAGTCCAAGGACTTGGGAAGAACAGCATAGGCATCCTCTAGGTTCGTAGGTTAGAATTTGTCTACACTTTGATGTGGGTGGCTCAATTAGAGCAAAATGAAGTTAGAAGCTTGTGTATGAATCCTGCTTCTGATACTGGCAGGGGTTACACTAAGTCATAGACACACAAAATTATATTGGACCCACTCTCTATGCCCTGATATCTGAGTGCTGCCCCATCCTCAGGGCTTTTTCTGTCATTCTTCTCTCTCTTTCATTACTGAAATTTACCTGTTCTGTGTCTTAGGATCAATTATCCAGATTACTAAAGGTTAACTATCCTGATAATTAATCTATGCT
The DNA here is from genome assembly GCF_011100635.1 of Trichosurus vulpecula. NCBI lineage: Eukaryota > Metazoa > Chordata > Mammalia > Diprotodontia > Phalangeridae > Trichosurus > Trichosurus vulpecula. The sequence continues at coordinate 194,551,073 of NC_050578.1, read as the reverse complement.
AATGGGAGAGGGGAATCGAGGTACATTTTAACAGTGGCCTTCTGGAAATAGTGTCTCTGCCTCCTTTATCTAACCCAATAATTATTTTAATGCTCTGGTAACATAGAAACTTTACACAATTCTAAAGTCATATTGTGTGGGCTGTTTTCTCAGATGGGGCAGCTACAGGGCACAGTGGACAGAGCATTGGGCTTGGAATCAGGAAGATTCATCATCATGAATTCAAATCTGGCCTCAGACACCTCCTAGTTGTAACACTCCGGGCAAGCCACTTAACCCTGTTTGCCTCTGTTCCTCATCTGTAAAATGAGCTGGAGAAAGAAATGGCAAACCACTCCAGTGTCTCTGCCTAGAAAACCCCAAATGGGGTCACAAAGAGTCAGATAAAAATGACTTAACAACAACAAAATTCTCTCAGCTCTAGTTAGACATTTCATTTTCATCAGCATATTTCTGCAATGGGAACTCTCTACAAATGAAGATTGGCCACTTGTCTGTGACTTAGAGTCTTAGAGAGTTGACTGAAGTCACAAAAAGGTTAAGTGACTTTTCCATAGTCACAAAGCTAATATATGTCACAGGCAGTCTTTGAACCCAAGTCTTCCTAACCTCAAGGTCAGCCATCTTTCCACTGTACTATAATATTGCCTTTCATTTAAAGATTTGCAGCCACAATGCATATCCTAATAAGTCCTTTTTAGAAGCATATAGCCCAGGAATAATAATGAAATAGCTCTCCTTATGGTAGTGTCTTTGTTCCATAGCTAGATGTCATAGTGGTTAATATGTTGGATTTTTGAGTCAAGAAGACCTGAATTCAAATCTTCCTCAGTACAACCCTGGGCAAGTCACTTAAACTGATGCCTGATTGAGGAGAGATAATGGTGTTTTTTATACAAATATAAAAAGTAATATCCATTAAAGTACTTATGTGATAAATCAAAGGCTTCTATCTTACTGTTTCCCTTCCAACTATTAGTCTCCTTACTCCTAAACTACCTTGTATTTAACCATTTGTATGTTTTTGTATTTGTTCACTTTATATTCATACTAAATCTATTTATATATGAAATTTATTTAAGATCCTTTTGAGTAAGGATTGTTTCACTCTTTGTATACACAGCATTTTGAACACCTCCTTTATTAAGCACATAATAGGTGCTTAATAAATACTTGTCAATTGATTAATAGGTAGGACTGCTAGGGAAGAGAACTTCATAGCCTTGAATTTCTTATCTCTTGCTTAACCTGATAAGTCACACCACTTTTCTCAAAGAAATCTACATCAGATTTATGTTTGAAGGACATTATGCATATTTTGCTGTTAATTGAATCTTCTAAAAGCCTGTCGTTACCTAAAAGTTATGTATGTCTCTGAATGGGAATATATTCATACAAAAAATTGAATGTTATTTTCACCACACATACTTTTATATTAGTAATACAATGTGTTCATTCCATGTCTTTTTGGCCCTGTCAACTGTATTTGCTGAATATGATACTTTATATAAAAGTGAAATCATTGCCTTACTCAAGTCTTGGCAAATGGATTTGTTTCCCAAGGGCAGGAAAAAGAGAGTAGTGTTTGGATCACACATCTGACTAGTAATGTAGTGGTGTAATTGACAATAATTTTTTAAAATTATATTAGATGTTACAGTGTTTGCAGCTGTTAAAGAAACACTATTTGGTTAAGTGCTACCAAAACAAAAGTCACATTATTTTGTGACTAATAGCTATTAAAACAAATGGTCCAGATAGAGTCTCGAAGCCAGGAAGACCTGTGTTCAACTCCTGCCTCTGACACATACTGGCTGTATAATTCTGGGCAAGTTACTTAACCTTTCAGTGTCCCAGGTAACTCTTTATTACACTATATGTTATAGAGAAGGGGCCAACCTCCATTGGAGAGAGTTTCTTTACTGAGAGGTCCAAGAATGCAGCTAGGTAGCCTAGTGGATTGTCACTTAGCCTCTATTCACCTCAGTTTCCTCATCTGTAAATTAGGTATGATAATGGCACCTACCTCACCTGGTTGTTGTGAGGATCAAATGACGTAATAGTAAAGCACTTAAGATGTCTTAGGATGTGACTGACACATAGTAAACTATATATATACATATATGTGTGTTACTTATGTTACTTATTATTACTAAATCAATGAAATCACAGGTCCAATCTCAAAACCAAGAGGTAGAGTACAGGTTAGTATATTATTACATTTTATATATAACATGGGGATTTTATAATGTTTTCTGTTGGAAAATAGCCATAAAATTTCATAGATACAGACCATTGACTCCAATACTCTCATGACTCACTCTATTACATATTACAAAAGAGGATACTATGTTATAGAGAGGTTATGTGACTTATACAAGATTTCTTTTCCATATTCTTTTGGCTCTATTACTTATTTTTATTTGTAATCCAGCTTCCCAATACATGGAAATTCACCAGGGAGGACATGCTTCCTTTATGAGTCAAACTTGAAAAGTGGGTTTTGGAGACTTCTGGTTCATGTAAGAAACAAAATTGGAGTACTAGATGTTTTCTCTGATCCCTACTATCTTTCAAACATTTCCAAAACAGAAATTATGCACCAAAGATAAAGCAACTTCAGTTGACTCCATGGTCTAAGATATCTAGAATCCAAAAAAAAAAGGTTTAAAAAATCATGAATGTATACTTACTGATCCTGAGCTCACTCAGGACTCCTCCCCTACCTTTCATGCTAACAGAATTGAGGCTATACTAGCAAACCCAAATACACAACACAGGCTTACCAAAAAAATACACTCTTAAACCCTGGACCACTCTCCTTCTTTCTAGTGCCATGGAGACTCCAGTTCCAGAAGTTTGCTTGAGACACAGCAGCCAGCTTGGCCATAACTCTTCAGGCTCAAAAGCCTGCCAAGGACTGCAACCCTGTAGCACAGTGAAACAAAGCTCTGATCTGCTGGTGCTTGGGAAAGCAGTGCTAAAAAGCTCTAAGCAGCCAGTGCTAGACCAAAGAACTGATAAACAAAGGGAGCAGGACAGATTACCAAGACAGAACACTCATGGTGGGTGGGGGGGGGGGGGAAGGCAGGGAAAGACACTCAACAAAGCCTAAGGGAAAGAGCATAATCAGCCAGAATCAGTTCTGACCACCCAAACATCAGTTGGGGCAGAGACTTAGACTAATGAGCTATGAGTTGCCCAGTATAGAAGTGGGTTTTGGAATCCAGCCTCCAAGAAAATCACAGAGGGGATAGAGTCAGAAAGTGAGTGACAGGGAAAATAAGGGGAAAAGAAGACTGAAACTGCAAAGATTTCAGGAAAAAACTCAAAGACCTTAGACATAAATGGACAAAGCAACGCAAAAAAAAAAACAGTAATAATGGAAGAAAATATGGCCTCCAGATCTACTAAATGAGTTCATGATTAAATAGTGAAAAACAAAGGAAAATGATCCAACACTTGATGAGACAAAATTTTGGAATATGAGGAGGACATAGAGACATAGGTCTCTCAGAAGAACATGACAGAGTTAAAAATAAAACATTAAAAAAGGGAATAATAGAAGAGAACTGCCCAGAACTTCTGTACGTAGAAAATTAAATTCCAGTTGAAAGAATTCCAGGAAAAAACAAAACAAAGCCAAGGCTGCAACCTCTAAGACACACAGTGGTTAAATTTAATAGTCCAGTTCAGAAACAACTGTGCCACCTAATGGTTATCTATATGTTCTCAATTTATAATCTAGGGAATTGCTTAGGGCACAGAGAATTAGAATATGGTATAAACTCCTTAAGGATAGGAACTATTTTCTTTTATTTTGTTTCCTTTGTATCCCCATTGCTTAAAGCAGTGCATGGCACATAGTAAGAGCTTAAATGTTTGTTAATTGAATGAATGATTGAGAGACTAAGTGACTTATTAGGGGTCACACAGCTACTATATATTTGTCAGCTGAACCTAGGTCTTCTTGACTCAGAGACCAGCTTTCTGTCCAGCAGACCATGTTACCTCTTCCATTTATATGAAGCTTTAAATTATATAGAATTACAGAATATCAGAGTTGGAAGGATTAGAAGTCATTTAGTTTAACTTGTACCTGAATAAGCATGTTCTCTATTACATTGCTGAAGAGTGGTCATCCAATCTACATTTGAAGACCTCAGATAAAAAAGAAATCACCACCACCACTAAGACAGATCATTTCACTTTTGGACAGCTCTAATTGTTAAGAAAGCATTGCTTACATTTTGTCTAGATTTACCACTTTGAAATTTCCATATATTTCTTCAAGTTACCCTCTGGAGCCAAGAAGAGTACATCAGATGGAAGGATAGTATCCTGAAAAGAGCACTAGGTTTCTAGTCAGAGGGTCTGGGTTACTGGTGCAACCTTAAGCAAAATCATTTCCACTTTTCTGGGCCTCTGGCTTTTTTTTTAAATGAAGGGGTTGGCCCACACAAGGAAGGGATAACATAGTGGAAAGGATGCTAGAGTTGGGGGTCAAAAGGTCTGTATTAAGTTTCTGTCTCTGTCATTTAAGCCACTTAGCTCCAAACTTCCTTCCTGGGACCATGATTTTTCCTGCTACCTCCTACTCCTCCACCTTTAATCTTTTATACTATAATCAAATCCTGTCAGTGGTCCTGGAAAGGCTATGTCATTAGACTGCCCTATTATTCTATTCACCATCCCTGTGACTTCCCAGACCAAACCACCCTTCCCTGGCTACCACTCCACTATATACTATATTATATTATCAGTTCCTTGAAGGCAGGGACTGTCTGGCTTTTGCATTTCTGTCTCTAGCATTTAGTCCAGTGTCTGACATATAGTAAACACTTAATAAAAGCTCAGGGGTGCATGGGATGTTCAGGGAGGACCAGCACCTCTGGTGTGAGAGCTTGCCATGCCCTTTTCAGGGCTGCTCATCCACCTTTAGCATCCACCTGTCACTCAACTCTCACCTATGGCTCCAAGGAGCTATAATAGCATGCACAGTGGCCTCACCCTGGTAAAAACGTTCTTGGCAGAAGGGCTAAACTAGGTTGAGGTAACTGAAAGGCTTCAAATTCATTAATGAGCTAGAATGATGTCTACCCCAATCATGTGAAGACTTTCTCTAGTAGAATGGGCAGATAAGAACAATTTGTTCCAACAGTGGTGAAGGTGGCTGAAGCAAGCACTGTGGGATGCTTAGAGCTTGGTCAGACATCGAAGAAGACACCAAGGTCACCTACTGCATCCTGAGCCATTACCAGTCATCTTGACTTTTGTCTCACCACTGGACTTCAATATCTCTGAAAGAGAGAGTGAGGCTGATAACCGTGCAGCTCTGCCTCACTTAATTTATGTGCAAATTAAGACATTGTCTGATGTCATTGGTTCTCTTCAGGAATAAACAATAACAGTAAGAGCTCATTCATTCATTCATTCCTTAGAGAATCAATCAAAGACTCTGCAAACTTTTAAGTACTATACAAATGTTGGTTATTCTTATATTGATGATTTGCAAAATGGAAACACTGATAATTTTCCTGCCTTCTTCACTGGGTTGTTGTGAGGATCAAGTGATAGAATTTTACATGAAATTACTTTTCAAATTGAAAAGTAAAATATGTGTCAATTATTATTGTTTGGAAAAGGATTTTCAGTTTTTACTTACTAATTTAAGATCACTATGTTTTTGGATCCCCAAAACAGTGACTGGCACGTAGTGGGCATTTATTAAATACTTGCTGATGTGACTATCACAAAATTCAAGTTCTAAAGATTATTCTCACTTTTTTGTTATAGATTTACCTCCTATTCCTTCCACTTCGAGAACAGGCTTTGCAGAATTTTCCATGAGGGAAAGAATGAGAGAAAAATTAAAGGCTGCAAGGGTGAGGATACATTAATAATTTGCTCAATGCTGATTGCAATTCCGTAGCTCCTCTCTAGCTCATTTGCTTAATGCTGCATGCATTTGAATATATTGGATTTATCTTTTGTGTTGCAAATGTTAATGTGGCACTTTAGGTTGGCATGGATGATGATTACCCACAAGAAGAATTTTATCTAATTTTCTAAACAATTAATTTGATTCTCATTTACCTCTTAAGAGTGAAAACCCTAACTATTTTTTACTGATTAATATCAACTGAGGCCTGAGTGACAGACTCATTTTCTGTATTACTGACATGACACAGATAATGATTTCCTTTTTTACGTTTTTAGTCCAAAGCAGAAAGTGCCTTGCTGCAGGAAATCCCTAGCCCAAAACCCAGGTCCTTTGAAAGTCTCAGAGAAGAAGAAGTGACTGGATTTGACGAAGAGGTAAGAAATATAGCAGGCTTTAAAATCCTGTTGTTGTCATTAATAGACAAAGAAATATAATGTTAGCATTTCATTAAAAGTTCAGCAATTATGCTATGAAGAGATGTCTAAGGCTTTTTTTAAAAAACAGTTTTGTACTTCTCTACTCAGATAAATCTAAATACGATCCAACAGAAAGACAGCAGGCTATGATTTATTTTTTAAAAATACATGTTTTTAAAATTCTATTGAAATACTATAGGATTTAGAATAGGAAGAGACTTTAAAATCATATAGGCCAACTCCTACATTTTACAGATGCAGAATCTGATGCCAAAAGAAAGGTATCAATCAGTAAGCACTTATTAAGTGCCTACTATGCCCTTGACATTGAGCTAGGCTCTGGACAAAAACGCAAAAGTAAGACAGTGTGTTCCCTCAAAGAGCCTACATCCTACTGGGCAGATAAAGTATTTTCACAGATAACTTATTGTGGGATATACACAAAATAAACATAAGATGAATTTGGACACAAACACTAATAACTTCTAGAATCAGAAAAGGTGTCTTGAAGAGGTGGCCCTTGAAGAGAACTAAAGAGGTGGGACAGAGGCAGCGATGATGAGGGAGAACATTTCTGGCATGGTCAATGGTGTATACAAAGGCACTGAAGCAGGAGATAGACTGTCATATAATGGGAAGAGCCAATAGGCCAGTTCAGCTGGAGCATAGAGACCATGCAGCATGCACTAGGTCAAAGAAGAAATAAGATAGGTATCCTGCATTAAATCACAGCAGTCATTAGAACACAGTCCTACAACGGGCAATAAAGTGAATGATCTCCAATTTTGCTCTAATTCTATTTAAATCAATTCAAGAAATCTTCATTAAGTGCCTATAATCAAAAAGCAATTTGAAAGGTATGAGAAGAAACAAAAATGGATAAGAGACGGTGCCAAGTGTGCCCTAAGCTACTAACAATCTAGTTAGGGAAGACAAGGCTGAGACACTTGCTTCAAAATTTCTAAGACCTGGAATTTCATTGTTGTGGGTACTCCCTCCAGAAACACAGGGAGTCACCAGAATAGGATATATATGTGAAAATAAAATAGATTATACCAAGTGCCCAAGAGGAAAATGGGTAGCATGTCACGGTAGTAACTAAAAGGGAAAGGTTAGTGCTAGCTGGCTGCATCAGTGAAAGCTTCAGAGAGAACACACATTTCAAGCTGGACTCTGAAGGATGGGTAGGATTCATATTGGCTGAGCTACTAGGCATAGACATTTCAGGGGTAGAGTATGATGTAAATAAAGCCTTAAGACATGTCCTGTTTGCCTGGAACATAAAGCACATAAGGGAGATTGATTAGAAATAAGGCTGGAAATGAAGGTTGGAGCCAGATTATAAAAGAATTTAAATAGCAAGACAATGGGAGAGAGCATTGAAGATTTGTGAGCAATGGAGTGACATCATCAGACCAGCACTTTATTAGGGAGGTTGAATATAGGAGCAGCATTATACAGTGGGAAATAAATCCACAATATTACAAGAATCTGGACCACTAGATGATGAAAATCTGGAGCCACACTAACCCATTAAGTAGTTCACTAAGAAATGCTCTGCATCATAAAAGGGAGTACCTTCAGAGATGATACCACAGGCTTTGAGGTGTCAAAGTAAGAAGTACAATCATAACTAAAAACAGCTTCAGTATGAGTTGAAAGTGAAATGTCTGTCTTAGACAAAGTGAAAGCTAAAATAGATTAAATAGAAAGAGAAAAGTAGGGAAACTACATTATATGTCAGCCATATTAATCAATATTGTTTTAGACTATTTAAAATAACTAGACAGTATAAGGTTGGACTATTGCTGTGATATAGGACATGATGAGTTGATAGACTTAGAAAAATACGGAAAGACTCGGACTTATGCAGGAAGAGGTTATCCACCCTCAAAGAAACAGAGGTCAAGTCTTACATAGATGCATATGAATGTGTATGCCTATATATGAGTATGATTATAGATATCTAAATTTATGTATGAGTATGTAAGTGTATGTATATGTCTATGTGTTTGTGTGTGTATATGTGTGTGGATCTGTTTATCTGTCCATCTATATCCACACTTATTGTAGCCTTCTTGGGGGAGGGAGGAAGAAGGGGGGGAAAAAGAACAAAGTAAAAAGTACACAACAGAAAACAAAAGAAAACTTACAAAGAAGTGAAGAAAAGATGGACAGCTCTCAACACAATATGTAGTATTTGTTATATAAGCTTTCTTGAAGTGGAAATTTATTGCTGTATGTTTTGAATACTCTCTTACATCCTACTTTGTACACAGCAATGCTTTTTTTTCTTTTCTTATTTTGTATTTAAGTCTAGAATGTTTCTTTTTCTTTTCTTATTGTGTATTTAAGTTTAAAATGAATTAATAAAAAAGAAAGAAGGTGAAATGTCTGGCTAATAGCTGACCCAATTAGGGGATAGTGGTAGCTAATAGCTATGGAGGAACTACTATGCGGATGAAAGCTAAATTGGGAGGGGAGGTTACCACACAGGAGATGGGGTAGTAAGCATATTTTAATCAAATGGTACGCTATTCTGAAATGATGGAGAAAATATAAATGTAAGCAATTATTGTGCAATCAAATGATCTATGATTACAACTGAAGTATGATTATTGTATTGTGTCCAGTCAGACTAATATTTGATGCATGATTGCTGATGTTAATATCTTATATCCAATCATAAGATTATACTTATTATGTTAATTCTGTAGTGGCGGAGGTGAGTGCTTTCTCCTAAGCAGAAATAACAAGCACGAGCAATGAAATGTCACTTCTGCTGTTGTTTGTGCCAGGGGAATCCTTGCCTAGCCCTGAACAGCAGGGGACAGAACAGGAAAGGCAAGTTCCAGGGGGTCATTTGGGTCTGAGAGAGAATGACTCTAGAGCATCTCTAAAAACCTGTGTGTTTGATCCCATTTTAAATCATAAGATGTTGATACTGTATTTAGCTCTATCTTTAAAGGACTATTATGAGAATCAAATGATATTACATACGTAAATCATCTTGGAAATGTTAATGGATCCCTATCAGTCCCTGCTGAACTGATGATTTCATTAGTATAAGAAACTCCAAGGTGAGGAAACTCCCTCTGCCAATGCAGGTTGGCATCTTTTCTCTCTTTAAAGTCTTAGAGAATTACATAGAATACTGAAGTGTTTAGTGACTTACTCAGGTTCACACAGCCAATATGCATCAGAGGCAGTGGTTCTCTATGCTGCTTCTCTGCAGACCTTACAACTACAAATGGTAGCTAGTATCATTACATTTGATTTAATAGACTATTTAGATATACTCCTATTGTGAATAAGGGTAGATAACCAGATATTGAGGGATTTTCCTTAAGCATAGGTCTGAACACAGCACTCCCCTAGGAAGGGGAATAAGTATTTATTAAGTACCTACTGTGTTGTAGGCACTGAACTAAGCACGTTGCAAATATTATCTCATCTGACCCCCCCATAACAACCCTGGGAGGTGGATGCTATTTATGATTCTTATTTTACAGTGGAAACTGAGGCAGACAGAGGTTAAATGAATAACTAGTAAGTGTCTGAGGGCAGATTTGAACTCAGGTCTTCTTGACTATACTCCCAGTTCTCTGTGCACTATGGCACAGAGGCCTCATAACAGAGTATTCAGCAAACTTCTCAGGAAACTCCAATGGATTCCTATCGGCTCTAAGATAAATGAATGAGTAAACATTTATTAAGCATTCGGTATGTGCAGGGCTCTGGGCATACAAATAGAAAAATAAGATTCTCTAAACATTCTCACAGCACCATAGCATACCAATGCTATCCATGGGGTTTTCTTAACAAATATACTGGAGTGGTTTGCCATTTCCTTCTTCTATGGATTAAGGCAAAGAGAGGTGGAGTGACTTACCCAGGATCACACATCTAGTAAGTACCTGAAGCCACATTTGAACTCAGGTCTTCTTGACTCCAGGCACACTGAGTTATCTATAGTAGCCATTTAATAAATGTTATTTACTATGTAGGGTGAATTCATAGAATTGTAGGATTTAGTGTTGGAAGGGACTTCACAGACCACTTAGTCTATCTCCCCAGAGGAGGAAGCTGAAGTCTAAAGAGGAGAATAGATCTGTCTCCTCAGGTTCACACAGACAGCAGGAAAGGCAAGATTCAAATCTTTTGACTCCAAATTCAGTGTTCTTTTTATTATACCATGCCTTTACATTCCCTTTGCACACACCACTGCCTCTTTCCATATGAGTCCTCTGAACACATCATACTCAGCTGAGAGAACTGAGCAGTGGCTTGAGAAACGTTCAATCAGTCAATCAGAAAATATTGATTAAGCATTTGTTATGTGCTAGGCACTGCACTGGGGATACAAGACTGGGGATACAAAGAAAAGCAGAAGAAAAAATTTTTAAAAAACTGTCCCTGCTCTAAAGGAGCTCACATTCTAATAGGAGAGTCAATAATAAATAAGAAAGTACATTAAGAAATTCTCTACAGAGTAGATGAGAAATAATCTCAGTGGGGAAGGCATCAGCATTTTGGAGAAGTAGTTCTGGGGTGAAGATAAGGGGGCAAAGACCAGGAAAGGCCTCGTGCAGAAGCTAGGAACACTTGGAAGAAGCCAGGAAAATATAGGGGAGAGATGGGGGAAAGAGAGCATTCAAGGACAGGAAAACAGCCAGCAAGAATGGAGAATCATGTATGTGGGGTAGCTAGGTGGTGCAGTGGATAGAGTGCCAGATGAAGAGTTAGGAACTCATCTTCCTGAGTTCCAATATGGCCTCAGACTCTTACAAGCTGTGTGACCCTGGGCAAGTCACTTAACCCTGTTTGGCTCAGTTTCCTCATATGCAAAATGAGCTGGAGAAGGAAATGGCAAACTGCTCCAGTATCTTTGTCAAGAAAACACAAATGGGGTCACAAAGAGTCATTCATGATTGAAAAATGACTAAACAACAACTTTATGACATCAGCAGGAAAATTCAAAAAAGGAGAGGGATTGGCAGGAGGTGGGATAGGATAATGAGAATTCTGTTTTAGATATGTTGAGTTTAAGATGTCTATAGAAATCCAATTCAAGAAGAGACATTGAGGATAGATATTTAGATCCGGGAATTATCTTCACAAAGGTGATAACTGAACTTATGCCAGTAGATAAGATCAGACTGAGATAATTCAGAGTGAGAAAAAAAAGCCCAGGAGAGACCCTTGGGGGGATACCCATGATTAACAAGCAGAACATAGATGCAGAGCTAGCAAAAGAGAGTGAGGAGTTGTCAGAGAGAGAGGAGAAGAGCCAGGAAAGAACAGTAGCATAAAAACTCAGGAAGGAGAGATTGTCCCGAGAGAGAAGTAAGACAATGGTTTCAAATGCTGCACAGAGGTCACAAAGGATCAGAACTAGGAAAAGGTCCTGTGTGATCACTCTACCTTCATTTACATTTTTGATTTTATAATTGCATTCATTCCTTAGGCATTACAACAATCAATAGTCAAGAACTAAGGCTTTTCAAGGGTTAATTTCCCCCTTCTCTAGTACCTTTTCAGTTTCCCTGGTTGAAGATTTCTTTCAGAACTGTGAGAATCAGTGTGGGTATTTTATCCACTCTTTTATTCCATCTATACGGATATTCCATTCACTCTTTTATTCCATCTGTGTGGGTATTTCGTTCCCTCTTGCAGACTGTGGCCTCCATCCCCACAGCCACATTGCCTTATTAGCTATTCTTCATGAGTAGCAGCAGCCAAAATGAGTCATCCTTTCAGGGGCCAGACTTAAGGTGATGAGACAATTGAAATTTAGCTTGGCTCATACTCCAATGAGAGACATAAAATTCGTAGACAAGTTTGTGCTTGTTTGTTTGTTTGTTTGTTTGTTTTCTCCTTGATTTACAGGATCTGAGAGAGCTTAGCTGGTATAGCCTTTAAGAATCTGGGGTCACCTCATTCCAGATCAGATGTTGGTAAAGGATTTTAGTAGACAAGTATTCATTTAAAGGACTTTTTTTTATTTTTTTTTTAACACAGCCTGGCAAAAATGTATCAAGGGAGACACAAGAGGAAGATTCTCAGAGATCTACAAGAGTCAGGTTTCAAGATTCTGGGAGGAAGCCCAGGTTCAAGCCACAGGTCAGAACTAGTGTGTTTTCCTTTGATGATTTCTTTTTCTTCTTAGGAGAAGATAGAAGGACAATGAAACAATTACTCAGTTTTCAAATTCCACATACCATTCATCCCTGTGCATTGTTTTTGTCTTCATATAAGGCTCAGGGGAAAAGAAATATTATATGGAAGAGTAGGCTGTACTATATAGATACACTGGATTCCTATTATCTTGCCTACATGCACTATAAACCAAAAAGAACCCAAACAATCAACGATGCAATTGGCCTTTATAAAATTGAATGTGTAAGAAGCTATATCTTACTATTAATTAAATCGAACTATTCTAGCATTTACCTATGAAATAGTAGTTCTTGGCATTTTGAAAACCACTGCTAAAATTATCAGGTCTCATGGCTACAAATAAAATATTTGTTTGGTTTAGGAAAAGCTTTTTGTGGTTCATGAAAAGTGAACTAATCAAAACTTGACCTATAAAAGAACACCCCCTGGGGCAATAAATTCCATTCATTAAAGTTCATTGTCTATAGTCCACTAACTTTTTGAGATACCAATCTTGTGTGGTGACTGGACCGTTATTACTACTGCTCACATAAAGATTGCTTTTAGTTAGCTGCTTGTACTGAGGTTATTTCTATTTAAATCATCTGAAAACACTGTTATGCCTCCCTGTGTAGGTTCCCCCTGGATTCCCATCTGCAGAAGAAGCTTATAACTTCTTTACTTTCAATTTTGATCCTGAACCAGAAAAGGATGAAACAAAAGACAAAAACAGAGAGGAATCTAATCAGGAGGTGGAAGAAGGGGCAGAAGAGGAAGAGAAACCAGCTCATGAAGAACAAGTGGAAAAAATGGTACAAAAATCACAATAATAATGACATCCTAGGCAAAGGAGTGAATGGCTCAGAACAAATATCTCCCAACTGCTAGGAGAGTAACTCAATTACTTCTTGATCGTAGGTCATTTCTGCATATGAAGGCCAGCACATAAAACCATGATACCGCATTCATTTGATATTAATAATAATAGCTGACATTTATAGTACTTTAAATTTATAAAGCAATGCACATATATTAGCTCCTCCAGCCCTTAGCACAGTGCCTGGCACATAGTAGGTGCTTAATAAATGCTTGTTAACTGAGAGACTGACTGATATATCTCAAAGATCCTTGCTATCACTTTACGATTTTCATCAGTAAATAGACTGAATAAATCTGATCTTTTAAAAAATTCATTTAGGAATACATCCTTGGAGGCTTTTTTGCAATAACCCTGAATTAAGATTCAGTTCAGTGATTAGCATTTGTCTAGCAAGGAAGTGTTTCAGCCTTAAGAGCCAAGAAAATGGCTTTTGTAGTTTTGCTTACAGTCCAGTAGAAATATGATAATAAGCAAAGAGCCTCAGTCCTCTAATTATAATCAGTCTGTATAAATCTTTAAAAAAAATCTTTTGGCTAGCAGACAAGAATTGGTGTCAGGAAGAACTGGGATCAGGACCTGCCTGTGTCTTATTCTAGCAGTCTAACCATAGACAAATCACTAGCTTCTCAGAGCTCCAAGTAGGGCCAAGTAACAGAGAAGTTGCTGATCTGCTTTGGTGGAGAGAGTTTCGGTACTGTGGGGGCTCTCCATGCCAATAAAATCACAGATTGAGGCAAACACACATACCCACATACCTGTATGTATACAATATTCTTAGAATGATACCATATCAATGGCATAGTGACTTATGTAATTCTTTAAGGTTTACAAAATAGTTCTTCTAACCACACCCCTGTGAATTAGGTAGCACATGCATTATTACCTCCATTTTACAGATGAGGAAAACAATATCCTAGAGGTTGAGTAATTTGCCCAGGATCACATAGCTACTGTATCAGAAGCAGCATTTGAACTCAGACTTTCAGGTTCTAAATCCACTGTTTTTTCTATTACACCACACTGCCTCTAGGCAAAGTCTACGCCTTTAAAAAAAATACCTTCTACAAATTTAGAAGAATTCTTCCTCTAAAGCAGCATAGGAAAGAGTCCTGGGCCACAGCTCAATTTTTTGACAGAGATCTGCTCTCTTTTGTCTTGGGTTCCTTGTACAAACTCAATTCAATTCATCAGATACTTCTTAACCAATTAGTAGAGTACAAGGTACCATGACAAGTCCAAAGGCAGGAGTGAGATACCCCCCTGCCTTCAAAGCGTTCCTATTCTACTGTGAGGCACAATATGCTTCGCATCTCAAAAGTTTTAAGCTACTAAATCTTAAAACTGCACTGACTTTGTGGGCTCTTTGTACTATATGCAACTCAAGAATTTTTTTCTTAGACCACACTCATTACTCAAATCCCCAAATTCAAGAAAGACGAAGACCCAATATTAGAGTGTTTAAACAGTATCTTGGATTCATTTTTTCAGTCATTTTTATTTCAAGAATTGACAGTTTCTTTGGCAAGGATATTTCCTTCTCTGATGTAGGTCACATATTTTCCACACCTTAACAAATCTTAAGTTACTATTGCCAAAAGTATATTGACCTAGTAGTCAATTTTTTGGTGATGAATTTCTCTGAATTTACTCAGTCTGGTCCTCTCGGAGAATACGTATAGTCTCTTACCATGCTCCTACCATTTGACCTACCAGAGCTCAGGCTTTAGTGAATTTAGACTTCAAGAAACCGGAGTCAACACTCTGCCAATGTAGTCTCTTACCATACTCCTACCATTTGACCTGCCAGAGCTCAGGCTTTAGTGAATTTAGACTTCAAGAAACCAGAGTCAACACTCTGCCATGAGGAGACACTGACACTAGACTGTAGTGAAAAATTCAAGTCTACAAATCATGATAAATCCCAAAGCCTCTGGATAAGATACATTATAATTCATTAAGTCTCATAATTGGATAGAATCATAACAGTCATCTGGTCCAACCCCCTTAGCCTAGCATGAAAACTCTTTCTAATATTTCTGACTTGAACTTAGACACACTGAGTTTCATATCTTCTTCAAATGACCAAATCACTACCTGTCTTGAACATACTTTTAGATACTTTGGGCAAAAAAACAGTCATGAGAATCTGAGAGCAAAGCAGAGACTAAGTCTGAAACTTTCACAGGAGGGCTCATGGCCCCATATAACAATGAAATTATAAAAGAGAAAACATGCTACATATATCCCTAATTTTAAGGGGGAAAATATAAATTTCCTAGTTGGTATTATATACAAAATAAATTAAAACTTTTGAAACTAGAACATATCATGTTAGATGGTAGCACCTACTGCCAAAGATATATACAAACACACACCTATGTATGTATGTATGTATATCACAAATCCATTGGACATTGAAACTCAGGCAAAAGTAGGCCAAACAGAGAGGTAGAACAAGAGAGTGCCCAATTATGAAAGAAGTATCCGTGGCCTGGGAAGGTGAATGTAGGGCCCTAGCAACAGAAAGAAGATCCGCAAAGTCCTAAAAATACTGTGAAGGAACATTGTGAGCAACTAAACAGGAATTTCAATTTCCAAGAGGCAAATGCTGTAATGACCAGCCTATGAGAAATATTTTTGATTTGGTGGAGGGAGAATTTATTCTGGCAAACATATTTCCAGTTTTACAATACAAAGGAATGAAAAAATAGGGTTCACTTTGTTGACATTTAGCTTACAACCAAATTGGCTTTGATTCATATATTCTATAAAGGAATGGATGCCTATGATATCAACAGTCAACTTTTTCCAATGTAAATGAATGGAAACCTTTTCATGTCCCCAGAATGTGAGTATTTACAATGTAAATACCATATTTCAAGTTTTAATTTTTCACTTTTCTTACAAATCAAAAGTATATCTTACTCAGCATCTGACAGCAGTTCCAGTTTCCTTTGCCTTGAACATCTTAAGATTAGTTACATATCAGAAAATTGTATTTAAAATGACTGTCTTACCTGAAGATAATTAGTCAACTCTTTACTTTCAAATATAAAGAGCAGTAATTCACAGGAGCTTTACTACAATGCTATCTTTAGGGACTATACCACCCTGAGGAACTATCTTAATATAATGAGGTCTTCTTAGAACTGCAGTAATTGAATTAAACCCCCATTCATGGGGCCTGAGACTTAACACTGAAATCTCCTCTATAGCAAACAGAATATAGTAAGGTTATAGGATGCTGATTACCAGTAGACGTTGTAATATTAACTTTTTTCTTCTGATTTGTTCCCATTAATTTTTACCTCTATGGTTTAAATATAAAAACAAAAAATCTTAATTTGTCTACTAGGTTATGCCAACACTACATTCAGCAAATGACAGTCAGACTAAGGAACGTTTTGTCAAAAGGTATGGTTATCTCTCATGAAGATACCTCAGCATATTGTAATGCACTCCTCCCCCAGGTCCCAAAGAGCCCTCATTTCCTTGTACTCTATTGTCAAGCATCACCCATAAACAGTTAATTCTGCATTCACCGTTTCATCATATTTGCCTAGACCACCTCTTAGGGCCACAAGATTCTTAAGTTTATTGCCTACTAAAGTTTCCCTTCATTTGCTTTGTCCTAAAACTACACCTTTCAAGCTTTGAGTATTTTCCCTTCTGATTCTTGAATTCTAGGATTTGGTGAATGAGGCCCCATCAGAAATATTCATGACTTTGTAGGTTTTGATTGTACATCTCTCACTCTTTGTTTTTCACTGCCAAAGACTTCTAATCTTTGTAGCCTCTCTGTCTCTGTCTCTTTCTCTCTCTGTCTCTCTCACTGTCTCTGTATCTCTCTGTCTCTCCCTATCTCTCTATGTCTCTCTCTGTCTCTGTCTCTCTACCTCTGTCTCTCTGCCTCTGTCTCTGTCTCTGTCTCTCTCTGTCTCTCTCTCTCTGTCTCTCTCTCTCTCTCTCTGTCTCTCTCTCTCTCTCTCTGTCTCTCTCTCTGGCTTGAAGTTTGGGTGGCAAAAGTCTCATGAGAGGAAAACGGAAGCGTTCAGGAATAGTAAGCATATACTAGGTCAAAAATCAATAGTAACAGACACAACCTGCAGACCAAGTGGTGCCATTTTCCATTTTATTACTCCAGGCTTCTTAAGAAGCTTTGAAAAATAAACAATCTCTTCTCAAAGGAAGCATGGCTCATTGAATCCCACATCTATTACATTTTCATTTTGTGGGTTTTTTTAAAATATAGACATATCCATCATAAAGTGAACTTGATGACATCCACTGGCAATAGCATCGTTAATGCTTCATAACCAAACTCCAATTCAAGGCTTTGAAAAACTGCTGAGGTTGTTCTGATGGTAACCCATTTATAACAAGGATACTTTTGAGACCCTGACTGTTCCCTACAGCCCCCTGTCTTTCAACATCATGTTTTAAGGGAACAATTAACAGTGTTAAGCAGGCCATGTCTGTCATTTGTTTAGCTTCTCCAACTTTTTTTTTTAACCAACAAAAAGGGGTGAATAATTCTGATGTTCCCATGGCCAGAAAAACATTAGCCTAGTTGTTTGCAAAAAACACTAGCTAAAAATGGACCACATTTCTATATTGTTATAATAGTGTTTCAAAATAGTTGGGACAGCATCTGTGGATCAGGTGGGAAAGATTGAGAGGGAGTGTCAGTGACGTTCCATTCAGGAAAGACTTATTGCCAGAAATTAATACTTCGATTTGAAGCACCTATGAGAGATGTAGCCCTAAGACACAGTGTCCAGAAAGTAATCCCAGTCTCTTCCTTAAGCAAATCCTGCATCATTCTAACTATGGCTCCCTTTAAATTAAGCAAGCTTCCCCTACTTAGCTGCGATCTTAAAAAGTTGTATGTACCCCTTTATCCAGGTTCTGGAGATCTTTCTGACTTAAAACTATTCCAGAAAGAGCAGTGAACAAAGGCTGGAATGATATAGGAACTTAAGCAAAACACAAAACCTCGAGTTACAGAAATATGGCATGGAGTCTCAACATAAAGCAGGGATTAACAATAGATAGCCTACATGAATTCAACTGCCAACTCTGTTCCCTTTGGTGAGTTCGTTAACCTCTCCAAGCCTTAATTTCTTCACCTGAAAAATGGGTATAATACCTGTCATACATAATATGTAATATCTACAACACGTCACAGGGTTGTTTTGAGGAAAGCACTTTGCAAACTTCAGTGTGATATTATGTATATGTATATATGTATGTGTGTGTGTATTATATATGTGAGAGTTATTCATAATAATGAAGATGATTATAAAAGGCATTGGAATCAGAGGCAACAATTAGACTTAAGCTTTTTAAAAAACAAAATAGGAAGAGAACTCACTGTGAGATATGTAAAAAACTTATTAATGTATAATTTATAATGAGAATTCCTTTTCTAAGAAAACATAGTAAAATACAATATGAACAAAGTTTTTTATCTAATGCCATTACAGGATGAAGAGGAGCTTATTAATGAGAAAGAGGCTGATGACTTCTTGCTTGACTTAGATCAGACAGCCCATGATTTTCTGGTAATAAGAGCTGCAGAATATGAAAGCATTCATGTAATAGAGCAAAAGGAAAAAGAAATTCTCTTCAGACCCAGTTCTCTTACAGGTATTGGGTGTTTCTATTTTGTCTCTTTTGTTTGTTGAGTACTTTCTTGAAAACAAAATATGGATTCCATAGAATGTAAAAGGGATGCCACTAAATCTGCTCCTTGCCCACACTCAGACTTTGTCTGACTGTAGATGTGAAATATCTGTCTTACTTTTTAAATATTCATATTCTAAAACCTCAGTTAGTAATGTTTTCCAGTGTTCTAAAAACACTTTAATCGGGTGATTCTTTTCTCTTTTTAATTAAAATCTCCCAGGTTCAAATATGCCAGTCCTCTTCATATTTCTATAGTCATAAATTATTCCAAGCAAGTTTCACTTGAGAAATTAATTTCAGAATCTATTAGAAGTCAAAGGAGAGGCATCCCTAGTTGATGATACGTTAAGAAAGATCTCTTGAAAATTTAATCAACTTTTGTGATTTCAGACAAGAGAAGGGAATAAGATGACTTTGGGAAAAGGCAAATTAGACCTTAGGAGAGACATCAGACTTGACTACATTGATTTTTGAATCATCTGCATAGAAGCTATGTAAACAGATAAGATAGCTCTCTGAGGGAGAAACTGAAGAGACAGAAGAGGGAAGATAGAATTTTGGGGAAGGCCCACATTGATGGGGCACAAGAAGAGACAGTAAAAGATGACAGAATATGGAAGAATACATCATAGAGGTAAGCGAATGAGTATAGTATAGTTACATGGAAACAAAGAGAGGAGAGAAGGTAATGATGGATGTTCCACAGGTCAGTCAAGGAGGTCCTTAGATCAAAGAGGACTGAGGAAAAAGCCATTAGATTTAATAACTGCGAAGTCCATGTTGAAGTCAAAAGAGCAGGTACACTGAAGAAATGGGGGCAAAAGCTATATTCTAAGGTCTTAAGAATTAGTGAATGGTAAGGAAGTGGAGGTCGTGAATACAGAAGTTTCCTGCATTGAATGAGAAGCTGAACTAACTAATCACTAATGTTCCTTATGGTACTCAGTTCTATAAATGGTAGAACATTGATGGGCATTTACCTGGTTGACAGATTTTAGCCTTGACAGACAAGCCATTTGTACATGCTCTCCTAAGATTTAAATAATTGGTGGCTATTTTATTTACAGTTGAGTTAGTAGAAACCTTCCTGTAAATATAATAAAACACACATTCAGTTTAACAATCTAAATGATTTACAACATATATGTCTAATGAGCAGTCTTTAAGGACAATCAAAAGCCATGCTTGAGGAATTCCTTTTAAAAGAAGCAAAATTACTGTAACTGCTTCTGATTTCTAACCTATTTTATCTTTTTCTTTGAAAAATTATTTTCATCTCTGAAAAAGGGGAATAAAAAAGCCAGAAATATTCATCACCAGATGGTGTGTTACAGTGATTGATTATCATGAGGGAACATTCTTTTCTCAGTCTTTGTGATTTGAAGTATTTCATCAGCTCAGTTACAAATTCATATTTCTTTCTTCCTCTTGTGTCTCCTTTTTCTTAAATCATCTCTGCTTGAAAATTTAGCTCTCTATAAGAATTCCAATAAGTGTAGAATCATGTTAAAAGAATAAAATTTCATTTTTATATGACATGTTGAATCTCAGATATTCAGAAAACTATAACTTCTTAATCCTCCCAGTATCCTTTTAGGATAGACTGGTAATAGGAAGAGAGTTATGTGAGAAGCCCAAAAAGTTTGTAAAGCCAATTATAGAGGTGGGAATGGGTGATATTTCTGAGGGGGGAGTGAAAAGAAAAGAGAGAAATCAGAGGACAGCACCTTTGGAAATGCCCAGAGAGGAAGGAAACTGAAGTCAGAGAACATCTTTGATATGAGTGTTGTCTTAGAACAATCTCTAGGGAGATTTAGAGTTCTTTGTTATTACTCCTACACCATTAGGTGCCTCTGGAGTCTAGTATAAATGACACTAAAGAATGGGGTTCTGCTTAGGATCTGGGCAAGTTTCCAGGCTAGAGGAACACTGAGAAGGCGGGTCAGTAGGGAACACCACACAAGACTTCTGATTTGCTGAAGAGAGCCCTAGAAAGTTTGATTTGATTTGGATCTGAGTTCTTCCTTAAGAACACTGGAGACACTGTTGAAAAGATTGAGAGAATAGGAAATGAGGGTAGTTTATGGTCAGCATGGACTGCCTCTTTCCAGCGTACTGAAAGAATAATTTAACATTTGAAGGCATGTTAAGACACCAAGGGGAGAACTTCCATTTTTTCCTGGCTAATTGGAAAATTTTGAAGAATAGGGTTAGTTTACTTCCTTCCTTTTTCCTTCCTCTCTCCTCCAGACCTTTATATCACTATGCACATCTATCCTGAATCAAAGCAACAGCCACAAGATTCAGGGATATTTTTCAGAGCTTCTCTATGTCATATTTTTAATGTTCTCACCTGCTCTAGTCCCTGAGTTACTAGTACATAACCAATAGGGCACCTACTAGGAGACTTGCATATTTAGCAAGAGATGAGAAGGAGGTACCCTGTGACTATAAACAATATAATTTGCAGTAAAATGTTGATCAATGTCATCTCACACTATATACCAAGATAAGGTCATAATGTATACATGATTTACACATAAAGGGTGATACCATAAGCAAATTAAGAGAGTGTGGAATAGTTTATCTGTTAGATTTGTGGAGAAAAGAAGAATTTAGGGCCAAAGAATATATAAAGAGCATTACAAAATGTAAAATAGATCATTTTTATTATATAAAATTTAAAATTTTTTTGCACAAATGAAACCAATGCAACCAAAATATAAGGAATGCAGAAAACTGGGGGAAATTTTTGCAACAAGTATCTCTAATAAAGGTCTCATTTCTCAAATATATAGAGAACTGGGTCAAATTTATAAAAATACAATTCCCCAATTAATAAATGGTAAAAGGATATGAACAAGCAGTTTTCAGACAAAGAAATCAAAGCTATCTATAGTCATATGAAAACAAATGCTCTAAATCACTATCGATCCAAGAAAGACAAATTAAAACAATTCTGAAGTACCACCTAACACCTATCAAAGTGGTTAACATGACAAAAAAGGAAATGTCAGATGTTGGAGAGGATGTGGGAAAACTGGGACACTAATGCACTGTTGGTGGAATTGTGAACTGATCCAACCATTCTAGTGAGCAATTTGAAGTAACTATGTCCAAAAGGCTATAAAACTGTGCATACCCTTTGATCCAGCAATACCACTGCTAGGTCTATATCCCAAAGACATCCAAAAAGGGAAAAAGACCTATTTATTAAAAAAAATATTTATAGCAGCTCTTTTTGTGGTGGCTAAGATCTGGAACTTATATACTACTTAATGTTTTCAAATCAATTTTTGCGTATTATCTCATTTGTCTTCATGATATATCTTTACAGTTTATTATTATTCCCATTTTTCAGATGAAGAGCTCAGAAGAGTTTAGTGATTTGCCTTAAGAAACACAAGTATTGGTCAATTGAATTCTCTTCTGATTCTAAGTCCATCTCTCTTTCCACTGTACCATACTATCTCTCAATAGACTATATCTCTTTAAATAGTTTGATGGCACACTATATTGATTTTTTTTCTATCTAGTGCCTGTTTATAAAAAAATCCCCGAAAATATGCAACCAAGGTACCTTGAAGATGAAGGTCTTTACACTGGAGAAAGGCCAATGGTCCCTCGAATTAATCAAAACATTATGGAAAATCGATTGCTGATACAGGAACCAGTAAGTAATCACTATTCATATAATATAAGTGTGTGTGTGTGTGTGTGTGTGTATAATTGCAGTAGCAGTCATCATTCCTGATTTCATATAACTAATGGATTTTGTATGTTTATCTTTTTTGCATGGGAATATTATAGTATTATAGATCGCTAAAGAAAGTTTACTTTTTTATGGCATAGTCAAACTTCCTTTTTGTATTTTTTAATTCAATTTATTTTCAGTTCCAAATTCTCTCCTCTCCTCTCCTGCCTGACCCATTGAGAAGGTAAGACAAACAAGACCCATTACAAATGTGTAGTCTTTCAAAACCAATTCCCACATTAGCTATGTCCAGAAAAAAATCTGGGAACAAAAAGAAAAGAAGGAAGAAGAGAAGAGGAGAGGAGAAGGGAGGAGAGGAGAGGAGAACGGAGGAGACAAGACGAGACAAGATGCTTCAGTCTGAAACAGGAGTGGGGAACCCGCAGCCTCAAGGCCACATGTGGCCTTCTAGGTTTTTGGGTACAGCCTTTCGACTGAGTCCAAGTTTTACAGAACAAATCCTTTTATTAAGGGGATTTGTTCTGTGAAGTTTGGATTCAGTCAAAGGGCTGCACTTGAGGACCTAGAGGTCTATATGTGACCTTGCGGCGGCAGATTCCCCACCCCTGCCAGGTCTCAATTCTGAGTCCACTACTTTTCTGTCTGGAAGTAGAGAGCATGTTTTACCATATTTCTTTTGGAATTTGTGGTTGGTCATTGTGCTCATCAGAATTATTAAATGTTCCTCATTGACTGTCTTGATGGTATTATTATTGTTGTGAATTAATCACCTTAGTTCTGTTCAATTCTCTTTATAATAATTCATATAAGTCTTTCCAGGTTTCTCTGAAACCATCCCATTCATCATTTTTTATAGTAAAATAGTATTCCATTACATTCGTATATTGTAATTTATTCAGCCATGCCCCAATATTGGACATACCCTCAATCTTTAATTCTTTGCCACCAAAAAAACTGCTATAAATTTTTTTGTACATATGGGTCCTTTTGTCTTTATTTGATCTCTTAATAGCAATCTACTAGATCAAATGGTATACATAGTTTAATAGCTTTTTGGGCATAGTTCCAAATTGCTATCCTGAATGGCTGGACTCTTTTACAACTCCACCAACAATGTATTAAAGTACCTGTTTTCCCACAGCCCATTCAGCATTTGTCATTTCTCCTTTTTTGGCTAGTTTTGTCAATCTGATGGTTGTGAGGTAGTACCTCTGAGTTATTTTTACTTTATTTCTCTAATTAATAGTGACAAGAGCATTTTTTTTCACTTAGCCATCGATAGCTTGGATTTCTTCCTGTGAAATTGTTCATATCCTTTGACTGTTTATATTACTCTTGTAAATTTGATTCTACTCCCTATGTATTTTAGAAATGAGACTTTTATCGGAGAAACTTTTTTCTAAACAAATTTTTTTACCAGTTTCCTGCTTCTAATTTTAACTCCATTGGCTTTGTTAATGTGAAAACCTTTTAATTTTATGTTATCAAAATTGCCCATCTTACCTCCTGTGAATCTCTCCAGTTCTTGTTTCATCATGAGGTTTCCCTATCTACAGATCTGACAGACAATCTCTTCAATGTTTATGATGTCACCTTTTATGTCTAAATCATGAACCCACTTGAAGATTATGCAGGGTATGATATTGGTCTATGCCCAGTGTCTGCCAGACTACTTTCTACTTTTCCCGACAGTTTTTATTCTTGCCCCAATAGCTGAGATCTTCAAGTTGAGCAAACACTATGCTGCTGTGATTATTTGCTTCTATTCTTGTATGCCTATTATCTTTCACCAATTCCTCTCTCTGTGTCTTAGCCAGTACCAAATTGTTTTGATGATTACAGTTTTATAATTTAGTTTGAGACCTGGTATTCTTGATATTCTTGATCTTTTGTTTCTTCATATAAATTTTATTATTTTTTTATAATTCTATAAAGTAATCCCTTGATAGTTTTTGGGCTAGTGGTATGGCATTGAATAAATGAATTAATTTAGGTAGTATTGCCATTTTTATTATATTGGCTCAACTTAGCCATGAGCATACCTTTTCTGTATTTCTAATGTTTATTTGGTTAAAATCTAGAAAAAAAAACTTTAATGCAATGTAATACGTAGAATACAATAGAATAGCTTTGTTAAGAACTGTCTTAAGGTTTTTGTTCCATTTCTGCAAAATATTCCATTTGGGAGTAGTAAAAGTTGATTATAGATCAAGACTAAAATTTTAATGTGAAAAATACTTGAACTTTTCTTTCTAGGAGAGGAAATACCAAAAATTATGTCATAAGATATGAATGGTTGACATTAAATTGTTCTGGAAATGTTGTCATTTTGTGAATCATTTCCATATTACAGAAATAAAAATATACTCTCTTTGCTCATCTCACAGGAGAGAAAGTGGTTTGGTGATGATGGCAGGATCCTAGCACTCCCCAATCCAATTAAACAATTTTCTACAAGACCACCAATATTCTCACCAGAAGAAGGCATAGAAGCAGGACTAGAAACATTATATAAAAAGGTAATAACAGTTTCACATTTTAAAAATATATTATCCTTAATATTCCTCCCCACTAAATATTCAATATTGGGATCTTAAGACATAATACATTATACTCATAGACTTCAAGTGTATAACATGTAAATATTCTAACAGCAAAAATATTAGGGAAGAAAATGGAAGAGATATAATTAATGAACAAGAATTTATGGAATATTTTGCTAAAAATGCATATATTTGTGTGGTTATAATCACTGTGAATCTACAGTCTTGTGTTCTTGCTTGTTTTAGTTTACATTATTTCATATGAACATTTTTATGTATTGATGTAGGCTACATACTCTTCATTTTTAATAGCTGTACTGTATTAAATATGATGTAATGGAAAGAACCACTGGACAGTTAACCAGGAGACTTTAGTCCTAGCCTCAAGTTCTGCCAGTTACTGCATGTTCTTTTAAAAATTGCTTAATTGGTATAGGCCTCGATTTTTTCATCTTCAAGAAAAGAGGGCTAAAGTAGAGGAATTCTGACATTCTAAATCTATTCAGTGACGTATGCAGATCCTTTTAGGGCATCAACTACTTTCTCCAGCCATGAAGTAGAAATAGCAGCAAATAGAAATATAGCCTCTACACTCCTGGGCCCTCAGTAAACTGATCAAGAATAAGTATACTGTAATTTAATACCAGTCCTTAATAAGATAATAATATTTCCTCTGTATGAAGTGCTTTATGATGTATAAAGAGCCTTCATATCCACTATTTCCTTTGATTCTCACAGAGACCCTCTAAGGTAAATTAATTGTTCAGGTGTAATGGCTGCCATTTTGCAGCTGAGAAAACTGACTCTCAGAGAAAGGTAGTGACTTGCCCAAAAGTTCCCACAGTAAGTAGTGAATTCAAGATTTGAATTCAGGTCTTTGGACTCCCAGTCCAATGGTCTTTCCACAATACCATGTAGCCTACTCTAGACTGATGCTTAACCAGTGGACTTCCATACTATACTTTTCAGAGTTTGGAAGGATTTGCTCTTCAATTATTTGAACCCAGAACCACAACCAAACAAGTGGATAATACTGACTTTCAAGTAAATAGCTTCTATCTAAAAGTGACAATTCAAGGTGTCAGGGCAGCTAGGGGGCACAGTGGATAGAGTACCAGGCTGGAGTCAGGAAAACTCATCATCCTACTTCAAATTTGGCCTCAGACACTTACTAGCTGTGTGACCCTGGGCAAGTCACTTGACTCAGTTTGTCTCAGCTTCCTCATCTGTAAAACTAGCTAGAGAAGCAAATGCAAAAAACAATCCAGCATCTTTGCCAAGGAAACCCCAAATAGGGTCACGAAGAGTCAGATGTGACTGAAAGCGATCAAACAGCATGCAAGGTGTCCCAAAAGGCTGTGTAGTTTTAAGTTTTACTAACTTCAGAAGTATACGTGCTACAAATCTTCAGAAAATATCGTTTTAAAGGTTAATTGTGTAAAATTTTAAAATATTGACATTTTCCTTATTTAACCACCAACTTAGGATTACACGTTGTTCTGGTTGATTTTCTGAGTAAAAACTTTCATCTGCTTCTCCTCCGTGACAGAAAGCATTACATCTGTAATTCTAGTCTTAATATCTTCCAAAGATGAAGCATACTATCTGCCTGCACACAGAGAAAGAACTGCTAGTGATTAAATACAGACCGAAGCATGCCACTTTTCACTTTCTTTCATTCTTTTTTTTTTCTTTTATTCAAGTCTTCTTGTACAAATGACTAATAAGGAAATGTTTTACATAATTGCACATGTGTAATCTATATCTGATTGCTTACTGCCTCAAGGAGGGAGGGAGGGATAGAATTTGGAACTCAAAACTTTAAATAAAAATGTTTTTAAAAATCTTCCAAAGAACAAGGTTCTGATATATACACAACAGTTTTGATGTGACCCGCCCCCACCCCGCCCCCCTCCATAACAGGAAAAAGTCTAATGGAGATAGATCAGGTAACCAGAGTGGCTTGTAAGGAAGAAAAAGTCAGTAGACCTCTACTGATTCACTGAATGAAAAACTCATATGTAGCACATAGAATGCAGGACAGGGTGCCCCATCTTGTTCAAGTTAAAATAAATGTATTATTCAAAAATCATAAAATATATGCAAAAATATAAATAACCTTTCAAATGATATTTTTGTAAGTTTGTAGCATTTATACTTCTGGAGTTATTAAAGCCTAAAACTACTCCTGGGTCAACCTATATGTGTAGTGAGATTAGTGGTTTGTGGGAGGGCTGGTAGACTCCACACAGTATCAGTTCACCAAATTATATTTTCAGTCTTCTCTTTCATAGCTCAGTTTTTTCAAGACAAAGAAGTCTAACTTCTCTTCAGTCAGTAATTTAAGGCATTGTAAACACTCACAGAAATACTATTTTTAAATGCTACTAAATAATATTAAATAATAAATTAAATAATTAAATTTAAAAATGCTATTTAAAAAAATCTGTATGTTCTCAACTTTTCCAACACTTGGTCTCCCTCATGGCTCTGTTATTTCTAGGAAGCTCCTGTTACTTATAACGACTTCCCCCAGAGTCAATGGTCAGTAATTACTTGGTGCCTCTGTTTTTCTTATTTATTTGTATCATTAGGATATTCTCACAACTCTGCAATTAAGAAAGCAGCAAATTTTAAAAATAATGCCTTCTTCCTTCTATCCCTTACCTCAGTTCTTTCTTCCCTTAACCCCGAGTACAGAACATATGTTTTCCCCTGAAATCTGGCCAAATCCTCATCATTATGTGAAAGCTGCTTAGCAGAATGAAAAGAAGACTAAACTTAGAATCCTAGCTCTGCCCTCAGTCACTTGGGTGACCTTGGACAAGTCATGTAAATTCTTAGGGTCTCAATTTTCTTCCCTGTAAAATGAGGGGCTTGAACTAGATGATTTCTAAGGTCTCATCCAGCTCTAAATAGATGATTCTTTGATCCTGTGATCCAAATACCCTCAAGTGGTTGAAAATTAAACCTGTTTTCCTAAGTTATCGAATGAGATGTCTTGGACTTATAAAAAACACTGAAGAAAACTAACACTTAGGCAACCATTTCAGGAATCCGGTTGACCAGAATGGAACTTGCTACTCTATTCATCTCCCATACGATCAGCAAAATTCATTGTGCATTTGACATATACTCTAATACCCTGATTCTTTCCTATCATTATTATCAAGTTGACATACAGTATTCCCTCAAGAATGTAGTTTGGCAATTGTCCCAGCTCTATTAATTTTTTTTTTACTTATTTGAGAAAGAGAATGGAAAAAAGACTAATGAAATCTCTTTCTGTCACTAAATCAGAAAGCTTTAACAAATGCTATTGAAGATAAAGAACTACAAGAAATGTTTTACATTGGAGAAGTGATTAAGTTTGGTTTAGGGAAAATGCAAATTAATGTATCTTGGGGAAAACAACTAAAAAAATCCAAGAAAGAAAATAATGTTGAGACTTTGAGAATAATCTTCAGCAGTGAATGTAAAATATAGCTCACTATAGCTGGTGTTACAGTTGTCTAAAGATCCTCCAAAGAGCTCTGCATTCAGAATCCCAATCTGGATTTGGATTCCCAATATTTAGACCAATTTCTAGCATGTGCAGCTTTTTAACTTTCTGATAAACCCAATGAGAACTTAGATTTCCCAACCTCTTAACATCTTTCATTTTTATTTGCTTATTTCTTCTGTTAAGGATTTTGTAATTTCCCAGTGCTAGGAAGCATTGTTTTCCCCCTATAGTAAATATATTGGTAAGTATCTGAGGCGCTTTATGTTACCTACTACTTTCCTCATGGAACAATTCTGGGACTAGGCTGGTTTGTTTTTTTTTAGTTTTGAATTGAAGACTGAACAGTCAGTTTTATTTTAGCACCAAAACTATATATTTCCTAGATAACATTTCATCCAGGAAGAAATTTTCTCAGTCCCAATTCAACCCTTTTTTTAATGATAGTTTAGGATTAGATGACCTAAACTCCAGGCTGAGATCACAGCAAATTATTAAGATATGAGGTCATGTAGATTTGGGTACAATGAGGTAAGATGTGAGTATCCTTGGTAACCAAGAATAAATACAACAGTGATTCTAAAAGTTACTTTAACTCATACCTGGAATGCTACAGAATAGTCCTTGAGAACACCAACCAAAAATGTTCCTGTAAAATTTGTAAGCCAGCTAGTTAAAAAAAAAAAGTCATCAAACAGGGAAAGTGAAAAGTGGAATTCTTTTAAGTCCAAGTAAGGAATAGATCAGTTACAGAGGAATGTTTCTGTTTAGTCTGAATTTTGAGGTTTATCTGGAGATAGTCCTATAAGAAGTTTAGAAATTTAGTTAACATGTGGCCGCCTACATTTTTGCAGAGAACAAAATAAATCTGGCAGCTGTATCTTGAAACTGGATGTGATTCAATACCTTGAATGTAAATTTAAAAGAGGATACAATGGAAGATACCCTAACAGAAGACAGTCCCAGACTATGTCTATGTGCTATTCATAACAAATATTAATAAGTGATCCCTGAACTGCCATGAGACAATTTCCTAAAACATGGGTGTGGGTGAAATGGAATCTTTATTGTAGTGTCCTTTCCTATACGGTAAATCTATATGGGTATTAAATTTGTTATACCAATGAACACCAAGGTCCACTTTAATTATTTTGATCTCAACTGACATCCTCAGTAAAATTTGGAACAAGAGGAAGAGGGAATTGTTCCGGAACCAGGTTGGAGTCTAGGATGATATGGGTTTACTTGCGCATACATACAACATATTCAACATAGTTTTATAAACCAACATTCAAAGAGAATGTTATGCCACTATGAATTTATATCCTTTGTATCTACTTCCACTCATTAATTCCATTCTTCATATTCTAACACGTGCACCCATTGGTATGACTCTTGGTATTTGGGGCACATAATCTTAATGGCAACAACCCTACAATCATTTGGAGAGAAAAAATAAAACAACTCTGAAGTGAGATCTGTTTGGGAGCATAATAAACTAGATTTGGAGTTTCAGGTTTTATCCTAACTTTTCACATCAGTTCAACAAGCCACTTACTATTTCACATGACCTTGGATTAGTAACTTTGAATCTCTGGACCTCTATTTCCTCATCTATAAATGGAATTGGACTAGATGACCTCTCAAGTCCTTCTTGGCTCTAAATCTATGAATTTATGAATTAAAATTGCATTCAGGACCCTAAGTTCATTCACAGCAGCTACTAAATTTTCTAAAGTATCTCTGAAGTTTTTTTCCCTTAGAAACAATATTCATTTGTGCATTTTTCTCATCTTATTTATGATGAATGTATTCTCTAGTCCACTTTCTTACATTATGCAGTTCCTGCATGTGTCTTAGAAAGTAGATTCTCAAGTATTTTATATCTTCCTTAGTTATTTAAAATGGAATTTTTCTTTCTATCTTTTCTTAATGGATTTCATGGATAATATACAGAAATGCTAACAGTTTATGTAAGTTTATTTTATATCCTAAAACTTTGCTGATGTTAATTATTTTGATTAGTTTTTTAGTCCAGTATCTAGGGTATTCTAAGTAAATTATTGTATTATCTGCAAAAAAAAAAGCAATAATTTGTTTCTTCTTTGTCTAGCCTTGCGTGTTTCCTTGATTCATTTTTTGCTATAAATAGCATTTCTAGCACTGTACTGAATAGTAATAATGATAATGGATGTCTTCACTTTACCTCTGATCTTATTGGAAAGGCTTCCAGTTTATCTCCATTATGGATAATATCGGCTCTTGGTTTTATATAGATAGGGTGTTGTTGTCATCATTGTTGTTCGGTCCAACTCTACCTGACCCTATGGATTTTTTCCATGAGGTTTTCTTGGCAAAGATACTGTGGGTCCCATTTTACAGATGAGGAACTGAGGCAAAAAGGGATTAAATGACTTTCCCAAGGTCATACAGCTAGTAAGTGTCTGAGGCCATATTTGCACTGATTATTATTCCAGGTCCGGTGCTCTCTCCAATGTACCACCTAGCTACCCCTTTAGATAAATCCCATGTATCATTATAAGGAAAGATTGATTTATCCTGTGCTTTCTAGTGTTTTTAACAGGAATGGGTCCTATATCTTATCAAAAGCTATTTCCATATCTATTCACATAAGTATATGATTTATTGTTCTTGTTATTAATATGGATAATGGTTGTCGTTCAGTCATTTCAGTCGTGTCCAGCTCTTTGTGACCCCATTTTGGGTTTTCTTGGCAAAGGTGCTGGAGTAGTTTGCAATTTCCTTCTCCAGCTCACTTTACAGAGGAGGAAACTGAGGTAAGCTGGGATGAATGACTTGCCCAGGATCACACAGCCAGGAAGTGCCTGAGGCCAGATTTGAATTCAGGTCCTCCCGACTCCAGCCCCGGTACTCTCTCCACTGCACCACCTCCTGATATTGAACCAGTGGGGGCTTTCTGTTTGACCCTAGATAAAGCTGTGTTCTGTCTAGGTTATGGAATGCTTCAACCAAATAAGATGCTTTCTTTAGTCATGAGCAATGCCCCTACATGCACAAATTGGTTTTAGAACTGCATCTCAGGGCAGCTAGGTGGTGCAGTGAGTAGAGCACCGGCTCTGGAGTCAGGAGGACCTGAGTTCAAATTTGGCCTCAGACACTTGACACACTTACTAGCTGTGTGACCTTGGGCAAGTCACTTAATCCCAATTGCCCTGCCTTCCCCCTCTAAAAAAAACAAAACCAAAAAAAACTGCATCTCAACTTCCCTGGTTATTTTTAAGACAGTCTAGTGTTGCAGCCATAAGTAATGGCTGTAACATTCAACATAGCACACACACTGGTACATCAGTTCTTGCTATATCTACTGATATCTAGGGGAAACAAGTATTGAGGTCATACAGACATTACCAATAGGAGAACACTTTGCCTTTCCAACTTACTGACCAATAAAGCTCCTTCAGCAGAGGAAAATCACAGATTTGCTGTGGTTGACAGACAAAATAAAGCATGGTGAGTAGAGAAGGACCCAAATCTGGCATTCCTGTGATCCATGGATACCCAGGTGTCAGTGAACTTGCACAAGAAGAAAATTACATCTTTATTTTCACTAACTTCTAACTTAAATTTAGCATTTCCTTAAATTATTTAAAAACATTATTCTGAAAAGGGCTTCATAGACTTCACCTATCAGTCTATCCATGACACAAAAAAAGTTAAGATCCCCTGATCCAAATAGTAGGAAATAGACTGACTTTACAGATGAGTTCATAACCAAACTCACAATTTCTGAATTCCTAACCAGAAGTTGCCTTAATTGCTGAGAAAGCTTACTCAAATTTACCAGGAGCAGAAAAGGGAAGAAAAAAGGAAAACAGAGTATTTAAAGGTGGCTTGACCTTGAAGAGGAGAATAGTAGTGAAGAGGCAGAACTTACTACAAATAAATATTTTTTATCTGCCTGGTACGTGAATCACCTTTAGAGTATATCTGAGACACCATGGTACGGCACGTATAGAGTCCAACTCCCACTCTGATGCGTACTGTCTGTGTGATCTTGGGCAAGTCACGTCACCTCCCTTAGGTCCCAGTTTGTCTTGTCTCTATAACGAACAGGTCAGATTCAATGGCCTCAGAGCTTCCTTCCAGTTTCAGATCTATAATCCTTCATCATTCCTTATGACCTGGGACCCCACGCAGGAAACCTCTTCATTTGAAGACAAAGCAAATCAGATTTAAACATTAGTAATGCTTTTCCTTCTTGTTGTCGTTCAGTCATTTCAGTCGTGTCCAACTGTTTGTGACCCCATTTGGGGTTTTCTTGGCAAAGATGCTGGAGTGGTTTGCCATTTCCTTCTCCGAGTCATTTTACAAATGAGGAAACTGAGGCAAACAGGGTGAAATGACTTGCTCAGGGTCACACAGCTAGTGATTGAGGCCAGATTTGAACTTAGGAAGAGGAGTCTTCCTGATTCCAGGCCTCGCGCTCTGTCCACTGCACCACCTAGCTACTTTTCCTTGTGGTCATTCATCTCTTTTTTTTCTTCATTGACCTCTTTCTCCTTTAATTTCTTGGTCTAGCCTTATACTTTGCTTTATAAATTGTGTGGCCCGGGGCAGCTAGGTGGCGCAGTGAGTAGAGCACCGGCCCTGGAGTCAGGAGGACCTGAGTTCAAATTTGGCCTCAGACACTTGACACATGTACTAGCTGTGTGGCCTTGGGCAAGTCACTTAACACCAATTGCCCTGCCAAAAAAAACAAATACAAAACAAATAAATTTTTCAGCCTGTCCCCACTGTCCTTTCTCTAGCTTGGCCCTTTTCATCATGCTGTTGTTATTTAATATTTACCCCTCACTGGATGTACCCTATAAAAAGCCCTTCCTCCAGCATAGTTCTTTTTTCGATGCTTCATGGCTGCTTAAAACATCTGAAAATTTCATATGTAAAGAGAGAGAGAGATGAAATATATGCATCAAAGTTTAAAAAGATCCATGTCCCAGGTACAAATAATTCCCTCACTAACATAGATTATACCTCTTCCTCTCCCCACCCCCAATATTGGTGATATTGACAAATGCCTAAAAAAATTTTCCTGATGACAAATTTTCTGGGCAAAGGCCTTTCTGAGATTAGCTAGGCCAGTCCTTGGAGGATAGACACAAAGTTCATCACTGAATCAGTACTCAAGGCCTTTCCAGCTTCGAGGTCTGCCAAAGGCTACTGTTGTATCCCTCAAAGAATTCAGGCTCATTGCCATGCCACAACAAAGGACTGGAGCTGTACGTGACTGAAGGATTAATTAAATAACTACAGATAAGATTAGTGGTGAATATAGCTAGATATTAATCATATAAACCAAATGTTTAATTATATTTAATATAAATACATGATACCATTATTATGGACATAGACGTATATAAATAAAATGAGGGGTATTGGAGCACAATGGAGAAGGACCAACCAGCCTCAGAATCTGGAAGACTTGGCTTCAAGTTCTATCTCTGATACATCTTAACTGTGAGACCCTGTTTAAGTCACTACCCTCTTACTGTTCCTGGTAGTTGTCTAAGACTCTAAGTTGAAGAGTAACTATCGATCTGTGTTGGATGAAGGAGTCTGCCCGCCAATGAAATCACAGAAGCAGTCAAAAATATATAAATATATATATGTATATGATATGCATAAATATAGAAGTATACATGCATTTTATTTACAGGTAAATAAGATGTATGATTGTGAATTTTCTTGGCATAATAAAATTTTATTCCTCTGCAATTAACTAGAAAAATATGGAATATATAAAAGGAATAGGAGATTTGCATACAATAATAACAGTAACAACAGTGATAATAGCTCTCATTTATATAGTACTTTAATTTTTGCAAAGCACTTTGTATAGATTAATTACATCATTTGATCCTCAGAACAACCCTGGGAGGTAGGTACTATCATTATCTCCATCTTACAGATGAGGAAACTGAGGCCGAGCTAGTAAGTTTCTGAGGCAAGATTTGAATTCGGGTCTTCCTAAATCCAAGACCAATATGCTATTCTATATGCTACCTAGCTGCCTCACATATGAAAGCTGTGTATTGGTAAAGCCACACATCAGAGACTATTCTTCACACTGTCAAATTGTTCCCTCGACCTAAGAGGTACCTAACATCTAATAACTTGCTTAGGCAACCCATGCATTTTCCAACTTGCATGTCTAAGGTATTTTGTATAAAAGTAAACTGAACATTTATTTGTCAGTAGTATAGTACAGACACAAACACAGAATAATTATCTGGGAAGGTCTTTAACTCCTCTTTGTCTCTCTCTCTCTCTCTCTCTCTCTCTCTCTCTCTCTCTCTCTCTCTCTCCCTTTCAGGCAGTCAATTCTGTACCCAATAACCAGTACATTGTTGGTTCTGGAGACTCTCTGGGTCAGTTTCAACTGGACATTGACATTTCAGGATTAATATTCACTCATCATCCCTGTTTCAGCCGTGAGCACGTTTTAGCGGCCAAATTGGCTCAGTTGTATGATCAATATCTAGCAAGACGTCAGAGGAACCAGACAACATTTCTTACAGATAAGGTATTTATAATTGGTTTTCCTTTATTAGGCAGGATTCTTTTAGCGAGTTAAGGTGGATAAAAAATTCTAACAGTACAATATTTCTTTATCGATTACCCTTCTTTCTGGGATACTTTACATGAGATCCTTCCTACATTCAAAATGCTAGACTCTTTTAGCCCTGCGATTCTCTGATTTACAAATATTTTGTTGTGGCTACATTTCTAAGCCAGGCACACAAAAATACTCTCCTTGCTCTGGTTGTATACACATTAAAATGTCAATGATACTCAATAGATTATCACATACCAGAACAAGGAGGGAACACAAATTAGGAAAACAGACATTCTTCTCCCTCTTATGATCTTAGTGAAGTGTTGCTTAAAGGCTTAGGAATAGATTAGATGACCTGATGAAGCATACCAAGTTAACAAGTGTGACTCATGCTTTGTCCAAGACTGTCCCAATTTAAGATTAATTTTGTCAGTGTTGCATTATTCACTTCTGTTTTCTTGTGGCATTAAGCAGTCACCCTGCTTTTGTGGATAACATTGTTTTCTTCAAAATGTTCATAACTCAAAATTGGCATTATCTGTTGTTAGCTCAATGCTCTGAGGAATGCTGTACAGACTCATCCTGATTCTACCAAACCTCATGGGTCTGGCCACACAGTTCAGGAAAGCATGAACAAGTATAAATTTGAAATTCGGTGAGTAAAATGTTAATTTGTGGTCAGTGGGGGTTTTTTGTATGGGATTTCCAGACCCTTCCTATAAATGCAAAAAATCTCTCAGCCAATCGAAATCATGAGTACTGAGAGTTGGCCTCAAATTCAAGAAGACTTAGGTTCATGGACCACCTTCAACACATAACAGGTAAATCACTTAACCTCTCAATCCCTTAACCTTCATACAGGGAGTTACTTCTGCCAAATGAAATCATAGAGCCTCTATTTTATCATAGTGTTTGTCATTTTGCATATCATTAGTCACAGTTACCAATTAGTCCTATGCAAAAACATGGCACATAAAACTTAAAAATCACCTTTTGTATTTTGTGATAAAGCATGTCCAACCACATAGTCATTTGCACATATCTAGGTAGGGAAATTGCTCCAAGCTTTCAACTCAGAGTAAACAATATTTTTTCTGCCTCTAGCAATCCAATTCTCTTTGCCTCCCCCCAGGCCTCCCAGTGGAGTCTTTGAAAGTTTGGTCAGATTAGGTAACCACCATTTACACCTCTGTAAACCCACTTCGTTTTAATTATGACACACAAGGTCATAAATGCACAGCTGGTCTTTGTATTGGCATGGATAAGAAAAAGTAGGAGAAGCATTTCAAAGATCTGCAAACCCTTCTGTAACTTAGTAGATGATGTCAGAGTTCTTGCAGCTAAACATTAATCGGTCTCCAGCTAATTCTGTGATGAGATTGCCTGAATTGAGAAAGGTTGGTCCTCAATAACAGATATACATTCCCTCACCAGACCCATACTTACAGTTGTAATTGGTGGTGGTGATAGTAACGATAGTAGTATTAAACTAGAATTTATATCATGTTTCAAGGTTTGCAAAGCACTTTACATGTTACCTTATTAGATCTTCAAAACAACCTGGGGAGGTTGATGCTATTAATTTTATAGATAAGGAACTGAAGGTAAGACAGGTTAAGTGACAACTAATAAGTATCTGAGGCAGGATTTGAATTCAGGTCTTCCTGAATTCACATTCAATGCCCTTTCATTTGGCAAGACCTGACAGGGCTTGAATTCTGCTGACACAGCCTTTGAGGGTGCAAGGTTACCTCCATACCACAAAAAGGCATGGGAAGAGGATTTCAGTAGAGGACAAGGGGGAAATATGTGTTACTATATCATTAATATCTTGCTTTATCACGAGTTCACCCATCATGCAAATGAGCTATTCAGAACATAAGTGAGAACCAAGAAGGGAGCTTGAAAAAGACCTTAAGAGTAACTGAAAAAAAAAAAAAACATTGCATTTCATTTAATTACTTGATTCACAGAAAAAGCTTCTTGGACTCTTATTCAGAGCGCATTTATTCTTACTTTAGACGAAGTTCTTACAAGTTTAATTACCTGCTTTTCTAGCCCACAGACAATTAGAAACAACAAATCAGAAGGATTGGGGATGCTGGAGTCAGTCATACAGACAGCAGTAAGAAGTGACAGCTAATAGCCTCGTAGGAATGGAAGAGACAGGATAACTATTAGAAGACACAAGAATTCAAAAAGCACAGCAGTCTGGGGCCATTTAGTATAAAAGCCAACAGCCCAACTAGCTCAATAGCTACTGAAGTCATCATTGTATAACAGCCCAGCACAACAAATGACGTTCTGAATGGTGATACTGAGTCATCAAGGAAAGGTTAAGTTATGTTTTGTATGCTCTGGTAAAGAAGGCAGGGAAATATAAAGTCTATTTTAGGAGGATTTATACTCAAAATAGTTTAAATGAAAGAAATATTGGCTCTTAAAGTTATTAGGAAATTTCATTTTGGTGGATCAGCTCTTTCCCTTCTGATGCCAGATGAGTGAGATGTCTCTCTCTCTGGATTTTCATTTAGGTCTTTGATTCATTTTAATTTTAAATAAACCTTGACAGGAAAGGAATATATAATGTGGGACAGTAGTCCACTCAAACTCCCAGGTCTTTATCACATGTAATCCATACCTCTATTGGTTGCATGCAATATGGTCCATGCTGTGTAGTCAGTGTTCAAACTCCCAAATGACCATTAGCCCATTTGTTAATTTCATTCCCAATGGAATGGTCTGCTTTTCAGTTGTTAGATGTATGAAATCAAAGGAGACTTTTACTCTCCATTAATTCACATTAATTTGTGTACACTTGACTCAAAATATTAAAATATGCTGTAAGACTAATTTGTGATGTTGTATGCTCTGCCATTAAATGACTAAATTGAAACCTTTGTCCTATATTAGGAATGGGACCTGGACTTGTGATTTCATTGCTATAGGGAACTCTTAGGTGTGGAAACTCCCTCCACCAACACTAAGCAGAGCCTTCTTTGTAACTGAAGAGTCTTAAAGAATTGCCTAGAAAACTGAGAGCTATGTGACTTACCCAGGGTCATGTAATTATTATGGACCAGAGACAAGACTTCAACCCAGCATTTCCCAGTTTAATGGTTGATTCTCTATCCACTATACCACGCTCTCCTTTCTCTTACATTACTGAGTGCAACACTGTACTTTTTGCCTGTTTAGACCACCAATTAAATGTTTCATTCGCTCAGAACTCTCCTTGAAATCTTTGTGTCTGGAGATTGATGAGAAAAGTAAAAATTATACATTTTAAAGTTAATTTGGTAAGATCAAATATTTTATATTATATTAAGAAAAGGAGATTACTACCTAATTATTGAGTGAAAATGGTCTATTGTGATGCATCCTTGGTATATTATGCTATTAGAGGTTGGCAGTTAATGCACTGAAAAAGTGCATCATGAAAATCTTTATGGTAGGAAGTATAGATACAGTGATCTGGGCCTATAATTTTACCAGTTTGGATAGCAACCTTGCATAGAAACTTGTTCACCAAAGTAACTGACTGCTTATTCATGTAATTTCAAAGTGTGTTTATTTCTTTAATGATATACAGCTCTAAGAAGAATCTTAAAGATTTATATAACATAGCAGAATTAATCATAAGTACTATGAACTGCAGGGAATAATATAGAGCCCTCTTCAAATTTGGATTATTAATTAGTTATCCTCATGGTTTGAAATTAATTGAATTATTAAATGAAAGATCAGTTCATTTGGCTCTTATTTTATTATTTTTTTAGCCTAGGGACTTACTTATGCCAGAATAATTTTTCATATGTGCATATGCTGTATATTTTGTAGGCAAACACGAAGACTACGTGATGCTGAAGAAGAAAAAGATCGAATATTGCTTAAGACTATCATAAAAGTTTGGAAAGAAATGAAATCCCTTCGAGACTTTCAGAAGTTTACCAACACACCCATAAAACTATTTTTGAGGAAGTATGTTCTGATCTCACATATACTTCTTAATAAGCCAAAAACTATTTTTATATATGCTTCAGAGAATGGTCATTGATGGTTAAACCATTTCAAAGTAATAAGTCAGGGAAGTCTCTTGTTTGCTTTTCCCTTCCAGGCTGTATATTAGAGATACTATAAGAATTCAAAGTCAGGTACACATTAGACTAGCTAGCCTCTGATGCCCCTTCCAGCTCTGAGATTCTTTTTTTATAGCATACTATCCTACTTAAACAAATTATGTATCAGAAAATCCATAGGAAGAATAAAAAATTGAGATATATAATAATCATATCTCACATTTATTTATATAGGACATTAAAATTCACAAAAAAAATTTCCATCCCTCCTGTAAGATAGGCACAGCAAAGATTAACTCCATTTTGTAGAGAGGAAATGGAGGGTCAGAAACATACAGTAATGACATATGGATAGGTTTTTTAATTTATTTATTTTTTAGTTTTCAACATTTAGTTCCACAAGCTTTTAAATTTTTAAATTTTAATTAATTTTAATTTAATTTTAAAGTTTTAAATTTTCTCCACCTCTTTCCCCTCCACCCTCCCTAAGGCAGTGCACAATCCGATATAGGCTCTACATATACATTCGTATTAAACATATTTTCACATTAGTCATGTTATAAAGAAGAATTAGAACCAATAGGATGAACCACAAGAAGGAAGAAAGAAAACAAAAGAAAAAAAGAAATAGAGCAAATAATATGCTTCAATCTGCATTCAGACTCCATAGTTCTTTCTCTGGATATGGGTAGCATTTTCTAACATGAGCCTTTTTGAATTGTCTTAGAACCTTGCGTTGTTGAGAAAAGCTAAGTCTATCAAAGTTAGTCATCACACAGTGTGGCTGTAACTGTGTACAGTTCCCCTGGTTCTGCTCACCTCACTCAGCATCACTTCATATAAGTCTTTGCAGGTTTTTCTGAAGTCCATCTGCTCATCATTTCTTACAGCACAATAGTATATTCCATTACATTCATATTCCACAACTTGTTCAACCATTCCCTAATTGATGGGCATCCCCTCAATTTCCAATTCTTTGCTACCACGAAAAGAGCTGCTATAAATATTTTTGAACATGTGGGTCCTTTTTCCATTTTTATGATCTTTGGGCATATTGATGTTTTGCCTTGGAATGCTGATTCCTTTTTTTCTCAAATATACTTGCAAAAAAATCAAAAGGTAAAATATGCTATCCTTTACATATCACAACATGAGGAAGAAATATCATAGGATATTTTTCATGCTTTGTTTTCAAATAAAAATTCTATGCAACCCTCAGCAGAGTGTTAGCCCAGGATTCGAGGGATTTCCCCTTTTTGCCTGAGTTTTGAATGAATGAAAAGCTTTGACTTTTCATGGTGACTCTCATCTCATCCAAGCTATAAAAGTAGTGAAACAGCCCTGATAAATTCTAGGTGGCACCTTCCCGGGAGAGGACAAGGAACAAAAGAAAGGAGAGAAGGGGTTCCTTAGCTTGTGTTATCCCATTGAGAAGCTCTTCCTTGTGAGCTCTTGAGAGTAGCTTTGTTCATTCTCCCCCTTTCTTTTTAATCCCCAGCACTTAGTACAGTGACCAGCACCCAGTAGGCTTAGTAAATAGTTTAATAAATGCTAGTTGACCAAAAGACAGATTTCTCTGCAATTTTTCTGTTTTACTCATGTTTCCTCTGTCATATTAAATATAGTATATTTCAGTAATGAGAAATATTCACAGCTGTTCAAGAAATGCTTCTTAATACCAGCGTACATTTCTCTTTTTGTCTTCGTAATTAAATAATATTTGTTTACTCTAATCACCAAATCTAGTAGATTAGGGAAAATATGTAAGGAGTTCAGGTTGCATTTAGTGTATAGTGATATATTAAATCAAAATTCGAAACACTGAAGAAGTGAATGTATGTATTGGGGCATCTAGTAATTGTTAAGTAGAGCTGGGTGTCCTTATTAATCCACCAGCTCTAGGCACCTAAAAAGTTGGAACTTATGGCCCCTGCAATAATACAATTGGTATTGTCTAATCTTAGGATAGCACTGGACATTTATCACACTATCGTAATGAAGTATCACTTAGGTTGTACAGATAAATTAAATACATATTTTTCAAGAGTTTCAAAGTGATTTGTTATACTAATAAGAAACCCACATCATTAAGTGCTGTCTTCGTGGCTTGAATTAATACCATTGGGGGGTGAGGTGAGAATTGGGTGTAAGTGGCTTATCCAGGATCATACAGCTAGTAAGGGTCTGAGGCCAAATTTGAACTCAAGTCCTCTCGATTCTAGGGCCATTGCTTTATCCACTGCACCACCTAGCTTCCCCTCCATTTTAAAGTACTAAATGCACTTTACCCACTTTAAGTAACTTTTTAGGGAAAGTATAAATGCTATGAATTATTTTAAAGGGAAGAAGTCGACTGGAAAATAGACGAAAAGGTATTCGAAACCGAAATTCAAGCAGAAACAAATGAGTTATTGGAAGAGCACATGGAAGAGTATGAGAAGAAGATGGAAGAATATAGAACGGAGTATCAAAAATGGAAAGCCTGGAAGAAAGCACAGGTATGTAGAGAGAGGTTTCCACTTTGAACACGGCTGACCTCTGGCAGTGTGGAATGTGGGATTCTATGGTAAGCATAATGGTAAGGTGGCGTTGCTACTGTGGGCCTTCTCTTGTCCCAAAATCAAATATAAACTCCTTTAGCATTTCAAGCCCTTCACAAACTAACACTTTGCTGCTTTTTCAGTCTTCTTGCATTTTATTCCCCAGCAACACTGGCCTTCATTCCATCTCCTGTCTCCATGACTTTGCATTGACTGTCCCCCATGCTTAGAATGCTTTCCCTCCTCATTGCTACCTCCTAGCTTCCCTGGCTTCCTTCAAGAATCAGCTCAAATACTACCTTCTACAGGAAACCATTATTGGTCCTCCCCATCCCCTCTCCCACAGTCCAGTTGCAATCGCCTTGTCTCTGAGACTACCTTGCATTTCCATTGTACATATCTTCTGTGAATATAGTTATCTGTGTTTCTCCTCCATTAAAATGTGAGTTCCTTGGAGGAAGGGACCCTGTTGTTGCTCCTTTCTTGTATTCCTAGTTTCCTGCATTAAGTAAATGCCTAATAAATGCTTGGGCTGCTAGGTGAAGCAGTGGACAGAATGTTGGGCTTGGAGTTAGGAAGACCTAAGTTCAAATTCAGCCTCATATACCTCCTAGTGGTGTGACCCTGGGCAAGTCATTTAACATTATCTGCCTCAGTTTCCTCAACTGCAAACAAGGCATAATAATAGCACCTGCCTCCTAGGGTTACTGTGAAGTTCAAACGAAATAATATCTGTAAAGTGCTTAGCCCAGTCCCGGTACATAGTAGATACTATATGAATGCTAGCTATTATTATTGTTGACTGACTGACTGCTATGTGAAAAGCACCATACTAGGCACTGGGAATGTGCTACCAAGGAGCTTGGATCTATCACCTTTTCTATATCCCTATCCCTGACTTCTAACCACAAACCTCACTAAGCCCCACATCAATTTAATTAAAAATCATTAGAAGGAGAGTATGGGCTAAGGTATACAACCCTTCAGCGTCAGCTCTCCTTAGCCATGTTTTAAAAATGATTAGCTCTTGATATAGAAGGAGGAAGAAAATAGATATTGTTGTGTGTAGAGGTAGTCCCAAGCACCACTGGACACTACTGCTTACAGAACCCTTTCCCCTACAGTCTGTTCTCCTATTGATCTTCGGGGGCTTCTTGGCATCTGCTGCCAGGAATATAATGCTCTTGCAACTAAAGGGCTCCATGTTTCCATCACCAGCGTTGCTTCGGTACCTGTTTTTTTTTTTAATGAATGAGGGAGTGAATGAATGGATGGATGGACGGATGGATGGATGAACAGCATTGCTCTCTTGGAATCTCCAAAGAATGATGCTGCTGAAAACATGGTCATTAAGGATTGAGTCTGGAAAGAACAGACAAAAAAGAAGAGACATATGCTACCAAAGCAAAAGCTTTCATTTAGTTATTTCTGTGCAACACTAAGAAGAGCTCTGTTCTCAAGAATTCTCCCCTACTATCAGTGCCCAATGAATACCTAGATATGTTCTCTGACCTAGAGCCCCTGCTTCCTGGTGCTACTAGAATCTGAATCAAACACCATAGTTATAGAGCTGGTAATGAAGACAACAGTGCCATCTTGAGCTCATCTCTAGTAAAATATGCTTGTCCGAGGACAGTTAGCACAGTTGGGTAGAACGCTATGACAGAGAGGACAAGCTCATGGCTTCAGTCCCCACAGATGCCTGTTAGATTCATCCTTTTCCTTAGCCACGGACTAAAATCCTAATCACATCTGGCCATTTTTCACATGTATACCATTAGTCACAAGAGGAACCGTGTAACATAATGTGTTTGGATCAGCACAAAACTATCCTTACTACTGCAAAGACAACTTGAAATTACCACAAATCAAATACAAGAAATATAGGATTTCTACATAAGTGAAGTAATTATAAACAGGCTTTTACGATTTAGGCATTAAATTCCTAGTCAGCAAATGAGAGGTATAGTTTGCACTTCCTTTCTTTCTAACTCTCCTTACTGAATTCCCATGGCTCTTATATTAAATATAACATGGAAATAAAAGACTAAACATAATTAAGCACAAATATATGTTATATATATTATATTACATTATATTATATTGTATTGTATTATATTACATTATGATGTATGTTACATAATATAAATACATATTATATATTTACATGTAACAATATATATTCACACAAACATGTTATGCATACATATATGATATGTGTTCATACAAATATATTGTATATTTTATATATAATCATATATTCACAAAAATATGTTGTGTTATTTCAATTTATATATTATATATTTGCACAAATATATTACATATTATGTATATTA
This sequence comes from Trichosurus vulpecula, assembly GCF_011100635.1. Taxonomy (NCBI): domain Eukaryota; kingdom Metazoa; phylum Chordata; class Mammalia; order Diprotodontia; family Phalangeridae; genus Trichosurus; species Trichosurus vulpecula. The sequence goes on along the minus strand of NC_050578.1, from coordinate 194,506,673 downwards.
ATATATATTTATATAATATGTTATACATTATACATATTTGTGCTTAATCATATTTAATCTCGTATTTCCTGCGCATTGTTAGAATAAAATTAAGCTCCTTGAGGGCAGGACGATGACATATATTTCTTTACATCTATTTTACATACTTTTTGCCTTGCCCAGTGCTAGATCCACAAAGGGTATCCAACAAATAGTTCCAGAGAGGAATGCCATGTAATAGCACGAGACACGGGTGAAAGCTTCCATCAGTTTTGTAACTTCACTTTCTTTTACGTAGAGGATCAAGAAAAAGAAAAAGAAGGCAACAGAAGAACAAGATGAGGTAACTGAGGAGTCAGAATATGGTGAGGAACCTGTGAAACCCACTCCTCCAGAACCTGTTGACAGATCGACAATAGAGCAGCAGGTTAGAGAAAAAGCCTTACACAGTAGGAGGAAACCTGGGGAGCCCATTTTAGTTCCTGAGCTGAGCCTAGCTGGAAGTGTGACACCCAATGAGCTCTGTCCAAGGTAAGATGGTTCTCAAACTCTAAAGGAATCTTTGATCCATAGCTCTCCCTTGTTTATGACTCTTTACCTATCCATAGATATAAATGATGTACATATATTATAGCTGTATACCACATTGGTCTAAATATAAACTACATCCCTAAAATAAGACTTCTTAAAAGGAGATAGCTAGATAGACATAAATCTTTCCATTCACATATTTTTTTCAGTCATGTCCAACTCTTTGTGATCCCATTTGGTGTTTTCCTAGCAAAGGCTGGAGTGGTTTGCCATTTCCTTCTCCAGCTCATTTTACAGAAAAGGAAACTGAGGCATACAGGGTTAAGTGACTTGCCCCAAAGTCACACAGCTAGGAAGTGTCTAAGGCCAGATTTTCACTCAGAAAGAATAGTTTTCCTGACTCCAGACCTGGCATTCTGTCCACTGTACCACTTAGCTGACCATATTTAAGTACACACAGTGAAAGGCAGAGATTCTCAAGACCATTGATATACTCTTTCCACCAATGCAGATTGCAAATCTTCTCTCCTTTAATAATGGTTGTTCATGAATTGTTTTGGTTAAAAAAAAAACAACTCTTGACCTAGTGATCAACCTTTACTCTTTCTGTTTAGTTGAGATAGTCCTCAGACAAGGAGCCAGGCCAATACTCAATGCCTTTCTAAGTTTTTAGGATGTCCCTGAACATGTGCTCCACTGGCATCACCTTATCACCTTCAAAAGCCCAGAGCCAGCTCCCTCACCCCCACCTGTAATGATGGAGCATTAGAGCAGGACTTTAGTGGGGACCTGAAAATAATTATATAAAACTGTTATAATTTGTACACATACATGCACATTTACATACACAGTAGGAGAAACAGTATGACACAGTAAATGGAGAGCCAACATCAGAGGGAGGGAAGATGTGATTTTATGCCCAGTTTCTGACATGTACTGCCTCTAGGTCAGTCCTTTAGTCTCTTGGTCCACAAACAACTTCCTGAGACTCTAAGACGCATGAAAGTTACTGCTCTCCATTGGTAGGGAGAATGTCCTCATTGCGAGTTTCCACATAAATGAAGTTATAAGTCTGGTTGGGGGTATATGTGTGTATACCCTGGCAAAGGGTTATCCTGGCTGTTGCTGTTGGTTTCCCATTGCTGTCAAAGAGCTTACAATGTGGAAGGGGACTTATCTTTCATCCAAGGAGTATTTAGATAACTACAAAATTTTGCCATCAAAAAATACAGCTGTAATTCAGAGAAGTTAGTTACCCTGACAGGAGAAATGATCTCTTACGGGCCTCATGGATCATTTTGGTCTTTTAGTAGCATGCTAATGACTTATTTATTTATTTGTTTCTCCTTACTTCTAAATTTGCTCTCTAATGAGCGACTTGCCTTTCATAATGCGTTTTTTAATGTTATTTGTTTCTGAATCCTACATATAAACAAATAAGCTCTGGCTAACAGACTCTTCTGAGCTACAAATAGTGTGTTTTAAAATAAACTCTTCAAACAACTGTATTGATGGAAATATTCTAGGGGTGGGGAACCTGTGGCCTTCTCGAATCTCAGGTGCAGCCTTTCGACTGAGTCCAAGTTTTGCAGAACAAATCTTTTTATTAAGGGAATTTGTTCTGTGAAGTTTGAATTCAGTCAAAGGGTCACACTTGAGGATCCAGAGGGCCACACGTGGCCTCGAGGCTGCAGGTTCTCCACCCCTGGACTACATATTTTGGGGTTTTTAGGGGGAAAGGTGGGCTCCAATTGTCTGCCTTTAAGAGTCTTACTTTAGGAGGCTTGAAAAGTCTTTTTCCCCTCTCAGGCTGTCTCACTGAACATTCCCATTGCCATACCGAGATTGGGGCCATTCATCCTAAGTTAATCCAAACCACAAATGGCCACCATCTTTTTCCTTTACCCAAGTGATCAGTGAAGCAGGACAAGGGGCTGCCTCCACAAAGAACTTCAGCTCACTGCACAAGATAACTGGGGAGTAAACTGTTCTTCAGCCCTTTGTGTGACTTTTGCTTATTTCCTACACAACTGAATGCACCAGGATGTGGGGTGACACTTTCTTGATAATTGGTGTTAAATGCTCATTAATAGGTTGATTAAACTGCAGCAAAAATTGAATATGTCTGGATTGGTTCTTGTTCTTCATTCTTGGAGAGGACTAAAATGACATCACTATGTTGGAGTCAAGGTACAGCATGTCCAACTGTGACTGATCAAACCAATATGAGCTTGGAAGGCTCTACCACAGGTCAGGCACAAATAATCCAAATGAACATTTGGAGTGGAGATATGTCTAGGTAAGGGCATGTAAAACTTCAAAACTACTCTGTAAACCTTAGACCTGATATGGCCCTTGATTTCATGATTTGAATGGGGCTTTTTCCCCCTTTGTCAACATTCTGACTTTCTTCAGTGACAGTCCTGAGCCAATAGCTGTTTTTTAAGGACAACATCATGAAACTACAGCCTGCTATTTTTATTTTTCCCTGTTTTTAATCTTTATATTTGCATGAAAGATTTCTTACCACCACATTTATACTTGCTACTCTCCTGGATTATTGTATAGTAAGCTTTTGATTTAATTCAATAAATATTTATTAAGCACTTACTATAAGCAAGATACTAAGTGCTGTGAGAAGATGCACTTACAGTATATAAAATTGGCAAGACAGGTTCATAGATAACTAAAATCTAAGGTAGAAATTAACAAGTTCCTTAGAAGAGGTACAAAATCATCCAAGGAGACAGAAATTAATTGACATTATAATAAAATGTAGGCTACCTGGAGCAGGACTTTTTTTTGTCTTTGTATATACATAAAGCCTAACATAGTGTCTTGCATATTTTAGGGGGGCTTAATACTTGTTACTGACCTTTCATATCATAAGTATGTTAAATTGTATCCTGGGAGGCAAGAAAGGTCTACTAAGGGGTCTCTTGTGGTCTGAAAATACTCGTGGAATTTCTAAAATGTCTTATTTATGCCCAGCAAAATCTGGTCCATTATGAGATGTCTGTTGTATTCTACAACATACTAGATTATTTGTGGGTGAAGAGTACTGCCAAACTGTGAAATTCTCTTACTGAGCCTACATTTTGAATACCCTCTGTTTGACAGACAAACAATGCATTCCTAGAAGCTTCCCACAAATACAATACTCCATCTATGGGATGGTTTGCAAGGCCTGCTTGAAGGAGTAAAGAGGGTGGAGACCAGTGACAAACACCAAACTCATTAAGCTATATATGTTCTTTCAATGCAAAGTTTTAACTCTGTCGACTTCGATTTTCTGTGTTAGAATAACATACTATACTAGCCTTTAGTAGGCATGGTCATCGGGCTCTTTTGGTTGATGGTGATTATAAATGTGCCCCCAAGCTGTCAGAACTTTCTTTTTTTTCTGTAAGGTAACACTTTTTTTTTTTAGTTTGGTTAGTTGGTTAGTTGTACATTTGGCAAATGTTCTTTCTCGTCTTTATCAAATATTGTACGAAGCCTGCATGAGAATACGATTCTGTTTTTCGCATTTCCTAGGGCAGAGATCTTGAGGAGAGAAGATGTAAGGAAGCGTTCAGTATTTTTAAAAGTCCTTTTCAACAACAAAGAAGTTTCAAGGACAGTCAGTCGTCAAATAGGCATGGACTTCCGAGTTCATTTTGGACAAATTTTCAATTTACAGATACATAACTGGCCAGAGAGTTTAACACTTCAGGTAATAAATTTAATTTTTAGTAATTATTTTAGGATGTTTTAACTCACATTCTTTTTAAAGGTGACATTTGTAATGACTCTAGAAGATAAATTGGCTATTGGCTTCTTCAGGTGAAGGATAGGACAAGGTTTGTTACAACTTCCAAGGTTCTGTGACTCTGGGTAGAATCCTTTGGGAGGATTATAATGGCTAGATGACAGATTAGGCTCCTTGGGAGGATGGGCCACTTAGGAGAGAAAGGAAGGCATGGGACAAGAGGGTGCTCCTCCTTACTTTTTCCCTATCCTTCCTTGTTTTCTGACCCTAATCCTTACCAAGCCTGCCATCGATACAGTAGAAAGTTACTGAGAGTCTGAACCAAGGTTCTCATTGAGAACCTTTTAACCTCTAAAGTAGAAAAATATTGCTCAACTCATAAAATGCCAAAGAAGATCTGTTCCATTCCAAATTCCTGAAGAGGGATAAAATAGTATATCATTTTTAAAAATTGATATCTTTTGTTATTACACCATTTTCCTTTCCCAATATAACCCTCTCATCTTGCCCTCCCAGATGCACTACTAAACAGCCTCTCCCAGGCTTTAGGAGAATTTGTGGGCCCTTCTAAGAGGTTCTATAGTATAGAGTTGTAAAATAGATGTTTTCCTGAAAAGATATTTGTAAATCCTCTGGTAAAGCCTTTCATAAATGAAAGAAATCTTTTACAACATAAAAATCATCCACCTGTATGTGATCTGTTTTGATGAACAAAACAGTTCTTTTCAATGGACCGCCGACTCCTCATTTGTTAAATACTGGTTAGACGATTTCTAAAGTTCTTTCCAGTCCTAAATAAATCATCATATGGGTCCCCATTTTTCATTGATTTGTGCTTGAGAGAAAAGTAGGGTGGAAATTAAACATTATTGTACTGAGGTAGTCCCCAATCCCAACTATAGCTACCACTCTTTACTGGACTCCATTTGTAATCAGGAAAACTAGGAAACTAGGAAACTAGGAAAACTAGGAAAACTAGGAAAAAGAATGAGAGGCCCTAAAGGGGATACTGGAAGGCACCAGAGATAACCTTCACAAACACTGGCCAGTTGTTAACCCTGACATTGGAAGTAACTGATTTCTTGACATAAACTTCAAAAACAAATATGTTTGTTTTCTATCTTTCCCTTTTCCCTTTCTTCAAACATTCTTTTAACTTTTAATTTATAAAGTTAAAAACATTAGGAGTTAAAAAATTGTGTGTCCCCCCATGTACTCACAACAGTTTAATAAATAATGTCTGCACAACACCAAAAGACGTTCTTTCAAAATCAGACGCCTGCATAATCCTATCATCATCCCAGTTTTTAAGCTTGTATTTAATTTACAATTCTCTCACTCAAAGAATTTTAAAAGAAAATGAAATATTTAGAAGCTATTCCTCACAGATTAACCTGAGCTATTTCAAATGATCACAAAGTTTAGTAATATGACCTTTATTCAGAGATTATTAAAATTGTATCATCTCTGAAATCATGAGCTTGAAACATCTGGCTCAAAGCATTTTCTGGAATTCTAGAATGGATGAAGTGTTATTCAGTAGAACTGTGGATATTTTCATGGATGAATTCTAAGATTTTCCTCTAAATTTTAAGTAAAAAAAAAAATTCCAAAGAACCCCTACTTGTTTAGAAAATTTGAAAAGCACACCTTTTTACTATAGTAAGTTTAATGTGAACTTGAAACATAATAGAGGAAGGGAAAAATGTTTTAAGAAATACAAAAAAAAAACATTGGGAGGAAGTTGTTTTCTTTTAGTTAGTCAATTCCCATTCACTGTACCTGTTTAGAATGGTATGGAGGGAATTCAAGCTTGCACTAGATGTTGTATTAAATTGTCTCTAAATTCTCTTTCCAATTAAGAGACCCCATGAGCCTATACTTGTGTACAATATGCTACCAAAAATAAATTGCAAAATATGTTAACAAAGAATTATGATTCTTATATCTAAATAAGAAAGCCTTTTTAATGGATGAATCTATACCTAGTAAATCAGTTTGTATGATTTTTTTCTTGTGTTCTGCATATGAAGCTTTCTACTACTTAAAGTAGGGTTGGGAATCCTGAGATGTCAAAACACTCTGCCCAATTAGGGTCTTAGGGTTCTGATTTTGGCTGCAATTGATGACAACGATCACTCCGTATAGATTTTGATTCTACAAAGCTATGATAGCACTTTTACGGATAATCATTAATGTTTCCTCCCATTCCTCCCCTGCAGAGGGAAAGATGACCAGAGGAAGACCAAGAATAGCCAATGAAGACCAGATAGAGAGGCTAGAATGAAGAGAGGGAAGCACAACAGAGATATGAAAGTAAGGCAACAGATAGTAAGGATTACAGCCTTTGGAATGGAAACCAGTCCTACACTGAAAAGGCAAAAAGAGAGCTGAGAAAGAAAACAAAATCCTTCCCCTTTCTTCCCTCTGTCAGACCATTTTCCTGCTCATTATTAATGAAATGTTGAATTACCTACTATTTTTATTTATTCGGTTTTTATCTTGAAAATGCCGTTCATACGTTTATTTAGTCAATCACCAACTTTTTAATGACCCCCCCACCTGAAAACTCACATAACAGTGTTTTATACCTCTCTAAATACTTATCATGTATCATGTATATTACATATGATGGCTCTGTCTCTCTTATCCCTTTCCTAGACCATATGCTCCATGAGGACATGGACCATCTGAATTTTATATCTACCCATTTATCGAAATGGATAGAATTTTCTCAGGGCCTAATGCAGTGCCTTGAACACAATAGGTGTTTAATAAAAGTTTGCTGGATTGAATTTGTTGAATTTATTAACATCTATTATATACAATGCCAAAGTACTAGGTGAGATACAAAAATAATTAAGACATGACAAGAGCTCTCAGAGAGCTTATAAACTAATAGAGGAAGTACAGTATGAGTGCAAATATGTAAGAACTATGAAACAAAGGAATATGATGAGAGCTATGAAGTGCCATGAAAAAATTCACTAAACGTGAGAGCAAAGGTAGGAGGTAATTTGGTGCAATGGTAAGAGTCAGGCGATGTGGAGATTTCAGCCCTGGTTCTGCCACTCTTTGCCTTGGTGAACCAAAGCAAAGTCTCTCCCTTCTAGGCCTAAGGTTTTTCCTCTGCAAAATAAGGCATTGAACTCATTGATCTCTGAAGTCCCTTTCATGTCTAAATTTATAATCTTGTCTTAATTATCAGCATTTGAATATTTTATTTCACATACTTCTGCACATGAAAGTTTCCCCGCCATAATATTGAATCTATTAGCAAGCTGTATCACAATTGGGATGTTTATTTTATCTTTGAATAACTTTTTTTAAAAATTAATTCTTTAAAGTACTATGAAATAATTTTAAATGAAAAGATAAAGTTGAAATATTTCCCAGATCCACTTGTACATAGCTTAGGACAGCTGGCCCAAATGCTAGTATCTAAATTGTGTAGCATCTTTTTAGAAAATAAAAATTAATTAAAGTTTTAAACTTGGCTAGATACTAAAGCTTTCCATGGGGATTTAATAACTGATCGTGGAGTGCAGTGGATTCGTGGCATAATTTGTAATGACCTAAGTTACAGATGAAATTAATTTGGGGCAATATTGCATTTCAGTTCTCAGGGAATATTTATCTACATCAGGAAAGTAATACACTCTTTGGAAAATGTCCATGCAATTGCTAGCTTGGAATTAGGAAGCGGTTCAGGAATTGCTGGCAGTTTTCAGAGAAAAATTGATGATACCCTCTGAAGTACAGATGAGTAAGGTCACGGCTATCAAATTTTGACCCTAGTGTCCACTGCATTTTGACCAAATTCATAGATTCTAAATCCAAGCTCAATTGATTAGTCAACTGTTATTTCACTTAAAATTTTGATTGGTCAAATGCTTATTGTGGATCCAGCATTTTGCAAGGAGAAGCTACGAGAGAAGCATACTATTTGCTCTCTAAACTTTTTTATTTAAAATTGCTTTTTTCATTTAATAAGCATTTATTTTCTCTCCCTCCTAGCACCACTGAAAGGAAAAAAAAAGAAAGAAAGCCATTATAACAAGTATATATAGTCAAGCAAAACAAAATCTCACATTGACTGTGTCTAAAAATGGATGTCTCATTCTGGATCGCTAAACTTTGTGTGAAGTTCATAGTCTAGTTGGGAGAAACATTTAATTCAACAAACTTCGACAACTACCAGTCATGAATCAGTTAGAAGTCAATATAAGGCAATGGGCAAGGTACAGGCAAAGCAGGACTACTGCAATAGTCCAGGCATGAGGTGATAAAGGGTTGTACCAGGATAGTGGCATCTAACTGATTCATGTTCAGTAGTTGTCAATACCCAACTAGAGTGTAAACTTCTTACAAAGTTTAGAGATCTGTGATGCAGAACAAGATGACAGAAAAGGAAGAAACTGAAAGCAGAAAAAATAAGTTAGGTACACTATAGGAGTAATCAAGACATAAGATTGTCTATTAAGATGGTAGCACTAGACATACTGAAAGGACTGAGTGAGAGTTTGGATACAGAGAAAGAAAAGGAGACATGTAGCAAATATCATGACATGGTTTTGAGATTAGGATACCGGTAGTAGCATTGCAGAGACACAGGGAAATGGGACAAGTTCGGCTTCAGGGGTATCACAAGCTCTTCCACAGCAAGGTCTGAGAAGTAATTCTTGGATTCTCATTTCCCTCATATGTCTTTTGGTTATTGCAAAACTGAAATTTGGACTACAAACCAAAATGCCTTGTGATGATTACCTCTGTTTCTTAACTTGCCACCCACATTTATGACTTTCACACCATATGCTCTTTATGGCTCTCAAGAATGAGCATCTGATATAAACTATTGTGCATATCCTCCATTCTTTAGAGGTATAAACTCTCCTTAAGAATAAAGCATGATTAGTTTTTATGCTCCTACCATGGGGAAAGAGAAATGGAAACTTCCATTTTAACCCAGTTGGCAATTTTTACTATTTTATCGTTTTAATTTCTCCTCCCTAGGCCTCTCTGGATTTCTCTGGCTCATCCATGGAGTTGAATAGAGGAGAAAAATCTATAATTAGTTGGATACATATGCCACCTAATTCTCTGCTAGCTGACTCAATTATTGTTTGCTTGTGGAAAGAACCCATGTCCCATTAAGACAGGCTTTATGTGAGGTAAACATTTGAGGAGATTAGCCCTAGAGTTATTTTTCATTCTTGTCTTGGCTACACTAGGCAAATGAGCTGTCAATAATTTGGGTTGTTGAAAGATCTGAACGTGGAGTGAGGAGAATTGTGAATAGGGAGCCATGTTGGAGCCAGGAAGTTTTGTGACAGAAAATATCTGGGGAAGGTTTTACTGGAAACTGGGTATGGAATGAGTTGGAGTGATGAAAACAGTTGTGAGAGGCTGGTATAATAATCCAAGGATATTGTAACAAGGGCCTGGACTAAAGCAGTGACTATAGAAATGGGAAAAATGGCCAACTGGATTTATACACTGAGAATAGCAAACAATATGTGATAATTATTTATGTGTACACGGGGTGAAGGAAACAGCTTCGAACAAAGTTCCATTCTCTATTCTCAGACAGCTTGACATTTCAACCTGCCTTTAGAACACTTTGAATTATTTCTTAGTACTCAATGTTTCTTGAATTGTATGAATACTAAGACAAGAGTTGGAAATGCATATAGTTTGTAAATTATTGTACAAGGATAGGATTTTTCTCATGCAAGACATGTCAGTTAAATAAGTTTTATAAGGAACTCTATAGAAGTAAAATTCTGGAATATTTTAATTAGAGAAAGAAACATAGTATGAATAAATAATTACCCCAGAATCTTATGTTGAGTTTTATTAACTCATTTTCCCAAAGATTTCAGTGATTAGCTTATCTGCACAACAACAAATGCTGGCAATACTCAAGTACTGAATTAAAACAAGCATTTTTTCTTTTCTAAACATCAAAATGAAAATAAAGAATACAGCCTCATAGTCTCAGTTTCTTAGCATTTGATAATTGCTATTCTGATTTCAGATCCACCTTGCTTTGTGTAACAGATACATTCCTGAAAATTTGAATGTAAATTAAAAGATATTTCCTCATTTGTATTATAGCAGAGGCAGTTCTCAGAAAACATAATGGCTCTGAAACACAATAAAAATCTTACTCAAGAGTACAATAAATTTTTAAAAGCACATTTTCCATCCCAATTCTTCATCATGGAGTGTTTGGGACTCTGAGTCCTCAAACATTATGATCTATATTCACCTATACCTTATACATCTATATAGGCTGAACCATAGTCTCCAGCAAATCCTACCAAACTGGAAAAACTTCAAATACAAGCCAACCAATGGACTCCATGCCTGTGTTCCAAGGTATTATCTACTATAACAATAGCGGAACCACGGACTCCTGAAGGACCAAAATAAGTCCATTTTCTGGCGTTAATAAGGCTTGAACAATGATCCCTGGATTAAAGTTGACTGCTACAACCAATAAAACAGTAAAACAAAGTAACATGAAAACCTAGTGGGACTGTTTTATGTTTTTTGGCATTGAATACTTTGAAGTTAGCCTAACTTTTCAGGTGGTGGTGAGATGGAAGGATGAAAACAAAAATCATTCATCACTCCAAACATTCCAAAACATTGGCACTTACTAGGTAGCACTGTGCTAGTCACTACGGAAAGTACAAAAGAAGCATGAGAAATTGTTTCTGTCCTCCTGGAGCTTATTGCCTAGGTAAAGAGTCAAAACTAATGTAAATGTTTAAATTCTAGTAACTTTAATCTGTATTAAGACCATTGGGACAACTTATGTACTGAACTTAACAGAGTACTGTGTGCTTTCTTTGAAATGAAGACACCCTAATCTGGGAAATCTCTTCATATTCCCTTAGAAGTCTGGATTCTACAAGTTTTGCCTTTTATACTGAACTAAACTGCCACATTTGCTACTGGGAGAGTATTCTCAAGCAATTTCCTGAACTTTAGGGTACATATATTTTAGCAGGGCATCTTAGCATAGTGAAGGGATTCTTAACCTGCAGTCCATGAACTGTTTTTTAATATTATGATAACAATGTTTGAATACAATTTGTTTCCATTGTAATCCTATGTATTTTATTTTATTCATATAAAAACTTTATTCTGAGGAGTCTTTAGATTTCACCAGACTGCCCAAGGGATGCATGACCAAAAAAAAGTTAAGAACCAATGGTATAGTGAAAATATCATGCTGTGGAGAATAGAATACTAGACTTGGAAACAGGAAGACTTGGGTCCAAATCCCACCTCAGACACTTACTAGTTGTATGATCTTAGACAAATAACTAGCTGGCTCTGAGCCTCAGTTTCTTCATTTGTAAAATGTGGATAATAATACCTGTAGTCCCTCTCTTCAAGAGCTGTCATGAAGCCCAAATGAGCTTATGAATATAAAGCACTTTACAAACTTTAAAATGCTGTATTAATGTCTGTTATAGTAACTTGATAGTATCATCATCATCAGTCAGGCTAGGAGTCAGCTCAGTATAGGCTGCCTTTGTTGCCTCTGATCAGTCTGGCTCAGTCACTGACTAACTCTAAGACTCTTAGTTAAATTATAGCTCCCAGTGTCTCCATTTTTTTTCTTTATGCAGGTACAGTGACACCTCCCCTTCAACATCTAAAGATGGTTATAAAACAAAAGAATGACTTGGCAAAGAGGTGCTTTTTAAAAGCTAAAAGTAATTATACATATTCAAGACTGTGATTATACCAGGGAAGCCATGACCATAGGCTTCCCTCTTAATAAACACAGCCACAACACAAGAGATTCCCTGCTCTGACTGTTTGAATCCTAGGTGAGATGTTTCCTCATTTCATCTTTGAAGGCAGATACTAAGTAGTCTTTAAGGATTTCAGATAATATGGGGGAGGGGGTAAACAAAGATAAGCAAAGAATTCCAGGAAGGAGACCTGGGAATGTGACCCCATTCTGCTTAACATTCAAACTATGAAGACTTGACTGCATCACTCAATGCCAACTCCTTTATGGTTTGAGTACAGCTGCTGCCACATCACTTTACTTTATGCTATTTAGTTTTTATGGCATTTCAATCATTTGCCTCTCCCCCAAGAAATCATTAATTTAAATTAATTGGCTCTTTACGGGCTACAGTTAAAAGAAAAAGCCTTAATAAATTTTTCAACTGAATTTCTGAATTCATTCATTCATTAGTTTTCCTGTTTCCCATGGCAAAAAACAAGGGAAGACAATATTCCATCAGTAGGGTTGTGTTGGAACACAGACATGGAGTTCATTGGTTGGCTTGTATTTGAAGTTTCTCCAGTTTGGTAGGATTTGCTGGAGAGTGCAGTTCACCCTACATAGGTATATAAGGTATAGGTGAATATAGAGTATAACTTTTGAGAACTCAGAGTCACCTACATCCCATAATGAGGAATTGGGACAAAATATATGCTTTTAAAAATTTACTGTACTCTTAAGTAAGACTTTTATTATGTTTCAGAGCCATAATGTTTTCTACAAGAACTATCTCTGTTATAATACAAATGAGGAAATATCTTTTAATTTATATACTCGACAAAGAAAAAGGCATATAAGGTTGACACACTGATACCATGTAATTCATGTTAGACAGACCAACTTATAGGATCCTTCATTCAGTGGGTCATGATTCACCCAATGGATTCGGAACTTGTCTTTTTTTTGTAATTTTTTTCAAGTTATTAAATATTCCCTTTCTCTTCTTTCCCCCTCCCCTGTCACACTGGGGGTGGAGGGCTGGGGGGAGAAAAAGAAGACTCTTATAACAAACATGCAGAATCAAGCAAAACAAATTTCCATGTAGTCCATATGTAAAAACGTGTCTTATTCTGCCTTTTTAGTCTATCGCCTCTCTTTCAAAAGGGGAATAGCATGCATCATCCTCATCCATCATCTGGAGTCATGATTGATCTGAGCAGAACTTATCTTTTCTACCATTAAAGTGCCAAGTGTTTTATTTTAACTAAATGTTGCTAGCTTCATAGTTTGATCTTTTATTTTGCTCAATCTTTGTTCAAGATTTCTTAATTGATAGCTTAACAAAATACTCATTTGGCAAGCCATGCAGCCTCATTGTTTTCTATGCTGAATGTATAGGTTTAATGTCTTTTTAATCTTTTTTATATTACCTAATCTTATTTGAATTTTCATAGCTATCCTAAGGAATATTCTCCTTGATGGTACATTCTTTATTTGTCGGCAGTTCATTAGTTCTATTAGTTAGAACATCCCAGTAGTAATGCCAAGGTCGTGGGTTGGTTGAGTCCTCACCTGAACCAGGTAGTTTTGCTCTGTTTCATCATCCCAAACTGTGTCCACCTTGAAAATGTTACTATGAGAGGAACCAGAGCTACCAGGAAAAGAACTCAAAGCAGGTATGTACCTCACTAGGGAGGAGAAGGGGCCAGTCAGAGCCACTGTCATGCATAGAAGATGATCTATATTATTATCATTGCCTTTATTTAAGATTTTTTTCTCTTACCTGGCTTTAGGTCTATGAAACAGTTGGCTATGGAAGCAATAACTTGTTAGCAGAAGTCTTTTTGCCTATCCCTGAGACAACAGTGTTCACTGGAAGGGCCTCTATTGAAGAAATTGAATTTAGCAGTAATCAGCATGTGACACTGGACCACGAGGGAGTTGGAAGTGGTACAAAGAGCTTTTCATCCTTAATGTTTCTTGCTTATGTTTTAGCATTTGGCCACATAGTTTGGCACACTTCCTTTGCTTCTAGACAATGGGATCGTCATAAAATTGGCATTGGAAATTTTTGGAATGTTACAGTCTTTCCAATAATATATATATGTATATATACACATATATATTTACATGCAAATTTTAATAGATGTGTTTTGGATACTATTCTCTAAAATATCATTGGTTTTACAGAAATTACTTATCTTTTTGGAATGATTGCTATCATTTCCATGTTGTACAATAAAGGGCGAAAGAAAAAAAGCTTGTTTTACAGGAAGAATTCTTAACATATGTGTGTGTGTTATGGACAAAAAAAATGGCAGACTGCAGAAGCCTATGGATTCCTTCAGAGAATAATGGTTTAAATGCACAAACCAAAATACACAGGCTTTCAAAGAATTATATTAATATATTTATATATCAAATATATTAATATTAATTAAAACAGTAATAAAATATTAATGTATTAAATTACTTAATATAGTAAAGTACAGTGATTAAAATTTTTTGAGAAAAAAATTCATAGCCTCAGGTTTAGAAGCTCTGCTAAAAAAGGAAGCATGGTATAGTAGCTAGATATCAAACATTATAATCAGGATCAGCTAAGTCCAAATCCTGGTTCTGACAAATACCAGCTGTGTGACCTTAGATAAGTCCCTTAACATTTCAGTCCCCAGGCAATTCTCTAAGACCAGAAGTTGCAGAACTGCTGCCAGTTTGCATTGGTAAAGGCAATTTCCTCATCCAGGAGTGTCCTAGACCAAGATAAAAATAGATCCAATCCCCAAAATATCAGTAAATGGTATAATTACAAAGTATAATGAAGGAGCTGAATGTTTCACAAATATTCAAACCACAGCCCAATCCCATTTTCATATTATCAGAAATTTCTGTTTAGTAGGAAGCAGGCTCGGTGAGATTTTGCCCCATTCTCACCAGCTCAGTAAAATTATGAATCCTAAATGATGAACTTGAAATGCAGAAAGATGTATACATTTTCAGACATGACTAATGTGGTTATCTCTTTTGCTGGACTATAAAGATACAGAATGAGGCATTTGGGGTTTCTTTTTTCATTTAGGAGTTGTTTGGTGTGTGTATCTATATCTGTATCCACATATACATATATACATGTGTGTACATGTATATGTATATATCCATATATAGGCATATACATATATCTGTGTATGTGTGTGTGTGTGTGTGTGTGTACATGCTCACTAAGGCCGGTGGTAATGGGAGGAAGAGATTAACCATTCTTATCATAGAGTGCAGCTAAGCACTCTTACCAGTATGTCCCTGACAGTAACTAACATTTCTCTAGGCTATATTTGCTATTTGCACTCCCTCCCCCATACACAATCAACTCCAACCAGAAAAAATTTAGTTGCTCTTAATTAGGATTTTCTCTTATAGGCGAGCCCTTTTCATTTGAAGCTGACGGCAGCAACAAAATGATTTTAATGACCTCTGGTAAAGTGTCCAATAGCGTTGCCTGGGCAGTTGGAGAAAATGGAGTGCCTTTGATCCCACCAGCATCACAGCAAAGCATTGGCATTCGAAGGTAATGTTGGATTAATATGAATTGTAGAGGAGCTCAAGGCTATTAAGAGAAACCATGTGTCGCATTCATTTTCTTATTTTAATACAGTGGCCATCAACAAGATTTCTTGCTCCTATATGGGAGAGTGAAATATGTTACAGTCATGGGACTTTGCCTCCCAACCTTCCTGTTGCCTGGGATGCCCTTCTCCCCAACTCTGCACACTCCTGCTTCTCTGAAGGCTATGCTACCTGCTGAAGTCCCATCTCTATGAAGTTTCCCCCCCAGTTACCCTGTAAAAACAAACATTCACATTTATATAGTGCTCTAAAATCTATAAACTACTAACTTCACAACAGCTTGGGAGACAGATCCTACCTTCACTTTACAGATAAGGACACCGAGGCCTAGAATTTAAAATGACTTGCTTGTGATCCATGACCAGGCAGTGTCACAGCTAGCTTGGTAATACCTCACATTGATCTCAGTTGTTTTTTAGCTTTTTTTAAGGTCTACAAAGCACTTCCCTCATAATGACCTTGTGAGACAGGCAGTGTCCGTATTGTAATCTCCATTTTACAGATGAGGATACCGAGGCTCAGAATTCTGAGATTACATGGCCAGGAAATATCAGATCTCAGATTCAAAGTGAGATGCCCAATGGTAAATTTAACTCCCTTTTCACTATACGACACAGCCTCTCTAGCCAACAATGACTTCTGAACGTCTGTGTATCATGTTTAGTACCATGTTAACATAGCCATGTTACAAACAGACTGAGAGTGAATAAAAATAAGAATAATCTGGAGCTTATTCTCCACCCCAATACGTCTTTGACTTTACTCCTGTTGAAGTCTTTCAGATTAATATGATTTAGATTCAATACATAAAATCTCCCATGTTAATTAAAGTCTTCCATATAATCATGACAAGTGAAAAAAGTATACACACGTTGAAAAGACCCACAGAAATAAAGGCTGGGGAACAGAGTAGAAAAAACGCTGAAACTGGAAAGGGGAGGGAAATAAGCATTTATCAAGTACCTACCATTTTGCTAATAAGCACTTTACAAATTTATTTCATTTTATCCTCACAACAATCCTACCATGTAGATGCTATTACTTTCCTCATTTTATAGTTAAGGAAACTGAGGCAGAGAGAGGTTAAATTACTCGCCCAGGGTCATGCATCTAGTACATTTCTGAGGCTGGATTTAAATTCAGACCTTCCTGACCTGGAGTTATAAGTCATTGTTGTTGGTCAGTCATGTCCAACTCTTCATGACCCTGTGGACCATAGCCCTTCTGTCCTCCACTTTCTCCCAAAGTCTGCCCAAGTTCACGTTAGTTGTTTCTATGACATGAGTCACAGAAATCACAAGACCTACTTCTACAACCTGGTTCTACTTAATACTATCTGTATTACCCTGAGAAAGTCATTTCCTCTCTCTGGGGCCAACTTTCCTCAACTATAAAGGGTTGGAGTCAGAATGGAGATCTCAGAAGTCCCTTCCAGCCCTAAATCCTATAATCCCACTGACTTACTTGGATCTGCCTTGAAATTCCCTCTTGTCAAAAGTGGATGCTGGTCCATGAAGCTTTATTGTCCCTTAGCTTTGTGCTCAGCGCATTGCTACAAATGGTGACCAGCTGAGTATGATTTACAGCTATCTGGTGCTTCTATAATCTGAAGTCAATGGATTGCTTTGATTGGCCCAGTTCCCCCTGTGAGCAATCAAAACTCATTTTTCAAGCTGGTTCCTAGTATCCAGCACAGATCTGGTTTGGGTTATTCCCATTTATGTCAGCAATAATTCTTTTCATTTGCTTGGATGCCACGAACATATTTATTATTTGTTATCAAGTGAGGGAGATACAGAAAGTGCTGCACTGATTGAGGGGAGAGGGAGTGGCTCTCAAATGGATGAAAAGAGTAGAACTGTAATGAAAATCAATTGGTATATTCTCCCTAACCTGATTAAAAACTCTGATTTTAAATCTGAATGATTTTGGGACTCACTATATTATTTCAATGCTTTAAGGAAAGTCGATGCTATCGCATCCATTGGTGCATCAGGTTTAACGGACATGAAGAAGTTGGCAAAGTGGGCAGCAGAATCAAAACTGGACCCAAATGACCCAAACAACGCCTCACTGATGCAGCTAATAACGGTAAGGAGCACTCCCAATCCCGCTTGTGTGAATTGTGTGTCTAAAGTAACTTAGCCTTCTGAGGATAATTATATCCTAACAAACAACCTTAGCTGAAGGTGATTGAAATCTTTATTTTACATCAATACTTAGCAGTTAAGCTATTTTTGTCCAGCATAACACTAGAAGTTTTGGTGATTATATCAGTCAGGGACCTCATTTTTTCCAGGCAGCCAATTGAATTGTTTTCTTGGAAGTGCTCACATTAGCATAAAAATATAATAGATAAACAAATATACTGGCCGGGAAGTGCTCCTAGCAACATGTTCCTGTGATTGTGTTTATTATGATGATTTCATCAGTAAGATAATTATAACCAGGGTGAAGATTTTCCATTTAGATTCTAGCCCTTTAGAGATCTGTCCCAATGTGAGTTCATGTAATTTATAAACTACTTAATATTCGTTATGAGACTTTACATCCCATAAAAACAGGAACCATATTTTAGTGTTCTTCACATCCTTCAGAGTCTATTGCAGAGTGCCTGCTACATAAAAGATGCTCAGGAAATGTTTTTTGAAGGAATGAAAGCTTTTTGCTAAAATACTCTTTCTTCATTCAGGTACTGTAGACATTACTAAAGAATAAATTTGTAAAATTTAAGAGCCATATAATTTATTACATGTAAACTTTTAAAACAACATTTATTGTCATAAAAAAATTTTTTACATGTAGCATATTTATAACTTCCTTCTCAATTTGTATTTCAGCTGTCTTCCTAAAATAGTAATAATATATTTGTATAGCATTTTAAGGTTTGCGAATCCCTTTCCTCTCAAATCTCTGAGAAGTAATATAAGTATCATCAGCCTTAGGAAATTAGGATTCAGACAGGTCAGATGACTTGCACTTGGTCATGCAGCTAGTAAGAAAAAAGTTTAGCTATAATATTTAATTGCAAAGAAAAAGAAAAGGCTAAAAATGTCAAGCCTAACATTTCTGTTTTACAAATCTGGACTTATAAAGCTAGTATGGTTTGAGAGTCAGCATGGTATGATAGAAAGAGCACTGCCTTTGGAGGCAGAAGACCTGGGCTTGAACCTCAGCTCTGCTATTTACTACTTATGTGGTCACTTCCCCTCTATGAAATTAGAGGTTTAAACTAATCTGTTACTGAGTTCCCTTCCAAGTCTGAATCCAATGTTTTTTTTTATTGGGTTTGCTTAGGTTAAAGCAGATATATATCCCTTACCTCCCCCCTGCCCCCTGCCATACACATACATACATATACATACACACTCAGGAACTAGGTTGTGCTTGATGGTCATGCCTCCTGGATATGGCGTCAGCACACTGTTGGAAAAGCAAATGCCTGGGAAAGTGGACTGGCAGTACTAAAATGAGTGAATTTCTCACTTAAGTGGCATCCAACAAACTGCTCCCCCTCCCACTAACTAGTTGTATCTCACTGAGTCTCTGGAGGTATTTGAATGCCAGGAACACAAATCTGCGGCTATAGAACAAAGCAAAACTCACTAATTCATCTGGCAATTGAACTTATGACTGTGGTTTCCTCAAAACCACTCTCTTCTTGTGCCATTTTTGAAACCCAGAAGAGGCTTTGCTGGGTATAGGAGAGCAACTTACTGCTGCCTGACTCAAAGAAGTGAATAAATGAGTGAAAACTGTGGCCAGCACAGTGCTAAGTGCTGGGGATGGATATATGAAATCCAAGGCAGTTTCTGCCCTCAAGAGGCTTTCTGTCTAACTGTGTAGGAGACCACACACACAGAGGGAATGGTGACCAGGGAGGGTCTCTTCAGTTCAAGTAGCAAGGATGATGAATGAGACCCTAGGGAAATAGATGACTAGGGAATAGGGAGTGAAGTGTGGCAGTGAGGAAGTGAGGCAGTCACTAGGGAAGACAGTGGGGTCACCAGATGGAATTTCCAAAGATGAAACAGGTTAAACCTCCACAGTATGATCTCTGGTCTGCCTGCTGGGGAGGCTGTTGGGAAGAGAGCCAGGAGTAGGGAGGGAAAAAGAAAAGTCTTCCTACAAAACATGATAGAAAGTATGAAAGGCATTGTGTTCAATGAAAAGAGGCCTGGACTTGGAGTCAGAAGAGATTTGGGTCCAAATATCCTTCTTCAAACACTTATCAATTGTATGATCACGGGGCAAGCCCTTCATCCCTTCTGACCCTCAATTTCCTCATCTGTGGGTTGCCTTGCCCAAAGAATTCTTCTCCCACTTTCTTTATTTTTTTGTAAGTTTTCTCACCATAGAGCAATTGTTTTATCTTACCTCTTCTAAATAACAATGCAAATTTTAGCTTGGTTTAGAAAATTCTCAACTCTACTTTTATTCTAGGAACTAACTGGATCCACAACGGGTTACACAGAAGGTGCTTAGGGACTTTAGAAAGGGATGGTGTCTTATTCAACAAATATTTATTAAATGCCTACTATGTGTGAGACTCTGCACAGCATGCTACATTTGTCTATCTGTGCATCCTCCATAGCCCCTAGCACGGCCCTGAATCCATAATAGGCAGGCAACATGGAATAGTGAAAAGAGTGTTGGTCTAGGAGTCAGGACAATTGGATTCAAATTCTAGCTGTGATACTCGCTGCATGATCTTGGGCAAATTACATGATTTCTTTGAGCTTTGGTTTTCTTCCTCTGTATAAAGGTTATAATAATATTTTTACCATTTTCTCAAATAATTATTGGGAGAATCAAATGAGATAGTGTATATAAAGTTCTCTAAAGCCTTCAAGCACTATGTAAACATCAGCTCTTATCATTATTACAGTAGGTACCAAGAACACTCTATGTATTTTGTTCCCACACTAGATCTTTTACATTACTGGATAATAAGCTACAACATTTAAAGAATCTGAAAATTTGTTACCATCAATGCAGATCCCAACTGACCCCTACTCCTGTGATAAAAAATAATATTAATAAAATTGTAATAAACAATCTTCAAGAGTTGCTGTCACAATTCCATATAGCCAGCCAAGTGATGAGTCTCCCTGAATTTAGCTAGGCTGGTCTTCAAATGGCAAATACACAGAGCCCATCACTATGCCAATACTTGAAGCCTTTCCAGGATGCTAGAATCTAAAATCTACCTTTTATTTGTCTCTTTTAAGGTTTGCAAAGCACTTTAGAGATGTTAACTTATTGGATCCTCACAATAACCCTGTGAGGTAGGGGGTATTAGTGTCCCCATTTTCAAATGAGAAAACTGGAATTGAAAAGGGTTAAGTGGCTTGACAGGGTCATAGAGCTAGTAAGTACAAGGGTGGATTTGATCTCAGAGCTTCCTGACTCCAAGTCTCTGGTCTGGCTGCTGGGAAGGCTGTTAGGAAGAGGGCCAGGAATAGGGAGTGAGAAAGTAAAGAGTCTTTTCCTACAAAACATGATGGAAAGTATGAGAAGCATTGTGTCTAGTTCAGTGAAAAGAGGCCTGGACCTGGAGTCAGAAGAAATTTGGGTCCAAATATCCTGCTTCAAACACTTATCAATTATGTGATAATGGGCAAGTCCTTCATCCTCTCTGACCCTCTGTCCACAGAACCACATAGCTGCCAGAGCCTGCATTCCATTGGCATAACTTCAGAGAACACAGGGTCACCTTCATACCATGACAGGCCCTCAGAGTTGGATTTTGAATACTATATCAGAACAAATACTCAATTAAATGCCTATTATCACAAGAGCTGACCTACACATATAGCATTTCTGTCATAATAGGTTCCACACACACACACACAACCTACAAAGACAAGTTGATTTGAATGATATATGTGTATTTTAAGTTCACATTCCTTATTTTTTGTAGGTTGCTACCAGCGGAGATACTTATGTTCCAGAATTCTTCAGACTGGAGCAGTTGCAACAAGAATTTAATTTTGTTTCAGATGAGGAGCTAAATAGATCTAAGAGATTCAGACTTCTACATCTCAGAACCCTGGAGGTACCAGAGTTCCGGAATTTTAAGCAAGTTCCTATTTATGACCGAGAAATCATGGAAAAGGTATTCCAGGTAAAGACATTTTCCACATCACCACTTTGGAAGTTCTCCAGCTCCATCCACATAGGTACTTCCTACACCATGGCATGGTAAAGTGTCTAGTGATAAGTATGCCTCAGTATGCAACCCACAATGACTTGCATGTCAGAAGTGGCATAAAAGATATTATCAAGGCCATGTATAACCAGAAAAGGAGGTGGACCTGTCATATAGCAAGAACAAGGAACAAGATGGTTATGAACACATGAAAATATGAAATATATATGACAAATATATAATATATGTGTCATACATGAAATATATGAAATATCAGAGACCCAGAGCAGAAGTTCTTAACTGTTTTTTTGTGTTATGGATTCCTGTGGCAGTCTGGTGAAGTCTACGGATGTCTCCTTAGAATCATGTCCCTAAATGAACAAAATATATATGATTGCAAATAAAATCAATTATATTGAAATGCAGTTATCAAAAACATTTTTTAAAAAATAAGTTCACACCAAGTTAAGAACCCCAGAAGAAGGCCCTTGTGCTTGGTCCATAGTAAATAGTAGTAAATATTTGTTGATTAAGTGACAAATCCTGGGATCATGGATTTAGAGCAGCAAAGTATCTTAGAGTTCATGTAGTCCAACCCCATCATTTAATAAATTTAATAATTTAATTTCCATATCATCATTTAATGATATGGAAACTGAGGCCCAGAAAGGTGAATTTAGTTGCTCAAGGATATATATATCAAGACTATCAAAGCTAGGACTCCAAATTCAGTGTTCTTCCTGCTGCACCACAAATAGTCATGAAAAGTTAGCAAACATTTATTAAGTACCTACTGTGTGCCAGGCACTGTGCAAAGCACTGGAGATACAAAAAAAAGGCAAAAACATCCCCTGCCTTCAAAGAGCTCACAATCTAATTGAGGAGACATTGTGCAAGCAACTACATACAAACAAGAGATAGATAGATAGATAGATAGATAGATAGATAGATAGATAGATAGATAGATAGAAGGATGGATGGATGGATGGATGGATGGATGGATGGATGGATGGATGGATAGAGAGATGATGGATGGACAGATAGATCAATCTTGATAGATATCTATAGATAGCTATTCTTTATAGATATCCATAAATATCTATCTATAGATAGATCAGAATCTATCTGTAGATACCTCTTTCTATAGCTATATAGATAGATATCTACCTAACTCTATCTACTGATATCTATCTATGTGCATATATATATGAGATAAATGAGAGTTTATCTCTGGGGAAGGCACTAACATTAAGGAGGAATGTACTGGTTTTAGCAGGGATTTGAGCTAAGACTTTCAGGAAGCCAGGGAAGCCAGGAGGTGGAGTCAGAGAGCTACCTGCAAAGTATTTCTCTGCCCAGAAACATCTATACTTTGTCTCAGCTTCCTGTTGGATTTCCCCTCCTGGGCCACGGGCATTACTTTGGTCTCACCATTTGGTGTTTGCCTCAACTTGACCAATTATTTTCAGCCTCCCACATCACAAATGTTACCAGGGTTCATCCCTGACTTTATCTTTCATCCTGAGATGACCCTTGGGTCTTTCCATTATTGCTCTCCACTGCCCCCTATTAAGCATATACTAAATCTATTAACTGTTCAGCATACTTACATACACATTTAGCCAATTGTAGAGTCATTGGATAATAGATTTCCAGCTGCAAAGGACCTTAGGGGATGTCTAGTCTAACTCCCTCATTTTACAAATGAGGAAACTGGAGCCCAGAGTATGGGAGTGAGTGACCCAAGTTCCCACAGTAAGTCTCAAAACTGAGACACAGACTCAGATTCTCTGAGTCTAGATACAATGCTATTTCCACTACACCATGGGTACCTCTAAGGAAGGACATAGAGAAGACTGCAGAGGAAGTAAAGACAGAAATGGGTTTCAATCATCACTGGGAGTGGCTATATTGATAACTCACACATCCAGACAAGAACAGCATGCTCTGAGTTCAAATGAGAAGAGATCACTACCAACTGAGGAGGTCAGATAAGGTTTACAATCTAGTTGGGGAGAAGAGATTACATGAAACAAAATCAAACAATGGAAGGTGGCACATACGTTCTTTATGATATCAAAAATAATTTTAAATAATAAAATTAAATTTTATTTTAAATGCAGGACTATGAGAAACGGATACGTGACAGAGGTGTAATTGAAACCAAGGATCACTTAGATACTCATAGAGCTATGGTGGCCAAGTACCTCCAACAGGTGAGAAAAAGAAATTCAATCTTTTTCTCTTTTGCAAAGAATCTTGTGTTGTATATTATAAATTATTAGTAAGTTATTATAGATGCAAGTGTGTTTATCATCGAAAGAAAGAAAAAAGTCATGTGGGACTGATCCTGGACAGAAAACTCAAGTACATGGGGAGAAAGATGGTGTTGTCTTCTTTTCTTCCAGTGGATATGTGGGGTTTTGGAAAAGAAAGTAAGGTATAGGAAATAAACAGCTGCCTGTGTAGATGGTAATTTAAAAAACAGGATTTGGATTTCTAGACCCACCACTAAACACACTGGAATTCAGGACGTCTGGCTAGGGACAGATCATATCTCATGAAGACAAGAAAGAACATTTGGGCAGTTTTCTCTATCTGATGAAAAAGAGGTTTAAACTAGAAATGGAGTGTTTCATTGTCAGTTTGAATGCTCCTAGAAATGCTTTGCTTTCCCATACCAATAGTCACTGCAATATCTCTAACAGTCAATGAAGCATGCTCTTTAAAGCTACAGTTTCCCTTAAAGTAAGTCATTTTTAAAAATCACAGAATTAAAAATACAATAAAAGAGAACAAAAACACATGGGTATGTATGAAATCCAGCACTTAACTGACAGAGAACTAATTAAAGGGAAAGAAACCAACTCAATCCTTTTTTGGTTTTTGGGATCAAACATTGTGAATCAGACCAATATCAATAGAAGCATGAACATTCCTGTCACAAAATTAAACCATTTCAAAGTTATTGCTTGTCTCAAGCAACTCATATTAAGTGTATAGAAATATTTATACAATGAATACAAGGTAATTTGGGGGAATCAGGAAAGGCCTTATGTAAAAGATAGCACTTGATCTGAGCTTTGAAGGAAACTTAGAATCTAGGAAGCAGAGAGGAGAAGGGAATGAGTTCTTCACATGGGGGACAATGAGAGTAAAGGCATAAAAAGAGGAGATTGGGTGTCATGTATGAACAAACAGAAAGGTGTTCAGTTTAACTGGACTGAAGAGTGTGTGAAGAGGAGTAATGTTTGATAAGACTGGAAAGGTTAAGCTGAAGGCAGATTATGAAGGGATTTAAATAACGATCAATTAACAAGCATCAGCAATTAATTAATTAATTGAATGATTAAACGAATAAATAAATATTTAAATGAATGATTAAATAATTATGTAAATGACTAAATAAATAAATAAATGGATGAATGAATGAATAAATAGATAGATAGATAGATGAAATTGACAAGCATTAGTGCCAAACAGAAAAGTCTGTATTGATCCTAAAGGTGATAGGGAGCCACTGGATTTTATTGAACAGAGAAGTGACATGATCAGACCTTTGCTTTAGAAATATCACTTTGACCTCTATGTGAAGGATAAATTAAAAACAGCAAAGACCAGAAGGAATTAAAGCAATTAAGAAGCTATTGTGATATTCTAGCCAAGCTGTGATGAAGGCCTAAATCAGGGTGATGGCCTTGTGAGAGAAGCTGTGGGGATGAACAGAAGTCATAGAGGTAGAAATAACAAGACTTGGCAGATCACTTGGAGAGTGATGGGTCATTCTGAGGATGCGCACTTGGGAAACTAGAAGAATGGTAGGATTTCCTCAGCAGTTGTGTCTGAGAAATAGGGAAGTTTATTGAAGAATGGATTTGAAGGCAAAGATAAGTAGTTTTGTTTTTGGATATTCTGGATTTGACCAATGTCTCTTTGATACCCAGTTTGAAATGTCCCATTGGTAGTTGGTCATATAGAACTGTGGTTCAGGAGAGACACTGGGGCTGGACGACCTGGGAACCATTTTCATAGAACTGTTGATAAAACCCAAGGCAGCTGGTGAAATTGCCAAGAATAGAGAGAGAAAAGAAAAGAGTTTGAATAC
Source organism: Trichosurus vulpecula (assembly GCF_011100635.1). NCBI lineage: Eukaryota > Metazoa > Chordata > Mammalia > Diprotodontia > Phalangeridae > Trichosurus > Trichosurus vulpecula. The sequence goes on along the minus strand of NC_050578.1, from coordinate 194,480,779 downwards.
TTTAGGTTTTTCTTCTTTTTCTTCCTCATTGAGAATGGTGTTGATGGTATTGACAGAATTTTATTTTTGATGGGTGCCCATTCCTCTTGAGCTCCCTTTATTGTCTCAGGTCATGGAATCATGCCTCTCAGTTCTCTGAAATCATTGCAATCTGTACTCCTGACATCAAGAATGATGTCCTGCCTCCAGGACTCCTTCTTGTAGATTATCATAAATCCTAAAAAAAAAAAAGTCCCTTTTTTCCCAAGGCTCTTGTCAATTCCATTTTACCAACTTCCTTGGTCAGGATTAAGTCTACTTTAGTAGTTTCTCTCATTAATTCCTCTGCCTTCTGAGGTATAGAATTGTCAGCAAGGCATAGTCAAGACTTTATCAGATTTTAGCAGAGTGAGACATAGCAGATGTTTAGCTAATTAAAGTCTCTATCATTACTATACTTTGGCTCCATGCCCATTTTATGAATTGCTATGGAAACTTATCATCTCTTTCTTCTATCTGATAAGGTGATATATAGTATATTACAAACACTTCAAATTCTCTCTACATTTATTATCTTTCAGACACTATCCCCCTATGCTTCCACAATAGCATTTGTGGATTTTCTTGCAGATGCATGGAAATATAGCCTTCTTTCCCTTCCATCCATCTCCTCTCTACCCCTGACCCAACTAATTTATTTTACTATAATCACTGTCTACATATTAAGAATTAAAAGTTGCTCCTCCCCACAAAAATCTTGGAGATCCCTGGATCATAGGAATAATTATTAATTGTTTTTTAAAATGGACTTAAACGTTCGGGATTAAAATTTCATTTTGATTATTAAGGCAAACTGTAGCTCACGCATAATTAGGCATCAAGTTAGATGTGTAGGAGAGGGACTTTTGGAATCAAGCCCAGACTTTTAAATTCCATTAAAATAATAATCTATAGTGCATTTTAAAATGATAATCTACTATGACCAAACAAGAGATAGATATTAGATAACATTATGAAATGCAAAATGGATCATTCTGATTAAATTAAATCAAAAAGGTTTTGCACAAACAAAACCAATGTAACCAAGATTAGAAGGAAAGCAGAAAGCTAGGAAACAATTTTTATAGCCAGTGTTTCTGATAAAGCCCTCATTTCTAAAATATATAAAGAACTGAGTCAAATTTATAAGACTACAAGTCATTCCCCAATAGACAAATGGTCAAAGGATATGAACAGGCAATTTTCAGAGGAAGAAATTAAACCTGTCTATAATCATATGAAAAAATGCTCTATGTCACTATTGATTAGAGAATCGCAAATTAAAACAACTCAGGTACCACCTCACGCTTATCAGATTGGCTAATATAACAGGAAAATAAAAAGGAAAATAATAAATGTTAGAGAAGATGTGGGAAAAATGGAACACTAATGCATTAATGGTGAAGTAGTGAACTGATCCAACAATTCTGAAGAGCAATTTGGAACTGTGCCCAAAGGGCAACCAAACTGTGCATACCCTTTGATCCAGGAATATTACTCCTAGGTATGTATCCCAAAGAGATCATAAAAAAAGGAAAAGGATCCACACGTAGAAAAATATTTATAGCAGCTCTGTTTGTGGTGGCACAGAATTAGAAATTGAAGGGATGCCCCTCAATTGGGGAATGGCTGAATAAGTTTCGGTATCTGAATGTAATAGAATGTTATTGTGCTATAAGAAATGATGAGCAGGCAGATTTCAGAAAAACCCAGAAAGATTTGCATAAACTGATGCTGAGTGAATTGAGCAGAACCAGGAGAACATTATATACAGCAACAGTAATATTGTGGGATGATTAAGTATGATAGACTTAGCTCTCCTCTGCAATACAATGATCCTAGACAGTTCCGAAAGACTCATGATGGAAAATGCTATCCACATCCAGAGAAAGAACAATGGAGTCTGAATGCAAAGTGAAGCGTGCTATTTTCACTTCGTTTTTGTTTTTTTTACTTTCTTGTGGTTTTTCTTTTTTGTTCTGTTTCTTCTTTCACAACATGACTAAAGTAGAAATCTGTTTAACATGATTGCATATGTATAATCTATATCAGATTGCTTGCTGTCTCGGGGAGTGAAGGAGGGAAAAAATTTGGAACTCAAAATTTTACAAAAATGAATGTTGAAACTATTTTTACATGTAATTGGAAAAAAATAAAATACTATTAAGGAAAAAAATAAAATAATAATCTATAACAGGGCTGTCCAACCTTAGGTTTTTATTAAAACCACAGACAATATATTTTGATTTGCCATTTCAGTGAGAGCTCTGCGGTAGCTCAGCTTTGTTTACTTAAAGCATTTATGTAAATTTCTATGCTTGTAGGCGGCAGCAAAAATCAGTACCAGAGGCCACATATTGGATAGCCCTGATCTATAAGGCAGCATGAAGGAGTAGATAAAGCATTGTACTCTGAATCAGGGGACCTAGGTTCAAATTTCAACTCAGACACATATTAGCTGCACGTCACTTCATCTCCCAGAGAATCGGTGAAATGGAAATAAGACTCAGGTTACTTTTCAAAACTTAAAGTCCTGTATAAATGTGAATTGTTACCAAGAATTTACTAAGAAAACTGCAAGTGAACCTGACTTTTTCTTCTAGGTTAGAGAATCTGTGATAAACCGTTTCCTAATTGCGAAACACCATTTTCTTCTTTCGGACCTGGTTATAGAAGAGGATGTTCCCAATATTAGGTAGGTAAGGGTGGAAAGGGGGAAGCAGGGGATGTTCTTTTTAGAACTTTGAGTTTTGTTTACCTTGCCATCATTAGGGTCTTTTGTAAAGGAAAGATGGCCTGTGAATGTAGGATTTCCTCATCACTCGAGTCTCATCGAGACTCATCGTGATAAAGCTGGTAACACATAGAGTAAAGTCCTTGCTATGGACACATGCTATGAGAAGGAACCATGATCAGTGACAACACAAAGCCTGCAGCTAGTGTGCTACAACCTCTTTTCCCAGGCCCACTTAGCTAGAGCCCTTCTCATCCTTTATTTCATTTCAACAACAAACATTTATCAAGTTCCCACTCCTGTGCAAGGCATTGTTACCAGATGCTGGGAGAAATTCAAAGAAAAATAACGCACTCCCTGCCCTCAAGAAACTTGCAATCTGTTAGGGGCAGTTACACATACAAAGATAACAATGTTCCAAACAGAAACAAAATACAGAGGTCTGAGAAGGGAGAAATTGCTTTGGATTTGAGGGGAAACAGGACTGGGCAGGGAAGGTGAATCAGGGTTAACCTGATAGCATTTAAGACGGTCCTTGAAGAATGGTTCTGATTTCATCAGGTGGAGATGAAAGAGAAGGGCACCCCAGGAATAAGAAACAGCATGAACATATATACAAAGATGGCTTTATCAATTCCTGCCACATTCTCTCTTCCCACAGAGCTGTTACCCCACCTAGGTTCTGTATAGTCTTATTTCTTCAAGGTATCCTGCCATTTCACTCTAACTCCCTTCCTCTTCCCACCCCCATCCAATTTTTACCATACCTCCTATCATAGAAGCATAGAGATTTGGCTGACCAAGGAGAATAGCCAATGGGAATGGTGATGAGATGGATCCAGATATACCAATGGGAAAAATGCTATGGCCACAACTAATGGGAGGATACCTGGTATATTCATATGAGTTGTTAGTAGACTCTATCTCTCTTGTCAACTTCATTTTCATAAATAACCTCTAAATTTTCCCAAGAAGCCTGATTCCTCACTCTTCCCTCTTAAATAATCTATATTCCAACCAAACTGGGATTACTAGGTATTCCTCAGTTTCATCATACACTCTCCTGCCTCCATGGATTCACACAGGCTTTTCTGCCATATCCGAAACAGACTCCTTCCTCATCTCCATCTACTGAAGTCCTTCTCCTCCTTCAAAGCCCAAGCTGGTCAGGCATGACCTTCTCTATGAAGTTTTCTCAGATCTTCCAAACTGCAAGTGACCTCTCCCTCCTCAGATTTTCTGAAAACATTTTATCTAGGTGTCTGTGTTGATCTTATCCCATTCTGTTCTGTTACATTTATTTAAATACGTATCTTATTCTCATTATTGGATTATAAATTCCTTGTGGCCCCCAGTGCCTTGTATAATACCATACATTGAGAAGAAGCTTAATAAATGTGTTACGGTAGGTTATCTCAGGCTTTAAAGTTTGAAAGGATGCTACTGATGATTCAGTTCAACCTCCTCATTTTATAGAAGAACTGAAGTCAGAAAGGTTAAATTACTTACTTGAGGTCACACAAATAGTAAGTAACAAAGCCAAAATTCAAACCCAGATCTTTTGACATCCAAGTCCAGATTTCTTTCCATTCTACCTTTGTGTAATAAACTATATAACTAATTCCATCAAATGTGTTGTGTTAAATAAGAGAAAATTGAATGATGCCAAAAACTATGTGTTGGGGCCTGGAGGGAGGAGGCAGAGAGGAGGAAAGCATGAAAATACTCCAAAGCATTCACTTGGGCAACAGAGTAGCTGAAATTTATGGTTTCGCATTATAAATGCATTGTCAGTAAACATCTCTCCTTTTGCCATAGCCTCTTCCTAGCTTTCCACAAAATCACCTGGCTACTTGGCTCCCCCAAAAAAGAATATTTCTGTTGCAGAGATTTTCTTTCTTCAGAAACTTGATCAAGGTGGGAGAATGCCAAAGAAACTAGCTAGAGAAGACTGCTACTGAGTCCATTATAATGCACACACTCTTGCTCTATTCAACCCCTGACCCTCAAACACTTTTCCTTGGGGATCCAGGACTCTGGAATTCAACAGTACAACAGCCATCCATATAGTCCCTTCGATCAGGTACAGGGTTGGGTATGTCCAGAAGTAATATTCACCAAAGCCCTCTCTTGCCTACACTTTGGGGAAATCCAGGTTCTTGGTTTGTTTACAATCCTGCAAGTTACTTGTAGAATAGATGCATATAAACATTTTACGTTTTCTTTTTATGCATGCCATTCTGCTTTATTTGGGGCATTAAGTTCTGATGGCTCAGGGTATGTGCTTTCCTATTTTGTTTTTGCATTTAGCTATTAATCTGCTTTTATGTTTGGTCCTCCCAGTCAACATACCATAGCTCCCTGCATAGAGCATCATAAGTGGGTCACTCTCCAGGATCAGAACACTGACTTAGGGAAGTGCATTAGCAGATCATACCCCATGCTCCCAGCCTCACAATAACTTACAGAAGAACTCCAAGTTCATGCCCACTTCCTTGGAACAACCTGCCTACCCCTGGTGATAACAGAGCAGGGATCTGCAAATAGCCAGAGCTGATAGCTACTCAACTTTCTTAAAAGAGCTTATCTATCGGTGGGACCTACGATAGGTACCTTCAAAGAAATCTACTTTGTTATCAGCTGATGTGGGCTGCTTGGGGGAGCATGAAATCCAGTCAGGCACTGAAAAAAAATGTCTCCAGGTAGTACCAGTTCACACAGACAAGCCCCAGAATCAGTTCTATCATTTTCCTTCATCAGTGGCTAAAACAAAGCTGTTCGGTGTTGGCCTCTTTCTTCTTTCACCTCCAATACCACATGGAAACAAAATTCTCAGTTTAAACATAGCCAGGATCAGATGCTCCTTACATGGGAGCAGGAATCAAAGAAGTCTACAAAGCTATGCCAGTCCTTTGTGGCCAAATGAGGAGTGGCTTCCTCATGAAAACTACTGCAGTGCCTCATCGTGACATGCAAGTGATTTCAGGTTCTCAAAAGTTGTTCCCTGCCCTACCAATCTGAACAGTACAGGCTTGCTAATGGGCTGTGTACCCATCACTCAAGGAGCAGCCTGGCTAAGCACAGAGGAGATTTTCATCAGGAAGTTGGCCACCAAGTGAAGGGGAATATTTTGGCCATAGCAACTCACAAAATCTGGAGTAGTTGTGATCTGAATTAATGGGTGAATTACCCACACAGATTTTTTTTTCACTAAAACCCTGATTTTTTTTTAAGTATTAAAGAAAAAGGTTATCTTAGAAAAAGTCTTCATGCTCTGTGCTTCATCAGTTTTCTACTCTGTTAAGTTTATCTCCTTTGCCTTAAGTCAGGGGTTCTTAACCTGGAGTCTATGACCTTGTTTGTTTGTTTTATAAACTATTTTAATAACTATTTCCACGTAATTGTTTTCCTTTGCAATCCTATGTATTTTATTTTATGTATTTAAAAATATCATTCTGAGGAGGGGTGCATAGGCTTCATTAGACTGCCGAAGGTATCCTGCCTTAAATAGAATCACCTCCCCTTGTGTGATTTTTAAAAAACTTATTGTCTTCCTCAAGTGAACTCAGTAGACAGAAGAGAGCCTCCATGTTGAAAATAGAAAGATCTGGAGGAATTGAATTACTAGCCAGATAGAGACTAGTAAGGACTACCACCCATCACAACCTGCCTTAGAGATCAAATAAAATATCAGGTAGACCTAGGCCTGGGGCTCAGCTGGGAATGCAGCTCTTATCCACACGAACATTGGTCAGCATTCTGATCCTTCACGGAGAGGCCGTCTTGGCTCCTTCCATGGATCCTAGCCATTGCCCAGGTGAGATCAAGGCCCTGCAGAGCTCCCAGTGTCCCTTTACCTCTTAGCTCACTCCCAATTCTGCCTATAGAATAAGATTTAGTTAAAGTGGTCAATGTATATTTTAAAACTTCTAGATAAGAATGTCTTTGGCTCATATTATTCTTCCCCTTTTTTGACACATTGTTTTCATTCATTCATTATTTATTGAATGCCTATTATGTTCAACATATTGTGAGAAGCCCTATGAGGGGTACAAAAACATATAAATGCTGCTGTTCAAAAGGTTACAACTTAGTAGAGGAGATAACATGAGTACAAAGGTAAACCAAATACAAAGTAAAATGTAGTTAAGCGCCATATAAGTGATATGGACCATTGTTTCCCAAATTGAGTTCTTAAGAAATCTGGTATTCTGCACAGAGAGGAAAGAGATTCCCTAAGGAAATTTTATTGCTTGAGCTATTTTCTTTACAAAAATATTAAACATTACATTGTACATATATCAAAAATATTTATTCCCTACATAATTTCTTCAAGTTTGGAAAATAGGTTTAATTTCCTCTACTTTGCTCTAGAATTGCCTATCCCCTAATTTTTTTTTTGAGGGCATTCCTTATCTTCAGACCCCCTGGTCATGGATTTATATATTATGTTATTGTTTCAAGCCCCAAAATAGCCAAATAAATTTTGGAAATGCTCATAGATAACAATTAATTCAGGAGTCAGAAGGGGTAATGATTGTTTCTAATGGATTGTGGAAGGCTTCATTGAAGAGAAGTCATTGGATTTGGGTTAGAGGAGGAGGGGGATGTGGATATATGGGAAAGGAGTAACGGGAACATTCCTTGCTAGAGGAAGTGAAATAAGCATAATTTCAGGGAAAGGTATTTTTGTTAAACAATTGTGGTTTGGATCTGGTTGGAACTGAGAGTTCATGTAGTGGAATAAGATAGGATGAGGCTAGAAAGACCAGAATTTAAATATTCTTCCTTAGGCAGTTAGCAGTTAAAATTAATTTAGTAACAGTCCCTACTGAAGTGTCTCTCCCCTCTCAATCTCCTAAAGTGCCCAGGGGGTCTTTGGGAGGCCCTTAAGGTGCTTTGAGGCAATTTATGGGTGGAGATCCCATGTTCTTTCAGACTTTTACTTTCTAAAATATCTCTTAAGACCTAGTAACTCTGATCAACACAATGATCCACCACAACTACATAGGACTCATGATACCCACCAAATAAAGAATTGATGGACTCAGAATACAGATTGGAGCCTATTTTATTCCTTTATTTTTCTAGCTTTTTTTCAGAATATAGCTAATGTGGAAATGCTTTGCATGACTGTGTGTGTATGTGTGTATGTATAAAATAGGTGTCATATTTCTTGCCTTCTCATTGGGGGAAGGGAGAGAGAGGGAGAGAATGTGGAACTGCAAATTTAAATCAAATTAAATTATTCAACTGTCTTTAACATCCCATTCTGTGGTCATTAGCATTCTGGGTGTAAGCCTCTTCAAGCTGGCAGAACAAAAGCGACCACTGAAGCCCAGAAGGAAAGGAAGGAAAAAAGTTCCAGCACAAAATCTGTCAGATGGAGACATCAAGCTCTTGGTGAATGTCCTTAGAGCCTATGACATTCCAGTACGAAAACCCATAGCCAGGTAAGAGAGAACGGCCACCTCATCCAAGGTGAGACTGTCGTTTGAGGGGTGGATGAGATTTGAAAGCTCATTTGGTCCCATCTGTGTGTGAAAAGAGCATCTCTTTCTACGGCATCCTGAACAGGGGAGCATCCAACCTCCATCTGAGCACCTGTGAGGACCGAGAACCCATGACTTACCAAGGAAGTCACGTCTGCTTTTGAATAGCCCTAAGAGTTATTCTTTGTACCAGGGAAGTTTTTCCTTGGGTCAAATTCTGCTTCTTTGTAACATCTGCCATTTCTCCTACTTCTGCCTGGTCTGATCCCTCTACCTTAAAAATAGCTAACACCGGCTATTAACGTTCTTTCCATTTCCCCTAATGGACAGTTTCAATTAAATGCTTATTGCATTTGTTTAAAATATTTATTCTATTGGGTGTTTACGCTATTCTGCTATTATTCCCCTAATGTGCTGAAGCAAAAGTTGTTCTGCAAACACTGATTACTTGTCAGTCACTTTACTTCTACAGTGTTTTAAGGTTTAGAAGCCTCTCTTAAAGGTTTATACAGACCTGAGAAAGAGGTGGTGCATGTATTATGATGTCCATTTTATGGATGTGGGACCTGAGGCTCAGAGTAACTAAATGAGCTGGGATAAGAGCCCAGGTCTCTTGCCTCTAGGTCCAGGGCTCTTTTTATTATCTCATATGGCCATATTGAAAGAGACCTTCTCGCTTTCTGTCTGATTCTCTGCTTCATTTATTTTGTGGAAAGTGAGTTGTGATTCGGAGGGTTCCTTCACCTGGTTCAAAGGAAAGGCCTTAGCATCAAGAAAGAACTTACTCCCTTTAGGGGAACGGGGACAAGAAGTTCAAGGACTCTATGTCCTGGTGTTCCCATCACTCGCACTTCTGGCCCTTTCTATCTTTGATATTCTTAATCCTCTGTCCTTCCTCCCCCTTTTTACCTCCTCTTATTTCCCCTGCTTGGCCTCCTCTTATAAAAACAGGCAGGCAGTGAGGTGTGATACTAGGAAGCAGAACGCCTGAGTTTGAGTTTTGGCTCTTCCCATAAGTTGGCCATGTGGCTTTGGTCAAGTCACAGTTTCTCTGAGCTTCTGTTTAGTCCTCTGGGGAAAAAAAAGTGGAAGCTGGTAAGACTTGTGCTCTCTACCTCACTCCACTGTTGTGAGGCCCAAATCAGATTCAGCATAAACTACGTCAAGGCAGGCTATTCTTAATAAATGCAAATGGTCCCTTGTTGAGGTCTTTCCTGGTGTTTGGTGGTCACAAAGCCAAATGCTCCTAGAAATGATAGAACTGTTGCATATTCACAGTACCCCAAGAATTAATACTGTTGTATGACTTAATCTTATCTCTGACATGATCCCTTCATCCTAAAAGGATCATAACTTAACAGTGAAATGAAAAGTTGTGGTTCTCAGAAAATATGCACATGGTTAATTCTATTTATTAAAGCCTCTGGACAGATTTTTTTTAGAAGTCAATCCACTTTGTCTCAAATAAATACAAGCATACCTCAGAGATATTGTGGGTTCAGTTCTAGATGACCACAATAAAGTGAATATCACAATAAAGCAAGTGACATGAATTTTTTGGTTTCCCAGTCCGTATAAAAGTTGTTTACGCTATGCTGTAGCACAAGACTGTCCAAAGTGGCACCCTAAGCTGCAGTGCAGATTTATGCACCCGCCTACAAGCATAGAAATTTCCACAAATGCTTTAGTAAATGAAGCAGACCTATCGCAGAGCTCTCACTAAAATGGCAAATCACAATATATTGTCTATTGTTTCAATAAAAACCTAAGGTTGGACAGCCCTGCATGGAGTCTATTAAGGGTGCAACAGTATTATGTATAAAAAAAGTACATACCTTGATTAAAAAATACTTTATTGGGGGAAGCTAGGTGCAATGGTGGATAGGACACCAACTCTGGAGTCAGAAAGACCTGAGTTCAAATCTGGCCTGAGACACTTGCCACTCATCTAGCTGTGTGACCCTGAGCAAGTCATTTAATGCCAATCACCTTGCAAACAAAAAACAAAAAAAAATACTTTATTACTAAATTCTACCCATTATACGAGCCTTCAGGAAGTCATAATCTTTATCGGGTGGAGGGTCTTGCCCCAATGTTGCTGACAGGTGGTGGTTCCTGAAGGTTGGGGTGGCAGTTGCAATTTATTAAAATAAGACAACAATGAAATTAGCCTTATGATTGACTCTTCCTTTCATTTAAATACAGGCCATTAACTCACCTAATTTCAACATTGCTGTGTCTCAGGGAATAGGGAGTCCTGAGGAGAGGGAGAGAGATGAGGGAATGGCTGGTAGGTGGAGCAGTCAGAACATACAACATTTATCTATTAAGTTCTCCATTTTATGTGAGCATCCATATGTGTGTGTGTGTGTGTGTGTGTGTGTGTGTGTGTGTGTGTGAGGCCCCAAAACCATTATAATAGTAACATCAAAAATCACCCATCACCATAATGAATATAGTGATAATGAAAAAAATTGAAATATTGTGAGAATTAACCAAAATATGACACAGAGACACTATATGCACACATGCTGTTGGAAAAATGGCGCCAATACACTTGCTTCATACAGGGTTGCCACAAATCTTCTATTTATAAAAAAAAAATACAGTATCTGCAAAGTTCAATAAAATGAGGCATGCCTATAAAAAGAAGCATAAACAGACCTCTACTTACACATTTAAGTATGACTACAATACTCTCATGGATCTGTAATCCCATCAAAGCTGGCATTTCATACTTGTGAGGCCACCTCATTCTTTTATCTCTCTACCTTCCATTGCTTTCTTATTTGTTGAGGTGAATAGAATATACTCAGTGGCAAAGATAAGGTCCAGTCAAATGAGATAATGTATGTAAAACCCTTGACTCATCTACTTTTTCCCACAGTGCCTGACCACAGAGTAAACACAATGATTATGAACTGACTGACATATTCAATAGAGTTCAGACAGAAGTGGTTCTTGGACAGATCAATAGTCTACTATTGTTCTATTGGAGTTAATGTTTGGTAGACTGTTACACAGGTGCATTTAACGGTTGCTTTTGGTGATTTCGTAAAAGGTTGGCATATAAACTCCTTGACAGGTTCACCAAAGTTATCTTTGGAGATGATATGTGCAGTCAGGATGATATCATCCAGGCTTGGTTTCCTTCCACTGGGTCTCTATGCTTGAAGAGCTTTTTATTCCACATAATTTGAAGTTTATGAATATTCAATATGTCATCATCTATTAAAAACATTCTTAAATATTAAAAAGTTGGTATTCTGCCCAGCAATTCAGATTTCAGTCTGTCTATCCATGCCTACACACCCTATATATTGCTCTTCCATGTTCTCCCATTAAGGTTGCCACGGGGAGTCTACGCAGCATGCCTGAGGATTTGTTAATGTTCTTTTAACACTGCAGAGATACCAGTGGTACATATGGGCTGTTATCCCTCTCTCTTGCTATGTGACTCACCAATCTTTTTTTCCAGTAATACATTTATTTGATGAATTCCTTTACACCACTTTGCTGGTACAATTCCTTATTTATAACATCCTCAAGCCTGCTCATGCCCACCTTTACCTCTCCCTTGTCCTTGGGGTGATTCTCAACTTCATTTCTTCCTTAAGTGCTATGAAGATTAATTAATCCTTGGCCTCGTGTCACCTGGAACTTTCATGACTTTTCTCTCCTAGCAAACTCCAGCAGCCATCCCGATCTTCAAGGCCTTTCAGTGGGACACTTGTGACTTCCCCATCAATGCAAAGTCCAGCCCATATTGTGGATAATGTGCTCAGTCAGGTAACAAAATCCAAATTCTCAAGTTCTTTTTTTCACATTTTCTTCCTGAATTAAATCAGAGAGGCAGCATATCTTACTTCATATTTTCTTTTGCCCCATGCTTTTGCCTGAGGCAAAACCTTTGGCTTGGTTGTTATGGATTTGTTTTGTTTTTCTAATTTGCTCTTATTTTTAAGGTTTTAGTTCGACCTTTTGTAGAAGTTTCTTTTCAAAGAACCGTTTGCCACACTACTACAGCTGAAGGTCCAAATCCTAGCTGGAATGAGGAACTTGAACTTCCATTTAGGTAAGGGAAAATCATGTATTTTTTTTCTTTCTCCACAGATGCATAAAATGTTTTGAGGGCCTTAGAGATCATCGAACCAATCCCCTCATTTTACAGAAGAGAAAACTGTGATCTAGAAAGACAAAACATTGCCCAAGAGTCAGACACGTAGCTAGTACCAAAGCAAAAATAAGAAACAAGGTCTCTTGATTGCCAATCTGTCAAAGAGCTTCAAGTCAATTGTGAAGAAAGAGGAAATGTGCGTGTTATGAAAAGTCTGAATCAATGGGTGCATATTCAGTACACTTTTTGGATGATGAAGTGCAAAACTGAATCATTCTCTTGTCCCTCTAGCCCAGTTCTTTTCTCCGCTTCCAAACTTTCCTATGCCAATTGAGTATACCACCATCCTCCCCGTCACTTTGCCATTATTCTTGTCTCTTCAGTCTCCCTCATTCCATCTATCCAGTCAGTTGCCAAGAATTGTAGCTCCTACCCCCACAATATCTCTCAAATCCATCCCCTTCTCTCTACTCACAGAGCCACCCCAGTAGTTCAGACCCTCATTAATTCTCACCTAAGCTGTTACAATAGCTTCCTGATTGACCTCCCTGCCTCAGGTTGCCAAAGGGGTTTTCCTGGAGTGCAAAACTGACCCCATCACTCCCTTAGTCAGCAAATTCCAATGACTCCCATCTGACTTTAGGATCAAATATAAGTGCCTCTATTTAGTGTTTAAGGCCCTTTGCCTTAACCTCAACCTACCTTCCCAACCTTATTACACGTTATTCCTCTTCACACACTTAATGCTCCAACCAAACTGTCTCCTTTACTGTTCATCAGAGATGATATCCCATCTCCTACCATCATGTCTTTGTACTGGCTGCTCCCATGCTTGGAAAGAATGCACTCCCACCTCCTCTCTGTCTCATAGGAACACATTTCCTTGAAAATTTGTCCAACTGGCACCTTCTGCATGAAGTCTTCCCTGATTCCACCTTGCTGCTACTGCCCTTTCCCCTCAAAAAAAATCACTTTATAGAATTTATTATCTGACAAGATAATAATTATAAAGCATCTACCACAATGCCCAGCACATAGTAAGCTCTATATAAATGTTAGCTATTATTATTAGTATTATTTATTTTGTATATACTTATTCATGTATTTGTTGGCTCTTCCAATAAAATATAAGCTCCTGGAGGGGGCAGAGATTGCTTCATATATGTCTTTATATCAGCAATGACTAGGACGTACTGGGCACTTAATGAATAATTGTGGATTAATTTGTTTTCTTGCACTAGAATATGACATAAAAATTGTCCAAGGAGTCATTGACATGTACCACTGCCAATTATACTTATTAATACACAACTAATTTATCATATGCTCAGAGCACAGTCCCATGGTACACAAAAATCAGTGGGCCCCAAATAACATTTTCGACAACCTTTTATAGGTTTAATTACAAGGCAGCATAGATACATTTGGAATTTTACAGAGGGTAGAATGGGAAGTTAAAGATTTACACATGAAAGAACACAGCAGAAAGGGATGATCTATATCAGGTTAAAACAGGAAACTAGCCAGTAAACACTGGAGCTTACAGCTCATACCTCAAGCTGAAATTTTCCAAACAGGAGAAACGAGTCAGATAGTACCAGGGATATAGGTGATATCTCAGATTAAGTAAATAGAGATAATAAAGTTGAGCCAGAAATTCTCTTACCACTAATCAGTTAACCGTCTGAGCTAAAGTTTGATGGCTCAATTAAGTTCTGCATGTTCTGGCTAGTGATATGACTAGCCATCTTAAGGGAATGGTAGTCCTAAAGCCAAGTAAGAAAAAAATTCCCTCCGCACAAATGAAAAAACCTGACTTCAAGACCTGGTTCCCACATATGAGTTGCACGATCATAGGTAGTTGACAACCTCTCAAAGCCTCAGATTCTCTATCTGTAAAGTGAACAAAATCATATTTGCACAGTCTGTTTTGCACAGTTTTGAAGAAAATGCTCTGTTTATAATTGCTAGAGTAAGGGAAGTTGAACAGAGACGTGATCTGATCAATTTGGTGAGTTTCCCCCAACAATCTGACAAGTTTACAGGGTATATACCTTTGTCTAGGATCAGGAAACTACTCACCCATGCTGAAGACAGTCACATCTATTGGTACCTTGGTAAGAGGACAGGGACTGGCATTTGATTAGGTTCCAGGAACTTGGGCTACCTCCCCCCAAGCTGACTGGCTGGCTGAAACTCAGTAGGATGAGATTTTTCAGAAGTGAGCTGATAAACCTACTCAACCTTTTCACTTCACCCCCCACCTTTAACCTCTTCTCTTTAGTCTTTCTTCCTCAGGGGAGTTCTCTGAGGATCAACACCCCCACCCCCATATACCTCCACACTCATTTATTTATTTTTACACTAACCTGGTTGTATTTTGCTTTGATAGAGCTCCTAATAGTGATTATAGCACAGCCAGTATGCAATCAGTGAAGGATGATATATTCATTAACATTTTTGATGAAGTACTCTACGATATCTTGGAGGTAAGCTCATGGTTTTGAGGTAGGCATCCATACTGTTGCTTATACCTTCTAGTAGTTGTAGATATACTGCTTACCCTGATCCTAACAATGGGTGAATTGGGTAAGTGGAGTGAGTTGCGTCAAAGTGAATTGGGTGAGTTATATCAAAAACTATGAACAAGTGGGGTCCATGGTGCTAACTCGACCTATTCTGAGTTGAATATCAGAGAGAAAAGGGTTGTCAAAGTTCTGGTCACTGCCCTTCCTGCCCATAAATTGCAGTCAAGGCATTCCTTTGCTGGCAAGGGTCCAAGATCAAGCCAAGCTCTAAGACTAGGGTCATTTTGCTGAAAGAGGCAGGGGTGGTAAACTGTGAATGACACAGAAGAAGTGTTAAACTAAGAACCATAACAGCATCCAAGAAGATTCTAATGAGTGGCAAGGTTAGGAGATCAAGCTAATTGTAGTTTGATAATGGGCAAGAAACAAGATATTAAGCTAGATAAAAAGTGATCTGAATTTGCCACAGTGTGTGTGTGTGTGTGTGTGTGTGTGTGTGTGTGTGTGTGTGTGTTTAATGCCAAGTCATGTTAAGGATGCCCTTCGGTTTTTTTCTTAATTCCTCTACATTGGAATATCCCTACCAATACCAGCCTCATTTTTTTTTCCATGACTCAAAAGGCAAAATCAAGCCAGTTTTCTAAGTTCTTTTTGGAAAGTGTTCAACCTGGTGTTTCCATTACTTCTAGACTCTCTACACAGTGGCATGTTAATGAATTACCTAGGAGCTGGCAAAAAACACACATGAACTCTATAAATATTTATTCTGAAAGAATGGGCTATCCAGATAATTTTTATTAGCTCTTTCAATAATTATTTGATTCTTCAGTAGGATAGGCCAGTCTGATAAAAATGAAATGTTTGCATGGCTAAGAGCTAAGAAGCAAACCCTTGTAGTTTCATTGTTTAAAAATCTTTTTTTAAAATGCCTAAGCTTATTTACTGCCTTAGTAAATAGAATCTAATGCATACAACCGAATCTCTCTTTGATGATAAAAGATCTTTCAAGGTTTTAAGACCATAGAATACTACCAAATTCCCTCAATTCTGCTTATAAAATATCTCCTAAAGCCACCACCTCCTCACTATTCCTATTGCCGCCACCCAAGTAGAGGCCTTCACTGCCATCTAACTGAACTGAACTACTGCAATAACCACACACACAGAGATTCAGAACTGGAAAGGAGCCTACAGGTCATCTGGGCCAGTGGTGTCAAATTCAAATAAAGACAGGACCCACTAAACTGTACATAAGAATCCCAGGGCCACATATTGACTTAGAAAACTACATATTAACATTAACTATGTTCTATGATACTTTTGATTATTTTGTTAAATATTTCCCAATGGCATTTTAATCCGGTTCAGGCTGCAGACAAGTGGTGAAGGCCTCTGATCAAGTCCATGTTCAGTCATTTTCGGTCATGTCTACCTCTTCATGATGCCATTTGGGGTTTTCTTGGCAAAGATACTGGAGTGGTTTGCCACTTCCTTCTCCAGCTCATTTTACAGATGAGGAAACTGAGGCAAACAGGGTTAAGTGACTTGCCCAGGATCACACAGCTAGTAAGTGTCTCAAGTTGGATTTGAACTCACATCCTCAGGACTCCAGGGCCGGCACTGTAACCACTGGACCACCTAGATCCAATTCAATTCTCCCATTTTACAGAGGAGGAAACTGAAGCCCAGAGAGATTTAAATGTAGAGACAGGATTTGAACTAAGATCCTCTGGTTTCAAATCCAGTTTTCTTTCTACTGTGCCATCTTGATTTTCCATTTTCCATGCTCTCTCACCTCTAAACCTACTAGTATAACTGCTTCAGAAGAGGATTTCTTTCCCAGACAGAAATTCTGAGGATCTTAGGTATGAGTCAACATTTGAAACTGTCTAAGTCTCACTAGGACAAAACCTGTCTCTTCTTATTCCTTTTATCCTCCAAAGCACCTAGTATAACATAGAAGCCACTCCAACACCTATCGAATAATCAAATTTATCACTGGTTATTAATTTACTTTTACCGATTTTTATACTTTCTCTAGGATGATCGTGAAAGAGGAAGCGGCATCCACACCCGAATTGAGAGACATTGGCTGGGATCCGTTCGAATTCCATTTAGTACTTTATATTTTCAAGGCAGGGTAAGCATTTAAAATTTAGTGCTGAAAAGTTCTCACTACAAAATCACAACAAATGTGTCAACAGAGTCTTTTCTAATTGGGTCACCGACAGTAATACGGAATGTATGTGGGCAGTTCTAAAATTCACTAGAGTGAATTGGTCCATCAACTGCTTTTTAAAGGAGAGCACTCTACAGATAATTGTTCTAGGCACTAAGATAATATATGAATAAACACTAAAAATCCCAAATTATAATGCAAATAGAAGGTGGTGTTATTATAGTCATCACTCGGTGCTCATTTTTGTCACATGTATGACTTACAAAATACACATTTTCCTTATATCCCCAGCGCATAACACATAGTAGGTACTTAATAAATGTTTATTGACTAACTTATATTTAAGGAATTGACTACTGAAACAAGTTGTCTTTCTCTTCTCTTATCTCTTCTTCCCTCTATTTTTTTCCCCTTAAAATTAAATACTGGCAGGGATAAGAAAGTGCACTGGATTTAAAAACTGGCCAGAAGAGTAAAAGTGAATGAATATGCAAGTTCTTTGAAGAATTACATTTAACAGAAAATTCTGATATTCATTCAACAATACTTAAGAGAAAATGACAATATCCATTCAATAATATTTACTGCTTACTGTGAACAGATACTGCTAAATTATATTTCACTGCCCCCAAAGACCTTGTTGTGTAAAAGAGACATGCAGGCATTAGAGAGGTATAAAAGGAAATGCTTCCTCTTAATGGAAGGTCATTACTGGCATGGGAAAAGAGAAGGAGGTAGCATTGGGTTTTGCTTTAAAGGATAGGTAGGAATTTAACAGGTATAAAGGGGAAAAGCAGGAAAGAACAAAATATGTCTGGGAGCAATGACAATCAAAAATCAATTTCCATCAATATTCACAAGAATATTCACAACAATCACCAAAAAAAATTGATAGAGACACATCCAGTGGGAAATACACACTTCAGCAGAGTTGGAGGATTTACTTAAGAGGATTTGTTGGGTTAAATCTTTAGTTGCTTTAGTATTTCTCTCCTGAAATAGCTTTAATCCATTTAGTGCCCTTGATAGCCTGAGGCTAGATCCATGGCAACAGGCCTGAATTTTAGGGTTGTAGCTAATCTTTACCAGCCAACAAAGGAGCTGGCGGTTTAACCCAATAAAGGGACTTGCCTTGAAGCAACATTACCAAAGGGGACTGGATAGAGAACAACTTTTGTGGTGTTGGTCAGATATGTTGTAGAGGAAATTCATACCTCAGGCAGGGCGCTAGGCTAGAAATGACCTTTAAAATTCCTTCCAACTCTGATTCTATGAAAAACTAGCTGTGTGATCTGGGACAATTCATTTCTCCCCACTCTGGGCCCCAGACTAAATCATCTTTGAGGTCTAAAATTTTGTTATTCCATGGCTTAGAACTCAAACTTCAAATCTGGTTACGTGCAGTGTCAAGATGAACGTTTATCCATCTCAGTCAAGACAATCATTCTCATTAGGCAGAACTGACAATGGGTAGCTCTTAATGCAATGAAGTGCTTATCTAGGTGAGCACTAAACTCCCCAAGAGATAATTTCTTCACTTGGGTTCTTTTTGCATGGATGTACAAATGATTTCTAAAATTATTCATTGATAGGTACTGCTGCCAATCTTACTTATCAACAAATGAAGACATTTAATAACCAGTTTATCATATTCTCTGAGCACAGTCCCATGGAACACAAAAACCAATGGGCCATGAGTAGCATTTCCAAAAATCTTCTGTAGTCTTTACTTATTATCAACACGAGAGATACAGTTGGAAATTTACAGAGGGCAAAGGGGAAGGTAAAGAGTTATACCTCAAAGAATCAATAGTAGGAAGGGAAGGTCTACATCAGGTAAAATAATCACTGAATCAGCAAATACTAAGGATTTTTAGCTGGCATTTGCAGACAGAGCAAGAACTAACCAGATAGCAACAGATCTAAAGTTAGATATCTCAGACAAAATGACAGCTATACTAAAATTCTCTTATGACACCTTCCTTTTACAAATTAAAAATCCCATGCCTCTTAACATGTTTTTGCTCTAAGTTTTGGAGCAAAATACCTTTAGAACCCAGGAAAAATATATCTTCGAGGAGAGAAGAGTTCAATTTAACTTAAAGGGCAATTGTCACTTTCTAAAAGTTCATTTTATCCCATTAGCCTTTCAGATATGGAAGTCAATCAATAAGGATAAATATTTAAATTGCGTACTTTTCACTTTTGTGAATTTCAGCTCCCAGAACAAACACACTTGTTTTTGTTGGTACTATCTGAAGTATTGTTCATAGAAGCTACTATCATAGAAGACCCTAGGCAAATCCATAGACTCATCATTCTAGATTAGTAAGGGCCTATGATGCTATTGGGTCCAGTACTCTCAGTTTAAAGATTAGAAAATTGAGGACCAGGGAGACTCCAGCAACTTACATAAGTTCACTTAGGCAGAAATATCAGTGGGGGAATCAGAACCCAGATCCACTGACTTCCAGAGCTGGAAAGGAAAGTAGATCTCATTGAAGGCATCTTACAGATGAGAAAACAAGACAGAGAAGGACAAAGGGCTTGCCCATTGTCACACTGCTGAAATACTAACATTACTGAAACTTTATGGTGCCTCAGGAAACAGATTTTATGAGATATCTTGTGTTTGTTGATTGTTACTTTTGCACTCTCCATGAGATTTATTGAATTTTATTTTTTCTCACAGATTGATGGTACCTTTAAAATAGATATTCCCCCGGTTCTCCTGGGCTACAGTAAAGAGAGAAACATAATTAACGAAAGGGGCTTTGATTCTGTCAGAAGTCTGAGTGAAGGCACCTACATCACACTCTTTATGACTATTGAACCTCACCTTGTGCCTGGGGAGTCAGTTCGAGAAAAGGTAAATGCTTTCCAACTTTGTAAACCCAATCAGTGATTTTGGTCAATCGTTTAAAAATTCTATCCCCTCTGTATGCAAACAGATTGTGTTATTTTATGCATATGAGGCTCTCTAACAGAAATGTTTATTTGGGCATATTTTTTCCTGGCTTGGACCTAATGACTTTATACTTTTAGTGTTGAACTGAATTGCAAAAATAGATCAAAAAGGAAATGGGTTGTGAAATACATTTCTTTCTCTAAACCAATATGTTTGATTATGTCAGTAACCTATGCTAAGACCAGATGTCCTTAAGAGGTCACTCCCAGTGCCTTCAGGCAGGAACAGCCAAATAAAGTGGGAGTTTAGGTTTTCTTTTCTTTTTTTTACTTGTTTGTTCATTTTTAGAGACTCCAAAAAAGGCGATTTCATTGGCTTCATTGGTAGCTGTTCCTGAATTTAACAATCTCCACTGTGAGGAATCTCCTCCCTGATGTTTCAGTTTAAGATTGTTTCTTTTTGTCTTGCCTTCAACCACTTATCATTGCCTTTCTTTGAACATACTCCAGCTCAAACATATTCTTACATACACTTACATACACTGCTGGTTTGTTTGTACTTTACTGGATGTATTCAGATTCACATGGAAATGTAATCTTACAATTCTTTTCTTTCTAAGTCTGAATTCATAAAATGACATAAAAGAAATTTTAATTTTATCCCTATTTACCAAATTTTAAGAAAATTTATATAGTAGATACGATTTTCATTAAAGAAAAGTATTGTTCACTAGGAAGCATTTGGGGTCATATCTATTTCAAAATATTCTTAAAAGAGAAAATATGTGTATATATTTTATATATCTTTCTACATATGTAAACCAGAAATAATAATATCCAAGACAAGGAAGTAAGTATAACCCCATAAACATTTGTCCTAAGGAAAAGGATGATATTTTTTCTATATTTATTTAAACAATTCAAGGACTTGTGATTTTATCAGTGTGGGATCCTCCTCTACTGACATAGGTCACAACCTCCTCATGACTCAGGAGACAGTCCTTTCAATCAATCAATGATCATTTATTCATCTCCTGCTATATGCCAGGAACTGTGCAAAACACTGAAGATGCAAAGAGAGACAAAATACACAGTCCCTATCCTCAAGGAATTCACATTTTAATGGTGGAGAAAACAAGTAAACAATTATTTATATACAAGATACATACAGGGTAAATTAGAGTTGATCTCGGAGGGAAGGCACTAGCTGTAGGGGCTGAGGTAGAGGGAGAGCAAGTGAGAAAAGCCTCTTGAATATAGTGGTGTTTGATCCAATTCTTGAAGGAAGCCAAGAGGGAACCTCCTCCAAGAGGAGAGCAGGCATCCCAGGCATAGAGAAAAGCCAGTGAAAAGTAGGGAAATGGGGCACTGTGTCCAAGGATGAACAAGGAGGCCAGTGTGGCTATATCCTAGAGTATGTGGAGGGAACTGACTTGAAAAATAGAAAGGGACTAGGTTGTAAAGGTCTTTTTAAATGGCAGAGGATTTTATAGTTGATCCCTTAAGTAATAAGCCACAGGAATTTATTTAGTAGGAGCTGAAATACCAAAAGAATTCATCACCTGTTGGCCAGTTTTCTCATGATAAGCCCCTCCAACTTACTAGACATTTGGTCTGTTGCAGGGTCTGTACCCAAAGTCTTTCCAGCCTAGTAGGAACTGCCTGGGCTGGTATTTCACTGGCCATTAAGAATCCTGGATCAGAGGCAGTTAGGTGACTCAGTGAGTAGAGCACCAGCCCTGGAGTCAGGAGAACCTGAGTTCAAATCCAGCCTCAGACACTTGACACATGTACTTAGCTGTATGACCTTGGGCAAGTCACTTAACCCCAATTGCCCTGCCCCCCCCCCCAAAAAAAAGAATCCTGGATCACTTCCATGTCACAATGAAACGTCTGAGCAGGACTTTCTAGAGGCTTTTCCCCATATATGCTTTAGCTCAGTGGTGTCAAACTCAGATAGAAATAGAACCCTGAAGTAGCATACTGACATAGAAAACCACAAATTAATATTATCTATATTGTATTCTTTTATTTTGTTAATTTCCCAATTATATTTAAATCTAGTTCAGCCAGTCTAAAAGTTTGACATCTTTGCTTTAGAATGATTGATAGATGATAGAGCTAGAACAAGAGAAAAAGAGAGGAATGATGTAGATAGATCATACAGATATGTATATGAAGGCAGACTCACAGATAGATATACAGGCAGAGAATTTATTAACTGTTTATTATGAGCCAAAAACAATGAGGCACTGGGGATACAAGTATAAACAAACAAGACAGCCCCTACTCTCAAGGAGCTTATATTCTAATGGGAGAAGACAACCATAATGGGAAGTTGGAAAGCTTGGAGGGTGGTGGGTGGAGAGAGTGCAGGAGAATACCCACATTGGGACAAGGCTGCTGGTCAGAAGGCAGAAAAGTCTAGTAAGACATGGAGCTGGAGGTAAAGTAGTGTTTGGGGTTTTTTTTTAAATGTGTTAAGTCTTCACATGGGTTTGCCAAGGCATGTGAATAAGGCTGAAAGAATTAATACATTTTAAGATTCCTTCCATCCTTAGTGGCACATACTTCACAGACACTGACATCATTTTTCATTAATTTTAATTGTGCTCTAGTGTCCTTTAAGCCTCTCTCCTTTTTTTTTGAAAACACAATTTTGTACATTCTTTCCTTCCTTTGTAAAAATGTTGTTTTTTCCAATCTGCTCCCTTTTTTGGTGCCTCACTGCCCCAGTGTGGTCACAGCAAGCATGACCCTTGTGCACATGGACTGAGCTACACACTAAAACCTCACCAAGATGCTCACAGGCCTTCTGATGAGAGCCACGCCCAATACGGCTATCATTTCTAGTATAAGAGGTGGAGAGAGCAGGAACTGTTTGTTCTTAAATGATTTATTCAGGAAAGAGGATCTCTGGCCATAAAGCAGGCACTGAAATGGGGCATGATATAGGATTTGGATGCATTTTTGCATTTTGCAAACTTTCAGAAATGATGAATGGAGTATTAGTCTTCATATTCACTCTAGAAACCAAGCAGATTTTTCTGTGCCATTTTTCAAGTGTTTCTTAATGGAAAATTTTTAAACAAAAATAGGTGTAGAAACTGAATGCCTTTCTCCATTGTAGCAGCTCTTTCATTGTATTGTTTTGGTAAAAGAAACTGAATATTTCCATTTTTTAACTTTATATTTATGTTATTACACTGTTTTGCCTGTTATTTTTTTTTCTCTTTCTTGCTTCTGATAGATGACTGACATGCTAAAGAAGGTAAAAAATATTTTACTTTATAACAAACCAGTCAGTAGTTACTTACTGGTCTCGAAGTAGCAGCTTTCTCTTCTCCTCTCCCCTTCAAAGCTTTAAGTCCTAGTGTGTATGCCTAGTCTCTTCAGACTTCACAGGATATAAAGTCCCCAAATCTCAGAGACAACCGAGTCTAACTCCCTACCTGAAAGAGATTCTCCTACATACACAAGGGTTTATCCAGCCTTTGCCTGAAGGTCTCCAATGAGAGGAAAGCCACCACCTCTCAAGGCAGACCATTCCATTGTGGGCTAGCTCTGATAGGTAGAAAGGTTTGTTGGCTGTTTTGTTTTGTTTTTTTTTTTTCTGACATCAAACCTAAATTTGTCTCCTTTGCAACTTTCACTCATTGCTTCTGGTTTTTTCCCTCTCATACCCAAAGGAATGATTTAAATTAAATTGTCAAGTTGTCCTCTACGTGACATTTCTTTTGAGACAACTACTGTTTCCCCCGAGGCTTTTCTTCTCCAGGCTAAACATCCCCAGGAATGGACTGTGATGACATGGGCTCAAAGCCATTCACCAACCTAGGCGCCCTCCACAATTTAATGTCCTTAAATGATAGTGTCCAGAACTGAAGGCAATATTCCAAATCTCTATATCCAGATTCCTAGATAGGACAAAGTAAAGTAAGATTATCATCTTCCTGGTCCTAAATACTAGCCTCTTTTCATGTAGCCTAAGGTCACTAGTTTTCTCTCTTCCACATCATTCTACCGACTCAGTTAAAATGTAATCTTGTAAATTTCTAAATCTATTCAGATGACCTATCTAACCATGCTGTCCCTATCATGTATTCATGAAGTTGATTTTTAACCCTAATGTAAGTCTTTACATTTGTCCCTTTATGGTTCATCTTATTCTAATTGATCAATGTTTTAGCCTGTCTTTATGGCTCCTGACTCTCTCATATAGCTGTTAGCAGGCCCTCCTACCTTTGTATCATCTGCACATTTGATAAGGATGCTACCTATCTCTTTATACAAGTAACTGAGGAAAATGCTAAGGAGAACAAAGCCAATCACAAATACCAGTCACATTCGACTGAGACTCCCTTCCAAACTGTCATCAAACAATTGACGACAATTTTCAGGTCCAGCCACTCAACTAGTTCTGAATCTATCTACGTTGTCGTCTGTTTTACGTATACCTATCTAGTCTACAATAAAGTTGTCAAACACATAGCCTACAGGGCACAAACAGTCACAAAACTCCCAAGCCTGAACCAGACCAAAATGTAATTGAGAAATGTTTAACAAAATAAATAAAAACACATTATAATATATACATAATAAAAACAGATAATGTTAATTTGTAGTTTCCTAAGTCAATATGCAGCCAACAGTGATTCTTTTATATTTGAATAAGACACACTGATCTATATGACTATTGAGAGATTTTATCAAATGTTACAGTAAAATCTAGGCAAACTCTTTTCATCACATTGCTCTGAGCAACCACTGTCAAAAGAAGAAATTAAGTTAGTCTGGAATTTTTTATCTTAATGAAGCCATTCTGGCTCTTTATTATTCTCACTTCCTGTTCTAAATGTTCACTAACCATGCCCCTAATAAAAGGTTCTAGAATTTTGCCAGTAATTTAAGTCAAGTTTACTGTAAAATTAGAATAAAATTTGCTTCCGGTGTGAAAGCAACAGTCTTTCAAAGATCACTGACAGTGGAACAGCAATCAAATGCACCAAGTACTCTGTATACCCTGGGATGTCATTCATTTGTGCCAGTCAATCTTAACAGGCAACTAGGTGGCACAGGGGATACAGTGCTGGACTTGGAGGCAAACTCATCTCACTGAGTTCATCCAGCCTCACTTACTAGCTGTGTAACCCTGGGGATGTCACTTACTCCTGTTTGCCTAGGTTTCCTCATTTGTAAAATGAGCTGGAGAAGGAAATGGCAAACCACTCCAGTATCTCTGCCAAGAAAACCCTAAATGTGGTCACAGAGTCAGACACAAATGAAAATGACTGATCAACAAAAATTTGAACTTATCAATGGAAACTAGGTGTTCTCCTGCCATCTCTCAACCTATCATGAGTGTCATTTCCCTATTAAACATTTTTGTTTTGTCCTTTCTGGTCCAAATATCCCTCTTCTGAGATTCTTCCTCTCTCTCTAATCCTTCTTCTCATCACCAATTCTTCTACCTTGCCTGCTTCTATCATACATCTAAGGCATGACCCAGAACCTCCCAAAATTTATCCAACCAGATAACAACTACCCAATTCTGTTGATACTCATGGCAAAACTGATTCTGCTAGAAAGTATCTAGAAAGCACTGCTAAAGATTATGAAGTATTTATGGGTAGCCAGGTGGCTCAAAGGATACAGCAATGACCCTGGAGTCAGGAAGATTCACCTTTGTGAGTTAAAGTCTGGCCTCAGATACTTGCTAGCTGTGTGACCCTGGGCAAGTCATTTACCCCTGTTTGCCTCAGTTTCCTCATCTATAAAATGAGCTAGAAAAAAATGGCAAACCACTCTAGTATGTTCCAAGAAAACCCCAAATGGGGTCACGAAGAGTCAGACACAACTGAAAAACAGCTGAACAACATGAAGTCTTGATCAAGAAACGTAAGATTTGTGGAGCAGAGGTGATGATGTCATCTGCTGACTGATGACAAAGGCTTTAGCAGAGAAAGGCAGATTTGGAAAGTGAACCACAAGCTAAAAAGATGGTGGGAAAGCACAGAATTTGTTGGTATCATTTCAGTGAGTCGTGGCTTTAATACCAATCCTTCAGCAGGGAGTGGGCAGCCAGGACTTGTCTCTTCTTCCTGTAACCCTCAGTAGATGCTCTCTTACCTCGGGGATCCACATCATCACACCTGAACAAAAAGCAGCTCCTTACTCCTCAGAAGACTCTGTTCTCTCCTGTTCAGTAAGAACTTTCTATTACTTAGCTTCGAGTGTCCAGTGGCCCTTTTCCTTCCCTATCCCTTCTATGTCACCTTCTTCTCCCTTCTGACCTCCAGAAACAGGTCAGAATTTCCCTCTGTCTCTCTTCAAATCTTTTTTCTGGGGAACACTTCACTTTACCTGATAACCTGAAAAATAGGGCAGTGTTCTTCAAGCATCTGTGTCTTTTCTCCTAAGACCATCACCAGCCTATGTTCTAATGCATAGATAACAATACTTTGTTTAGTCATTTCAGTCATGTCTGACTCTTCATGACCCCATTTGGGGTTTTCTTGGCAATGACACTAGAACAGTTTGCCATTTCCTTCTCCAGTTCATTTTACAGATGAGGAAACTGAGGCAAACAGGGTTAAGTGACTTGCCCAGGATCACACAGCTAGTGTCTGAGGCCAAATATGAACTCAGGTCTTCCTGACTCTGGGCCCAGCACTCTATCCACTGCAATGGTCAGACCATATCCGTGCTACTGTGTTCGGTAAAAGGCCCCACAATCTGAGAGGAACAATTCAAAACTGGGAATTTACCCAGATGGTAAAGAGACTCAAACCCTCCTTGGATGAGGAACAGTTGAAGGAAGTAGAAAGATTTAGCCTGGAAAAAAGAAGCCCTTGGGGAGAGGGAGGAAATGTGATAGCTGTTTTCAGTTATTTGAAAACCTGTCATGTGGAAGAGGGATTATGTTCTTTCTGTTTGGCTCAAGTGGATAAAACTAAAACCAAAGGGTGGAAATTGCAGGAAGACAGATTTTGATTCAACGTAAGGAAGTTACTAACAATCAAAGTTGCCCAGAAATGGAATGGCCTACCTTGGGAGGTATAATGAGCTCCTCATCACAGAAAGCATTCAAGTGGAGGCTGACAGTTTAGGGATTTTGTAGAAGGGATTCTTACATGGAATGGGAGGCTGTACCTCTAATCTCCCTTTGAACTCTAAAATTCTGATTCTATAATTAAATGCTCCCTCTTTTTCTCAAACCAAGCCAAAGACAGATGTTAAGCTCTAGCTCTATTGTGAAGGGACAGCATTCATGGCAGTTATGGCTGTGAACCAGACATTAGAAAAAAAAAAGTATGGAGATATTTCTACCCCATATCCCCCAGCCATCCTTTTTACACAAGAATGAGGCTCACATTTCAACTATGAACACCAATTAAAAAGACTGAGAAATAGCTTTGTTTAGTTAGTAAGCTTTGACAAACTGAGGCCCTTTGAAATGAGAGACACTATAAATAGAAATCAGCACACCCACATATATATTCTTTTTATGAATAGCTAATAAAAAGTGTTGAGGGGATATTCTAATCTTGTTAACAATGGAACAATGATCTGAGTGATTCTGTGACCCTGACATGTGTTTCTAGACAAGCATGTCATGCTCTTTGTTACATCTGTTTAAAGTCACCTAAGGACCCTGGCAGCTGGTCCCTCACCCTGGAGTGAATCAATCTAGATCACTGCTATGTATTTGTGATCCTGCTTCTACAACCTTTCTCTGGAGATGAAGAATTCTTGGTTGTCCCCCGTGTAACTGGATCTGGAACTCTAAAACACATATACGCATATCTGTAAACTTGTAAGCTTAGAATTTGGTTGAAATTTAAGCCTAAAGGATAGTCTTAGCAACCTGAAAACAAAAGCAAGGAGACTTACTTGAGGGGGACCCTGACAAACACAGTCCATGAATGCAATGGTTTTTGTCAATTTGCCTTAGCGCACCATAGGTTATGGGATTTTTAGTCATGCATCTTCTATTAAAGAAGTGGACACCCTTGGGTTAACTAGCAGCTCTCCAGAGTTTGTCTATGAATGCTATTTCATGCACTAAATGACTTTAGAGAATTGATTTCCTTTTAAAAAATTATGAATCTAGCCATTTCAGTACGATAGAAGAGCTTTTGTGGGCAGTTATTTGACAGCATGGTGAGTTACACACATAATCTACAGAAAAGTAAAAATAATCATCTGAGTAACAAATCCTCCCGTTAGCTAGATGTCTGTGATTCTCATTCATGTTGGATGCTGCAGTTATAAACATATCCTATCATGTATCCATAACTATCTGGTAATCCATGTTCTTTCTGAAGTTTGATTCCCAGGAAGATGAGAAATTACTTCAGGCATCAGAGAAGTTTCATGTTGAATGTGCCCTGAAATTTCCAAAACGACAATGCCTTACTACCGTAACCAACTTAAGTGGGAAAACAGTCTTTATCACACGTTATCTCAAGCCTTTAAACCCACCCCAGGAGCTCCTAGATATGAACCCCAATAATCCACAAGCAACAGCAGTAAGTATTTAATTCCTAAATAATTTCCTTGTTAAACGAGAATATGACATTTTAATTTCACTTAAAACGACAACCATTTTAAGAAATTTTTGTGTTCAGAGGGTATGGTCTTTAGAACCAAAAGGATATACTCATTCAGGGGGATCTTAAGAGTTATCACAAAGAAGACCCTAACTTGACAGAAATCAAGGGGAATTTTTAGTTCTATTTTTACACTATTCCATCAAGCATAAAATCATAGCACAAGAAGGGGACTTAGAAGTCATCTGATACAACTTTTGTGCAAGGAATGAGTCTTCTTTCATCATTCCTGATAAGTTATCCTGATAATGCTCATATATGTCGGCCAGCATAGGAGCTCCCTTCACAAGGAAGCCCTTCCTACTCTGTCAAGGAGTCCTTCATTAGGGAGAGCTGAAATCGTCTACCATTCATTCTAATTCTTCCCTCTGGAGCCAAGCATGTTAAGTATATAATATTAAAGTCCTATCCCAAGTTCCAAGACATCTTAGCCAGAGTTTCAGAGTTCAAATGGACCAAAAGCAATTTGTCCAAAGTTTACTTGTTTGGAATAGGAAAAAGTGGGCCATGTTTTAGCCCCCAGCTCTGGGATAAATTGACTTGTGGTAACTTCAGCAAGTCACTTATTGCTCTAGGGTTCCTCCCTTGTGAACTGAGGAGGATGGACTAGGCTCTTAACCTTGTTTTGGTTTTATGAATACTTCCAACCTATAACCACTCTTGTGAGGTGGATGGCATGAGGCAGATGCAGCTACCTAGCTAATCAAAATAACAACTCATTAACACAGAGTCTCAGAATCTCATAGCCAAAAAGGACATCAGAGGACATCGAGCCTTACATGTAACCTTTCAAGAATCTTTTCTACATCATATTTTTCTATGTTCTGTCCTCTGGAGCTAACAGATCTAAGCTTTCTCCCATACGCAATCTCTTCAGATATTTGAAAACAGCTACATCCCCAGATCTTGTCTGTCTGGGCCTAATAATCCCCATGTCTTCTGACCAGCCTTCTTGGGGCATGGACTCAAGATGATTTCTATCATGGGTGTCCTCTCATGAGTACCCTATCTTATGGACATGCTCCATCCAGGGTGTCAATATTCTCCTGAAAATATAGTATCTAGAATTGAATATGCCCTTTGAGGCCTGACAGAACAGGGAATAATAGGACTTTCACTTCCCTCAGTCTGACAATATGCAGCCTAGCATAATTGGCTTTTTTGGTGGCTATGTTACAATGTTTATTCATATAGAGTTTACAGGCCACTAAAACTCAATTTTTTTTCCCACATGAACTCTTCTCTAGCCATATCACCCTAAAATGACCTGCCCAAATTATGTCTTGCTTAAAGGTAGAGTAAATGACTATATACAGAACCACAAGTGGTTAAAGCCCCTGGGCCACACCACAGGTGAGTTTCCTTATCCCTGGAAAATACAGCAATCTCCTGATATCCTAGAGTGGCCTCTCTCTCCTCACCCCACCATGACTTACCCTAGCTGCAAAAATTACAAACTATTGCTCTGACTCATGGCTGTAGTTTTAAGTAAAGCTTCCTAAAAGGATACACAGGATCATGAGACAACCACATGAGTGGTGTCATCACCACCGACTCCAGTGCTCCCAAATCTGATCTGTGCAGCGTACTTTTCTAAGCAGGAGGTACTTGCTCATCATTATTCAGTACAATGACCCAAATCTGAGTCCTCATCTTAACTGAGACTTTTAACCTAGAGGGGTCTTTCTCACTGGTGAATGGGTGTTAGCACTTACTCAATAAATTCATATCATGCCCTTCTCTTGCCAGGCCTGTGACAAAAAGGAACGGGAACCTGGAGTGGAACTTGACACTTAGATCGCTACAGAGTCATAAAGACTGCTCTTAACACATCCCTTTGTCTCATCTTTATTAACACGACTTTTTTGAACCCAAGGGCTTTCAAAGTTTCTCTCTCAATTTTCATCTTATTAGCTATGAGTCATTGTTTTAGTCTGTCAATAACTTTCTTAGATCTTGCCTCTGTCAGGTAACATGTTACCTGTCTCACTCGGCGTTGTCATTTGCTAATTTAATAAGGAAGGAGGAATCTATAAAATCGGTCAACGGACTTTAACATTGATTTATAAATTTGTAGCAAAATTGTAGATGCTATTACTAAAAGGATGGTTGATAAATATCCAGGAAAGGAAGCATTGATGACAAAGAACCAGAATGGTTTAATCAAAAACAAATCATGCCAGACTAATTTCATTTCATTTTTTGACATTGTCAAAACTGGTAGATCAGGGTAATGCTGTAGATAAATTTTATTTCAATTTTAGCAAAGACTTTAATGAAAACTGTTGCTCTATCATTGGAGATAAGGTGGAGAGATATGTGTTAGCAATACTATGGTTTGGGTGATTTGGAGTTTGTTGAATGACTGAATAAAAAATGTTATTAATGGTTTGATATCAACCATGGAATGTCAGAGGAATAAATAGTTGGTCCAATGCTATTTAATATCTTTACCAATTACTTGGATAAAGGCATAGATAGTAGCCCTATCTAAGCTGCATATAACAGAAAGTTTTTAAAAAAGCTAGTTAACCTATTAGATGGCAGAGTTGGGCTCCAAAAAGATTTCAATAGTCCATAACTTTGGACCAAATCTAATAAGATTAAATTCAGTAAGGATAAGGACATTAAGTCTTACCTGAGTTCAGAAACTCAGCTTCAGAAGAACTAGATTAGGGAAGTGTGACAAAACAGCAGCTAGTTTAAGAAAGATAAGGGGGCTTGAGTTGACTGGAAGTTCAAAAGGAGTTAAACAGATCTATTGCACTGGCAGTAAAAGACAGCACGGCATAGAAGATAGAGAGCTGGCCTCAGAGTTCTGGATTCAAGTCTTGTCTCTGACATATAATGGCTGTGAGACTCTGGATAAGTCATTTAACTTCTCAGGGCCACATGTAACTCTATAAAACTATAAATTGAAGAGAAGGTATTAATCTGCATTGATAGAGGAGTTTCCTCACCAGAACTTTCCTGTACTAGTGAAATTACCAGTCCAATGTTCTTCCCCCACTCCCACCCCCCCAAAAGAAAGGCAGAAAAGGAATCCAAGAAATAGTCATTTTATTTGGCATTTGTTTAAACAAAAAAACAAAAAAAGCAGCCCAAAAAAGCTAATGGAATCTTGGGATAAATTTAGGATTAGGAAGGTGATAGCTCCCCTATCGTCTTCCTTGAAGCATACAGACATTTAGTACTGAATTTAGTCCATATTTTAGGAAGGATGTTGATGACCTGGAGAACCTCCAAAGTGGAGCAGCCAGGATGGTGAAGAGTTTTGAGGTCCTGCCATATAAGGATCAATTAAGGGAACTGGCAATATTTTAGCCTGGCAAAGAAGACTTAGGAAGAATATGGTGGCTGTCTCGGCTTACATGAAAGGCCATCTTCTGTCGGAGTTAGATTTGTTCTGCTTAGGCCTAAAGAGAATAACTAGGAGATGGCTAGGAGAAGGGATGGCTCAGCAGAAGATGAAATGACTGTAGTCAGAGGACTTGGGTTCAGATCCTGTCTCTGATGTTTATTGCTGATATGACCTTGAGCAAGTACCTTGACCTTGCTAGGTGTCATTGTCCTCATCTTAAAATAAGGACGTTGGAATAGATAGTCTCTGATCAACTCTAGAGCCTTGATTCCATAATCCTAGGTTGCAAAAAGACAGATTTAGGCTGGACATAAGGGAACACTTCTAATATTTAGAGTTCCTTCCAAAAATGGAAGGGTTGCTCCGGGAGGAAGTGGGCACCCCCACTGACCATAAAAGAAGTGCAAATAAGATACAAATGGGGTTCAGAAAAGGAAAAGATCACTTCCAACTGGGGTAAAGAAGGCTTCCTGAAGTAAGTGGCATTTTTTTAAAGAGCAGGTTGGAATTCAAGTATAGCATGGCAGGCTTTGCCAATGCTTTGCTGAAGTCTAGATACTCTGATTTTAGATACACAATGTGTACAGCATTTCTATAGGGGTAGTGTAACTCTTGGAGTCAGGCAGGACCTGGGTTCAAATCCTGCCTCTAACTCTTACTAACAAACCCTAGGTGAATCTCCTTACGCCTGTCTCCTCATCTGTAAAATGGGAATAATACAACTTTAATACCTGTCTCAGAAGCAATGTAGAGTCCAGAAAGCTAGCCTTGGGGTCAGGGAAACCTGGGTTCAAGTCCTGCCTCTGGAAATCCCCTAACTTCTCAATGTGCCCTAAGAAACTTCAAAGCCTCTAAACTGTAAAGATTTCAATATGCATTGGTATGCTCATTTCCACTTCCAAATCTCCTCTTTTGTCAGACACCTTTCTCAACCCCTCTTAATTCCAGTGGCTTCCTTCTTTTAATGATTTCCTATTTGTCCTGTATGTAGCTTTATCTGTTCACTCCTTGAGGGCAGGGACTGTCTTTTGCCTCTTTTTGCATCCACAGCCCTTAGCTCAGTGCCTGGCGCATGGTAGGCACTTAATAAATGTTTAATGATTGAGTGATTCTCACAATCCTGTCTCCATCTCTGCATTTGCTCCGTCTGTCCTCTCTGCCTGGAAGGCACTCTCTCCCTAGCTCCAGCTCAGAGTTCCTGCTCTTCCTAAAAAATGAAGAGCAAGTAACCTCTTCTTCATGATGTCTCTACTCCTGATTCCTCTCCCTCTGTTACTAATACCATGCCTCCAAAAGTACTTTGAAGTGACATAGTGTCCTGGATCCAGGCAAAATAAAGGGAAAGTTCTCCTATCAGAACCTACAGTGGTCCCGGGGTCAGACTCCACGGCTTCAGTGGGAAGGAAATGAGGAGACTGAGACCTGAGGTCAGAACACAGACAACATGATTTGGATGTGGTCAAGAAATGATATGGAGGACTGACTCTAGACAAAATTTAAGGTGAAAGCTCACCTGTCAGAACCCAGAGTGGTTCCAGGGTCAGACTCCAAGGTTCTAGTGGGAGGGGGATGAAGGGAATAGGATAGTAGCCAAAGTGCAGGAAGCATGGTTCGGGAATGGTTTATCTGGCATAAAGTTCGCCCAACACAAAATACTCACACTTGCTGTCATTCCATAGGAGCTGGTGGCCAGATACGTGGCTTTGATTCCTTTTTTGCCTGACAGTGTTTCATTCACTGGGGTCTGTGATTTATGGAGCACATCAGATGTAAGTCATGACAATTTTTCATTCTTCCTCAGATATTTATTATTTCAAGCTTAACTGTTACCTAGACTTCACTAAGATGACATAAAATGTTTATTAAGCACCTACCAATGAGAAGAAGAAGAATAACAGCTAGCATTTATTTTGCACTTTAAGGCTTGCAAAGTAATTTACAAATTTAATCTTATTTGATCTTCACAACTCTGGAAGGCAAGTGTGATTGTCCCAATTTTACAGATGAGGAAACTGAGGCGGACAGAGGTCAAGAGACTTGCGCAGGGTCGCACAGGCAGTGTCTGAGGTTAAATTAGAACTTGGGTCTTCCTGACCATAGATTAAACACTCCATCTATCCACTGTGCCTTCTAGCAACCTAGTGTCCTGCAGCATGCTCTGAGCCTAACTCGGCTCTGTCCATTGATATAGGAACCTACAGAGCATTAAATACTCCCTAGAAGCCTATGTAGGCAGAGCCCTTTCATCTTTTTTCCAACCCTCTGTTCTTCAGTTTCATAACCATCTGTCCTCCTTGTCCTTCTTAATTGCCCATTAACAAACCCATCCTTCACTGAGCTTAGAAATTATTAGGAAGCCCTTCAACCTCTTGCTACCCACCGATCATTATTAGACTTCCTCAGTGGTCTTGTACCCTACCCTTTGTTCCAGCTGGCACTGAAACTGGGCCAGCTCTTCCTTAGGTGTTCTCAAGATCAAGCATCCGTGTAAGTATGCAGGTTTCATCAGACAGAATTTCTACTGCCTATTCACTGCATTTAATGTATTTCCCTTAAAAAATAAAATAACACCCCCAAAAAACCTGTATCTCCCACAATCTCCTATCATTCAGGTGCCATCTCAATATACAATTCCTTATTGGATAAAAACCAGAGTCTAAGAATAAAGGTATTTAAATGAATTCATTAAATTATTACATAAAATGTTTTGACAACATCTAGATTGGTAATTTTAGAGATAGCCAGGTTTTTTTTTTCATCTAAAACATTTTCAAAGCGTGTATTTTTTCTCAGGGTAGAATTTAACATATTAGGCTTGTCTTTTTCCCCATCTATTTGCAGTAATCACATATGCATTCTGCCCATCAGTACCATCATCCATATTACTGGGGTATTCCATGCACAACTTAAGTGATTTATTTGTTGTGTGTTAAACTGGATGTCAGCTTTTCATTGAGGATTTTTATATTAAGGCATATCCGCTAAAGGCAATTTTTTAAAAAAATATGACATGTTGAAAGTGAATAAGTGCTTGCCAAAATGACTAAGCTGCCAATCTATTTAGCAAAATATGTCTTTCTTTATTAGCAATTTCTTGATCTTCTGGCGGGAGATGAAGAAGAGCATGCGGTGTTGTTGTGTAATTATTTTCTGGCCCTGGGTAAAAAAGCCTGGCTTGTGATGGGCAGTGCTATTCCTGAGGTAAGGTCATTTGTATTTCCCAGTCACGGAAGTCATACAGTTGGAGCCTTCCTTTTATGAAATGCTGAACTCTAAAATATCCCCAGTAGTAGTCAAGGTTGAAATTTGATTTAATAGATCTGATCATGGACAGACTTATCTCCTATAAATGTACAGAGTGGCTTATTGGAAAATGGAGAAACGGCCTGTGGTTGGACGAGGGATGACAGACTGTGCCTTACTTGGATGGAGAAGGAAGTGGCAAACCGCCCTATTATCTTTGCCAAGAAAACCCCGAACAGGGTCACAAAAAGTCAGACGCAACTGAAACGACACAACAACATCCTTACTCGGAGCACACCACATACCTGGGAACTGTGATGAATGTTATGGTTACAGAAAAAGTTGCAGAGGGTTCAGTCATTACTGGTGGCTGCTTTCCCAGCTCATTTCACCCATCCTTAGTGCCAGCACACCTTATACCACTATTTTAAAATGAACATCCTTGACCAATTAATTATCCTTAGGAAGTGAATGATGTGATAGCTTAGGAGCAGTTGATGATATTAGCACGTGGAAGCCCCATTATGTCTAATTATTAATCATCATCAGTACTATTCAGTGTGCTCACACAGATGACATAGAATTCCCCAGGTTCTAAGAATTTAATTTGTATTGTTGACATAATTTTTGCATAAAAGTCAGGAGAGGTTTCCTCTTAAATCAGAGGAAAGATTAGTAGTTATATAAGACAGCCATTAGTAACATATCAACAGTCATGCCAGAGGTGAGTGCCAACTAGGCACTGGAACCAAGACACTGGACAAAATTGTAAAAATTTGTCTTACTCTCCAGAACTGGTTAATGACAGGGTCAAGATTAAAAAGCAAAGTCAAAGCAGGTTTATTGACCTAGATGGTTAGTGGTAAGTGGAAGGAATAGATGTCACAGTGAAGACAAAAAAGAGGTTTAGTTCTTTCTACACCCCCTCAGTGACCTATTAGCTCCATCATCTCTGTGCAGATGACCTACAGATTCATATATCCAGTACTGGTCCTCCTCTGAGCTTTAGTCCCACATTACTGACTGCCTATTGGACATTTCCAACTGGAAGTCCTAGAGACATTCAGTGTCAACACATCCAAAATAGAACTTATCATCCCCACCCTAAGCCCTTCCAAACCTTTCTACTTCAGTCAAAGGGATCACTGTTCTTTGAGGTCCTCAGGTTAAGAACTTTAACATCACCTCCATCTACTCTCTTTCACCCCACTTACAGGATCAATTGCCACATCTTGCAATTTTTATCTCCACAATATCACTAGCATCTTAACCCTTCTCTCCACTCAAACATCTACCACTTTGGTTCAGACCTTCATCACCTCTCATGTTGATTGTTGCAATATCGTCCTTATCGATCTTTCCACCCAAATCTCTCCCTCCCCATCTATCCTCCACATAGATGCCAAAGTGATTTTTCCTTAAGCACAGATGTGATCCTGTCATCTCCCTACTTAACAAACTCAAGTGACTTCCTATTGACTAGGATAAAATATAAATTCCGCTGTTTGGCTTTTAAAATCCTTCACAACATGGCCCAAAACTGCCTTTCTAGTCTCTCTCTATGTTACCCTCCTTCCCATATTTAGTCCAACCAAATTGGCTTTCTTCCTGTTTGACACTCCATAGCCTTTGCATTGGCTATCCCACCTGCCTGGATTGGGCATACACACATCAAGATATCACCCATCACACACTATTTTACCCAACATTATGATGTCATTGGTACTCTTCAAAAACAAAGGACAAACAACAACTATATTAAGAATCTATTACATGTCAAACTCTAGGCTAGAAGCTGGGGAGGATAAAAAGTTGAGATAGAACATAATACCTGCCCTCTGGAGCTTAGAGTCTAACTGAGTAAAAATCACATATCATACTATAACAGAAAAATACAATTATTTTAGGGAGGGACAAAGTACTATACAGGTTCTGAAGATAGGCCATAACCTACAACTAAAATGTGAATGAACAAAAGGCTTAACCCTCCCTGTAGCTTCAAAGATTTAAAGCTGGAAAGAACCATGATGAACCATAACTGCAGGAAGAACCATAACCATAAGGTCATCTAGTCTAACCACTTTATTTTTTATAGATAGGGCAAATGAGGCTCAGAGAGTTTAAGTTACTTCCCTGTGGCAACATAGGGAGTAAATGGTGGAGCAAGACTTTGAATCCATATGCTTTCAAATCCTGCACTTTTTCCATTACCCGAGTGATGTTAAACGTAAATAGAAATGGATTCCTTTGGGCAGTATGCTGATTTGGCAAACCATAAATTAAAATTAGTTTTGTTGTATTTTTATTATTTGGTTAAATATTTCCCAGTGACATTTTAATCTGGTTCAGTACCTACGTCAGCCTGGCCTCTGTACTACGCCATATTGCTTCTTGAGTCACTTCATTTTAAGGTTGCTGATTAGAGTATATAGGGAAAGGACAGAGATTTGTTGAGCAAAAAGGCAGTCCCTGTGATTCCCATCTCCTTCTACTCCATCACCTATCCCAACAATGTTTACTGACCTTCCCCCTAGTGTAAATAGATTTTTTCAGCAATTTGACACCTTACTTCTCAAAAGCTGGCAACTTCTGATCTAAGCTTTGTACATCTGTTCTAAGTTAGGAAGAAATTAGAGCTACTGTGTTCACAGATGCTAAAATTGGAAAAAATACAGAGAAGAATCACACAGCCCCTGCCCAAAGCTGACACCCAAATTTGCAAAGCATTCCATATTTTCGAACTGTTCATGTTGGTGGAAGTTAGTCAAACGCAGAATAACACAAAATTAAAACATGAAATTTAGGGTTTGGAGGTAGAGGTCTCATAGGATTGCTTTGTCCTAGGATTTTATGGGACGATCTTCTTTGGAAAGTCCATTCAATATTATTTAGAAAAGATATCTCTTAGCATGTTCACTAGTATTTGACACAGTTGTTAAGACATACTAATGTAAAATCTTCTGTGGGAATAAAGTATTCATCCATGGAATAGTTGAGTATTTGAGGGCATCATGGTAACATATAAAGCCATGGACATGGCTACTGGTCATTTGGAGGAAGTCTTCCTTCCCAGTGACGATTTTACTCACAGTTGAGATTACTATTTAATCTGTTTGTCTTGCTGACAAAATACCCCCAGTGTTAGCATTAGAGCACACTGTTATCTCTTTTAAGCTTAAGTTAAGGATTAATAGCTGTTCAGGCTACATAGAGCTTTATGGTATATAAAACCCTTTCCCCAAACAACAGCCTTTTGAAGCAGACAGTGCAAATATGGCTTTGCTGCTACGGAAAGGTCCATTTTATTGTTGAGTAGATCTGCATTCTTCTGCTGTTGCAGGTTGAAATCTATTAATAGATTCTTTTTTTAAAAAAGTCACCCAGAAATTTGCTTTGTGATGTGATGAGATGAGGCCCTTAACTGGGCCAATCCCTCAGAAGATAAATACAGTTTATCTTGGGATCCATGTCTAAAACCTTTCATGTTTAGTAAAACTTGCCAGAGCTTACATTCTAGTAGTAAAACCTTCAAGTGTCCAGAATCACCACTACTAATGATAAAGTGATAAAGGAGGCCTATATTGATGGAATGTAAGCATTATAATCCAAATCTTCCAGATAAGGAAATAAGGCAGAGACTCAAATCCTGTTCCTTTAACTCCTGAGCCCACTGGTTTTTCAGTTGCACTATAAAAATAAACAGGGCAGCGTGGCTAATGTTCCTTGGACAGAATTTTGTCCTTGGGCAACTGAATTTATGGTTTTAATCAGCTTCAACCTAAAACTTCAAATGTATTCACTATGTGATTTTAGAAATACTAATTTATGATTTAAAGTAATAATCTAACAATGCTAAACTCCAACGAGTGCTGAGGACTACTTACGTATAAGCTCAAAAATCATCCAGGTTTTAATAACTACTTACTTTTCCTCCAGGGTCCAACTGCCTATGTGCTAACTTGGGAACAAAGCCAATATTTGATATGGAATCCCTGTAGTGGACGCTTTTATGGACAGTTTGATACATTTTGTCCTTTAAAAAGTGTGGGCTGCTTAATAAGTCCTGACAATGTAAGTGATCCCCAGTTCCTTTTATATAGAGACCATTGCTTTCTTTTTTCCACGTAATATTTCAACAATATTGTACATTATTGACTTGTTATATGTAAATCGTCTTTTCTAATAATCACTTATGATGGCAAATTAACTTTATACCTTTTGCTTAATTTCACCTTCCTTAGTAAATGATTGTTGATTGACAGGTTGATCCTTGAATTCATCTCCCTTGTCAAGTTTGAAGAATTGGTGAAGACACCAAGTAGTGTCTCTATTTGGGGGGAAAAACCTGATGGTAATGCAAATATGAGGTCTGTCCAGTCAGGAACTAGTCTTATTTCTTTCCATAATTATGTAGTAAAGCCCCCAGAAGTTAATGGTACATTCTCCTTAGGTCAGTTTGACAGTTATCTTACAATTATGCATAGTATTGTCTCTCTTCTGACAAAAGAAATAAACAAGAATGAATTTTAATATTGTACATGTTCTAAATAAATGTTCTGAAGAGACTAGCCCCACCCCCATGTAGTTATTAACTATCTGCTAATGTATTTCAATTGGTTCTTTAGATTTGGTTTAATATTCAACGGTATGATTCTCCAATGAGGATAAATTTTGACATCACCAAACCCAAACTATGGAAATCTTTTTTTTCAAGAAGTCTTCCATATCCAGGGCTCTCAAGTGTTCAGGTATTTATATTATCTTTGTTGTGTGGGGATTAAAATTGTCCAATCTGCAAGAAAAACCACTGAGGCAGAACTCTGAGTCAATGGCACTTTATTAAAGAGTCCATGGTCCCCTCCAAAGAAGTGGACCCTAGCCCTTGGTCCCCAAGACCTTGTTTTTTATAGGGTTTGATACCCAAATATGCAAAACACACATGGCAAAACCCAGAATCTCATTGGTTTATAGACCTTGCTCTTGAGGACCAAAAATGATGTATCAGCAGGGGGGAGGGGGTGTCACAGGTTGGGTGAAGCACAGGGTATCTCTACTGACTAAGTGGTCATAACATGGTCATAAGATTGTTACCTGCCCACACATTGGACAAGAGAAAATGATCCAGAGAAACAAAAATAAGTTGGGAGACTTTCCAAAGAATCAAGGAATCCCACTTGTGCTGGGTTTGGACACGGAATTTGAGCAAGACAGGATGGAAATATCTTCGTCAGCATTCTTGTGGTTGCACAAGTAAGCTTCATAACTTGGTAAACAAGTAGGGAACATTAAAGTTTGAAGCCCATTATAAAGGCCTACTATAGGAACCTATCTTATCTAATTTTCCCTGTAAGATTTATGTAAAATATAAAACTAATTAATACTGATTGGAATAGAGTAGGAGGCCAAATGAATTGTATGCCAATATACATGTGGAAACATTTCAAAGAGAACACGGAATGATTTTAATAGACACAACTTTTCAATACTTATTTTGCACAAATAGGCAGATATGTTCAAGATATATTTGATCATATCAAAGCTTTTTGAATTCTTCATATCCTTTTCAAATCCTAAAACATTTCTTCTCAGCCTGAAGAATTAATTTACCAACGTACAGACAAAGTTGCTGCAGCAGAACTACAAGACAGGTAATTGTCTCTATAATTTCCTATCCAATTTGGTGGGTAACAACAAATATCCAGTGAGTTGTAGTCTAAATCAATGAGGCAGAGGATTTTTTTGTCCATTTCTAAATAGAACTAGTACCTCTTCCTACTCCATACACACACTGTACATTATTTAGCTGGTGTATATGAACAAATTTGTCACAAATTGTACCTCTGTTAGTGCAGGGTATGTTTTGACCTTAGGACCAGTCCTGAGCATGAAATAAGAATTAAATGGCTCAAGTCCAGACCATCATTCCTTTTCCCTTGATCTTATTAAAAATGACTCACCACAAATTCCTTTCAACCAGGAGTAGATACCAACTGGTAGTCATTTAAGTTCAGTGATGTGAAGATGTGTTATGAATTATGTTTAGACTTTAAATTATGCAATGTTTTATTCAATATTCGCTAGTTAGATATTATGAGTCATAAAACAACATGTTTTGTTCTTTTCTTTTGCTCATATGAAAATCTAGATGATTGAAGACATGCAAAAAAAATTAAAGGGGCTTCCTACTTCTTTTCGAAAATGTCAGGGCCGGGACGGGAGGGAGAAAGAGTGCTTTATATAACAATTACAGAAGTTAGTGATTTCTTTATTGGTCTAATAGGACCCTCTCAAGGAAGTACCTAAGTTTGGTCCTGACTGTTCAAATTACTTCTCTTCATCTATATGAGGTTGGACAAGATAATCTCTAAAGCCCTTTCCAAGCTAACATTCTGTGATACACATATTCTAAATTCTATAAACATCTGTCTCCAAATGACAACCAAGATGCATGTTCTAATTCCTTAAGTCTTGGTAAGAATATCAGAGTGGAAAGAACAGTGGATAGAAGTCAGGAGAGATGAGGTTTATATCCTAGCTTTGCCATTCACTACCTACTTATCTTCAGACATGTCACTTTAGTTCTTTGGAGTCATTTCTTTACCTGTAAAATGGAGGGCTTAGAATGACATCTCAAGTCTCTCACAGTGCTAAATCCTATAACCCTTTAGTTTAATCATGGCCCTTAGAATCAGAATCCCACCATTGGGACTTCAGAAGTCACTTCACCCAACCTATGCCTAAACCACAAATCTACTCCACAACATTCCCTCTCAAAGTCAAGGACAGAAAAGAAAAAAAAAATCCTCTCTACCAAAATGTTCATAGCAACACAAAGAAAATCTGGAAACAAACTGTGTTCACAAAGACTGAGAGAACATTGAAGAAATTGTATAGAAATGAAAAGAATTATTAGAAGATAAGGGGTTTTGGTAAAGTAAGTAATACTTTAGTAGAGTAAGGAGAGAATTGTAAGGTACAGAGAACTCAAGGAAACATAAGAAAGCTTGCATAAACTGATGCAGAGTAAAGAAATCAAAATCAAAGAAACAGTACATACGAGTTATTCATAACAATGCAAATAAATATAATACTAAGAAGTAACAAAAATCAGGTCAAATAAAATAGACAAATATAAAAGTTAAAACACACACCCTTCCTTTCTGTTAAATGTAAGGTGCTATGATGTCCCAGTCCCTCTGTTATATGGCTTTGTTTAACTGATTGTAATGAAAAAATACTGGGGTTAAAAAAAAAGAAAAGAAAAAATACTGGGGTAGGGAGGGGTG
This sequence comes from Trichosurus vulpecula, assembly GCF_011100635.1. Lineage (NCBI taxonomy): Eukaryota > Metazoa > Chordata > Mammalia > Diprotodontia > Phalangeridae > Trichosurus > Trichosurus vulpecula. Next base: position 194,438,302 of record NC_050578.1, on the reverse strand, counting down.
CTTGTTGAGAAGTAACTGATACATCTGTCAAAACAAAATGTACACTCCCCCCCCAAAAAAAAACCAACATTAGTAAGAGACTCTCTAGCATCTGCTTGTACAACTCCAATTAAGAAAGGTTAACCCATTACTAAAAGCACTCATTTGAAACTATATTGTTAAGTGCCTTTTGTGTGGCGGGACACTGTGTTAGCAGCTAGGATACAAAGAAATATGAGGTGAAGTGTACGGTCTAATGGGGAAAAGCTGGTTGTTGTTCACTCGTTTCAGTCGTGTCCAACTCTTCATGACCCCATTTGGGGTTTTCTCAGCAAAAATACTAGAGTAGCTCACCATTTCCTTCTCCAGCTCGTTTTACAGAATAGGAAACTGAAACAAGCAGGGTTAAGTGACTTGCCCAGGGTCACACAGCTAATAAATGTCTGAGGCCAAATTTGAACTCATGTCTTTCTGACTTCAAGCCTACTGCTATATCTGCTGCACCACTTCTTTCAATGAGAGAAAGACAAAGCCACAAATTACAATACACTAAGTATAAAAGGAAAGATCCAGACCAAGGGCTCTAAGAAACTTGAGGAAGGAGAAACATTTTACCTGGGGAGTCAGGGAAGATTGAATGGAAGAAGAGAAATATGAATTTAGTCCTGAAGGAAAAGAAGTATTTCAATAGAAAGAGAAGAGCCATTCCAAATATGGGGAGTGGCATGAATAAAGTCGCTGACATAGAAGAAAAAGAGCAGGGCATGGAGAGTAATCCCGTTAGAAAGAAGCACTGAATCTATGCCAAGAAGCAGCATTAGAAAAGGCTAAGTAAGATTAGACCTAGACAATAAAGGTACTGAAAAGCCAGAAAAAGGAGTCTGTGCTTTTAGTCACTAGGCAATGGGAAGCTACCCGAGTTTTCTTAGTGGAGGAATAACATAATCACAGAGTGGTTCAGAAGAAAAATTATTCGGAGAAGACAGTAATGTGAAGTACAACAATTGGTGGAGAGAGGCTAGACTGGAAGCAAAACCAGTCAGGACTCTATCAAGATACTTAAGCAAGAAGCTTAAATTCCGACAGCTGAGGTGGGAGGGGTGAGGTGGGAGGGGTGAGGAGGAAACAAATGTGAGAAATTGGAGAGGTTGAAGCAATAGGTCTTGGCAACTTATGTGGACATACTGAATGAAGAAAAAGGAAGGGTAAAAGGTCACTCAGAAGTTACAAGAGCCTGGGTGACTGGAAAAATGGTGGTACCACAAACAAGAATAAGGAAGTTAGAAATCAGCAGTGCAATGCTACAGCAATGAGAGAGGAAAAAGAAATTATGGAAATAAGCAAAGGTAAAGAAATAAAATTGTCACTTTTGTAGATGATATGATGGTGTACTTATGGAACCCTGAGTAAATAAAAAAAATTAATTCAAATAATAATTAAAGCTTCAGGATATAACAAATCCATATAAATTATCAAAATTTCTATATAATACCAATAAAACACAGCAGGAAGAGTTGGAAAGAGAAATTCTATTTAAATAAGAGTAAACAAGCCTGTGTGCCAGGCATTGAGCTGTGTTTTATTGACTACAGAAAATATGAACTACTTGGCTGGGAATCTACTTACCAAGATATCCACAAGATGAAAATACCACCCTTTAGAAAAAATAAAGACAGACCTAAATAGAGAAATCTTATCTGTTCATAGTCAGGATGACAATTCTAATAAATTAATTTACCTATTTAATGCCAAACCAAACTACTAAAGAATTACTTTGTAGAAATAGAAAAAAAAAAATAACATTTATATGAAAGTTTAAAAAAAAAAAAAGATCAAGGACCTCAAAGGAAATAATGAAAAAAATAAATGCAAACCAAAGGGCCCTAGCAATACAAGACCTCAAACTATGCTACAAAGAAGTAATTCTCAAAACAATTTTGTACTGGTTAAAAAATAGAGAAATCATCAAGTGGAACCCATTAGGTACAAAATCTGTAAGAATGGTGTTGTTAATCCATTAATACTTAATTATTCTATGACCCTTGGGGCCAATAGCAAGGATTTGTGGTTTCCTCTTTTGTAAAATAGATATGACACATGTACTACATTAATAGGGTAGTTGTGAAGAAAGCTGCTTGTAAATTTTAAAGTGATCTATAAAGTAACTTGATAGTACTAGAAGCACAGCCTACAATCATGTAAGAAAGTAAAGTCAATTAGGCCCCTAAATGTATCTGTTTCTCTTTTTTAAGTTCTATGATTTACCTTACGCTCAATATGAGCAAAAAGTTTCTTGTGAACAGAAATAATTGAAAAACTAAAAACCTAATAATTAAAATTACAAATTATACTTAAAAATTAAAATCTTATGGTCCTCCAGAAAAAAAAATTGGTAGCCTTAAAGCCCTTTCCTTCCCTGTCCCTGAGTCTGGTTATAGAGGATTAGGAAGGTTTAAAACAAAAATCAGAAAAAGACATACTCAAGAATAGTAATCAAATAACTCATTTAGATAGTATACCAGAGTTTCCAAAGCATTTTCTTCACAATCACCCTATGAAATTTTGCCTATAAATTCCCTTGGGCTTTTTCTCTACTAAGTCTGCAATTATGGTATTTACTGTAATCGTACAATTGGTTTGAACCAGTAAGTAAACCAGACTCATATAGTAAGTGAATCCTCTTACACATTTTCATTGTGGCTAGATTACAAGAACAGTCCCCTATAAACCAAACCTTTTTTCAATATGCAGGATTGAAAAAATACTAAAGGAGAAAATCATGGAATGGAGACCACGCCACATGACTCGATGGAATAGATATTGTACTTCTACTCTACGACACTTCCTGCCCTTGCTAGAAAAGAACCAGGGGAAAGATGTAGAAGATGACCATAGAGCAGAACTCCTCCGACAGCTAGGAGATTATAGGGTAAGAGAGAATTCACATGCCCTTTGGAAATGAACGTGTCATTTCCTACTTGAGAGGAAATATTAAGAAAACATAGCACTTTGAAACTGAAAATCAGCTAATCAAGTTTCTTGCACAGATAACTCACTCTCACCCCTACAAGTTTACTTTTACTTATGTGTGTATGCATTGAGCAGAAGAATGGAAATGTAAATTGGGACCATAAATTCTGAATGTTTATCATTAACTTCCTCTGAAACCTAGAAGATATAAAAGGTATTTTATCCACCAAATGGGAGACAAGGGAAATCATTTCTGTCAAAGGATTTCATAAGGAATAACTAACCATTTTAAAATGAAATTCGAGTACTAAGAACAATTAGCTAAATCCCTTTAGATTAAAGTGCACCAACCAATCTTCATGGCAAGCTATTTAGCTATTCAATAGACCCATCATACCTTTTTTTAACTTTCTCTTTTTGGTCTGTTTTTTTTTTCTTTTTAACAACATGACTAATATGGAAATATGTTTTGTATGACTGCACATGTATAACCTCTATCAAATTACTTACCTTCTCAATGAGGAGGGAGAGCAGGAAGGGAATTTGGAACTCAAAAAAAATTTTTAAATGAATGTTAAAAATTGTTTTTACATGTTACTGGGAGGGAAATTTTTTAATTGACCCATCAGACTTAAGTATACATAACTCCTAAATGAACACTCCCCCCCCCACCCTCCCACCAAATTAGGCTGTAGTTTATATATAAAACCCAGAAAGTTACCATAACCAAAAATAAGCCTTGTTGCTTCAGGTGCACCAGCCAAGTGACCTAAAGTTTAGTTTATAAAACCAAACAGTTGTTTATGGGTAAATTTCTTAGAACACTGACTAAAACATCTACCTTTAAGGTTAAATCAATATCCTGGGAAACACTGACATAGTCACAGAGTTAATTCACCTGCTCCCATAAATTAGATTGCTTATATGTTGGCAGTTAAATTCACATAAATCTCAATGTGTAATACACATATACTTTTATGCATAAATAGAAAAGATAAACAAAGGAACTCCAACTCAGCAATTGGGCCAGTTACATGTGGGGACTACGATACATCTACAGGAAAAAATAAAATGAAAATTTTAGGGGAAAAGCTTTTTTATATGACAATTTAAAAAAAAAAACCTTTAATGATTTTATTTTCTCCTCTAGTTCTCCGGATTTCCAATTCATATGGCATTTTCTGAAGTGAAGCCTTTGATAGAGGCTGTATACAGCACTGGAGTTCACAACATTGATATTTCCAATGTTGAATTTGCTTTAGCTGTCTACGTACACGCTTACCCCAAAAACGTGCTCTCCATATGGATCTACGTGGCTTCACTTGTTCGTAACAAATGAATGCTTCAAATTGTGCACTCCATACTTGAGCGTGCCACAGGTAAAATCGAATCAAGGACAGCACTGACCACTTTAGGGAATGAGGGAGTGCATTTTCAGTTGTCAAGAACAGAACAAGTGTGCTTAATTTGAAGTCCATAAAAAAAAAAACACCTGATGGATTTACCTCATTTAGATACTACTGGTTTTATTCCAAAGCTTACAGAGAGAAGTTTTTCTATTTGCAAAAAAAAAAAAAAAGGTATTTTAGGTATGATTTTAAGAAATTTACCAATTACGTAATAGAAGCTCTCCAGACTAGTTGTGTGTGACTTGACACTAAGTAAATTAATTTATTAGACCAGGGCTGTCCAACCTTAGGTTTTTATTGAAACAATAGACAATATATTTTGATTTGCCATTTTAGTGAGAGCTCTGCATTTATGTAAATTTCTATGCTTGTAGGAGGGTTGCATAAATCGCACTGCGGGCAGCATGTGGCCCTCGGGCTGCATTTTGGACAGCCCTGTATTAGACGATAAACATCTTTAAGAAGCATCTTTACATCTTTAAGAATATAGTATGGTATGTGCCCTTTTGTTACTGGTTTTACGTGATTTGACATTAAGTTCATGCTTATGGTACACAGTCTTTAATGCATCATGAAACCAGTTTTATCACAATGGATGTTAAGCATGCCTTTAATGAACTGTTCACTTTTCCAAGTCTATCTTTCATTATAGTTCATAGGTTTTAGTGGAATCTAAATTAAATGAATGTACTTGAAGTATATCTAATTCTATTGGATAAATCACTTAACTTTTTGTGGCATGGCACAAATTTATATTCCAGTATTCCCTTGCCATTTGGGAATTTCTAAAAACTCAAAACAAGTTTATTTCTCAAGATATCAATATATTTATCAGAGTTGATCATTCCCTAATAAGGACAAAACTTCCAAGACCACTGAAAGTTAAAAAAGATTTAGGGTGTTGATATCTGAGTTTGATGAACACACCCAGTTCTCACAGATTCACCTGGAGTTCTTCTGACCATAGTTTTGTTATAGCACTAAATAACAGAGTCTCATAAGCCTTTCTGCAGCCTTCAGTGCTAGTCATCATATTTGTCTCATGCATGGCAAGCATTCTTTCTTCATAGGGATGGGTTTTTTTTTGTTGTTGTTGTTGTGGTTGTTCAACCATTTCAGTCATGTTTGACTCTTCACAGCCCCATTTGGGGCTTTCTTGGCAAAGAGACTAGAGTGGTTGAGTGACAGGTGGACACCAAAAATAAATGAGCGGCCCTGAAAATGCCTCAGCATGCCTTCACTCCAGAGGTGCCAATCCTCCCTGAATGCCCCATATACCTGCTGAAACCTGTGGCTCCAAGAAGCATGCACAACAGCCACACCTCAATAAAACCATCTTGGCAGAAAGGCTAAACCAGGTTGAGGGACACTGACAGGCCTCAAGCCTGTCAGTGAGTTAGGGGGACGTCTACCCCAAGCGTGTGAAGACTTCCCCCAGTGGAATGGGGAGACAAGAACAATTTGTTCTAATGGCCATGGAGGCAGCTGAAGCAGGCACCGTGGAGCACTTAGAACTTGGTCAAACATCAAAGATGCCAAGGTCACCTACTGGATCCTGGGCCATTGACAGTTGTCTTGACTTTTGTCTTGCCACTAGGCTTCAATGACTCTGGAAGAGAGTGAAGCTAACAACTCTGTGCAGCTCTGCCTCACATATCCAATTCACCCACAAGTCAAGGTATCACCTCGTGATGTCATTGGTCCTCTTTGAAAATGAAGCTCAAACAACAACCTCCAGGTCATTTTACAGACGAAGAAAACAAACAGGGTTAAAAGACTTGCCCAGTCACACAGCTATTAAATATCTAAGGCCAAATTTGAACCCATATCTTCCTGACTCAGGGTCTGTCACTCTATCCACTGTGCCACCCAGCTGCCCGTACAGGAATGGTTAGCATCTGTTTTTTGGTTTTTTTCTTTTTTTACTGGTCTTCTTGCTATTCCTCCAACTTCAAGAAGTCTATTTATTCCTTCCTCACTGAAGAGGAATTGATAACAGCCCATCCAGCTGTAAGTCTCTAAAAATCCACTGCTTGTTTTCTGAGCAATTTTGCAGCAATTACTTGTTGCACTTGTCTCATCTTGACTTTTTTTCTCATTTTTAACACATTCTCCTTTATATTTTGGTTTGGATCCTGTTTCATCATGGGCTTGAGTGATCCTTGAAACAGCAGCTATTGAAATACCTATAACAATCAAATTGCTCTCTTAAGAGCTACAATTTTTGCATGTTTCATTGGAGAGAGAAAAGCGAGTTAAAAACACAAGAAGATAGCAAAGAAATTTGTATAGCATGAAATGCAGCACTTAGCTGACAAGGAATTAAAGGTAGGGAAATCAACTCAATCTGGTTTCATCTGGTCAAAAATAAGTGTAAGAACACAATCACTGCTGTCACAAAATGAGACCATATCAAAATTAATGCTTATCCCAAGACACTTGCACACCACTGTATTAACAGAACCAATACTTCAAACAGCTCCTGCACACTGGCAAATTTCAATTTAAGTTAAGAACATAAACACCAAGATAATATTTAAAAATATACCATTGAACTGATACAAAGTGAACTGAGAAGAGCCAGGAATTCACTGTACACAGCAACAGTAATATTGCATAGCAATAATGATCAACTGTGAATGACTTAGCCATTCTCAGCAACACAATGATCCAAGACAATCCTAAAGGACTTATGTTGAAAAATGTTACCTACCTCCAGAGAAAGAACTGTTGGGATCTGAATGCAGATCAAAGCGTACTTTTTTAAACTTCCTTTATTTTTCTCATTTGTGGGGTGTTGTTTTGTTTTGGTCTGTGTTCTGTTTTGCAACATGGGTAATACGGGAATATGTTCTGCATGACTGCATATATGTAATCTGTATCAAAATGTCTGCCTTCTCAAGGAGAGAGGAGGGAAAGGAAAGAGGGAATTTGGAACTCAAAAATTATTTTTAAAAAAAGGTACGTTAAAATTATTTTACAAATAATTGAGAAAAATGAAATAAAACATTTTTAAATACCATTAAGGTACACTGATGAATACATTAAGATATATTAAATACAAAATGATAATATACTTAGCCATAGTCAGAATTCCTGGAGAGACCAAAAAGGTCTAGAGGGAAAAGCAACAAAAACAATTAAAGGAGTGGTAAGCAGGCAAAGAGAGGAAGCTGAAGCGTACATTCAAAGATAGCATTATCATGGAAATGATCTTCCACTTCCAGAGTACTTTTTTAAAAAGAGGAAATAGATTAAATTATGCCAGGTAATAACTGGGTAAACTAGTAGTTCAATATAACGCTAAACTTTCTCAAATGGTTTAGACAGAAAACTAGTCCACTAAAATAATAAAAGTAAAAATATGAAAGAAAACTGACAGGTCATATAGTACAAAACGAAAGCATCAACTCTCAAAATATCCCTAACAAGTGGCCATCCAGCCTCTGAAGAACACCAATCAAAAGGAACTCGTTACCTTCACTCTACCACCAAAGCAACAGATCATTCTACTTTTGCACAGTTCTATTATCCTGAAATCTTTACTGTTATCTTTCAAAATCAACTTCTTTATGCCTTCCAACAACAACAAAAAAAAGATTAACTCTTAATAATTTAATTTGAATGGAGGGCTGGAATTTGAGAGGGAAGAAAAGGTAATAGGCTAAATTGATATCATCCCTTTCTCCAAAATTAGGACATAATACACTTTCCAAAACAAATGACTATAGCAAATCTGGAGCATTAATATGCAATCAGTTATAGTGGACAGTGAACTAGACCTTTTGCTGGGAATTGTCGGCATCAGCATTTTACTATAAAAGTCCTATTCTGCTATACATTACAGCTAATGTAACAGAAATAACTTTGAACTTATAATCAGAGAACCTGAATTTGCATGTCAGCTCAACTACTTATTACCTTTGTGACTTTGATAAATCCTCTTCCTTCTCTAAGTCTCAGAATCCTCATCTTTAAAATAAATGGATGGGACCAAATGATTTTCAGGGTCCCTTCCACTCTAAATTTAAGATCCTTCGAGGGTTAAATTTTGACTGTTGTTGGCCTATTGATATTATTAATAATGTATGATTCTAAACTATTTGACTTTTGACAATCTGACAAAGATAACAAAAGATTACAATAATAATATTGGAGGATTTGTGTAGATACTCACATTTAGGCACTTTTGATGAAGCTGTAAATTGGTCCAACTATTCTGGAAACAAATTTGGAATTATGTAAAAAATATGACTGAAATTTCCATATTTTGACTTAGAAATTCCACTGCTAAATATATATGCCAAAGAAGTCAGGGGCAAAAAGGCCACTAAAATATTTATAGAAACGTTTTTTGTAGTAGCCAATTTTTTTTTAAGTGTCCATCAATTTGGGAATGGCTAAACCAATTGTTAAATATGAATGAAATTTTACTGTGCTGTAAAAAACAATGAGTAGGTTGAATACAGAAAATCATGAGAAGACATGAACTGAGGAAAACATAGAAACATTACAACACAATGACAATACTGTAAATGGAAGGAACAATGGCAAAACAATAGAAAACTGAATGACACAAAGGAAAAGAAAGGTAGAAGAGATGTAAGAAGGCACCGTGCACTATTTCTTTATAGAGGTATGGAGCCATGTTAGACTTTTTTGAGATCCTGGTAAATTCTTCTGAACTATTTTTTCCCCCTTTTTATTCTTTATTGTAAGGGATGACTCTGGGAAAAGGAAGACATACACTGGGATATTTGAATGATGTAAAAACAGAGCAATTGATACAAATGTATTTTCTTAAAAGAATACTTTAAATATTGTATGGGAAATATAACTGATACATATAATGTAAATTTATTAATGCTTTACAATTCAAAAGGATTGTCATAAATCACAATGTTTTTTCAACTATACTGAATTTTATATAAATGATTATATATTTTTTGGTTATTACATATGCTTGGCTTCTCATTTAAATCCAACATTACTTTTGCATATAACCACAAATAAGCAATGTTATAAAAATGAAGGTTCAAAGGAAAAAGCTGTAATTTTCAGATACTTACATGTTAGTATGTGTGCTGAATATTCAATATTCCAATGGAAACCAAAGCCTGCATGCACACACGTGCGCACACCGGCATACACACATACAACACACACACACACACACACACACACACACACACTTCTTTGTTCCATTTCAAAAGTTAACTAGCATTTATTAAATATTTGCTACATGCCAGGCAGTGTGCTAAGTGGTAGAAATACATATACAAGTAAAAAAGAAAGTGCCTGACCTCAAAGAATTTACATTCCATGAGGAGAAAAGAGAAAAGGGAGCTAAAAAGGGAGCTCAGGGAACACTGAGGGGGATAGTGGTTGTTATGGTAATTCACAGAGAAGAGTCAAGAGCAGAGCTCAGACAGCAGTAAAGGATTGAGGCTGGCTGGGCTGGGCTGGACTAGCCATGAATCTAGAGGAGGGCACCATGAGAGCAGAGGTATCTTCCAGAGTGAGAAGGCATGGAGAGTCACGAGTATCCTTGTCAACTTGAATGATATCTCTGTCCCTTTGGCCCCAACCTCTGCTTGGTAAGTTCCTCCCAGAGCCTATGTATAACTCACTGAAACAGTCATTTAACTGTGCTAGACACTGTTTTTGCACTGCTTATTTTCTTTTCTAATCTACATTCAACATTAACTAGCCCTTCAAATTAATAATGGACTTTAGCTCTAATACACTGTACCTGCCTTCACATGCTGTATAGATTAGAAAGGGTCCAAAAAGCACTAGAAAGATAACTGGCCCTTGAAAAAGTTTGGTAGTCCCTCAAAAACCAAAACTTGTCAATTTACTCATTTCCAATGATGCAATGCTACCTCCATTCTACTTCAGCTATACACAGTAATGGTCATACCCTTGACCTTGTTGTCACCCACGAGCATTCCATTTCCATTGTCAAGAACTCTAAAATTCCTTTACCTAACGATATCTTTCATCGTTCCATCATTCCCTCTGTCTTACAACTACTGGCCACCAGCCTTGTTCTTTCACCTTCACCATGACCTGCAAATCCTCCACTACCTCAGTTCTTTCCCAAGACATCATCACCCCTCCACTGGCTACACTCTTCCTTCCTCATCTTGACCCCTTGGTAAACCAGCTCAACACTACACTGCCCTATACGCTCAAATTCCTGGATCCCTTATCCCATCGCCAATCACCCTCTGCCAAGCCCCAACCCTAGATTTTTTCCCACCATCCCCTGCCTTTGCCTATTCAGACTATGTTGAACGAAGCTGGAGAAAAATCACAAAACCATGCTGAGTATACTATGAATTTGGTACAGAATCTCAATAGAGCCCCGACTTCAGCAAGGAAATCCTTTTACAATCCTTGACACATTTCCATTCATCAAGCAGTTGGTGTAACACTGGATAGAGCAATGATCCTGGAGTCAGGAAGACCTAGATTCAAATTCATCCTTACTTCCTAGCTGGGCAAATCACTTAACCCCAGTTTCCTCAATTGAAAAATAGGGAGAATATACCTGCCTTGCAGGGTTATTATGAGGATCAAATTAGCAGTCTGGCATTATATAACTGCATATTCTCTTGCCCTCTCAGAATCACAGCAGCGGTACCAAACCTTGTTCTCCCTATTCATACAACCCCATGGCTCTCTTGCCCCTCATTCTAAGTTGAGAAACACTGAAAAAAAAAATGAGGCCATTCACAAGAGGTCTCTTCATCTCACATCGCTCGGACTACTCCCCCTATTTATCTCTTCTTTCACGCATCTGATATTAAGAGAAGGCCCTTCTGCTTACAAAGGCAAGCCCCTCTATATGCACAGAAGGTCCCATGACATCCCTACTTTTCCAAAAGATTGCCCCTTCTACCATTCTTACTCTCACTAATCTTCAGTCTCTTCCTATCTCCTGGCTGCTTCCTTGCTGCCTAAAAACACATCTATGTGTCTTTCATCATTATTAAAAGAAAAAAAAATCCTCACTTGATATCTGCTGTCATCCAACGTATGTCCTTCCTTTCACGGCTAAACTCCTTGAGAAAGTTATCTACTACTGGTGCTTCCGTTTCTTCTCCTCACTCCTAAAGTCTACAATCTAGCTCTCTCCAAAGTTGCCAGTGATCTCTTTAAGTTACCAAAGGCTTTATTCAACCCTCATCCTTCCAGACCACTCTGCACCCTTTGACACTCCAGCACCCTCTTCTCTCCAGTTTCTGTGAGACCACACTTCTCAGTCTCCTAATCTCCTTTGCTGAATCCTCATCCAGTTTGCAGGTGCTTACAATGGGTATACCATAAAGTTCTATCCCAGGCCTTCTTCCCTTCTCTCCCTATACTATTTTTCTTGATGATTTCATCAGCTCCCACAGATTCAATTATCTCTATGCGATGATTCTCAGACTTATCTGGCCCTAAACTCTCCTGACCTCCAACACATTTTCAACTGCCTATGGAACATCTTGAACTGGTAGACATCTTAAACTCAACCTGTCCAAAACTGGTCTCAGTCTTTCCCCCCCAAACCTTCCCCTCTTCATAACTTCCTGTTACATCTAGGGCACCATGTTCCCAGTCATTCAAGTTTGCAATTTAGATGTCACCCTTGACTTCTTCCTCTCACCTCCCATCTCCAAGCTGTCATCAAGCCCTGTCAATTCTTTCAAGTCTGTATTTGCCCCCTCTTCTCCTCTGACATTTACCACCCCAGTGCAGGTTCTCATCACCTTAGACCTGGACAATTACAACAGCCTTCTGGTTTCCCTGCCCCATTTTCTCTCCCCACCCCGGCCTATCCACCACTTATAAAGCACATTCTGACCATAGCATCCTCCTAGTCAATCATCTCCAGCAGCTCCACATTGCCTCCAGAATCATATATAAAATCATACATGAGCTTTTAAAACCCTCCCTAACCTGGCCCCTTTCTAACTTGTCTTCTTATACCTTACTCCCCCCATCTTTTAATCCAGTGACATTGGCCTCCTTCATATTCACTCCATTCCCATCTTTAGTTATTCAGTTGTTTTTCAGGCACATCCAACTCTTCATGACCCAATTTGAGGTTTTCTTGGCAATGATACTAGAGTGGTGTACCATTTCCTTCTCCAGTGAATTAAGATAAACAGAAGTTAAGCGACTTGTACCTCTGCAGCAGGAAGCAACCCTGGAAAGCCCTATCAATTAATCAACAAATATTTACTAAGCACCCAAGTGCCAGACATTGTGCTAGGTATTGGGGATAAAAAAGTCCCTGTCCTCAAGGAACTTACATTCTATGCAGGGAGACAATGTGTATGTATGAAGATACACAGAATATATACTAAGTTGGGGAGATGCTGGGAGGGAGATAAAAGATTCACGTATATGGTATGAGACTCAAAGAAAACGAAGGATTCTAAGAGGCAGAGTGGAGTATTGAGTACATTCCAAACCTGAAGGCCAGCTAGTAAACAAAGGCATGGACACAAAGTGGAATGTCATTCATGAAGAAAAGCAAAATGTCAAGTATGGATGGACTGTAGGGTACAGATAAAGGAGCAAAATGCAAGGACCTAAAGTTAAAGACCAGATTGCGAAAAGCTGTTTAGATTTTACCCTAGAGACAACAGGGAGCCATTGAATGTTGGGTATGGGAACGACATGGGAAGGCTTATGCTTAAAGAAAATCAGTTGGACAGCTGTATATGGGATGGACTGAAGAAAGGAGAGACATAAGGTAGCTTATACGACAACTGGTTGTTAGAATAGTCCAAGTGAGGTGAAGTCCTGAACAATGGTTTTGAGTACTGAGTCAGATAAAAAAGATGGGGTGATAAAAATGGCAAGATTTGCCAAATACATGGAGAGTGAAGAGAGTTGCAACCAGCAAAAATTCTTAAGTATAGTGGCCCCCATTTCTATCTGAGTTTGACAACAATGACCTAGAGAACCTCACCACCAACAAGAAATCTTTCAATTTGGATTTTGCACATGATATCCTTCATGAAGCTGGCAAATTCCTTTGCCAAGCCATCTCTCCCTATTATGACTTGGTATTGATAGTAACAATCATTTAACAGAGTTCTCCACAGTATTCATCAAAGAATTTTATATGATCTTACTCTATGCCATGTGAAAAAACTAGTAAAACTTTTTCTTACTGAATCAAATGCTCTTTTTGTAATCAAGTCAGACCCTATGAGCTTTTATCTGTCTTAGTCAATTATATGGCTATATAGGCATGACCTGCAGCATAAAATGGGCTTATGAAAGTTTGTCTGTTCTCTGAAATTTTCAAGGATACCCTCAATATATGCATGTTAGGACATGCACAATTTCCTCAACAATGTTGATGAAACTGGTAAGTTTTGACAAAGGCTGAAAGATTATTCTATAGATGTTACAGAAACGATAAAATAAGCAGATGCACTAGTTACTTAAGTCACTTAAAGAGGAGGAATGGAGGAAAAGAAATGCTGTCTTTAATCTTTCCATCCTTTTGGAATCTTGCCATTTGAGATTATCTTGAAAAGTCAATTCAAATGTTCCAGGACTGTCTGACCTACATTTCTTCCTTGTTTGGTCAGGTCTAGTAATTCTTCCCAACTGCATCTCTTAAGCTAAATCTACTTCACCTATCAATACTAAGCATTAGAGCTCAAACATTGTGGCTCTTTCACTCGTTAAAAATATTTGTGATAATTTATCAGAGCACTATAAATGTAGAGGTCCTTTAATCCAAATCCCTTATTTTACACGGGAGGTCACGAATTAGCCTCTAGTGTTCACAACAGGCGAGATCCCCTTTGGTGACCTCAAGATTATTGAGACCCTGTTTCATCATGTTTTAAAAATCAAACTGGCCTTGTTCCACATAAAGCCAGCCACTGTCAAAACTTATCAGCTTTAGCATCACTGTTCAGGGAAATTAGGTTTAAAAATGAATTCTCTGAAAACGATACAGAACGATTTTGTTGCCTTAACGCGTTGTTGCTAAATGAAATAGGTACAAAAATACAGGTAAAGCAGATACATCTCTATAACAAAGCACAGAACTCACAGGGTGATGTTCAAAGTAATCTGATCTCACAGCACTTTCAGACTGTAATAAGAAGCCATTCAAGATATCATATAGTTCAGAGATTCTTAACTCTTTTTGTGTCCCTGACACCTTCTGGCAGTCTGGTGAATCCTATAGATCATGTTTTTAACAATAATATTTTTAATGTCAAAATACATAGGGTTACAAAAGAAACTAATTACATTTAAAAAGTTAACAAAATATTTTTAAAGTTTCGTGAAGCTTCAGTTAAGAACCCTTGCTCTAGTATAGTCAGTTATCAAACCATTTTTTTAAAAAACAAAGTTCACAGACCCTAAAAAGCCATGATCTAAAAAGCCATACCCAACCAAGCGGTGACCTACCCTCTACCAAGTCCCTTGTTCATAACATAATTAGGGGGGCTGCTAGGTGGCGCAATGAATAGAGCACCCGCCCTGGAGTCAGGAGGACCTGAGTTCAATCCAACCTCAGACACTTGATTCTTACTAACTGTGTGACTTTGGGAAAGTCACTTAACCCCAATTGCCTTGCTTTCCCACTTCCAAAAAAAAAAAAAACCATAATTAGAGTTGCTGGTTAAGTATCACTTTGACAGAAACTAATAAGAATGCCAAGATATTATCTACTGATTATAAATTAAGCCATGAAAATTGTTTTACCAATTTGTTCAACTACTGATAACATTACTACAGTATTATATATAGTTCAGGCATGCAGATACATACATATCCTAATTTATACTATATTTATCTGTATACACATCTATTCTCCTTAACTATAACATTTCCTTAGATGTCAGTAACTCATATTTTTGAGTCCCTTAACATCATGGGATATACAAATATGGTAGAAAATTTTTGTTGAAAGAATTATTTTTCTTATGGCTGACTTTTTACTATACCTTACTCAGAAGCACTGGTTACCCTCCAAAAAAGCATGGCTTTGTTAAATGCATTTATTAATTAAAATCTCCTGACTTCTCAAAAGGCAGGAGACCAAGGATAAGGACCTTAGAATTTTTAACCAGAGCTTAAAATCCTTATTTTAGGACTGTTCTCACATACACCTAGTTTTTTGTTTTTTTTTTAAGATCCAAACTTCATTTATTTATTTATTTATTTATTTGGCTTTTTGGCAGGGCAACTGGGGTTAAGTGACTTGCCCAAAGTCACACAGCTAGTACATGTGTCAGGCATCTGAGGTTGGATTTGAACTCAGGTCCTCCAGACTCCAGGGCCGGTGCTCTACCCTCTGCGCCACCTAGCTGCCCCATACACCTAGTTTTTTAATTTTATGTGTGTAGCCTAATTCTAGAAAATGGCTGAATAAGACCAAGTAGCATGTCTTCCAACACATTTCTGAAGATGTGATTTACCCTGTCACTACTGCTTCCTTTCCTCTACCAAAATGTATAGCTATACTACATCATGACTTTATCACAGACTATCTTATTATCATTTAGAGCTGTAGATATACCTCCCAAAGTGGTATCATTCACAGGAAGCTATCCTCTTTGATATCAAATGGTTACTGCCTGTCACGATTTCTTATTGCTATCACTTCTGCTCTTACTAGGTGTTCTGCTTTTCTTTTTTCTTGTCTTTTACCTGTTAGAATCTCTTATGTTTATTTATATTTCTTAAGCTTTCTCCAAATAAAGCTGAGTCCTAGTATCACCAGCTAGTAAAATCAGGGAAAATCACAGAATTTCAGAATAAGAAGGGACCACACTGGCTATCTAATCCAATCCATACTCCCCCCCACTCCCAAATCCTTACTACCATGTATTAAATAAGTGGGGCATCTGGCCTTAGCTTGAAGACCTCCAAATAGGACACAAGGTGTAGAATAAAGACATTTGTTTAATATGACCAATGTGAGAATGAATATACATACCATTACAACTTAACTATACATATTATTATGAGAGAATTGGTTTTTTGTTGTCATTATTGGAGGCTTAAGTGGGAAGGAGAAAAAAACTACACTTATTAATTGAAAAAAAATTCAATTTGAAAGAAGTTTTTAAACCTCCAATGAAGGAGAACCTTCTAGAACCAGCTCACAAAACAATCCATTCCACATTGGCATAACTCCTAATTGTTGGAGCTCATATTCTTTTGAGCCAGAAACAAACCAATTAAATAACATCACTGGTCATACTTAAGAATACCAATAGCCAAGTTAAATTATAAATGGTCTAAGATCTGTGATGCTCATCTCAGTATCCTCCCTATCTCACCCCTGCCTCCTTTCTGACATTCTGTCATTATCACTACAAAAGGAGGCCAAATAACAATACTTGTCTTCAAAAAGGTCTCGGTGAATGTCAAAATCATGTAAAATTTCTTTAGAGATCCAACACTTAAAATGTTTTTCAATATAAGAATATAAAATCTTGGCTAGTATATATTTAGAAAAAGAAAATACAGTTCAACAAAATTGACACATCTGTCAAAGATTCCTTTGTAAGACTCATGGTTTTATAGAGATCAAAAACATTATTTTATCCCACGACACACCAAAGTAAACCTCTAGCGTCACTTCCAACAATGAAAGTAAAACACAAAGATATTAGTCAGTGAAATCTTCAAAGTAGATTTTATTTATACATTTGTTCATATGATTGTGAAATTGTTGAAAATCCCTTCCAAGATTCAACATTCCTGAAGGTTTAGAGAAATTGGTGGGAACCTGTGGGGTTTTGAAGAAACTTCATACAGAGTGGATGTTTTATAGAGCTCACACCAAGCTAATTCACCAAGCAGCCAATTTATTTGATAGTAACCTTTTAAAGAATCTTTGTATTTGGCTATGTTTATATTGGCTCTAACAGAGATAATCAAATAAAAGAAAATGCAATGGGAAAGAAATTGGTTTCCATAAATTTCCATTCTGGAAGGCTTGGAAAAACAATGCTTTTAAAGATGCACAACTTAAAATGATCTGCGAAGCTTGTTATGCTATTTGTATAGCTCAAGAAAAACAGTAGGTCCCACATACTCTATAACACAAAAAAACTGAAAGCATACTGAAGTGTCATAAAAGAAAAAAAACACATGACACTAAAAAGAAATTTGATGAGTCTGTTCCCACCCCCACCACAAAGCCTAACCCTGTTCTGAAACAAAATGAGATCTGCATGAGATACAACACTGAACAATTCATTGGTGAATTAAAATTTCTGAGGTTCTCGGGAAGGGGCCAAAATAGGTCACACTCAAAAAGGGATGGTTAACACAAGAAGTGTACTATTAAGTAAAGTGCATGAAAGGAAGCCTGCTCAGCTAAATAAAGTAGACAAAGATCAGAAGTCAAGGGTCATTCACCAGACCGGCAGCAGGCTCGAAAACCACACTGCAAATTCTGGCATCCACTGGCGGTTTCAGCATGAGGACCTGTGGAAACAGAAGAAATGTGAAAGGAAGAATTTTTTTTTTTAAATCTAAGATAACTGGTATTTTTAAAGGCAAACTGATTGTGTTTAAAAGTTATATATTGTTATAAAACTAAGAAATACAAACTTCATTTATAACAATTAAGAAATTTTTTTAAAGAGAAAGTACATCAAAACAGCCTGACTTTAGCTATTATCAAAAAGTTGAGTAGAGAAAAAGAAGCTGTTAACAAAATTTTATATAAGTATTCTCTCTGGTAGACAAGAAAATGAAAGAAACAAGATTGCTAGGTCACAACAGATAGGTTAAAATCCAAACATTTCCAAGTAAGAAAACAATTTAAGAAAATGCGTTCATTTGTTCCTCCAAAATACAGTATATCGAGCAACTGCAATAAAAATCCCAGAAATGAAAACAAAATAAAGCTCAGATATAAAAGAAGCATCTTAGTTCAAAGTAGTTAAAGTGAAATTTTGTTAATAACTCCTCTCAGGATAAATCCAGTTTTTAGTATTTGGCTTACATCTAATATTAGTAATGAAAGATGAAATGACACAAAGATCTTATGAGATTTATGGTTCATTTACAAAGCATCAACTAACAAAAAACCAACCATTCACAACATGGTTAACACTTTATCCTGGGCTTTCTAGATGCTTGGGCATTTAGTACAGGAACCATGGCATGAAGAGTCAAGTTCAAGGTGAAATTACTGCCATCAAAAAGGTTTCTCTACAGATGTTTGCATTTTAAAGTAAATGGATCAATGTGATAGTTTTCAAAAACAAAAAGCAAAGATGTGGCAAAGGACATTTTAACAATCAATGCCTCATCAAACTGTATCTCATTCAAAACTGAAAAATTCAAAAGTAGTTGAGTCTTATTTTTTATCAATTAAATCAACCTAAAATATTGGCAATGGAGATTCCTAAATCCTTGATTTTTTTTAAGATGACCTCTATTAATTATTTCCCTAAAGAGACCAAATAACATAGCATCAGTGAAAATCTGGGTTTACAACTCATGCCTCATTTCACAACAAAACTTCAGAAATATTCATACTAATTAACATATTCACACATTTTTTAAAATCCAATACAAAAGATCTGTATAGGCCCAGAGTTGGACTGTAGTTCTATCATCTGGGTACTAGCTTAGTTAATTTTGGAGAGATACATCATTAAGAGGACTGGGCAAAGGTGAATCTTTCAGCACCAGCTAACTCAGAAAAAACTATCCACTCAAAAAATGGAAGAAGGGTTAAAATCTGCATATGCAAAAGGAATGCCTAGGCCTGAAGTATTAAACTCAAATAGAAATGATGCCTGCATACTGACTTAGAAAACTACAAAATTAACAGTATCTATTATATTTATTTGTTTAGTTAAATATTTCCCAATCACATAATCTGTTCTAGAGTTTTGCAAGTCATGAGTATGACACCTGACCTATACCACTATATTACTTAAAAGTGATCTTTGAAGTACTGAAGCAACAAAAAAGATAACTAGAGCCTAGCTGATCATTATATAAATTAATGTTTGTATGAAATTTAAATACAAAATCTTTATTTCTGAGAATTTAATTCCAAGCTCTCACTTTCAGTGTAAAATTACAGAAACTGCAGAATAGTAAATTTTATCAGTATAAATGCTCAATGGAATTAAAAGAAATACAAGTGCATACATTTCAATATAATGTCAAAATACGGAAACAGTAAAGGAAATTAATAAACCACATGTTTATATAATAGTGCCTTTTCAATGGCTTAATTTTCTTTTCAGATGAGCAAGTCGGAAATCTTGAAAACAAAATCACTTGGAAAAGTAATTCTAGTTTTTAAAAGCAGAGATATTTTTTCTGAAAAAATATGCTGTTAGGACAAGCATCCCATCTTCCAGTCCCTAAATTTTCTCAAATCTCATTACCTACTCCTTCACCAGTGAGTGCTTCTCTGCTAAACGCAGAGATTATACCATGTGTCCTGGATTACACCATAATCCACAAATGTTCCACCTCAATGATCAAATATTCTCACATTCCTCTAGCTAATCATCTCTTATTATTCTCCTACTCCCTATACTTTATTTCTCCAAATCTATTCTTTATTCCCATCGTGAATTCCAATTCCTCCAGCCCATAGGTACTTTCTCAGGCTATTACTCCTACTCTGACTTCCCTTTCTCTCCAATCTTTACCTATAGCTAACAATTCAACACCATAATGTTCCCAAGCCTCTAAAAGCCTCTGTACTGTGTTCATGCCTTGCCAACCCCCTAATCCTAGATTACTCCCATTTTCCACCTCTGTTACTTGTCCTTAAATCTGCTACCAAATGGGAACAGAAGTTAATAACACAAATAAACTGAATGTGTCCAGTACAAATTATGCTACTGAACTTCAATTAGGCCCTTAATGCAGTAATCATTTTATTCTTCTATAATTGATTCTGTCTCACTCTGCACAGAAGCTAATCAAACCTGCTCTCCCTTCTTCTAACATTTCATAAATCCCACTTTTGATCCCTCACCATCTCATCTGAGGACCTAGCCTAATTTTAAACTTACTGAGAAAACTGAGATCATTTAGTGTGGGCCATACCTCTTTCTTGCCTCCTTCTTCCTTTCAAAACCCTTTAATATCCTCCCCTACTCTCCTCCTTTTAGTTCAATCTCTGGTAAGAGATAGCCCTTCTATTCCCAAAACAGAAATGAGTTTCCTCCATTGAAAAAAAAAAAAAAACTTCACCAAACACTAATATCCCTTTAAGATATTAGTGTATATTTCTTCTCTTTCTCAGCCAAACTCCTTTTTTTTAAAAAACGGTCTATTTCCCTTTCCTCCATTTTCTCTCGTCTCACTAATTTCTCAACCCTCATCTGGTTTCTAGCCTCACTCAAGCGAAACTGCTCTCTCCGAAGTACCAGTGAAGTATCTATTTGCCAACTCAGATAGTCTTTTCTCAGTCTTCCTCCTTGGTCTTTCTGCATCATTTAACAAGGCTGGACCACCTCCTCCAAAATATCTTCCCTCCAGGTTTTTATGACATCACTAGTCTCTCATTTCTCCTCTGGTCTTGTCTACTTCTCTGTTTTCTTTATTGCCTCATTTTCAATGACCCCCTTAAGTATGAGTTTACACCAAGGCATTAGGATAATGCCTATGTCCTCATCTCTCTCTACATTCTCTCTTGGCATTATTGGTAAACTGATGGTAAAATGAGGATAGAACACCAGACGTAGAGTTAGAAGACCTAGAAGCCTTTGGCACCTTTGAGTACAAATACTGTCTCCAAAAGCTTGTGGACCTGGGCTAAATCATTTACCCTCTTAGACTCAGTTTTCTCATTTTTAAAAAGAGGGATAATCAACAGCAACCATTTCACAGAGCTGTTGTAAGGATCAAATGAGATTATATGTCAAGCATTTTGTACACCTTAAAGAGTCAAATACATGTAAGTCATTATTATTAATAGTAATAGTATTAATAACCTCATAAGCTCCCACGGATTTCATTATCATCTCTATGCCGAGGACTCCCAAGATCTATTTATCCAAGTCCAGTCTGTCTCCTAAGTTCCAGGCCCATATCAACATCTATGGAACATTTCAAACTATATAGATATCCAGAACTCCGGATGTCCAGAACATAACTTCATCTTTCCTAACAAATCTACCCCTCTACCAAACTTTCCAGTTTCTATCAAGAGAATCATTATTCTTCCAGTCACCCAGGTTCATAATCTTGGCATTATTCTTGACTTCTCACCAATCCACACATCTAATCAAGCTGCCAAATCTTGCCATTTTGATACCTCTCAAATATGCGCACTTTTCACAACTCATAGTCACTATCTTAGTTCAGCTCCTCACCACCTTTTGCCTAATGAGCTGGAAAGGACTTCAAAATTCTCCTAATTGGTCCTGCTGCTTCAAGTCTCTCTCTTGTCCTTTCTGCACACATCTGCAATGTGATTTTCCTTAAACATAGATCTAATCCTGAAACACCCCAACTCAATTAATTCCAGTGTATCCATATAAACGCCTTTGTTTGGCTTTTAAAAGCCTTTCACAACCTGGCCCCAAACTGTGTTTCCAATTTCATTGCACATCAATCTCCTCCCATTCTGGGTAATCCCGACAAACAAGCTTAACTGTTCCTTATCTATGTCACTTCTCTGCACTTGTCACCCCTCCCCCAGGTTTAGAATACACTTCTCCCTCCTGGTTTCTG
Organism: Trichosurus vulpecula; assembly: GCF_011100635.1. Classification (NCBI taxonomy): domain Eukaryota; kingdom Metazoa; phylum Chordata; class Mammalia; order Diprotodontia; family Phalangeridae; genus Trichosurus; species Trichosurus vulpecula. Next base: position 194,416,235 of record NC_050578.1, on the reverse strand, counting down.
CCTCAGAGAATACCTCGACCCCTTCAAATATCAACTAAAGCACCACATTCTATACCGAACTTTTCCTGATACCTCCCAACTCTATCGCTTTCTCTCCCTACTTTGTATTTAATTATAGAAGATCCTTAAGAGGAAAGACTCATTTTTTGGTCTTGGAATTCCAGCTATCAGTCATTTATATGACATTGGGCAAGTCGTTTAACCTCTCTTGGACCTCAGTTTCCACATCTATAAAATTAGGGCATTAGAAGAGAAGAGCTGACCTCTGAAGTCCCTTCCAATTCTAAATCAATGATCCTATATCCTGCCCCTGGTTCTGTCTTACATATTTTCTTTCATTAGTTTCTCTTGATAATTTCATCTGCTCCGACTAAGCTCAATGTCATTTTTATAATAATGACTCTCAAATCTACAATCCAGCCCTTATCACTTCCCTAAACTCTAGTCCAATACAATGACTGCCTTATTATCTACACCTGGATGTCCCAAAGGCACTTTAAATTCAACATATCCACAAACTAACTCATTATCTCTTCCCCAAAACTCACCTTTCTCTCCCAATTTCTACTGAGGACACCATCACCCTACCCTTCACCCTTCCAAACCATCCAGGTCCATAGGCTTTGTCATCTTTCTAAATTCCTCAATTTGATCAGTTACCAATTGTGCCAATTCTAGTTCCACAACATTTTGGGGGGGAATAGGAGGGCCATCTGTCTGTCATCTTCTTTCCACTTACGCCACAAACACAATAATATTAGTTCAGGCCCTCATCACTTCTTCCCTAAACTAGTGCAATAGCCTTCTAATTGATCTGCCTCCTCCAATAATCTCCAAAACATCCTCCACAAATCTCAAAAAGACTGATATTCCTAATGCACAGATGGACCATGTCACTCCCCTGCTCAAGACACTTCAGGGATTCCCTCTGGCATGTAGGATAAAATGTAAACTTCCAAGTTCAGAATTTGAAGCCCTTTACAACCTAGCTCCAATTGCTCTTTCCAGACTTGAGTGCAGTTACTCCCCCTCATATACTCTGTTCCCAGCCAAAAATGTCTCCTTGCTGTTCTCCATAAATGTCATCACATCTCCTGCCTCTCTGCCTATGCACAGGCTGTTCCCCATATCTGGAATGTTTTCTTTCAGCATTTCTGCCTCCTAAAATCCATGACACAAATCAAGGCTCAGTTCGAGTGTTTGTGTTTGAATATGCCCAGTATTCTTGAGAACTCGTGTCATAAAACACTGAAATCACTGTGAAGAGCTGCCTCACAACAGAGCTGTCACACATTTTTACACCCTCTTCTTGACAACATATCTAATGTTCAGAATCAACTGTTCACTCTAAAAATGATGAGAGTTGTCTCTCTCAAAGCCTCCTGTGAACAGGGGAGGTATTTTGACTTTCAAAGGGTTTCTTTTCAAGCAAAATGGAGATCTATGTCACCAAAAAAAAAAAAAAAAGCATCAAGGACCTAAAATTTGGGAGTCATCTAATCCAACCCTCTTACATTTAACAGATTAAGAAACTGAGGCTCAGAGACTTTAAATGACCTGCTCAAGGACACAAATAAGGAAGAGAGCTTAGAATCAAAACCTAGGTCCTATGACACCAAATCCAGCACTCTTTCCGTTGCCCCACTAAATCGGAATCAGTTAAAATCAGAAAGCAATTTTGCCAGATAAGCTGTAATCCCAATCATCTTCACCATCTCAAAAATTCAACTGTCATAAATGGCATAGCCATCTGCTTAAAAACTCTTTAATCCATGGATGTGTTGGCAACTCATCATTTGATTTTCCTTAATTGCTCTGACAAAGAGGGACAAAAAAGGGAAAGCAATCATTACAAACAAGCACTGCTTTCAACTAAGGTTGGGCTTATGTTGGACAAAGATTACTAGTTCTTAAAACCCAGGAATCACAAAGATCTACAGCACAGAGACCAATGAGACATAGTAATAATGTTTTAGTAGATAGAAATCAGCGAACTATCAATGCAGAACTTCCCATATAGAAAGCTAAGTGGATTACAGAAATGAATAAAACATACCATTTAAGACAACTTTTAAAATATGACTGGTACAAGATGTATACTCTTATTTTACAGCAAATAATAATTCAAAAAGTAATCTTTTTTAGGTACTTGTATCATGAGAAAACTCCTATCAAATGAGATAATTACAATGTACTTGGCAAACAAGGCTCATTATGATATTTTAAAATAAAATTATTCTAAGCAATTCTAAAAATTTAAAACTAAAATGTTTATATGACTATTAACTAAAATGTTTCAGTACATGAAGAAAGTGAAGTACAATTTATGAGAAAAACAAAATTTCATGTAAATATCATTTGAAGGAAAATAACTACATAGGCAAATCTGATTACTATCCCCCAACATGTGACTGGAATACTAATGATTTTTGTCATATTTCATTTATATAATTTTGATGTACATCTGCACTTACCTTAACTTACCTTTACTCCTCTTCAACTTAAGTTAAAAACATAAAACAGCAAATCATCTAAGGCTGTATTACCTCCAGAACTATGAATTAATCTATTGTGATTTTATACACATTTTTAAAACCAAATAAGTACTTTTTAAAAGTACAGTCAAAATAGTATTGAATTAGAATCTTAATAGAATAGTAGAACTCAATGTAAAAGTGTGTTTGTAAGTAATGGAGCAATATGAAAGTCTTCAGACATGACTTTCTCATTTTCAAATATTGTGAAGGGCCACATAGGGAAACAATGTGAAAAACCAAACTAGCTTTTAAATTAGCACATGACACAAGCGCAGTACAATAATGAGCAGACACTCGATTCCACTTTCCTGTTTGATAAGTCATTCCTCCTTCCCATCCTACCCCTTCTCACGCTCCCCTCAAAATACCAATATTAACAAGGGATGACACTTGGGAGGGTTGGCGGGGGGAGAAACAGGGGGTCAGGGGGAGGGGGACATATTATATGTCATATATGCCTAGTTACCTACATTCTTCCCCTCAATAGTGACAATGCTCACAAAAGGAAAAGTTAGTAGCATACACTTAATTCGATCATTTTTTACAAACTGTTTTACTCAAATTACATCCCTCAGGTCTTCAGTAAAATACTAATGTTGAAAAATACAAAGTTTCCACCTCTTTTGTATACTTCCTCAAATACATAAATCTTACACTAAACCTGCAGAAGACATACTTACTAGCACACTTTCCCTTTAAAAAAGAAAGGCACAAACAGGAAAACTAGGGAATCAAAGCATTTATGCTAAAATCTTTACAGCGCCCACACCATAAGAGCTCAATAAATATTGTGTATTTTTAGAAGGTAAATAATTGGAACATTGTACAAAATTAAGTATAATGAAATCTCACTTTAACATTGCCTAGGTAATAAACTACTTGTCCAAATGCCATAAGGAAAAGATTCTATCACAACACTGCTTTGAGGGAAACTGGCCAGAATGACACAGTACAAGTTTACATTACAAGGATAAATGTTATAAAGCATGCTTCCGTGTAAACCTTGAAGGGCTGCCATGCTTTTCAAATCATGTTTGTCAGGGTGCAAAAAGCAGAGTTTAACACTAAGATAACCATACCTGTATTGTGGAATTATTTTTAATTTTTTCTGTGAATTCAAAGTACCATGTCTTAAAGTATCAACAGTATGTCCAATAAAACATTGTTTCATCTTCTGAATGTTTACTATACAAGAATTTACAACTAAAACTGAGAAAAACATTGCAATAGCAAGCAAATTCAAATCTATTTAATTCTGTATTAGGTGGCCTTAGAGAGAAAGCACAGCATAGGTGGATTAGATAAGAGCTATTAGAGTCAGGATGATCTAAGCTTCCAGTCCTGCTTCTGACACATTCTATAGCTGGGTAACCATGGGCAAGTAATTTAACTTTTCAGATGTTAAATTAGAGATACATTGCTAATCTATAACAGCAGGAGCATTCTGCATATAAAAAACCACAGGCATGGACCCCTAAAAAAATAGCATCTAAATTGTTTCAAGAGGTTTATCAGACCAAAGTCTAATATGAATTAAGCTAAACTCATAAAAATGAATTACTATCAAGATAGAAAGTGTCTACATAAAATCAATATTAAAAAGTTATAATTTTGCATCTAACATACTACATGATAATTTAAATTTTATAATATTGTTAGCTGTTTCTATATATCAACTTAAAACATATCCATTTAACTCTCTGGATTTCAGTTTCCCAACCTGTAATATAAAAAGGTTCAACTGGATGATATTTTTTTTATTGGGGGGGTGGGGAGGTTGAGGGGGGAAGGCAGGGCAATTGGGGTTAAGTGACTTGCCCAAGGTCACACGGCTAGTACATGTGTCAAGTGTCTGAGGCTAGATTTAAACTCAGGTCCTTCTGACTCCTGGGCCCATGCTCAACTCACTGCGCCACCCAGCTGCCCCACAACTGGATGATCTTTAAGATCTCTTCCAGTTCTTTCAATAATTCTGAGACGCTAAAACTCTTCTTCAAATACAAACATCTCTTCCACAGAAATGTCTAGAAAAGGTGAAAGTTGTTGAAAAAGGGAATCCAAAAACTGACTAAAAAAATTTTTTTTAAAACAACTCTTCTATGGTCAAGATATCTATGCCTTTATAACAAATTTCAACCTATGTAATTATCAATTAAACTTCTCCCAATATGTCAAATGTAAGAAGCATTTATCACTAATTGTTCAAAGCTAGCATATAAAATTCTTCAAATTCTCTTCCAAATAAATTTCAAAATAGGCTTCTGATCACTCCAAGGGAAAACATAATTACATATTAAGATTTTAAACTAGATGACTTCTGAAGTCTCTTTGAATTTGCGGTTTCTAGTATGTTTAAATATAGTCATTCCTCAACATTCACAGGTTTCACTTTCGTGGTTTTGGTTATTTGTGGAGATCTGTGGCACACTAGGGAAAACTGCAGATAACATGGATATGTAAAAAAAAAAATGAAAAAAAATTTAGGAAGTCATAAATGCATACTATGTATGTCATCTACTTTATCATTTGCTACAATAAACATACATACGTAAATTTATTATAAAGTTAAAATTTGGGGCAGCTAGGTGGTAAGTAGATACAGTACCAGCCCTGGAGTGAGGAAGACCTGAGTTCAAATCTAGCCTCCAACACTTACTAGCTCTGTGACCCTAGGCAAATCACTCAACCCCAACTGCCTCCAAAAAATAATAATAAAAATAAACAGCTAAATTTTGTTTCACTGTGATAAAGAACTACAGGCCACAAACTCTCTTTGGGGCCATCTCCTCTTTGTCTACCACCCAAACAAAAGTCACATGATTTTCTTCAGCAGTGCTTCTTGTATCTTGAATATTTTTCACAGCAGGAAATCCGGGAAGCAGTTGCTACAGATTCACTGGCAGCTTTGAAGACTCTGCATAGCACGTGAGATGTTAACCTCTCTTATGAAGAACTTTTTTATATTTGCAGTATGCTGTTTTACTTTTTTTTGTGTTAAATAAACATGATAAAAATTATTAAAAATAAAGGCTTGGTGTGGGACCTAAAGTTATTTATGGTTTTTCACATTTGTGAGGGTCCTGTGCCCCCAGAGAATGTTAAAGGATGACTATACATATATAAATATATACAAATATATGTATCTACAGATATAGACAAATTAAGATATACATATATCATAGTTAAGGTCAATAAACTGACCGCCCCGCTGAGGATGACCAAATTAGTAGAATAATCATATGGATCTTCCTTTTTTCAAGGCAAGAGAAAATTGCTGAGTGTTTACAACTTAAGCTGAGGTACTCTTATTTTCTGTATGGGAACAACAATTGTAATGGGTTACTATACCAACTGGTCTTTTTGTCTTCATTCTATTACCTTCTTTTTATCCATACTCTAATGCCACTGTCCCAGAAATCTTCCTAATGTACTACTATGATGCCACTTTTCTACTTGTAAATCTTCTTTGGTTTCCCAAGGGTCACGAAATAAACTATTAACCCCTGACTGGCATTCTAACCTCACCTCCCCCCATAATCTGGTTCCAACCTATCCACCCAGATTTAAAGAAGTAGCACTGAACACTGCAAAAAGTAATGGATACAGCGTCAAGAAAATGTGGGTTCAACTTTTGACTCTCATCCCCACGACACTCCCCCTTTATCTCCACCTGAAAAAGTGTCCACCAAACTAAACCTTTATAGACCATGCATCCCCTCCTGGGGCAATCAATCCCCTCAACTTTTGAATTCTCACTCCAGGGCAGAGCTATCCTGATTAAACTCACCTGACAGACTATCTAATTATATTAAGATTAACTTTGTGTCAAGGACCCCTTTGGAAGTCTGGTGAAGCCTATAGGCTCCTTAGAATATTTCTAAATATAGAGGAAACCAATCATATTGGAATAACAATGTATTTTTCATCCAAGTTCACAGCCCACTGATATCCATGGACCCCAGGATGAGAACCCAAGTTAAGACTATGTGACACATTCATCATTTTGCATTCCCTCCTCCAAACTGCTCCCCACCCACCCACTCTGGCTATGCTTTTAATCTCTTACTCTGGAAGAATAAGCAAATCAACACTACCATTGCTTCTAGAAAGAGAATTATAATCAACTACCCTGTGACACTACTCATCATTACTCTGAGTCCTGGAAAAAAGCTTTCTTTTCTCTGGTCATCATTAACGCAGCACAGAACATAATGATGCTTGGCGTTAAACAGGCTCTTATGTTTTTTAATTCATTCATTTTCTGAAACTTACTAGATGAGTGATTGAGCAGTCACAGAATCACAGATCCAGTGCTCACTCTATGGGAGTTATCTATTCCAGTCCTGTCATTTTACAAAGGATAGAGTTGAAAACTAAAGCTATTAAGTGACTAATAGCAGAGCCAGAATTCAAACTTGGGGGTGCTTTGACTTCAAGTGTGCATTTAGTACTCAACTGTAAAATGGAATTATTATAATTTGTAGTACCTTTCCTCATAGGACTATGTTAAGAGTTAAATGAAATAATATATGTGTTTTGAAAAACATAGAACACTATACACAAATACATATACATATGTGTTAGCTATTTTTATTCAAGGCCCAAATTAGATGTCACTCTTCAGCAAAGCTGGAGCCCTCTTAAGGTGAAAGTTTATCTCCCTCTTACATTTAGTTCACTTATATCAATTATTTGTACTGTTCTCTACCCTCTCATCACATCCTTGAGAGCAGTGGCCTGTTATATCTCTTTTGTATCCCAATCTTACACATATTAAGTATATACGTAAATGCAATATAAATACAGGAACAATTTATTATTTTATTAATGCCATACAAACAGCTCTTAATGAGGACAGTAGTCATCATCACTTAAATAATTTTAGATTTCTCTTCACAGGCATAATTGCCTAATTTGCTGAACCTCAACAATAAGATATATATTTATATATAACGATCTGCATACATATGTACATATGATAACAGTGGTTATTTTAAGTTCCTACTCTTTACAGTCTGGGCTGTTTTATTTTAAGGCAGAGAAAAAAATTAAAACATCTATATTATCCTTCAAGAGTCACATGGAATTTACTAGTAGTAGCAGTATACTGTAACAAGCAAAGGACCTTTTGATTTCTGAAAACTATATATATTCTACTGTCAAAAATATCTTCACTGCAGTTTGGAGATATTACAATTAATAAACTTAAAAGATTCCAACTAAAAACTTTCCTCTTCAACCACTGAGAATCCAAGGTACCTACTTGCCTTTCCAATTTGCCCCTAGTATTAGAGTGAAGACAATGTGGCAAGAGCAGTACTCTTTGGCTTATTACTTTTGATGCAAAAAGAAAAGACTAAGTCCCCCACCCCACTTTAGCTCTGACCTCCAACATTACTGAAATGTTCTCAGAAACCACTAAATAGAGCTCTTTATCTGCTAACTTTTCTATCCCTCCATTTAAACAAGAATTCTTTTTTCCTGTTTTCCTAAACTGAGTTGGTGATTTTCGCCCTAAGGAAAAACACCAAAGCACCTCTTCCATCCATCCAGGAGGTCATTCACATTTCAAAGTTATTTTTAAACAGAAATCACTACCTGTTATTGATGGGGTGTGAGGGCAAGTGGGAAGAGGGAAATCTGGGGGTGAGCTACAAGTGGCAAAAGCATGCTGCAACAAATTAGCATGCCTTATTTGTTTTTATTTGAATCTTAGCTGTTACTTTTAAAGTACTTAATCACCTTAATGTATACCTGGAACTTTAGGGTAATTTTAAATAATGTGACTAGGATGACCCTAAATACTTATCTCAATACCAGACTGAGACAACTAAAGCTACTCTACCTACCCTCCAAATCTTAAAAAACAGAAGACCCTCTAAAAGAGAGAATTAAGGAACAGGAACCCTTTAAGGCTTTTGATTAACTCCAGGAACTCTGGCATCCTAAATTGAGATTCCAACACCACCACTACTCCCTCCTACAATCAAGTCCACTGCTCAAAGAGCAAGAATGAATCAACAGAATTCTATGATGTAGTGTTCCAAGGCAGATTTGTTCTGTTGAACTTTAAACTGTGATATATCCTCAAGTTGTGAGCAAATTTTCTACCCTGTGCACCTCTTATTTCCAAGGATTTTAAAAAGTTCTTAAAAGAGTTGTCCACTGATCAAGGGAAAAGATAATGTTAATCTGAATCCTGACTCTACTTTGCTGAATGGTGGAAGATCCTTTACCTCTTTTGGTTTGTTTCTTCATCTGTAAAACATGTGATTGTATTAGGTGATCTTTAAGGCTCCTTTTTACTCTATATTCTATCATACTATGCTGGTTTTTCAAATATGTATTCTAATTTATTTATAACTCAGCTCAGTGACAAAGTCATGGCTGCCAGTAGAGGCAAAGGGGTTAAGGACAGGGTGTGGTAATTACTGTAAGAGGACCACAGAAATAATTAAGAAACTGAAATGCCTCAAGCCATGCTCCAGATGTTTCTAAACCCTCATAACCCTTCCTAAGTTACAAACACTTCCAAACATCCACCAATCTTAATACTTAAATTGCCATATACCTCAATAACATTTGATATGGCTTACAATTTAAGTATCTTTTATTCACAAGTAAAACTTACCTTAAGAGAAGCTAGCAAATGTAAACTTAAGCATTAAATTTACCAAAATGTAAAGAAATGAATTTGAAATTAAAGAAGATAGCCTGGTGAAAAGACAGCCAAGCAATTGAACATACATATTAGTATTTTTAAAGCACAACTTTTAATTATCTCACTTAAAAAAAAAAGAAACATTACCGTTAATGTTGTCACAGTAGTAAAAGTGTTCATCATTTAGAGAAGGACATGCTGAGACCAAATCCTGCAGGCCAGCACCAGTTACAGTAAGACAACCAGATAGATTAAGGTGCTCCAAATGAGGCAGTCCTCCTCCCAGAGTCAAAACCCTGTTGAAAGAGAAATGATCAAATCACATTAAGCTATCCCAAAGAGGAGATTAAGTAAGAATTCTAATAGTCCACTTGAACACAGTTTAAATTTATTTTTTCATATGATGTCCATGGAAACCAGAAATAAAAGACTATGACAGTTTTCATAAAACAGAGAGTGGACTAGATAGAAAACTGGCCTTGGAGTCAAGAAGACCTGCTTTTCAAGGACTATCTCTGACACATATAAACTGTGTGACCCTTGACAAGTAACTTAACCGCTTAATCTCCCACTGTTCCAGGCTACTCTTTTAAGAAAGGAGTTCTTAACCTTTCATGTGTCACAGACTCTGGCTCTCTGGTGAATAAGTTTTTAAATGCACAAAATAAAGTAGAAAGAATTATAAGGGAAACTAATTATATTAACTAAATTAAAATAAAGATGCAATTTTCCCCAAGTTAAAACTCTAAGACTATAAGTTTCAGAGCAGGTGTTGATTTACATTCATAGAGGAATTTTATCTATGTATCTAGCCATCTTTCTATCTATCTATATTTACACACACACATATAATATACACATATGTAAAATAAACATTTTAAAATAGATTGGAGGCAACATTATATTCAAATTAACTGTCTAATCTCTCAAGATCTTGTGAGCAAGGAAATCCCTAACCTGCCTTAGTAAAATATATTCCAGTAGCTCAAAGTCCTTAAAGAAAAAAATTGTTGCTTTCACATTCTGTGATTTATAGCCATTTTCTGCTGTCAAAATTAAAATAAACACTAGAACTTTTATTAAGAAATCTATTAAAAGCTAAAATGACTGTAAAACTAAAAACATAAAAGCAGCATAAAAATAGTGAGCTATGGATTAAGGAAGCCATAAAAAATTACAAAAGTATAATGCAAAAATTTAGAAAAATAAAGGTGGAAAAAAGTGTATACTGTATCTGAAAACATGTCAAATATAAAATCTAAAATTTACTCACATACATCTCCCAAAACTCTGATAAGGGAATACAACATTTCAATTCAATATAATTTCCCACCCGGCAGGGAGTGCTGGTCACAACAGTGGCAGTTCTGAATCTCTGAAGGTGTGGCAAAAGTACTTTAAGAGTTTCTATTGCCCTAAAAAGGGCAATAGGTAAATACCAATCATCAAGATGCCATACTACAAAAACTATTTCCACACAAAAAGGAGGCACTTCAAATTTTGACAAGAATTGCAAAAATCTTTGTTCAACTTAGCCAAGGTAGTCTGCTTGCAGGCTACAAGGACAATCCTCTGATGCCTCATTTCTTAGCACGGAGGTGAAGCTGGGTTCTCTACAGCGATGTATACAAAAGCAGAATATCAGCTCTGGTAGGTCCAACCAAGAATTAAAGGCTTCAAAAATATCAATGGAGTGACGAACAGACTGAGTGCCCTTCTGTCATCCAATCAGACTAGATACAGTAGATAGAGTACCAGGCCTGGAATCAGGAAGACCTGAATTCCAATATGGCCTCACACATTTATTAGCTATTACCCTGGATAAGTCACTTAATCCTGTTTGCCTCAGTTTCCTCATCTATAAAATAAGCTAGAGAAGGAAATGGCAAATCACTTCAATATCTCTGCCAAGAAAACCCTGAATGCGGTCATGAAGAGTCAGGCACAACAGAAACAACTAAACAACAAATTCAGAGAATCTCATCACCATAATGAATACAGTTTGGGCCAAATTAATTCAGAAAGATAACCAAACAAGCATGGAAAACGTGTTTTGCTTACTGATAATGACAGAACTTTGCAAGTATTTAAGTGTTTAAAATAAGTCATTTGCTATTTACCAGAAAAAAAATGAAATTCCTGAAATTACTCACATAACTGAACTAGGAATAGTTTTTATTTCTCACAAAGGTAATGTTACCTGAAAATATTTGGGAAAGGGGTGGGACACTAGATTTGGATATAAGCAACCGGGCTTAAATCCCAGTTTAATAAACTATACTGTATTAAGTGAATACATTTAAACAGAGGAGGTCTGAATCTATTTCCTCATCTAACTGGTACACACACTTCTACAAGTCTTCAGACATACTATACTCTGCAAATAAACTTCCTTTGCAGATAAAAAGTTAAAGTAAACTTTAAAATCAAAATTCAATCTCAAAAGCACTCAGACAAAATTAGATGGCCCAATTCATGTGGCCAAATGTCTGTCCATATGTCTCACATAGTTTAAAGGGTTATTATTAAAACTAAAGTTGCCAATCTATTAATCAATCAATCAGTAAGTGTTTAAGCAACTACTATATGTCAGGCACTATTCTGGATACATATGAAATAAATGAAACAATCTCCACTGTGTGCCTGACAAGGTCACAAAGGAAAAAGTGAAAGGAGTATAGAAATGGAGTATAAGATCATGCATTTAGAGGTAGAAAAAACCTTAGAAGCCATCAAGTTCCTTCACTTTACAGATACAGAAATGGAGACCCAGAGAGATTAAGTGATTTGCCAAAAATCACAGTTACTAACAGGTAGTAGGTAGTAGCAGGATTAAACTCCTGGTGTCCTCTGTCTGGAACACCAGTATTATTCCTCAGTGCCACATCTCAATTCAACAACAACTGTATTAAGCTTTTATTATATACAAGGCATACAAATTTTTTTTTTTAAAAACCGTCACTGACCTCAAGGAACTTATATTTCAGGAAAGGATATACTATATACAAAAATAAATACAATATAATTTAAGGAAGGAGAAGACACTAAATCACTAGTTTGCGGGGGAAATTAAGGTTTTATGAATTAAGGTATGCTGAACTAAAGTGGAAACCTGAGCTTGGAAGGAAAGTAATTACTCTGGAAGTTAAAGATGAGAACTGTAGAATAATGGGGTCAAGTGAAATTTCTTATTTTTTGTTGTGTTTTTTTTTTTGTACAAGAAAAGACCTGAGTACATATTATAGTCAATAAGGAAGAAGACAGTGGATGGGAAGAAACAAAAGGAAATTACTGAAAGGAAAATGAAAAGGATGTCAATAAAGCATTTAAAAATACATAAAAGAGACAGAAACAAGGCAAGTTTAGTACTATCATGTAAAATTGCAATAAAGGTTCAATTTCATAGAGGGAAGGGAAAGAGAGGAAAGGGGAAGACAAAGCAGGAGAATTATCAGTGAGAAAAGCTCCTGGAAGAGACAAGAGAATGGGACATTAATATATATAGAAAGGCAAAGCCCTGGCAAAGAAAAAGACCAACTCCTCCTCAGAAACTGGAGCAAAGAAGGAAAGAAGGCACTGGGGGTTTCTGAGGTGTGGATCAGGAGAGAAAAGGGAACTCTTGGTTCAGGATTAGGAAAGGTGACCTTGATTTTTTTTTTTCCTCTGTAAAAAGGAGGCAAAGACATCTACCGAGAAAGGAATTTCAAGATCTTTTCCATATTCCTGGGTGTCAGAAGAGGGGATAAACTTCGGAACAATTGCATGAGCAGGACAGTCAATCAAGGAAGAATGAAAGAATTATCTCAAGAGAAACAGATGTTTTTTGCTTTTTTGCTTAAGGGATTTGTTTATATTTATCTAACTATCTATCTATATATATATATATATATATATCAAGAATAATGGGATCAGAAAAAATCAAAGCATATGTAAAATTAATTTAGCACTGTGCAGAGTGCCAAGAAGAGTGTTTATCTTTCAAAAGAATTCTAACTGAGCTTACTGTGATAAATTTCAATAGCAAATCTACATACATCTTTAAAACTTTTTTCTGGCTACTCCAGGACTTTTTTGAAAACAGTCCTAAAGTGAAGTTTTATGATAAAACACTCATTTGTTTTTAATAGCTGTTCTGCCCAAGGCCTAAATGACCTACACATTTCAGCAAATGATAATCTTCAATAAGATATAAACTGAATAAATAACAATGAAAAGTTGTTCAACATCCACTAGTTCTTATATCAAGGGTAATCAACCAACCAGCACAGGGCTGCAATGAGATGCTAAAGTGTAACCCAAATAGTAAGCAGCACCAATTTATAAGATTAGTACGAAGCAGTTGCAATTGACTCAGTGCAAGCTTATGCCTCCCTCAGACTGCTATTTTAATTGCTCCTGATTTAGTCTACACTAAAGGAAAAATAAAGGAAAATTTCATGAGATCTTATTGTCTAACCACAAAAGTTTAAGTCCAATCAATTATTTTTAAGTTACTGATACATCCGAAGGAAGAACTGATAGTCTAGATGCAGATCAAAGAAAACTATTTTTCACTTTATTCATTTTGTTTCCTTTTGGTCTGTGTCCTCTCTCACAACACAACTAATGTGGCAATGTTTTGTAAGACTATATATGAATAGCACATCAAACACTTACCATCTCAGTGAGGAAGAAAAGGAGAAGGAAAAAATATGGAGCTCAACATTTTTCACAAGTGAATGTTAAAAACTGTCTTTATGTGTAATGAGGGGGAAAGTAAAACATTTTTTTTAAATAAAGTTAGTGACAGTATTAAATATTTCCTCAAATAAAATGTAAACGTGGTGAAGTCTACCACAAATACCTTCACTACCAGAGAGTGATACTGTTTGCCCATTCAGGCATGAAAACTAGTAATGTTATGGCCATACAGAGAATACAAACTTTAGCCTAAGCAAGTTTACTTTCAATCTAGAAACTGCTCCTAAAAGTTACAATAGGAATTATGGCTTTCAGAGACTGTCCAATACATAGGGGCCTGTTAATACAGCATGTCCCCCATTATACATTAACCCATCTCACTAAAGTATATAAAACCTGGATTGGTAATTCAATTATAAGCATAGCAATTTAATATTTTAAGGTCAATATAAATTAATTACTATTCAGAAAATAGTTTAAGGTGACTTTTACACTATAAAAGTATTTGCTCATTACAAAAGGATTCAACAGATGATGCCTTTAAGGTGCAATTAACACAGGATTTAATTTACAAAGACTGAACTTACAAGTAACTTTTCAGGAATACATAAATCATGCACAATACAGCATACCTTTAACATAGATCACCTTAGAAGGGGCCACAAATTTCTTTAAAGACTTCAGTAGACATTTTAATGACCATGTTACATTATTTCATCACTCATCAGAACTTCTGAATTGAACAGTTTTTGCTCAGCTCTTGCTATTTCCTAACATTCTACAAGTAGTTACCTACCTGAGACCATGATCTGTGATCTGATAACAGCCAGATAAACTGAGAAAAAGAAGTACACGTCCAGTCTCTTGATCAGATTTTTCACTCCCAGAATAAAGTAAGTCTTTTCCCACAGACTGTCTAGTCCTTGTTGCTTTTCCACAGAGTGTAGAAGATTCTGGGAGTGAGGGTGTAGTTCTTAATGTGGTCCCAGTACAACAAAATGCATGACCACAATATGTGAAGGCAGGAGAACCACAATGCTGCTGCCAACAAACACTAGTCCTTAGTCCAACAATGTCCTTATTATAACAACCAGAAGTTGAACAACTGATATTAGATGCTGTTTCCATTACAGAAGGAACTTCAACATTTCTATGTCTCCATTCTACAGCATCCTCAATATCAGCCAAATCTTCAGCATCTAACATCCACACATAAGCAGAACTGAAATTTTCAGAAGAAACAGGTTTAGTCCAGTGGTGTTCGTTATCTACTTCTTTGCCAAGACTTTCATTAGTTATATCATGCAAACAAGCATATTTGCTGTTAGACTGCATGGTAATGTCTTTACTTCTCCATGTAGTCGATGTGCTCTTGTTTCTGCAAGTCTTCAGAATGCCACCTTTATGAGATGAGAGGATTCCCAAAGCTCTGGAAATCTTCTCTAAAGCCACATCTGTAATTTTCTCACAACCTGAGAGATCAAGATGTCGAAGACTCTGGCAGCAACCAAGCCAAGACCAACTACAACCAAGAGTTAAAAACTTATTAGTCTAAGAACTTTTTAAAAATTATTTAAACTTAAAATAATTAACATTTATTTAAATTTTAAATAATCAACAATTCACCTAGCTGCAGACCAAACTATTCCAAAGGTAATACAATTCAAATGGTACATATCTTGATATAAAACAAATTACAATCTAAATCACTGTGTAAACTACAATAAGAAATAATTACTACTTTCATGATATGGATAATTTGAAAATTGAAAAATAACTTACCTGTCAAATGCAGAGTCTGAGATGTCAGTTTGGGTAAGATCTAAATGTTCCAGGTTAGGGCAAAGCTCTAAAATCTGTCTAACCTATAAGGGAAAGGAGGAAATAAGAATTTTTAATTAAAATATTCAGGCTTTGCAATTCTAAGGCAAAAGAGAATATGTATCTTTATAACAATGATTTAAACTCAACCTTCTCCTCACCAAGACATACAGACACACATATTTATACCATTTTAGAGCTAAACGCAACCTCAGATTTATTTTTAGTCCAAATCTATACTTAAAACAAAAACAAATCGACATCACCTCATTGGCTAAAAATTTCCAGTTGTGTAAAGTTATCATTATTACTAAAGGCATTCGTTCATAACCATCTAATGATACTGAAACTTACCATTTTACTGGAAACTGCAGAGCTATATGCTAATACTAAAGTTTTTACAGACATGCCAACATGTGGGAGAACATTTTGAATTAAGCCATGTAGTAAACGTTTTTCCATTTGTGCAATATTGATGGCAATTGATTCTTCTACAGACTCTTCTGTAAAAAAAAAAAAAAATTAATTCTCAAAGATATGGTAATTTTAAGTGGTATATAACATATTAAATGACTTTGAACAAATGTGAGATTAGCAATAATACTGTGCATTTCCATCATTCTTAATTTCTTAAGTCCTCCCAAAGGCCAGAGTATGCTAGATACTATGCTGGTAGCAGACTTAAATATTTAAAAAACAGTATTTTATAATGTTGGTAAAAAGTATGAACAAAATATTTTCTTCACCTACAACCTAACTCAGAAAGTAATTAAATTAGTCAATTATCATTAAGCAGTTCTTTAACAGCAGAAAAATGAACCAATTACTTAACTTTAAACTTTGGCCTCTCTTAATTTTCTTCCCTTGTCTACCTTAAAATTAGCTATAGTTCAAGATAGATCTCATATCTGTTAGTGGAGCTGTGAACGGGTGCAAAACATTCTGGAGAATAATTCGAACTATGGCAAAGGGCTATAAAACTGTCCATACCCTTTAACCCTGCAATACCACTACTAGAGATCAAAGAAAAAAATCCCAATGAGATCAGGGAAAAAGGAAAGGATAATATTTAGAGCAACTCTTTTTGTAATGGCAAAGAACTGGAAATTGAGGGGATACCCATAAATTAGGGAATGGCTGAACAAGTTGTGGTATAGGCTTGTGATGGAGTACTATTGTAAACAACAAGTAGGATGCTTTCTGAAAAACCTTGGAAGACTTACATGAACTAATACAAAGTGAAGTGAGCTTCACAGTAACACCAATATTGTAATGATGAGCAACTGTGAAAGACTTAGCTACTCTGATCAATACATTGATCCAAGACATTTCCAAAGGACTCATGATGAAAAATACCATCCATCTCCAAAGAGAAGTAAAGTGATTTTTCCCCCTTTACTTTTCTTGTTTTCTATTTGAAACTTGACTAATGTAGAACTGTTTTTAATGATTTCATATGAATAATGGGCATGTTTCTTGCCTTCTCAGTTCAGGGGAGGAGTGAAGAGAGAGAGAATTTGGAACAGAAAATAAATAAAATTTTCTTTATTTAAAAAAAAAAAAGATCTCACAGAATCGGATTATTTGAGCTATAAGGAAGTAAAGAGCACTTAATTCAACTTCCTTTATGGATGGTAAAACTGAGTGCCTAAGAAGTTAAGTGACTTAAGAAGTTAAGTGATGTAATGGCTAGTAATAGCAGAGCAAGAATTAAAATTAAGATCTTCTGACTCCAAGTAGAGTATGTGCTCTTTTCATTACACCACATTAAATCCAAATCTGACTTTTTAAAAGAGAAATTATATTAGTCAAGAAGCATTTATTAGGCATCTATTATGTGCCAGGCAGAGGCTAAATGCTTGAGGTAAAACAGATGCTGCTTTCAAGGAGTTCACAGCCCTAATGGCTGCAACAAGACGCAAAAACCTACACACAATCAAGAAATATATAGGTTAAACTGGAGATAATCTCAGAGAGAAGACACTGATATTAAGAAAGACCAGGAGGGGTAGCTAGGTGGCGCAGTGAGTAGAGCACCAACCCTGGAAGTGGGAGGACCCGAGTTCAAATTTGGCCTCAGACACTTGACACACTAGCTGTATGACTTTAGGCAAGTCACTTAACCCCAATTGCCCTGCCTTCCCCCCCTTAAAAAAAAAAAAAAAAGACCAGGAAAGTCTTCTTGCAGAAGATGGGACTTCAGTGTTCTTTCTGGAAGAAAACTGAAATCACATCACTATGTTATAGTCAAGGTACAGTGTATATGACTGATTAGACCAATATGAAATTAAAAGGCTTTTCCACAAATAAGGTACAAATATTCTATATGAACACTAGAAGAGTAGATGTCTCTAAACTCGCTCATCTCATGTTTCATTTGAGTTACTGCAATTCTGCGTTGCTCATAAAGCACAGCACCTTCTCTGATGAAAGCAGGCCATGCTGGACATTCCTGTGCCAGTGTCTTCCATGTCATGCAACTGATTCCACAGTTCTTCAGAGAGACCTTGAAAGTGTCCTTGCATTGCTTTTTCCAACCTCCAGGTAAGCGATCACCTTGTGTGAGTTCTCCACAAAATAGTCTTTAAGCAAACATACATTTGGCATTTAAACAACATGGCCAGCCCATCAGAGTTGTGCTCTCTGCAGTAGAATCTGAACATTTAGCAGTTCAACTCTAAAAAGAATCTCAGTGTCAGGTACCTTATCTTGCCAGGTGATCTTCAGAATCTTCCTAGGACAATTCAAATCAAAGTGATGCAGATTCCTGGCATGATGCTGGCATACTCCCCAGGTTTCACAGGCATACAACAATGAGGTGAGCACAACAGCTCTGGACACCTTCGGTTTGGTAGGCA
Organism: Trichosurus vulpecula; assembly: GCF_011100635.1. Lineage (NCBI taxonomy): Eukaryota > Metazoa > Chordata > Mammalia > Diprotodontia > Phalangeridae > Trichosurus > Trichosurus vulpecula. The sequence goes on along the minus strand of NC_050578.1, from coordinate 194,397,678 downwards.
GTCTAATACCTCCTCTCCTATACTTTCTTTCAGAGCATCCCAAATGCTGAGCTAGGTCTGGCAAAGTATGTATCAACGTTATGGTCTATGTGTACATCCCTGGCAAGTGTACTGCCAAGGTAAGTGAAGATATCTACAGCATTCAAAGTTTCTCCATTTGTTCTGATGGTTCCATGTATAGATGCTGTGAAGCTGGCTGGTGGGGAAACTGTTTTCTTGGTGTTATTAGGCTAAAATCAACACAAGCAGTAGAAAATCAATTCATACTTTGTTGCATCTCAGCCTCAGAGGCTGCATTGAGTGCATAACCATCTGTGAACAAAATGTCATGCACCAAATCTCCCTCCACTTTAGTCTTGGCTTGTAGCCTTTTCAAGTTAAATAATTTACCATCAGTGTGGTTAAGTAGGTGACCTTGATGCCATTTTTGTCCTTGTTGAAGTCATCCAACAACATTACCAAAAACATCATAGGAACAAGCACACGTATCTGCGTTACTCCATTAGTGACTAAGTGAGAAATCATCATTCATTATCCAGAACCCAAGCAAGCATGCCATCATGAAACTGACATACCATACTGAAAAACTTCTCCAAGTAAATGTTGCCATTATTTTCCAGAAGCCCTCATGACTGACAGTATCAAAGACCTTGGTCAGATCGACAAATGTTGTCTATGGAATTCCGTTCTGCTCTTGGCAGTTGTTGGGCAGCAAACACCATACTGACTGTTCTTGGCCCTTTCTGAAGCCATACTGGCCATCTTCAAGATAAAGGATCAGTCCATCAAGGACTAGCAAGAATCTTCCCAGCAATGAATGACTAAGAGAGAGACATTCCCCCCACCCTGTGAATGTCACTAGAAAATCTATTTCCTTTTCCTTTATCGGGATGGACAATGGAGGCATCACTGAACTCTTGATAACTTCCTCTTGCCACGTAACCAGGAAAATTTTAGTCAGCTTTTATATAAGCAGTGGACCCCCTGCCTTGTAAATTTCAGCTGCAACAGAATCAATACCAGGCACTTTGCCACACAAGAAGAGCCTAACAGCATAACAAACCTCCTCTTTGGTTGGAAGTTTGGCTAGAAAGGGACTGACTTCATCCTGAAGTACATAGTCAATGGCTTTAGCCCTGATTGATGACGTTCTGTTGAGAACACTATGGAAATGTTCAGTCCATCTCTCCAGGATCATGACCTTATCACTGATCAATGTAGCTCCATCAGCACTGAGTAGTTGAGATGCATGGTAAGTCTTTGGCCCACAAAAAGCCCTCAGGGCATCATAAAAGTGCTTTGGATTGTTATTATCAACATAAAACCGAATTTCATCTACATTCTTACTAAGCCAAGAACCCTACATCTCTCTAAGCTTTGCCTGCACGTTACTTTTGATGGAGTTAAACGCTGCCTTCTTAGAGACAGATGAACTATCCTGCTGGTAAACCCTGTGGAGTTCTCGTTGTTTGTTTAGCAGCTTCTGAATTTCCCCATAATTTTCATCAAATGAGCCTTGACGTCTACGAGTGTTCTGGCCCTGATGAGTAAATGCAATGTTGTATACCAAATCTCTGAAAGCTGCCCACTCCTTTTCTGCTTCACTCCTGCCAACCCTATGTTGGCTCTGCTTTCCCTCCAAGTGAGCAACAAAGTGTTCAAACTCAGAGAAGCACTCTAATGTATTGATGTTAATAAGTCTTCTTGGCTCAGGTCTGCAGCTTTTGTTATATGTGAATATTTAGCTTGGAGAAGGTAAAGTCTTTGATCAGTCCAGCACTCTGCAATGCACATGGCCTTGTCCCTCTCACATCCTGTCTCTTCTCCTTACAATGACATAGTCTATTAAATGCCAATGTTTACTGAGAGGGCACACACAGAAGTTTTATTGCATTTAGGTAAATAGAAGACAGTGCTGGTGATGAGAAGGTCATGAGATGCTCAAGCCTTAAGCAGTAATTGCTGCTTCCAACTGCATTCTTGCCACATCTCCTACTCTGCACCTGTTCCGGCATTAAAGTCCAACCAGGAATCATAAGCTTGTCTTCTTTTAGCACATCGATGATGAGGGTCTCCATGTCTTCATAAAATATTTCTTTGACCTCAGCAAGGTTCACCATGGTGGGAGTGTACACACTGACGATGGTAGCATGGCACTTTCCTACAATGGCAATCACAACATTACAAGCCTGTGGGAAGCACACAAGGTTGCTAACTAGATTGGTTTTGATTGTAAAACCTATGCCAACTTCACAGGAGCATCCAATCACTGTGGACACTCCAGAAAAACGTGTAGACAGTTCAGACTTTGGTAAGCTGGCCTTCATTTGCCAGCCTTGTTTCCCTCAGGGCTGCTATCTGGATGCAATATTGCTGAGTTCTCTCACAACAAGAGCTGTTATATTTTAGGTCTACTGGATTTTGTGTTTTCCATAAGGACACACACATCCCATGTACTGATGTCAGTGAATGGAATCATCAAGCTAAGACTTGAAGGAAGCCAGAGAAATCAGAAAGTGGAAATGAGGAATGAAAAAGTTCCAAGCATAGGGGACAACCAGTGAAAATGTTCGCAGTCTGGGAATATGTAAATTAAGAAAAAAACTGACAATTTTAGGTAATCAAGGAAGAAGGTGCAGGAAAACCTCTTAAATAGTTCATGAAGCAGTATGACTGGCAAGTTGAAATCAAAAAGAAACACCATAGGGGTTTTAGTCAATAGGAAGATAAGTGTAAATTATTTTAGAAAGTTTAGGTAAAAGGGTAAAAACTGGTGGTGACTGGATACAGATTGAAACATAAAAAAAGAGTAAAAATTTCTAGGAAGCCACAAGCATTTTCTGTTCAACATTCCCTTTCCATCTAAGAAAATGATCCATCAATACTAAAAAGATTAAAGGAGTTAAAATTTGCGTCCCATTTTTCAGTTCCTATTGATTTGTGCTTCTCTAAGGATGCAATTCCAGGTACTATCACAAAACACAGAAAATCATAAATTAGGTTATTTTTCTGCCTTTACTCCAAAGGGTTTGCAGTATTAAAGCAAATTCTCCCTTCTCTTTTCAGAACTGTCATCTGAGATTAACCCTACTGGAAAATAAAAGAATTCAATAATACTTAATAAAAGATTACGGTGAGATTTCATAACAATAAAATAAGGAGTCTGAAGTGGAAATAAAACTAATAAAAGCTTACAACAGAAGTATAAATATAAGCTAATCAACAAACTTGCCAAAAAACCTAGGATCTTAGAGTTCCACGGATATGAAATGGAATGTTTGCTGTGACGTACATGAATATTTTAAATTAACATCTTTCAAAGGCCTTTCTTTAACTACTTAAAGATTTCATTCCTATCCCTAATTCCTGAAAATACTGAGAGATTTAAATTACATCTTCATATATTTATTTGAATTGTGAGAATTCTGTTCCTTAACATTCACAAGATCTAGTATTTTAAACATAAATGGGTATCTTCTCTTTTACCAAAACTTGTTTTCGACTCCATTCATATTATACTAGAAAGAAAATTATTTTTCTTCCAGGTGGCTAATTAAAACTAAATAGTGGAGAGAGGATTCTGGGAAGATGGTAGAATAGGTCAGAAAATTCCAAGCTCTCCAGATTTCCCCCACAAAGGAGGAACTGACACAGAGCAATTAGATGGGAGAAGAGGGCTGGTAGTTCTGGAACCCTACTCTCATCGGGAATGGGCTAAAGAAGAAACAATACATAGATCTCTAAAAGGGCATAAAAATATTCTAAATTCAGAAAGAAATAAAAGACTAAGGGGATAGGGAGGGGGAGATGATAAGGGAGGGATTTTTCCCGGGAACCTGACTCATATCAGATCTGGGTTAAAGAGGGAATGCATACATTTAGAAGGGAATAAAAGTCTTCTAAATTTATAAAGAAATAAGAAGGTAAGGGAATAGAATGGGAAGGCACAGAAGGGTGTCTAGATTAATGGGAATGGGATAAAGAGGGAATAACGTATTTGGAAGGCTATAAAAGTCTTCTAAATTCAGACAGAAACAAGAGGGTAAGGGGAAAGGGTAGGGGGGAGAGGATAAGGGAGGGATCTTTGAGGGGGGATAGGCTAAGTAATAGAAGGGCAAGGTAGCAGGTAGAAGTAAAGAAGAAGAGTCAGGAGGAATAGGAAGAGATACATACAAATATAAAATAAAGATCAGCAATAGAATTTATTAGGGAAAAAAGCAGAGGCAGTAATCATGATCTCAGACAAGGTTAAAGCTAAAACAGATTTAATCAAAAGAGAGAGAAGCAGGGAAACTACACTATGTCAGCCATATTAATCAATATTGTTTTAGACTAAAATAACTAGACAATATAAGGTTGAAATACTGCTGTGGTATAGGAAATGATTAGTTGGTAGACTTAGAAAAATATGGAAAGACTTGGACTTATGAAGGAAGATGTTATGTACCCTCAGAGAAACAGAGCACAGACAAGTATAGTATGGTCTTATACAGATGAATATGAATTTATATGTCTATATGAGTATGATTATAGATATCTCTGTGTGTGTGTGTGTGTGTGTGTGTGTGTGTGTGTGTGTGTATGTGTGTTTTATCTCCACACATAATTGTAGCCTTCTTGGGGAGGGAGGAACAGAAAGAGGGAAAAAAAAGAACAAAGTAAAAAGTACACAGCAAAGAACAAAAGAAAACCTACAAGGAAGCAAATAAAAGACAGTTGTTCTAAACACTATGTGTAGTATTTATTATATAGGCTTTCTTGGAATGGAAATGTATTGTTGTATATTGTGAAAAAAAAAAAAGGAAAAACACTTAACAGTGATCACTAATTTTATAGGTCATGAGAGCTTCATAAGCTCAAACAAGTGTCATTTTCTCAGTTCTTCAACTTATTCATCACCCACCACTCACTTAGAGTGAGAAATAGTTATGTTATAGTTTCTTACTTTCTAACAGAAAAGTAAAGACAAATGTAACTGGATGTTATGTATGACACACTTTAAGCACACTGGACAAAAAACATTTAAATACAAAATAGTGACAATGTTAATGATAATTTTATAGATTATACGACTCTAAGGCTGAGATTTAAGTGATGTATCAATTATCTAGAAGTATCTGTCTTCCAAAATATCAAAAAATTATCCTACTTCTTCAGCTAAATGTACTAAAACAAGAATATTATTCCATTTTCATAACCAATTGAGTTCTCTTCCAGACCAACTAAGTAGAACAGCTTAGTTAATGAACTTAACCATAAATCTGGTTTTAGTGGGGGGGGGGAAAAAAGCTGGGTCTCTTAAAACTTTTTTTGTCTGATGCAGTTGTATGCATATCTTTCAGTGACTCTATTCTAAACTGTTATTGGAGTAACAAGTTTCACAGTTAAAATAATATTAGTACCTTACTAGGTTTAAAGCAAATTTTATTATGCAAAAACATGACTACAAAACAATTCTGTATTGACAAAACTATTTTCAGTAAGCAATGATAAAACTGTTTATGTAATCACCTAAGTTAAAAACCTTTAAGATGTAAAACTATTTGAATACAATTTGTAAAAGAACAGAAAAATACTATGCAAAATTAATTTGTCCATAATTTGGCTTACCAGATTCATCTATATCAGCATCTTCATCCCATTCCTGAAAAGCTCGACTTTCATCTTTTCTATTTTTCACCCATTCCTCATCAGGTTCAGTATCAAGTTCAGTTGCAGGACCACTATACCAGTCACCTTCTCAACAAAAGGAAAAGAAAAGGAAAAAGATAAGTGCAGACCAAATCTTCTTACAACAAATCCCATTACAACAAACATCACTGCATAATGAAAAAATTTTGAAGAGACTTCTGCGTTACAGAGAGTGGCCCATCAGTTTCAAGCAATACATCAAAATTTCAATAAATTATTTGGATAGTTCACTGAAGTTCACTGTAATAGGATCTGACCTTTAGGCACTTTGATAATGTTCAATGTGAAATGTTAGTACAGGAAAAATTAACTAATAATGTGTTTAGGGTATACCCCTGTTCCTTTTGAAGGTTTGCAAATTTCTAATAAATATATAAACACATACTAGTCTATATTGTTTTATTTTTGAAGAGTTTGGACTTTTTTTTGTTCTAGCTTGAACAGCAAAACAGCTATAATCCCATTCCTATGGGTAACCATATCAATACAGCAATAATCTTACATGCAATCTTAGAAGTCAATGAAAGTGACCTAACCTCTGACCCCTACTGGTGAAAACTGTGGCTGCATACTGGCCATGGCAGTAGTACCCCAATATGCTGGTGTTGATACACAAAGGCAGGAGTTTCTGGTCTGCAGTGAATTGATCAGGAAAACAGAAGTAGGTGGGTACAGAAGTCAATGGGGAAGATAAAAGGAAAAGCTAAAGTGCTAGCAGAACATACTGCAATTACTATTTTAATACAAGCATATGATATCTGTACAGCTAAAGTCTATCATGTAATTTGGTTTTGTGAACTATTTTAAGATTACATAAATCCAAGATGACCAATTTGCTTGAAGGTCCAAATAAAACTATTACTTCTTAAATAAAATTTTTGATTAAGCTAATTCAAAAGAAGCAAAAATGTAGGACACATAGGAATTGTTTGCTCTGTGTTTAAGGACATATACATACACACACACAGACATTATGTATCATGGCTTGAATAACTTAAAATATTTGACTTTATAGAAACTTTTATATCATATGCATCTAATTTGTCTGGGACACTAATTAAATATCTCAAAAGATCTATATAAGGACAAAAAGTGTCCAGTGTGTTTACCTTTTTTGACCTATCATTCATTATTTCATTAATATATGCCAAGAAAAATAAAGTTAATCAGGAAAACTATCTCCAATGAAAAAGATCTTCACGTATCAATCTAAATAATTTAGTATAAACATCCAAAAGAATGACTATGTAGTATATTTATAAAATGCCCCAAATGGTTTTTAATTATTGTCACAGAATGTATAATGTTTAAGATTTTTTAAAAGTAAACTGAATGTCTACAATAAGAAAAGAATGAAAAATATAAGTGGGTTATTTGTATGTTCACGTATACGCAATCAGGTAGGAAAATACATTTTCAATGTTAATTGTCACAATTACATAGTAAACCAACGGGTCATAAAACTTACAAATGTGAATCTAAAGCTAAAGGATACTCACCTACAGAAGCAATATTTAAATTATTTATAAGTCAAAGAGAGAAAAATGTAGTTCATGTTATGTTGCATTTTATCTTATGCCTGCATGGAGTCCTCATGAAAAGACCAAACTTTCTATAATATATTGATGCAAAAAGGGATTAAGTTATTATGAAAATTTTAATTTCAAATTGAATGCTTTGCAAGAAAAATGATGCATCAACATAAACAATGACATTGAAAAGAGTAAAAATACTAGACAAAATCATTTTGGAATACCACTAAATTCTATCATGCTTCCCTAAGAGCTATCTGTATCTTATTTCTTAATTTAGTAATTTCTATTTTGAATCAATATTCAGTTTCTTCCAATTATTTTAAACTTCTACTAATCTATTTTTATTTAATTTTAAAATAATTGAAAAATACTTCTATTTTATGAAATCAGTTTGTTAGATGGAGCTTTCCTACTTCACATTTTTAATTTAACTTAGATACATCTTATCTCTAAATAAACAGCTTAATAAAATATTTTTATAAAAATAAAGTTGTTATCACTTACCTCTAGCCCAATGAACAGGGTAAAGATGCTTCCAAAGAGACCCAGTTTTAGCCAGCTGAGACCACCTAGTGCTAACTTGACTGCATCGACATAACTCTTGAGGATTAAGATAGCTGAAAATTGTCAGCATTACTTCAGGAGGAAGATGGGTAATATTTGTGGAGTAATCTGGCACTTCAGTTTCTGGAAGAAAAAAAAATACAACCACTCAACACTAAAGCCTATAAGAAATGAAAAGCAAAAAACACAATATTAATTCTACTTATAAAAACCAATGCCTGAAGTCGGATTCCTCCTGCTTGCAAGGTGTACAAATGAAACAATATGCATTAGAGGTACCATGAGAATGCTTAACTTGCTAAGGACCTGTAGCGTCAAACTACTACGACATAAGTAATACTTATTAATGGGATGCACAATTACGAAGAAACTGGGCTAACTTCCTTTTACAAAGGCATCAGAGGAAAACAATCTTCACTTTGTAGCATAGACAGTAGTACCATTTGAAAAAGGAACTAGACAGGTTGTACAGCTTTAAAGGCAGACAAGCCTATATTAAAACAAACATGTGTGAAGTGTGCCAAATTATGAAATCCAAAAACTGAATCCCTTTATTTACTGGATGCTTAACCAGATTCTGTCATTAACAATTACTTTTCAAAATTAAACAAGCTAAAATCATATCAATACATTCTGATCTTTATATAAAATCTTACATACCACGTTCTGCCAAGTCACTGTTTTTCAATGTAATTGTAACACGAACAATTTCACATATCACGTCTATAATTTTAATAGTGACAGTTTCTCAAGGATGAAAAATATGATATGGAAGGAACATAATATAAAAATTTCTTATAAATTATACCAAGAATTGACTACATTCTATAACTGACTAGACTCACAAAATAACCTAAAGGTTATATTTACAGTGACAGATAAGAAAGGAAGGAAAAAAGGCAGCAAGAGGGGATGGAGGGGAGAAGGGGGAGAGGGAAAGAAAAAGAACGGGGAGGAGGGAGGGAAGCAGGGAAGAAGGAAAGAAGGAAGGGAGGAAGGAAGAAAGGAAGGTAGCTCAAACAATGCAACTAGCATTTTCTTTGAAGGAGTGGGAAATTAAACACCAGGTATGATGCTTTTAAATCATATGTAATAATTATAATAAAACATGACACAACTGGCATATAGACATAAACCTGTGTTTCCCAGTAAAGAATCCCAGTGAAGAAGTTTTATAGATTTAATGACAACCTACACATTTTTATTTCAAATTATAGAGTCCCTAAGTTTTTCATTTATTAAAAAAGGGAGCAAAGGAAATAAATTTCATCAAGCATCACTCAGAACTTTTCAATAGCATTGTTATAACTAAATCTTCGGTCTTAGAAGAGCAAGGGGCTTTCCACTGAAATATAGTAACAAATATTTGATAAAAGATTAACAGAATGGCAGCTACAAATTAAAGGTAAAATTCATAAGGCTATGCATACTTTTTATTTTTATAATTGGTTTCTCAAAGAACTCTATACAGATAAATTCTGTGTATTCACTAGACTGAGTAGAAAGACAATGGGAGGGTCATAGGAATGAACAACATTCATTATTATAGATACATAGTCTAATATCCTAATTTGCAGATAAAGAAACACAGAAAAAAACGCTAACAAGTGGCAGAATTAGGAATGGATTCCTGGTCAATTGTATTTATCCTGTCTGTGTATATGGGGAGGAACAGATAGACAGACAAAGAGATATTGACAGACAGATACACACACAAATGTACATGTATATATGTATGTATGTCCATTCCTCCACATGGACAGAATATGAAAATACATATACACAATGAATATACATATGGATAAATGTGTGTGTGGATCTGTATATATACTGATGTATGTGTGTGCATTTGTGTGTATGTATATACACCTACATATATATAGCACCATATACCCTTATTGTATCCTCCATTAGAAGGTCAGCTCTTGGTGAGTAAGGACTTAATCATTCAGTGTATTTGTATCTCCAGGACCTAGCAGAGTGTCTGGCACTCAGTAAATACTTGTTGTCAGATTTATAAAAATTTATATGGTCACCAAGACAAACAAACAAGAAGGTAAACACTTTGTATGCTGGGAACATAAAAAGAAAAAAATACTTCACAGTGATATGCATATACTAGGCAATAAATACACAATTAATTCCAAAAAAATAAAAAATAAAAAAACCGCAGGTAGATTTCCCTTAATTTCACTCTTCCCAGATTTACAACTAAAAAGTACCAGAGTTCACCTATGTCTTCAGCATGTGGGATTAAATGCCTTTGTTTAGAATGCATATACTTAAAAGTTTAGAATAAGGAGATTAAATCAAATTTATACTTTAAAATAATTCATTTATGAATTAAAATACAAGCCTCATTTCTAAAATACCCACAATCTACATTTCAACAAGCAATTTTTGGATTTTTGAACTACGACAGTAAATAGTAAATTATATTTAAGTCTTACCTTTATCTGATTTTTCATCCACAGAATACTTAAAAAACTTCTGTCTCTCTTCAGCTTGATTCCAGAGACTAAGCCCTCTAAGAAGTTCTGCAGTATCCTTGTGAGAACAATGTTGTGCAATCACTTTCTTTTTAATGTCCTTTAGCTCTTCATAGGTAAAATATTCCATCAACATTGGCTGAAAAACCTAAGTTATTACAAAGTCAGAAAAATTATTTGAAAAGAAATGCTATAATTTTCAGGTATCAGTGATATTTTAAAATATTTTTCTACTCGTAAAGGCAACTTCCTTTAGATCTCTCAATTTCAGAAAAATCTTAATATTCAGAATTATAGCACTATATAAAATCCTTAAAATTTCCTAAGAAGTAGTAAGATACTGATCCAACTTTCAATTACAAGGAAATATATATATTTGGCATCCTTTTTTTGCAACGGGCCCAAAAGAGTGAAATGCAGTAATTACATTAAATTTACTGCAAACTGTTTAGTTATTTTAATATTTACTTAACTGTAAACAAATCAAAATAAGCAACAGAGAAATGGAATAGATTAAAGTGACTAAGTCTAAGCTTCAAAATGGATTTTAACTTTTAATCATTATCAAGCTTTATGCTCATTCAGCATGTCTTTTTAGTAGGCCTCATGACTCACTAGAATAATGAAAAAGGACTCAATTCTAATTAAAACTATGCATCTATTTAACTAGATACTTTAAAGGTAGGCCTACATAAAGGAAGCAGGCCATTATTAATACTACCAAATACTACCAAAAATCAATCATTAAACATCTTCGTAAATATAAATGAATATCTACTTCATTAATATAAAACACAGTTTCTTCCATTTTAAGATTCAAGTGGGTAGCAAATCATTAAGGAATAGGTTTCAAGTTAAGAGAATGAATTCAAAAGCTGCTTCACAAAATGAGAAGCAATGAATAAACCAGTACTCAACTTAATCTAGTTTGTTATAGTGATGTTTCCCTTTGATCATTTTTTTTGAACACTGGAAAAATACTAGAGTTGTAAGATTTATCTTATTATATATGTAATATTTTATATTAAGTTGTACTATTTTGAAAAATGTAACAATAATAATGGCAGTAACAGCTAGCATATAAGAGCTTTAAGTTTTGTAAAGCATTTTATATACATATTATCTTGTTCGATACAGAAGTGAGTGGTGCTAACAGCAGGAGGTGCTATTAATTGTCCCTATTTTACAGATGAGTAAAATGAGGCAAACAGAGGTTAATGTCATGCTCAGGGTTACAGAGAAAGAGGTAATCACCTAGAAAAGATGGGGAGAGGACGGGTACTACACACATACTGGCTAAGATGGGCAAAGAGGACCATCTCCTCACCAGAAACTAGAGTAAATAAAACACAAACTAAACTGCACATCTGAAAGTACAATGGCAATGCTGGTCCAATCAGTAAAGATAAAAGAAAGGGCATTCCTTAAGTTACACTCAGGACTGCTGGTTCTAAAATGAACACGACAATCTAGAAGTACTATGTTGAACAACGATACAGAAATTTGGCCAATATTACATTTTTTTCAGGGACCTGCAAAAGCTTTGAGTATCAAAACTCATGCTGTGCTTTGCTTATAATTTCCATGAGCACTGCCTATTGTAGGGCACCATTAAATGTTCCATAAATATTTGTTCAACTGAACTACACTGATACAAACTCAAAGACCACTAGGGAAAAAACATCAGGTATCTAGTACAAGGCTATGCACATAAGAGGAACTTGAAACAAATGAAGGAATTAATCCACAATTTGGACCTTCTTGCTTCCTTGGCCTTCTCCATAGACTAAAAAAAGATAGGTGTGGAGCCAATTTCACCTTTATCAAAGCAATGACTTAACTTAAAGCTGATTCATAAGAAAAATTTGATGTATACTCACTTCCTCTTCTTCTTTCATGTGAGGAAGGAAATCTCTTGTAAAAGCTTCCAGCCTCTCCTTCAGTTGCTTTGCATAATTTAGCTGCTCATATTCATTCTGGAGAAAATAAAAAGAAGTGTACTTTAAAACAAAGTTAATAAATAATGAAATATTTTGTTTATTTATATCCCATACTGATCTCAGGAAGTAGTTTTAAAGTTAAAGTTTATGGGAAATTTTTACAAAATAAAAAGTTATAGCAACATATATATCAAGGCCTACTGGAAAAAAATACCCTTAAAATAATAAACCTTCAATTCTTTTAATATAATACACTTTCTTGTGATATAAAACAACAGATATATGATGAAGACCTCAAAATTTTGATTATGTTCATTTTATGCTATTAAAATTTTAAATTATCATAAATTGCTTATAAGTCCAAAAATTTATTTTTATATAAGAATTTAATAAATTCCTATTTGTCTTCATTTTACAGGCATCTCTTCACTAACAATTATAGTTGATACTACCAAAATATAATGTAAGCAAGACATAATGTCACAAGGGGGTACAATTAATCCCAAAGAAATATCATAAATGTTGCAATTGGACAATTAGCCAAACAATGTTATAACAGGATCTCAACCTTGACAGTGACTTTTGGTTATAATGTATTAATGGTGTTAACTGGAAACTATGTTAATCAGGGCAACCTTAGGAGGTATGCAGCTTTATTAAGTACTTCTAGTGGTGATATTCCACAAAGATTACAGGATCATAGTTAGGAGAGGTCTTAACACAAGGATATAAATATAGCCTTAGAAAAATCACCAATACTTGGTGAGACAGAACTCACGAGAATGAGTTGAATAGTTTTGCCTTCTCTTGATTGTCCATTATCATTCCATTCCATTTAACTCTAAATAATGATTTCATTACTTCTTTGATTCTTCCCCCCCACCATTTAGTTTTCATTAAAACACAATTTTGTTGTCTATAGCTTTTCTTTTTGAACTTAGCATTTGACAGACAACATTTTCTCTTCATAGGAACCTGTCATGGATAATTTTACATTTATCTTTAAAGTACCTCTCCTGGATTCCATTTCAGCACATGCTTTTAACATCTAAACTGGTTGGCATGTTCTTTACCCTCCCCTTCTACCTACAGAATTTGGAGCCAGGGGACCCTAGCTATCCCCTTTCTCTGAACCCCTTGACATCCGCTTTTCAAAAATAATGTGCATATCAAGACTATGCCTAATTTTCTTTTTCTCCTTCTGTAACACATCCCAAGATGGAGTCTCTTAATGTAAAAAAGAAAATGCAAAATCTGTTTAATTTGACTAGCTGTCACTTCAAAACCAGTAAATATAAGTTTTGGAGAAGCAGAGTTCTGACAAAAGCAAGACTAGTTGACATCTTTTTTGGGTCATGGACTTCTTAAAGAATCTGGTAAAGCCTATGGACCCCCTCAGAATAATATTTTTAAATGCATAACATATACAGAATTACAATTCAATCATATAGCTTAAATACATACCAATTTAGTATCAATGTTACATAACAGTGACTTTCTATTTTTCTTAACACAATAAAAGAAAAGTCACAGAACAGCAAATACTAATACTTCCTAAAGCACTTCAACTATTAACCCAACTGTAGCTTAATAACGAATTCCTTCATCCTAGCTATGAAATGATATGGAAAAAATATTGCTCCCCAAAAAACCCTTACTCAGGAGGATGATGATGTTCAGTCATGTCTAACTCTTCATGACCCCATTCAGGGTTCTCTTGGCAAGGACACTGGAGGGTTTTGCCATTTCCTTCTCCAGCTTATCTTTAAGATGAGGAACTGAGGAAAACAGTTTTAAGTGACTAGCTCAGGGTCATACAACTAGCAAGTGACTGAGGCTGGATTTGTACTCCTAGTCCAGTGCTCTATCCACTATACAACCTAGCTGCCCACTCAGGATGTTAACAATGACCTAATTAGCAATACTTAGGTAGTACTGTATAGTTTGTAAAGTGCTTTCTTCCTAATAATTCTTTGAAAAAAATGGGAGAATTATAATATCCCCATTTTATAGATGATGAAATTGAATCTTAGAAAAATGAAGTGCATGCAGTCACTTAACTTCTGTGTGACTGGCGCAGTCACAAAGTCAGTAAATGCCTAATCTGGGGGCTGGATTTAAGTCTTTGACTCCAAGTTCAGTGTTTTCCAACATATCAGGGTGCCTTATAAAAAGTGTCCTCTAACACATGCCTGCATGACATACTGCCCGTGTTGTGCAGTCCTGTTTTACATCCTCTACATTTTTCAAAGGCTATCTGAATGGGCCACAAGTGGCACGCAGGCCATAAGCAGTGCGTAAGCCGAATGTTGTGCAGGACTGCTCTAACACTACAATTTACAGGTTCAAATAACCACACTTAACAACATTCATCCAATTTTTCTTTCTAAAAGCAGCTTCTCAGATTTAGACCATGAGTTAGTACCCCAGTTCACGTCATGGCACAGCAGTTATTTGCCACTAGTATAAGGTTTCTGACATTATCTCCATAGGGTCCCTAAAATTCTTCTATATCTACCCTTTTTTCCATTTGGTCAATGGGGGGAAATATGCCTCAGTCACCACTCTAAGTCAAGAGTCCCCAAATTGTAGACCACAAATCCTCAAAGACCCACATAACACTTATCTATCCATAGGTTCATTAGTATGGTCAACAACTTACATTCTCAGCAACTATCTCTTCTATGCAATACTTCATAAAATATAAAGAGCGCTATACAAATATGAAGTTATAATACTTGAATTAATCAAAAGTAACTCCTTTTCAGAAAAAGGATGGTAGATATCCTTGGATCACCCTAATTTAGAAATTTAACCATAAAAAACACTTCTGATAACTCATTTTTACATAGCCAGAGGGTTTACAGAGTATTTTCCCCACATCTTTGTAAAGCAGATAGGGCCTGGCATACCAGGAAAAATACATCAGTTTACTATGTTCCATTTTTCAACAAAATTAAGAAAAAAATAATATAAATGTCTCCAATTAGTATCTAAAAGATGAACACAGCACAATCTAATAATTTTTACACCACCATCTAGTATAATTACTAAAAAAATGAATCACGACAAAAGCACATTTTGTAATACATCTTTGGAATTTTAGTCTATTTTGTCAATGTAATGAAAAAAGCAGCTTGTACAATCTGTATTACCACAGGATTTGGACCTTTAATTTAAATAAAATCAGGTAATATTTATATTCAACATTTTGATTCTTATGAATGAAAAAATATTGACAAATTTCCATTCCAAGCCCCTTTCTCTTTACCTAAAAGTCAGGGATTATAAACAAAAACTTAATTAGTAAAATTAATATGCAAAAACAGTGATTGATTGCTACTGGGACCTATTACATCAAAACTGGAAGTATGGCTAAATCAGGACCAAATGTAAAAGTACTCAACATTTTAAACACATCCAAGGGAAAAAAAATTGTGAACTTAATCACAACCTTCAAACACATTTTGTATCACTTATCTTATTTCAGTATTTTATTACTCTACTTCAACAACAAAAAAGAAATAGAAGAGTAAACTTAAATAGGCAACAAACTTACAGTGAATATGAAGCATTTGGTTCTAAGTTTTAACACTGTAGTCAAAAGTCACTTAAGACATTTGTCTCGGATTAACTCAAACAAACTTGAAAATTTTAATGTTTCCATTAGGCTTAGCATTTTAGAAAGATCTGGAAGAATTCAGTTTTGTTTACTATGAAAGTTATGTTAAGCACAAAAAAAATAGAGTGGTATCCTTTATGCCTAGAATGTTTCATGTTTTGTATTTATTCTGAAAATAGGTATGGGGATAGATATAAACATGTTATCTCCCAGGTGGAAAACAAGTCCTTTGAGAGTAAGAAATTTCATTTTTTGAATCTCTTTTATCTCCAGTTGATGCTCGTAGATTGACTAAGATGAAATTTTAGCAAGTTTTGCCAATGACACAAGCTTGAGACTATAAAAATATCAGTTATTTTAAATTAAAGCTTACCTTCACATTCTTCAACCCTTTCTCAAAGAGGCTAAGCATTTCAGAGAGTTTGTTGTCAGAGTGTACATTATAAATGGTCCGGCTGCGCTGCTGAAGCAAGCCAATAATGTATTCGTTCTCAATCTGCTCATGCATTTTGAATTCCTTGAATGTAGCATACAGAGATTGCAGAAGAGCACGGAAATCATTGTTGTTGGAAAAGTTGGTTTTAGAAAGCTGAATGGAAATAAGTGTTCAAAATAACAACAATTCAAATTAACTTGTACAAAGAATATTACAATCCTTTGCATTTATTTTAACACAGTTGCAAAACCCTCCCTTTAAACTTTGGTCTCTGAAAATGCAGCAAGTTGCTATAATACTGGACTAGAATTCAGAATACCTGGATTCTGATACAAACTCTGCCAACAACTGGCTGTGTAATGTTGGGCAAACTACTAGCCCTCCCTCTTACTAAATTATTCACCTCTAAAACAAATGGTTTGGATGACTAAAAAGAGACAGTAAGCTTCAAGACCATAAACCTAGTCTATCTGAATGAACTGTTAGAAACTTTTTTGTCTAAATTCTGCTGACATCATTCACCATCCTGCTTATTTGCCTCTTCCTATATTCGTTATTAGTCAGCAAGGTATACTAGAAAGAGCATTATTAGGCTCTGGAATCAAAAAACCTGGGTTCAAATCCTACCTTTGAAACTTTCCACCTCAGGTAAGAGTTTCTTCATCTGTACAATGAGAGGTTTGTGCTAGATTTCCTCTGTGGCACCTCTGAGTTCTTTATGCTCTTATGACCCAAAGACATTAAATTTTAAAATTCTATGTTTCTGTGACTCCAGACTACTACTTATTGAACTTACATATCGACAAAAACATCAGCATTAAGGACTGTTTCTATGACATTACTTTAGTTATACTTAAGAGGGCAATGGATTCCTGAAGAGTAAAATTATAAACTTGAGAAACAGTCTACCCGAGTGGGTTGAGAGCCAAGCATAGAGAAGAAAAACTGGGCTGGTCTCAGGTAATGAAAAAGTTACAACATGGTTCCCCCAACATTAAGTAGGTAATAAGGTTAAGTTAGGGACACTATTTTTTAAAAAATACATTATCTGGGACATTAAAAAGTCTATAAACCTGTTTTGCAACACTCTTGATAAAGTAGCAGTTCTCCAGGCATCTTTCCAAGGATGATAGATTAAATTTTAAGTGCCCTCTAAAACATTACCATGACTATTAATCAATACAGCCCTTTGAATACTTCCTGAGTTTGCTGTAAGGTATCTAAGCATTTCTTTAAAAAAAAATACTAAATATTTACTAAATTGTCTAAGAATGTCTTTCTACTCTCTTCAGGGACACTTTCACAACAAATATTAAGGATACTAGCCAAGCAACCAAGAGAAATATGGTGCAGAATACAGAAACAAGTACATCAACAACAGCAGAAAAATAATGGGTTTAGGACAGCATTTAATCTAAAAGAGCTAATGACTGCTACTTGATCTAGTTTTTAATCACTTCAATTAAATGACAAAATTAAAATAACCAACAAATACACTTCAAAATCAGATTACAGTATCCAAATAAAATTCAAATACTCAAACCCTGCAAACTTTACTATTCTCTGCCCATTATATCAATTCCCAAGGCCAATAATTAAATGGGGACAAGGGAAGAAAGGAGTCATACTGACTAACAAAGTGAGCACATTAGGCAATTAAATATTTATTGAATTGAATTTATTTTCTGATTAAGTCAACCACAATAATGAAAATATCTATGACTAAATAATACTATACTTTCTAAAGGTGCTCTGCAATTAAAACACTTATGGTCTAATCTGCCTTAATACTACTTTTCAACTATAATTTCTTTTTTTTTTCCAACTATAATTTCCATCTAATGACAATGCATCTTTCTTATGCCAAATTATACCTGGGTATGTATTTTAACAAGTACTAAATACCTCTAATAGTTCTTTATGGACCTAATATCCTATTTTTTCCTTTTAAAATAATCTTCGGTTGAAAAAATGGAATAAGAAAGTTTTCTGAAAACTTTACCAGTGAAGATTTCCAGCCTTGTACTTTGTTTTATCTGTGGCCACGTTTACATAGTAGATTAGATTGTTTTATAGAAGCCTTGTCTTGTATCTCAGACAGAAGCTACATGGAAGATACTCTATTTCAAAGGTAAATCTCAAACTAATGCAATTAGCATATGGTTTTTTTTGTTACTAAAAAAAAACTGAGTATTTTTATTTGATCCAGATCGAGGTGAAGAAACTTAGGGGGGAGGGAAACAGACCGAAGACTTTCAAATATACTTTGCAATTAGTAAATATGTAACCCTCTTAGAAACAACAGGAAGGAAAACTAAGATGGTAAGCAACATGATCAAATATGATCAATATGACATACTTTTTTTATAATGAGAATAATTTAGGCTCCCAAAAGATGAAAAGTACGGAAGAATTCTTTAAAGAGGGTGGTGGCATAGTAGACAGAATTCAAGCCTTGGAGTCAGTGAAGATTTCTAGACCTATCAAGGAAGTTAAATCCTGGTTCTGCCACTTATGAATAAACTTGGGAAAATTACAGCTTCTTTGGAGGTTACACCAGATGATTACTATTATCCTATGAATCAATCAATAAGCAATTTATTAAGCACCTATGAAATTCTAAGTACTATGCTAAGTGCTAGAGATACAAAAATTAAAAGTATAACAATCCCTTTCCATCAAAATGCTTACTAGAATTCTAAATAAAAAAGCTCTGACCCAGTAGAGCTCTACTCACTAGACAACTCACTGTTTGAAAAAGAATGACAAACTGTTAAAAAAAAAGCCATTACAATTCTCTTTTTTGGTCTTTGATTTTTCATTCTCACAAAAACCCAAATAAGGAGAAAATGGATCGCTGTGGTAATAAGTAGGAAGGGGAGGCAGAGTAGTAAACAGAAAAAAGTACTGGTTCTGGGGAGCCAAAGGACCTGGATTTGAACCCCAGCTTTGCTGCTAAGTGACTCTAACCAAAGCATTTAACCTCTCTGTGCCTGAGCTTCTTCATCTGTAAAACAAAAGGGTTTGGTTACGTGACCAAAAAGATCCCTTCCAGCTTTAAACCTAGGGTTTGATCTGTGTGCTCCTGTGTACAGGCCAACTTACAAGTCAGTTATGCTCACAGCTTGAAGATTACTTGTACAGTACAACTTCTAAAATATTTTTAATTATTATAAAATTTAGTCAGGTGATGTTGGAATTTAATTTATTTCAATTCGAACATCTATAAAACTGAACATATTTAATTTCTCAAATGTACTGTTGTTATGTGATAGGAACTAAAGGACAGAACAACTATCAATTGGACTGAATTTTTTTTTTAAATATTGATATCATTTCCCAATAACCTTTCCTCCACAATAAAACCCTCCTCCCTAGTAACAAGAAGCCACAATTACACAAAAAAAAACATGTTGGTGTCTTACAACTTTACTGTTTCTGAGGAGGATTTACCACCACCCTTCCAAACACCAAGGTTTACAAGTCTGGAGTGTCAGTCACCAATTCTTCTAACTCCATAACACCTCTTATCTTAGCCCTCTTTCCTCCACATTCAGGACTACCCCAGTTCAGGTCATCAACACTTTTTTTCACTTGGGCCATTGCAACAGCCTAATTGTTCCACTTTAACTCTTTGTCTTCTTCAATCCATCCCTCCACGAGCAATGCTGAATTGATACTTCTTTTTTTAACAGTATTATTTTTTCCAATTACACATAAAGAAGATTTTTAACATTGTTTTGGTTGTTTTTATAAAATTTTGAGTTCCAAATTTTCTCCCTCCCGACCTTCCCTGCCTCCTAACACAGTAAACAAGTTGATGGAGGTTATCTATGTGCAATCCAGTAAAACATATTTCCATATTTGTCATGTTGTGAAAGAAGAAATAGAACAAAAAGAAAAAAACTACTAAAAAAATAAAGTGAAAATAGTATACTTCAATCTGCATTCAGACTCTTCTCTGGATGTGAAAAATTAAACTGGGATTTCTAAAAGCACAGCACTCTCTTACTCAAGTACCTTCAGTAACTCCCCATTTGTTTCAACAATCTGGCTAGCAGCTGCTGTGGGGGTGTAAAACCAACAACCACCAGCTCACAGAATGCTGCAAGCCTAGGCCCTTTTGATCTGCTTTACTAAGGAAAGCAACATTAAGGGATTAACAATCTTACTTTAATCCAGCATACAAATATCATTCACTTAGTTCAGGGGAAAAAGCCAGCATCCTGAACTTCAGAGCAAATACAATCAAATCACAAACAGACCAAATACAATTCGTAGTTACCAACATCTGAGTTCAGCCAGGGAGCTCGACAATGGCTGGCTCAAAGTCATGCCTTACTACTGCTGCAGCACAGAGCTCTGAAAAAAGAAAGCTAACCCCTGGTTTTATATATCTTGTTCAGGGTCACCGGTGAGTCACACATACGACTCACTCATGTGACCTAAAATCGTCACAAAAATGTGACTTAAAAGTGACGTGGTCTAAAAGCCTCTGATATCACAAACATATCACTCAAACCCACGTAAACTAGGCTTTCCCTTGAGGCAAGGAGGCCATCAAAGACTCCTAATTTAATCAAGGAAACAAAGGCCAAACTCTTCATGGGCACTTGGTTGAATAAGTGCTAAGAACCCATCTTGATTCCCAATACACCATTGTATTTAGAATAAAATATAAACTCCTTTGTTGGGCATTTCTTCACAATCTGGCTCCAACCTATCTTTCCACATTTATTTCCCATGACTCCCTCAGGCACTCTACATTCCAGCCAAAATGGCCTACATATGTTCCCCATAAATGGTATTACATTTCCTTCCCCTGTGCCTTTGCACAGGATGTTCCTCCATGCCTGCAATGTCTTTCTTCATTATTTCCATTTCTTGTAACCCCTAGATCCCTTCAAGATTCAATGTACATGCCACCTAATCCATGTGATACAGCAGACACTTAATGGATGCATGCATTCACATATTTCCAGATTCCCCTAGTTTTTAATACTTCACCTGCTATCCCTTATTCTGTGTATTTTTTATTAACTGTTTTTTCTGTTCAGCAGAATATAAGCTTATGAAAAAGACAGAAACTATTTTCATCTTTCTCTATGTAACCCTGAAACTAGTTAAAATGCCAAGAGTCAATTTTTTTTTTCTCCATTTGTGAAAGAGAATAACATTTCTGAATAGTGAATGGATAAGGCTGCTATTGTCAATGGCCTGGATAGTAGGCATTATGTCAGGCTTGCACAACATAGGGCCATCGAAAAATGTTGACAATGACAAGAAAATAAAGATGTAACAAGTGCTTTGTCTTAGACCACATAAGCTTTTCACTAATCACTATTGTGCCTGTTATGTAACTTGACAGGTAGGTTGCACTGCGCACTCTCCTGTTTGTCAGGTGACCTGCGACAACCAACCATACTCAGTCTGTCTCTAGCTACCTTTACTTGGGAAGTGAGCTGCTTAAAATCTGCCTCCCGAAGAGGTTTAGCTTGTTTTAATTTTGGCCCTTACTTACTGCCAAGTGTGCAGGTCTGCCCTATGTAAATGTTTATTTCCTACCCTTTCCTCACTTAAAATAACTATTAGGAACATGCAATTTAGCTTTATCCCAAATTTTGGTACAATTTATGTATATATACAATTTTTTTCAAATATTGTTTTCCTACACAGAAAGGTATTCAAATGTGTATATCACATTAAGAAAAAAATGAGTTAATAATAATAGCATTTAAATAATGCCTAAATGTTTGCAAAGTGCTTTACAAATATTATCTCATTTAATCCTAAAAACCCTGGGAGGTATATACCACAACTGGCCCTTTAAGTATTATAGGATCACCGTTTACAGATGAGGAAAACTTGAGGCCATAAAATAACTTGACCAAGGACACACAAGCAGCAGAGCTGGGATTCATACCCACATCTTCTTGCTCCGAATCCAGTACTTTTTAAGTGGTAATTCTTCACAGTTCTTCTCATCCAAGCTACACTAACCTTAAAGTTGACTTTTTATGTTAAATAAGGATAGTAACAAGTTTTTCTACTTCTTATGGGGCTCAATAGTACTAGGACATAATGCAAAGGACCCCAATCACCCATAACCACGGAACTTGTTGGACAGGCTAGATACAGGGGTGGGGAACCTACAGCCTTGAGGCCACATGTGGCCGTCTAGGTCCTCAAGTGTGGCCCTTTGATTCCAAACTTCCGCCCCTGTGAGAACTTTGTCACATTCAATGGTGGCCTTTTAAAGAACAAGATAGCCAAATCAACAAAAGGCAGCATGGTACAGGCATACCTCATTTTATTGTACTTTGCAGATACTGCATTTTCTACAAAGTGAAGGTTTGTGGCAACACTGCACTGAGCCAAATCTACCAGTACCATTTTTCCAATAGCATGAGCTCACGTAATGTGGCTGTATCCCATTTTGGTAACTTCCAAAATTTCCATTATCATTGCTGCTGCTGCTGCTACTACATCTATTGTGGTGATCTGTGTTCAGTGATCTTTGATGTTATTATTGTAATTGTTCTGAGTGCACCACAAAAAATGGGTATTCTGACTGTTCCAACCATCAGCTGTTCCAGGTCTCCCCCTCCCTCTCCTCCACCCTCCCCATTTCCTTAAATACAACAACACTAAAGTTAGGTCAATTAATAATCCTAAAAGACCTCAAGTGAGAGGAAGAGTCAATCAGTGCAGCAGATTTCACTGTTATCTTATTTAAAGAAATTGCCACTGCTACCCCAACCTTCAAGAACTACCACCTGAATCAATAAGCAGCCATCAATATCCAGGCAAGACCCTCCACCAGAAAAAAATATCAGAATTCACTGAAGGCTCAGATGGTGGTTAGCATTTTTTAAGCAATATTTTTTAATTAAAGCTTGTACATTTTTTAAGGCATACTACTGCACACTTAATAGGCAACCATATAGTGTAAACATAACTTTCATATGGACTAGGAACACAGAAAATCCATGACTTGCTTTATTGTGGTGGTCTGGAACTGAAACCGCATTATCTCCAAGTTATGCCTGTATTATCATGGCTCTGAAAGAAACAGAAACTGATTATATAGAAAAGTATCCAACATAAAGGATACCTCAAAATCTGATCCTTCCAAATTGTTGGTATAAACCAAATACTTCAACAACCCAGATCGTCTGATAGATACCAAGAGTATGGGGAGAAAGAGAAGTTATTCCAAATCTGTTTTTATCAGCATGCTGGAACTCCCAACCTGAGGCAATGAGATCTTTAGTGACCAGATCAAGTGCACAAACCTAGTCCTATCTAAGAGGCAGACTCTGAAATTAGGGTCTTCCTGAACCTCTCAGACTATGGGCCTTGTCATCCCCATAAGACATTATTAATGTTGCTTGCTTTTCCCTTTTCCAAGTCAATCTGAGAATGTATTCATGTCAACAGTGTTTTATTAAGCTGAGGATACAAAATTTAAAGATAGTACCAGCCTCTCTAAGTTTACAATCCAATTGCAAGGACAGAAACATGCACAGGAGTTAATGATTTAAGATAGTATAAGCAGAGCAAAGGAAAAATCCATACAAAAAGTACTCTGAAAATTTGAGGAGGGAAGATAGAGAACACTTTCGACTAAAAGGATCTGGGAAGGCTTCGTGGAAGAAGTGGCACTTGAGCTGAACCTAGAAGGAAAGGATTTCAAGAGGCACTGATAAGGGAGCACATACCAGATATGTAATATGCTTGACTAGAATAAAGAGTACATAAATTAAAACAACTCTGAGGTAGCACCTCACACCTATCAGATTTGCTAATATCAGAAAAGGGAAATAATAAATGTTGGAAAAGATGTGGGAAAATTGGAACACTAATGCATTGTTGCTAGAGCTGTAAACTGATTCAACCATTCTGGAGGGCAATCTGGAACTATGCTCAGAGGGCAAACTGTACATACACTTTGATCCAGCAATACCACTACTAGGTCTGTATCCCCAAAAGGTCATAAAAAAAGGGAAAAGGACCTACATGTACAAGAATATTTATAGCAGTTCTTTTTATGGTGGCAAAGAATTGGAAATTGAGGGAATGCCCATGAATTGGGGAATGGCTGTATAAGTTGTGGTATATGAATGTAATGGAATACTACTGTGCTATAAGAAATGATGAGCAGGCAGACTTCAAAAAAACCTGGAAAGACTTATATGAATTGATGCTAAGTGAAGTGAGAACAGCCAGGAGAATATTGTACACACAGTAACAGTACCACTGTGATGATCAACTATGACTGACTTAGATCTTCTCAAAAAGAACACAATGATCCAAGACAATCCCGAAAGACTCATGATGAAAAATGTTATCCACAATGCAGAGAAAGAACTATGGAATCTGAACGGAGATCTAAGCATATTATTTTCACTTTTTTGTTGTTTTGTGGCTTTTCCCTTTTGTTCTGTTTCTTCTTTCACAACATGACTGATGTGGAAATGTTTGCCAAGATTGCACATGTATAATCTATACCAAATTGTCTGCTGGCTTGGGGAGGGGAGAATAAGTGAGGAAGAAAAATATGGAACTCAAAATCTTATAAAAACGAATGCTGAAACTATCCTTACATGTGATCAAAAAAAAATACTATTAAAAAAATGAAGAGTGTATGAAAGTTTAATTCAAAAGCACATCTAAAAAGGTTTACTAAACCCAGGTCGAACCCAGACTGCACAGGTCCTTAAATGCCAGGCCAATGAAATTATATTTTATCCTATAAACAGTAGAAAGCCAATTACAGTTGTTGAGCAAGGAAGAAACATAAGACCTGTGCATTAGGAAGATTATTTTGGCAGCCATATTAAAGACAGACTGGAAAGGGGAGAAACCTCTAGACTGGTAAGGAGGTTGATAGCATAGTCCAGACAAGAGGTGATAAGGTGTGACAGTGTGAATGGAGTTGAGACACATGCAAGAAATACTATGGAAGTATAATCAATAGGACCTTGCAGGTAACTAACATCAGGGTCAAGAGAGTGAAGAGAGTCAAAGATGATGCTGAGATGTCAAGCCTATTTAACTATGAGGATAACAATACAATCAAAACAACTAGGGAAACTAGGAAGAGGAGCAGGCTTAAGGCTGAGAAATACCAACTAAGAGTTCAGTCTTAGGTATTTGATTTTTGAGGTGCCTGTAGATATAAAGGCATCTATGTCCACAAAACAATTGGAGATGAAGAACTACAGCTCAGGGGAGAACAAGCTACATATAAAGAATTGGGAGTTATTTTTATAGAGCTGATAATTGAGCACGCGGGAACAAATGAGATTCTCTAAGGGGAAAAGCATGGAGAAAAAAAGAGATGAATTGAGATAATATTTTCAGTAAAATAGCAAGACTGATAAACTCACAAAAATAATTTTCAATTCTATATACTATGAACAAGAATCAAGAAAAAGACTTATCTTTTACACAATAACAAAAGTATCAAATATCAGGGCACTGACTTACCAGATAACTTCAAACTATTTTGAAAGAAATCAAGAAACTGAACAAATAAAGGCCTCTCCTTTGCTTGATTAGATAAATCAAATAAACTGAAGGGTGTAAGTTCTTTCCAAAAGAATTTGCAAACTTAACAAAATACCAGTCACAATATAAAAAGTTTACTTTATAGTTAAAGTCATGACAAACTCTAGCAGGCAAGAATATAAAAATTAAAATGACAGAAAAAGACTTGTCCTACCAGATTTCCATAATTACTATAAAGTAACAATTATAAAATTGTATGGTATGGAAAAAAATCAATACGACAGTTAAGAGGACCCAGAAATAAGATTCACAGGTTAGCACATGATAAAATCCAAGACTAAAACGAACTTTCAGTAAAACTATTATGTAATGTGAAAATGTGACTGAAAAATGGGTTTAGACACATACTTCACACTACATAATAAACACTAACTAGATCAATAATGTAAATAATCTGTCATTTTTAAAAGCCAGAAGAAAAATGTCTCAAATATGAAGACAATGAACATTTTATTAAGCAAAAGGGAAAATAATTTGAAATTCTGAATGGGCTTGATGATACTAAAAAAATTTTGCATAAAAAAGAAATGCCTCTACAGTTAAAAAAAAATTTTTTTTCCAGTTATGTCTATCACTTAAAGACCTGACTTTTAAAGAAACATTGCCTTAGGACATGGTCTTAGAAACGAACCTACATCATACCTAATAGATACTGAAATATCTCATAGAATTTTACCTGAATCTTTCTTTTGCATTTGTATTGTTCTTTGTCTTAAAGCTAACTATATCTATTCCTTCACTCCTTCCAATTAAATAAATGTAAAATCCTTTAGACAAAGGTCCCTGTTACATCTATTTTTCTATCACCAGACTAGCTAGCATAATGTTTAGTAGCCATTTAATGTCTGCTATTTGAAAAAGAGAAATTTATATTTCTGTATGTATCTAATATATCAAATAGACAAATTTATGTATTTTAGAAACATTCTGTAGATTACTATATCATTTTATCTTAAATGAAACCATTATCATCCTTTTTCCCTTTCCCTCTACTTTTTCCCAATGAAGCACATCTTTGAGTAGATAAAAAGACTAGAATAAGAAGAATGTACCAGGATTCCAAATAGACTATAAAAAACCTCACCAACTCTTATGAATTGAGGAAAAGGTGAGCACTAGTGAAAAGTCTTAACTACCTAGCAGAAAAGTGTGTCCACTAAAGTGCTACTTCAATGCATCAAAACGGCTTGACCGTAATCCTGTGTTCTTTAGAATTCAAGTTCAGCAAGGTCCTACCCAAAAAAGAAAGGCTTCAATTTACAGGCCCAGTGACAGTCTGTTGTCCAAAGACCAGGCTAAGTTTAGATAGGATCACCACCATTAGATTGTCACCAAATGACTGATTTTTTCAGTCACAAAAACTCAGAGACTATTAAAGTATAGCAAAGTTGTAATCTATGACAGTGGAAAGGAATATACACACTGATGAAATCCTTAAAGTATTCGCCTGTCAAAGAAATTAAATTTAACTACTTCAAAGACAGTATAGACTGAAGAGACTTGGATTCTTCCTGTGACTCTTTGCTAACTGCTTGTATGACCTTGGGCAAGCTATGTAGTATTTACTTCCGCATCTGCAAAAATGAAATAAACTGCCCTAACTATATTAGTTATTGTTGGTTTAACAAGCATGAAAGTGATTCAAAAAAGCAATTAGGAAATATAAGGCAATGTTGTGGACACTACCAAAATCTAGCTTAAGAACGTTTCCAGACACTTAATAGTTAACATTTATGAAGCACTTATTCTGTGCCAGGCACTGTGCTGAGAGCTTTACAATTATTACCTCATTTCATCCTCACAACAACCCTGGGAGGTTGGTGCTGTCATTATCCCCATTTTACAGATAAGAAAACTAAGGCTGACAAAAGTTAAATAACTTGCCCAGAGTGAAACAGCTAGTGTGTATCTGAGGACATATTTAAACACAGATCTGCCTGACTCCAAGCCCAATGTCCTATCCACTGTGCCACCAAGCTGCCCACTTGCTTTAACAGTTTAAAATTATTTGCATACACATCTATTTCTAAAATGCTAGTTCATAAGCTAATAGTGAATTATAAATTGACAAGAGTCAATATAAATATATAGTTACTTAGTACTCAATCTCTGTGCCCACCAAATACTTTAGAATTCAAATAAAACACACTTTGTAGCCTTTTCTTTAAAATGTGTATAATGAGAAGTAGCATGGTAAGGTGGATAGTAAAGAGCAGGTCTCAAAGTCAAGAAGACCTGGGTTCAAGTTCTACCTCTAACACATACAGGCTGTGTTACCCAGAGCAAATCACTGAACCTTTCAGTGCCCCAGGCAACTGTAAACTCCAGAGCGGGTGCCCATCTGTATTAGAGTTAAGTTTCTTCATAGAAGTGTTTTAAAGTTTTACTGTAAAAAAGGCATTGGCAAATACTTGGCTGGGTACAACTGGTCAATATAATTGAGATGATGGCTCGAAGTTTAAGATGTTACATGAAATAAGGATAACTATTTTTTCACCTAATGCTTGAAACATTGAACTGGAGAAGTTTCCCACTTCAGTTCTGGAGGCTGTAACAATACAAGACCAGGAGGAACCCAAATGTATCAAAAAAGCGGAGCCCAATCCCTTCCCAACAGCTAAAAGGTTCAGTATTTTCACATGCAAATTTACAACTCCTAGCCTCCCAAAGGAATAAAAAGGTTTGGGGGGGGTGGGGAGGAAGGGTGGCCAGCCTTTCCATGTATCCCCATGGCTCAATATGTATGATGCCAGGCACATAGTAGGCACTTATCATTTGTTGACTAGTCTATGGTTCACACAATGAAGATTACTTCACCTTTATTGTTTGCATAAATAAAATCATCCATTTGGACGCTACTCCATCAAAACCTGGTATCTCATATGGCTAGAGTGAAGTTCATTTTGACATTCCATCTAAAAGAAAAAGTTTTTCCTAAACAAACTAATGGGTAAACATTGTAAGAATATGTAACTTAAAATATTTACAGGGATAGCCTGTAAATTTTTTTCTCAATTTTCAAATCATTTCATGTACACCAGAATTTTCTTAATTTCTAATTCAGTGAAAAAAAGAAGGCAAAGTCTTCCCATCATAAAACTGAAGATTAGCCACCAAACGACCCCAATGGGCATATCTCATTAGGTCATACTAATCCAGATTCTCCCATCAATTAGCATTTGGTCTTTAAAATTACAGAAATTTGACATTTTTTCTTTATCTGTAACCACAACGGTGTTGTAGAGGTCACAGAATGTTAAAGTTTGTTTTTTAAAAGTTACTACTAAACAGATTATTCTGTTCTATAATGTCCAGTTTTGTCTACTGTTCAGGTCACATGCTTTTCCCTCTCAGGCTTTTTCTATCTTTGGCCATTTCATAACTGTTGAATTTAGAACTGGAAGTGAACTCAAGAGGTCATCTAATCCAAACGATTTATTTTATAGCTGAAGAAACTTAGTTTAATGTGACTAACCTAAGGTCACCCAGCTAGCAAGCCAAAGATCCAAGACCAAAATCCTCTGATTTATAGACCACTCTTCACTTATGCTAGCATCTCTAAATAGTAGGCAAATAAAAATTTTTAAAAGGACACAAAATCCAAATTTAACACTTTAAAGTGTTGTTCCTTGGTACTGCATTAGTACTGAACTATTTCGACATTACCATAAACAACTTGATAGGATAGTTAAAACTTTTCCATCCATCAGGTTTTTAACAAATAGTTAATTTAATGTCCTCCAGGCAAACTTCAGGTTTACTGACTATCCACAAACACACACACACAAGTTATTACCTCTCCTGTTTTTCAGGTTAAGTAGACTCTAAAATGTAAAATTTTAAATGCCATGAATTGGTACCTAATCTACATGTCCCACAGATTATGTTATTTGAGATAATCCAAGCCTAGCCTTCTCCCCCATTGCCATATGTAATCAAATCAAACACACACGAATTAAAGAGTTTTTTAATTATTCTTAATTTATTTATTTTTAGACAACATGTTGCAGAAAGGCAAGCTCTTGGCTGACTTCAAAACAATAATTCTGAATCTTGTGCTAAAATGAGACAGGATCTAAGCAATCTCAAAATAAGAAAATCCTTGGCACAGAAATGCTAAAATTTATAAAAAGGATTTCAGGGCTGGGAGAGAGGGGCCTATGGATAATCTAGTTCATTCCCTTCATTTTGCAGATGAAGAAACTGTGGCACAGAGTGATCAAGTAACTTTCCTGAGCTCACACAGGTGAGAGGGGATACAAAACCCAACTAGGCCTTTTCACTCCCAAGCCCAAAGCTCTCCCAACGGTGCGGCCTGCCTCCCCACTGAGGGAAACCTTTCTAAGAACTCCACCGGGGCTGAAGCTCCTTCGTGGCTCAGGGTCCTTCCAGTAGTGCAGGGAACTTTGAGTGCAAAGCCCAGGACGAGGCTTTACTCCATCCCAACCACTCATATGGATAAATAAAAAAATTTAAGGGAGGAGAGAAATCAAGTCTATAGATAGGATCAAACGGATTGAATTGGGAATCAGGGGAGGGAGGTGGACGGGGCAGAGGGAGAGATAAGGAGATGGGGGAGTGAAATGTGGGGGGAGATGGGAGAGAGGGGGAATAGTGAGATGAGGAGAAAGGGGGTAGATAGTTGGGGAGGGGGACAGTTGGGAAATGGGGGAGATGAAGGAGAGGAGAAATAAGGGGAGGGAGGAAGGGATTTGGGAGGGGAGGTAAAAGGAAGCAGAGGGAGAAATGGGGGTGGGAAAAGGGGAGAGGTGGTGGAGGAACGTGGAAGGGGGAGGAGAAGAAAATAGGGAAAGGGGTTGAGATGGGGGAGGGGCGAGATGGGAGAAAGGGGAGGGGGCGACATTGGGAAAGGCAGTGAGATGGAGGGGGGAAAGAGGGGGAGATAAGGGAAGAAGTGGGAAGGGGGTTGAAATGACGAAGGGGGTGAGATGAGAAGATCCAGGCCCACGTACTCCAGAGCCTCCTGGGAGCCGAGCGCCCCACGGCTGGGGCGCCGCCAGGGAGGCCTACCTCAGCCCCCGCGACCCTCGGGCCCGGGCTCCCGGGCGGAGGGGCGCGGAGGCGGGCCCAGGAGGCGGGGGCCGGGCATCCCGGCCGAGGCAGAGGCGGTGACAGCCGCGCTGCGCAGGCACTAATTCGCGGGGGCTCCGAGTGCCGCGCAGGCCGCCCAAGGCGGGCCGCCGCCACCTCGGCCGCTTGCCCCCCAACCTCCGGGAGATGAAGGCCCCACCCTCGCCTTTACCTTGTCGCAGTAGAGCCCCACCAGCTGCTTCATCCGCCAGTGCGGGGCGGTGAACACATCCACCTCTTCGGGGAAGGGAGCCATCTCCTCCGCCTCCTCCTCCTCAGCCGCCGCCGCCGCCTCTCCATAGACTCCCTCACCGCCGGGCAGAGGCGGCCGCGCGCCGACCGCCCCTCCCCTGCGCGCGCATGCGCCAGCGCCGTTCCGTCAGGCGCGCACTCCCAATGCTCTCCTTCCCCTCCCTCCTGGGGGAGGCCCGTGGGCTCGCGGGCTGCCGCCATGCGGTCGGGGAGGTGGGGGCAGGGGGAGAGGGAGAAAGCGCCCAGTCCACGTGACCGAGGCGCGCGAGCTTCCCTCGCTAGAGCTTCTGCTGTTGCTCGCGCTACTCCTTCCGCTGGCTCTTCGTGCTCAGTCTCACCCATTCTTCAGCTTTCTTTACCGCTACCTGACCCAGTCACTTCCCCAAGGGAAAAAAAAAAAATTTCTTCTGTTGGCGCTATTCAAAATTGTACTTTCTGGCAAAATGTTTTCAACACTCTTGGGAGGGAGGGGTGCGTCCCCTCCCTCCCGTTTGCAGTCTTTGATGTCAGACCACTACCACCCATCTTGCGTTTTTTTCCTTTGGTTCTGTTTTGATTCTTTTTTTTTTCTTCCTGTGCCAACGCTAATAATAACTACGATTGTAGCGGTGTTGTGGTTAGGTAATACGGTTCCACCAGGAAGCTCGGAGCGCTAGGTGCCTGCGGCCAAAGTAACCCTGTCCTGCAGATCTCGGCGATGAGACTCGTGCGGGCCCCCGACCACGTTCTACCTAGAGCTGCAGCGGACGGGAGTGGCTGGAACTGCTCTCTGAATTCCCGGAGCTTCAATGCAGGCATTTCACCTCGTGATCATCGGAACGGGATCCCGTAGAGGCCTTGCATTGTTCAGACGGTCTCACGCGTCAGTTAAACATATAGATCATGATAACAGAAGGAAAAAAAAATGCATGGCCATAGTGAATTATAATAGAGGCTTTTTTTATATAGGATAACCTGCTGCCTCGAGGCCGAACGTGCCCAAGTTTTACAGAACAGAACCTTTTATTAAGGCGATTAGTTCTGTGAAGTTTGGATTAGGTCAAAGGGCCCACCTTGAGGACCTAGAGGGCCACGTGTGGCCTCGAGGCTGCAGACTCCCCACTCCTGGATAAGCAAAAGCTACTGTGACCTTGGACTAGTTCCCATAACTTTTCTTGGCCTCAGTGTCTTCATCTCTAAAACAAGAGAGGATAGTGGATTGGATGATCTGTGCTACAGTTCTTTGGTTCCATGCTGGTTCTTTTTGTGTGGTTGCAGATGGGAAAGATTCCTGTGAACTGTGTGATCAGAGAAATAGACAAGGAAATTACTTTCTCATTTTCATTCAGTAGGCCAAAATGTCTCTGTATTTTGACGGTAAAATAGATCTGTTAATAGCAGGGAAGGAGGAGCCTTGGTGAAAGGGAAGTAATATATTTCAGGTACAAAACAAAACCGGCACTGCCCAGTTAAGAAAGAGTAGGTCAGTTAGGGCAAGGAAGAACAAAAGAACAGAATTTTAGAGGTAGAAGGGGGATGATCTAGTTTATCTTCACCTCCTCCTTCTATATTTAAGGCAACAGTTTCAAAGAAAACCAAGGTCCCACAGGATTGCTACATTGTCTTCATGTTTTGTTTTGTTTTTAATAACTGACTCACTAGAAGATGAAGTAAGGAAATTTAGGGGAAAACAAGGATGTGGCTAAATTATCCTAGAAGACTGGTAAAAAGACATAGAATTCCAGGTCTAGTTTACAAGACAAACAGAAGTCATTGTCAAGTCAAGGTTAGAGGTTCTTTATATGACCATATAATAGAAAAATACTAGACTCATACCAGGATAAACCTTTGATCTTGAGTCCACTGGACAGCCTAATGCACAAAACATAACAGTAATTGTAAGACATGCACAGTCAGACTCAGATTGAGGAAACCTAGACTCAAAGTCCTTGCACTTTGGAACCTATTTGCGGCCTCACTTCTCTGAACTTTTCTCTAGAAATTGTCTTCACTTGCATTTCTTATCTCCTGGTAGAGGACTACTAGATTACTTTTGCCTTCTCCTACTCTCACTTTTCTTTTATTCAGTTCTTTCATTCCAGCTTTCCCTCTAGTAGTTGCTCCTGGAAATTATCATGTCTTATATAATAAGCTTATAAGTTAAGGGTAGGTATATGTATCAAACAACACAGTGTGGCAACAGAAAAAAGAATAGATCTACCCTAAGAGATTCATTGTGACATGAGATTTGAGCCTGCTGTCCTCTGAACTGGAATCTTACCCCACTGCATACCACCCAGGGTTCTGAACATGAATTCAGTTGAATTTTCTTTAAGTTACAGAACTGAAATAATAACATGAATAAATTGGAGTGGTTATCTTTTTCCTTCCAAAGTTGAATTTTAGTTCACGTCAGCTAACCATTAACACTTAATCCATAAGCTGACTAGTGTGGCATTTTATCACACGAGATAGCCAGAATTAAACAGCTGATGTAAACTGAACTTTACCCTTACAAGAGAGAAATGGAAAATATTGGTTAAGTATTATCACTTCAGGTTATAGCTACTACAGTTGATTAACCCTGTGCTAAAGAAGCCAAGGCCATAGATATGATCCACTTTATAAAAAATCACTGACCTTCCCTGGGGGTGAGTTCTCTCTGCTCCATGACTATATACTACACCTCTGACCCTAGCCAACCATCTTACAAATGTATTCTGTTGGTCACAAGGGAGATCAGATGACTGAGCTGAGCCATCTACACTCTAAATGGATACCCTATTGATGATGGGTCAAAAAGGGTCATCTTTGTCTATCATGCAGGGCACATTATAGCAATAATACTCTAAATGCTTCCCTCGTGACATGAGAGAATGATATGCTAGTACTTTGCACATGATAGGCACTTAATAAGTGTTTATTGAATTGAGAGTATCCTATACATCAGTGTAATATTGTAGAAAATACAAAAGAGCCAATATGGATCAGTGAGAACCCTGAATTTAAAGAGAGTACCTCTTATTATCTGTGTAAATTCTACTACTATCTTTGTGACCTTAAGCAAGGAACTTCTCTTTCCTGGATATCAGTTTCTTCAGCTGTAAAATGCAGAGTTTAGATTTCATAACAAGGTCCTTCCCAGCCCTGTATCGTATGATCTTCTATGAACTCAGTAATTCCTGGTTTCATAAAAGTGGAGTGGCAGAATACAAGAATAAACAATATCAAGGGAAAAGCTAATCACTTTACTGAAATGAAATATCATAACTCTAGATTTTTTTAAAAATTTTTGAATATTAGTGTACCTTACTTTGTGAAACATATAACTGTTGTTTCCTATCTCTTTTTTATTTTGAACCCTATTTTCCCATTCACTTTCTTTTTTTAAAATTTTTCTTTTGGAGGGGGAAGGCAGGGCAGTTGGGGTTAAGTGACTTACCCAAGATCACACAGCTAGTAAAGTGTGTCAAGTGTCCGAGGCCAAATTTGAACTCAGGTCCTCACTCCAGGGCTGGTGCTCTGTGCCAATGCCACTGCCCCACCTAGCTGCCCTCCCCTCCCCCCCATTCACTTTCTGTAGAAAATTTGAGATGTGTTTTTCTGAGGGAATGGGAGTTGCTTCTGTAACAGGGGCATGGTGACCATTACCCATAATGTCTGAATTCTATGGGGACCATTTTTTGTCTTTATATCCCCAGTACTTATCACAGTGCTTGAGGAGCTTAATAAGTGCTAATTGACTGACTGACAGATTGATGGAGGCAAGGAAGCTATTGCTCACTTGTAGAAAATTCTAGACCTTCAGAATTCCACAGATCTTCTACACAGATGCAGAAATTGCTCCCAAAGGGCTTTGTTAAAGAAAAGAGTTAAGAGCAAGAGGTATGATAATGGCAACATTGCTTTCTTGCCATCCAAAGAAAACATGCCGAAGATGGCAGACAGAACAGCAAACTGATGCCGTAGATATTGCTTGCTGAGTAGGGAGTACTGCTGTTGCAGCCCATACTTTAGCCCCAAATTTAGGCTCCAGAGACTGTACTAGAGGTAAAATAAGGAGATCTAGTGCCAAAGTTGAGGCAAATCCCTAAATCCAAGAGGCTACAGTATATCTCAATCTGCTGGAAATAACCACCCCACTCCACCCTTGCTTGGTGAGTTTCTTCATTTCTCTGAGGGTTGACTACTTTTCACTGACTCATGAGGCTCTAAGAGGTTATGCCATTTTATATATAAGGAAGGAGATGGAGGAATGAGAATGATTGTGCTGTCCAATTTTTTCCTGTGTCGTTATCTTGATCTGTATCTGTATTTAGTACTTTGCCCTTTGATTTGTGCCTTCTATATGATTGGAATAGAGAGTTTGTACTGAAATGAGAACTCAAGACATATTTACATCAGTAGGAGTGCCTCCAAAATTCCACTGGATTGGAGATAGCTAGAGGTCTCAGAGCTGAAACCCAGGTTAGTCTTTTTAAATTATTTTTTAAGGCAATGAGACTTTTTTTTTTAGTTCCAAATTCTCACCCTTCATATTAAGAAGAGAGGCTATCGTTGATTAGTTAATGTCATATCCAACTCTTCATGACCCTACTTGGGGCTTTCTTGGCAAAGATACTGAAGTGGTTTGCCATTTCCCTCTCCAGCTCATTTTACAGATGAAGAACTGAGGCCAACAGAGTTAAATGACTTGCCCAGGGTCATATACATGAAGTATCTGAGGTCAAATTTGAATTCAGGCCCTCCTGACTCCAAGATGGGCACTCTATCCACTGTTCCACCCAGCTACCCAAGAAACACAAAACCTGTCACAAATATCCACAGTCATGTAAAATGCTTTTCTATATTAGCCATGTTGCAAAAAAAAAAAAAAGACAAGGAGAAAGAAGAAGAAAAAATTAAGCTCAAATCTGCACTCTGAATCAATCTATCAGTTCCCTATCTATATAGAGGTAGATACCATAATGGTAGGTTATTGTATTGATCAGACTTACCAAGTCTTTCCAAGTTGATTGTCCTTATAATATTGCAGTTACTGTGTAAATTAGTCAATAATGTAACAGGCTTTTAAGCTGCATTCTTTTTAGTATGTTTAACATGAATTAATGCTGGATTTTTAAAAAATCACACCATTTCTATATCCATTGATATGAATTTAACTTTTTTCTGTTTATATGTTGTATCATGTTCATGATTCTGATGTTGAACCAGTCTTACATATCTGATTGTGCACCCAGTGCAGCCCTCTGAGGCTGACATGCAAAAAATATGAATAGATTCTCTGCAGCTTGTGCTAATTTTGGCCTAACAACACCAAGAAAACGAGGCTCTCCACCAGCCAACAACACACCATCCAATGTGGAACCTTTGGTTACAGCAAATGGAGAAATTTTAAATACTATCGATATATTCACTTACCTTGGCGGTACGCTTTCCAGGGATGTACACATGGATGATGAGGTTGATGCACACTTTGCCAAACCAAGCTCAGTGTTTGGGAGGCTACAAATGAAATCGTGGGAGAGAAGAGGTTTTAGACTGCCTACCAAACTGAAGAGCCATTGTGCTGACCTCATTGCGTATGCCTGTGAAACCTAGAGAGTATGCCAACACCATACCAGGAAACTGAATTGCTTCCATTTGAATTGTTTTAGGAAGATTCTGAAGATCACCTGGCAGGATAAGGTACCCACCACTGAGATCCTTTCTCAAGCTAAATTGCCAAGCATTAAGACTCTACTGTATAGAACGCAGTTCCCCTGGGCTGGCCACATTGTATGAATGCCAAAAGTATGTTTACTGAAAAGACTATTTTACAGAGAACTCTCACAAAGTAAGCACTCACATGGAGAACAGAAGAAGCATTACAAGGACACTCTCAAGGTCTCTCTGAAGAACTTTAGAATCAATTGTATGACATGAGATACTGGCAAAGGACCACCCAGCATGGCATTCCTGATTCGAAAAGGTGGTGTACTCTATGAACTAAGCAGAACTGCATTAGCTCAAAAAAAAATGTGAGACATCTCCATTCCAAATGTTCATGTGGACTATTTCTGCCTAATCTATGGTGGAGCCTTCTGAGCTTATATTGGTCTGATCAGTCACAGTTGGATATACCATACTTGACTCCAATATAGTAATATCATTGTGATCTTCTTCAGGAACCAAGGATAACAACCATGTACCTTATATAAACTCTGCTTTGTCATGTTGAATAATCATCAATACATTTTTGTATTCTCCTAATATTTAATTAATATTTTTGTGCCTATATTCTTTAGGGAAACTGATCCATAATTTTTAGTATTAGGCTTTAAATTTACACCATATTCACCCATGAAACAATATAAGGTTGTAGTCCATCTTTCATTATAGATAAATATATTAATAAATACATTAATAATTCCTAGTATGTAAGAATTATTTCTTCATTTAAATTTTGAAAGATATCACCTATGAATCCATTTGGACAAGGTGTTCTTTACAAGATAATTCTCTACTGATTTGTCTTATTTTCTTCTCTGAAGTTAGTCTATCATGATTATTAATTTCTTATTTTAATTTGAGTAATATATATTTCCAAAGACAAATATCTATTTCCTTTAAGTTTTCTAGTTTCTTAGGATATAGCTGTGTATATCCTTATAATATCCTTAATTTATTTTAAATTTGTTATCTATTCTTTTTTTTTTCCATTCGTGTTCTGCTGCCTTGCTGAATCCATTGGCTAACTGACCAGAGGAAATGAACAGAAGTGTTTCTTTTCTTTCTTTTTATTGATATCTTTTGTTTTTCCTTACTTTTATTTCCAATTATATCCTTCTGCTATCCAGAAAGCCATTTCTTGTAATGAAGAAAAAAAAAAAAGGAGGTTGGACAAAAGCAACACATCCACCAAGTCTGATAGTATATGCAATTGAAACATTTTCTTTTTAAAAAAATTTACTGATACCTTTTTACAACATCTTCATTTCATACCATATCCCTACCTGTACCCACACCCAAGAAGCAAGTCCTTTATGACAAAAAAAAAAAAAGAGGAAAAAGTGTTTCAGGCAAACCATTCAACACATTAATCAAGTCCAGCAGGACATGTAGGGTTCCATATTCATAGTTCTCACCCTCTACAAAGAAGAGAGGGAGGTATATTCTCATATATCTTCTTTGAGATCAAGCTTGGTCATTGTAATTATGACACATTCAATTTTGATGTTTTGGTTGTTGCAATTGTTCTTTCAGTGTACACTCTGATAGTCCTGGTGTATATTATTTTTATGGTTCTGCTTACTTTGTACCACTTCATAGAAGTCTTCCTATACCTCTCATTGTATTGCCTATATTCATTGTTTTCACAGAACAATAATATTCCATCACATTAATGTATCATAATGTGTTTGGTTATTCTCTAATCGATGAGCATCTACTTTGTTTACAATTCTTTGCTACCACAAAAAGTACCTCTATACATATTTTGGTGTATATGACCTCTTTGGAGTATATCCCTAGCAGTGAGATATCTGGGTCAAAGGGTATGGACACTTTCATTACTTACTTGTATAATTAAAAATTGCTTTCCACACTAATGCACTGTTGGTGGAGTTGTGAACTGATCCACCCATTCTGGAGAGCAATTTTGAACTATGCCCAAAGGGGTATAAAAATGTGCATACCCTTTGAGCCAGCAATACCACTTCTAGGTCTGTATCCCAAAGAGATCATGCAAGTGGGAAAAGGACCCACATGTACAAAAATATTTATAGCAGCTCTTTTTGTGGTGGCAAAGAATTGAAAATCAAGGGGATGCCCATCAGTTGGGGAATGGCTGAACAAGTTGTGGTATATGAGTGTAATGGAATACTATTGTGCTATAAGAAATGATGAGCAGACAGATTTCAGAAAAACCTGGAAAGACTTATAAAATCTAAGGCTGAGTGAAATGAGCAGGACCAGGAGAACATTGTACACAGTAACAGCCATATTGTGCGATGACTAACTTTGATGGAGTTATCTCTTCATGGCAATACAAGACAACTCCAAAGGACTCATGATGGAAATTGCTATCCACATCCAAAAAAAGAACTATGAGGTCTGAATGCAGCTAGAAGCACATTATTTGCTCTCTCTTTTTTTTTTTCTGTTTCTTCTTTCTTGTGGTTTCTCCCATTGGTTTTAATTCTTCTTTGCAACATGGCTAATGTGAAAATAGGTTCATTATGAATGTATATATAGAGCCTATATCAAATTGCATGCTGTCTTGGGGTAGGGCAAGGGGAGAGATCAGGAGAAAATTTGGAACTCAAAATCTTATGGAAGTAAATGTTGAAAACTGAAAATAAATAAATAAATAATTTTTTAAAAAAACTTTCTTTCCAGAATGGTTAGTCCAATCCACAGTTCTACATTGATGGATTTGTGTGCCTTACTTCTATGTCCCCTTCAACAGTGATTATCCCGATTTTTTTTCATCTTTACCAATTTTCTGGGTTTAAAGTGAACCCTCAAAGTTGTTATGACTTACACTTCTTTCTTTCTCTCTTTTTTTTCATATCAAGCCACTGGAATTTATTGAGTAGGGAGGTGACATGGTCAGACCTACACTTTAGGAAAATCACTTTGGTGATTGAATGGAGGATGGATTGGAGTGGGGAGAGACTTGAGGCAGGCAGATTCACTACAGTTTATTAAGCAATTTCCCAATAGTTAAAACACATAGGTTATCAGTATTTATTTATTTCAAAGGAAGCATTGATGAACAATTTTGTTCAGATAGGCCTTCCCCAGGCTCTCCTCCTCAGCCATGCTCCATTCAATAAAATTTAGGAAATAGTCCTAGTAGTGATTCCTCTGGATGACTTGCGTTTTTAATATTATTAGTTTTTGGTTTTGTTTTTTTGGGTTTTTTTTGGCAGGGCAATTGGGGTTAAGTGACTTGCCCAAGGTCACACAGCTAGTACATGTGTCAAGTGTCTGAGGTCTAATTTGAACTCAGGTCCTCCTGACTCCAGAGCCAATGTGGTGTTCTACTCACTGCGCCACCTAGCTACCGCATATTATTAGTTTTTAAAGCAATTTTCGTAAGGTTATTAATAGTTTGAAACTTTTTGAAGAATTGTTTGTTCCTACCTTTTGACTGCTTATTCACTGGGAAATGACCTTAATGTTACACATTTGTGTTCCTTTTCTATCTTATCAGAGACATCTCATGGGAAGGTTCTCTCCTTCCCCAGTCCTTTACCCCAGGACAACTTTCTTTGTTAACCTAGTTATGTTGATTTTATTTTATCTATTTTATCTTTTGCTATCTCCTCTATCATTTGTTTGGTTAAATATTCTCCCGTAGTCAGCACAGTGAACCGTACAAGATCAGTAAACAGACAATTGTCAAAAAGAGAAAATAAAAATGATTTTTAAAAATCACTTCATTATCACTTATAATATTCTCAAGTGTAATAATAAAACTCACTAATAGTATTAAAACAACTTACACTCATCAAACTAGCAGAAATCATTTAAAGTGAGGATTCTTAAACTTTTTTTTAATGTCCTGGACCCTTTGGGAAATCTGGTGAAGCCTATGGACCCCTTTTCAGAACGATGTTATTAAGTGCATAACATTAAATACATAGCACTATAAAGGAAATAAGTTGTATTTTAAATACAGTTATCGAACTATTCTCAGATCCCAGTTTAAGAACTACTGATTTAAAACAAAGAAACAGTTCTGGCAGCGGTGTGTATATTCGTTCATGGGGATTTCTGGGTCCCATGACTAACAAGATGGAGGACTAGGCATTTTCTCTGATCCTCTACTTCTCAAACCTCTCCAAAATAGGAATAATGCCTCAACCATAAAGTAATGTCAGTTGTCTTAATGGTCTAGGACAGCAAGAATCCAAAGGAGGTAAAAACTTAACAAACTAACTACAGAGAAGGTCAATATTCACTAACCCCTTACAAGAACTCACTCAGCACCCCCTCCAGAACCACCCACCACCCACCATGCTCCTAGCTTCAAGGCTATACAAGCAGACCTACTGGCTGCTACAGATTCAATTCCACATCCCAACATCTCCCCCCTCTTTCCAGTGCCAAGGTCATACAAACTACAAAACACAGAAACTTGCTTGGGCTACGGTAGCCACCAGAGAGCCTTCTGTGCTGCAACAGAGCTCTACTAGAGAGCTAAGGAACAGAGGGAATTGGAGCAGGACAAGTGTCCAGGCTTTAACGAAGCTCAGTTCTACACCCCAGTCTACTTTCAAATAGCAGATATTTGCTGAGGCTATGATAGCAACAACATTCTGTGCCACTGAATCAGCAAACTGAGGAACAGAGGAAACAAGGCAGGACTTGTATGTTGGAAGGGCTGTGTGGCAATCCATTAAGCTTGAGGGAAAGAGCCCAGTGTCCAGATGGGGCCAGTTCTCTAGATCTAGCCCCCAGGGAAACCACCACCAGAGGGGAAAGAATCAGAAACTAAATAATAGGGGGATATAAAAGGGAAAAGACTGAAATTACCAAAGGCTCAGAAGAAAGAAAATTCCAGATTCTTGAGCACAAATAGATAATGGAAATATGTTAAGAGCAAATGGAAATATGATTCCAGATCTAGTGAGAGAGTTCAGGAATCTATAAATAAATAGTGTAAAATAAAAATGATTCAACACTTGGTATGGCAGAGGACATTTTGAGAAGAGCATGAAATCACATCAAGCTGTTCCTGAATGGTTTAAAAAAGAAATAAAAATTGTGAGAGCAGAGTTTATGACCTGAAAGCAGAAATAATTGACAGAATAGAAAAACTTGAATCTGCAGCAGCAAATCATATCAAAGAAACAAAAGAGAGGATAACTTATTGGGAATGAAAATACATAGAAGAAGGACAATCTGGGAAAAAAAGGAGCAAAAAACAATAGCAGTAAAAGAAAACATACTCTCCATATAAGCAAAACATAATGATCTTGAAGACAGGGTGTGCAGAAACAACTTAAGAAATATAGGTCTCTCAGAAGAACACAAGTCAAAAAAACTTCAGCAACATAAGAAAAGAAATAAAAAGAAAACTGCCCAGAACTTCTGAACACAGAAAACAAAGGGCCAATTAAAATAATCCATAGATCTCCAGGAAAAAAAAAAAAAACACCTTGAAGCTACAAACTATAAAATACATAGTGGTTAAATTTAACATCCCATTGAGAAAAAACAAATTTTACACATGATGTGGGAAAAAACCTTCAAATACAAAGGAAAGGAAATTCAAATAACACAAGATTATTCTGTACCCAGCAGAAAACACAAGAGGTAATGGAATGTGTTCATAAGAGCAATGAAGCTCAAGATTTATATAGCCCAAGGCGACCTACCCTCCTTAAATGAAAAAAAAAAGATGTATTTTCAATAGAAAAATTAGAAACAGTCTTAGGAAGAAAACTAGACCTCAAGAGATTATTTGCTTCTCAGATGATACAAATACAGGAAGGGCAAACAAAGACAGTAACCAAAGGCAACAATAACAAAAAAATAACAATAAACCTTTGAGAGACTCCTTTCTAAATGTACCCAGGGAAACAAGGTTGATGCAGAGGTCAAATAGAAGTGAAAGTTGAGAAATAGATTTGAAACATCATGAACTATTTTTCACAATTTTTTTGTTTATTTTTTGAGGGACTAAATTATAAAATGGGAGGGCTTGTTCATTACCAGTAGAATTGCAAACTTGTCAAGTCTTTTCAAGAACAATCTAGCAACACATAGTAAAAGTTATGACAATAATCACTCCCCTTTTCCCCAATACTTCCATTGTTGGAAATATAGTCTGAAAATATATGTTCAAACCAAGGAACTATTTGGAATTTTGTATAACAGCACTAAAATAGAGACACATCATATGCACATTGAACTTCTACAAATTCAACTGCAAGAAAAATAATTTAAGTAGTGTAGATGATTGAGCCCTCAGTTCAACTGAAAGAATGTATGCCCTTGAGTGCATATGAATCTGCTGTTCCCTCAGTCAGTCTTAGTTCCTGCATACTTCTCCTAGCATCTCTTGGGCAAATATGATGCTATAGTCTCCTCTTTGTCATGCCCATAGACAATCCATTCATTCTGCTTAGGCTGTTAGAGCTAATGAGAGGGACATATTTGTTGACCTTCCTAGTATTCCTGGTCAGTAGAAGGTCCTGTGCTCTTTTTTATGTCCCTGTGTCTTCTTTTCCTTCCTGATTAATTAAGAAGAAACTTTTTTTTTCAAATGGCATAATCATTCTCTAATATAATCACACTTATGTGTGAAACCCTTTCAAGAGAATTTTTATCCTAAACTTCAATTTTCTTGCTAACTAAATCTTTGCCATTTTATTTTCTGTTTAAGAAGAATCCTGGTTCTCCCTTCTGTTCAATCAATGTTAGCTGAATGTAGTGAAAAATAAGGTCCATCTCTCATTCCTCACATGCCGTTGACCAGTCCTATCTATTCTACATCCACGGTCTGTCTCCCATTTGTCTAATTTGTTTGTTTGCTTCTACCAGGCTGTTATAATAGTCTCTTAACCCATTTCCTTGCCTCTGGTTTGTATCCATTGCAATCCATTTTTCACCTAGTAGCTAAAATAAAATTTCTAATGTATTGATCTAATCATCTTTTCCCTCCTCAAAAACCTTGAATGGCTATGGTACCCCTAACTTTGAAGACTTCAAGGAGAAGCTAGATGAACACCTGATAGCTATTTTATAGTTCAGATTCCTTTCATGTATGGGTTGGACTAAACAACCTATAAAGTGCTTTCAGTTCAAAAATTCTAAGATTCTGTGAAAATATGGGCTCTTAAGCCCTCTGTAATATGGCCCCAACCTACATTTCCAACCTTATTAGATATATACTACTGTCCTCACTAAAATGGTAAAGATAACCAGAATAATAGTTTAGATTACATGGTTTAGGTTAAAAGCCACCTAAAGATTTGTGCAACTCTAAGATTCTGTGATTCTGCAACCACATAGACCACAGTCCATGATTCAGGCAAATTTGACTAAAATTATTCTAAAATCTGTTGATTTACTCTACTTGCACTCATCTCCTATGCCTGAAATACACACCTTTTCCTGTCTCTGCCTACAAAATCCTTTCTTTCTCCAAAAGTCAACATATGTACTCCATACCTCATGAAGTCTCCCCAGATTCTTCTTCCTCTGAGCCTTACCTCCCAG
Organism: Trichosurus vulpecula; assembly: GCF_011100635.1. Lineage (NCBI taxonomy): Eukaryota > Metazoa > Chordata > Mammalia > Diprotodontia > Phalangeridae > Trichosurus > Trichosurus vulpecula. The sequence continues at coordinate 194,353,291 of NC_050578.1, read as the reverse complement.
CTAAAAGTGATAATTCCTCAAACTTTTCTAGAACATTTTTCCTCTGGATCTATCCTTCACCCCAAATCACATTCTCCTTTGTATCATACTTATTTGTGTACATGTCATCTCTTCTCTATTTGAATATAAGCTCCTTTAAGACAGGAATTGTAATTTTCCATCTATATATTCCCAGTATTGTGTCTTCCACATCTCGGGTACTTACGTATTTACTGAACTGCACACATACAAAGGCACAATACATTAAAAATGGAACCTTAGAAGAAGAAGGAATAAAGGAGAGGAATAAAGGGAGGGGGGGAACACTAGGAGAATAAATAGAAAAGGAAAGAAAGAAAAAAAATTAAAAAGAACACATCCTCATTAATAGATCCAGGACTTCTTTGAAAGTATGAGTATAGAAGGTAGACGTGAGTTTTGGGTAAATATCTTCCCACAAATATCCTTCCCACAAACTATGTTCCATGTTGGAATATATGTAGATATTCTACAAGAGAATTCAAAGTAACAGAAGTACAGAGCTGTGTAAATAGAGACACTGAACCTGGCAAAGACAAGATAAGCTTTACTGATTTCTATATTGAAGGAGACCTCTACTGTCTTAGAGACTTCCTGCCCCATCAGGATATTCAGGTAAGACTAATCTCAGAGAAATGCATTATCACATTGGAACAAGTCTTATCTTTGTTAACTCCTGAGACCCCAAAGTTAACATGTTCTAACCCCAAGGTTAATATACTCTCTCCCCAAATCAGCGGACATTTAACTCCTCTTATTCAGCCTCCAAAAAAAGGAAATGAGCTGAGCATTATCACTGAATATGCTCCTTTTGCCTTGTAGTTGCCTTAGGACAAGCTAGGTGGTACAATGGATAGAGAGCTAAGCCTGGAGTCAGGATGATCTTGGTTCAAATCCAACCTCAGACACTTACTAGCTATGTGACCCTGTCTAAGTCACTTAACCCTGTTTGCCCCAGCAAACCACTTGCCAAGAAAACCCCGAACATGGTCACAAAGAGTCAGATATAACTGAAACAACTGAACAACAACAGTGTTGCCTTAAGGATGTATAAAATCTTATATATGTGTGTACCTCCCTTTCTTCCTTGGCATTGCTATCCACTTGGTAACCATCCAAATAAACCAGTCAAATCAACCAAGGTGGAAAGAAATATTCTCCCAGAGGATCTCAGGACCTGTGGGTTGAAGAATTCCTCAATATCCCTTTAACCCAGAGTAAATTTTTTGGTAATCCTTAAACTTGTCTTTTGGCAGCTGTCATCAGAATTCTCTTCCTAAACCTACCTCAATCTTTCCTGTTAAACTGCTGTTTGAAGCATAGTATTTTATTAAAAAGAATAAAAAAGAGCAAATTAAACAAAATATTAATAATGATAGCACCCATTTATATAGAGTTTTATGGTTTAACAAGGTATCTGAAAAAAAGGACCTCCCCCCAGGAATTTAAGAACAATAGTGTATTACTTTTATTTAAAATTTTAGTCTGTGCTTTTGGGGAGAGGGGAGCTGAGAGAATTCTACTCTTCAACGAGGCCTAGTGGGGCATAATTAACCCAAATAACAAGGTCCACTGGGGGAGAACTTGAAACTGTTTTTATAAGTCTTTTTAGTCAGAGAAGTCTGTGCCTGGGTTGAAGGTAGTTTAATAGAAACAAACAATTCAAATCAAGGAAGATGTTCTACTGAACACTGTTCCTAATGAGAGAGAGACAGAGACAGAGATAGAGACAGAGACAGAGAGAGAGACAGAGACAGAGAGGATCCCTATAAGTTCCTTAGATTCCACAACACAGTACACCAGTAAATTAAGGCAGAGGCTTTTGGGTAAGAGAACACTAACAGCTGATGGTAACCTATGACGTGCCATGCACTATGCTTTACAAATATTATCTTATTTGATTCTCACAACCCTGTGAGGTAGGTGCTGTTATCCCTACTTTACAGTTGAGGAAGCTAAAGTGAACGGAGGTTGGGTGATTTGCCTAGGATCACACAGCTAGTGTCAGAGGCTGAATTGAACTATCTCCGGGTCCAGACCCAGGACACTACCTAGCTGTCTCTATGGAAAAGATAGTATGAAATAACTATAAAATAAGAAGATAGATTAAATAGATTAAAGATAAGATTATAAACAGCCTGAATTTCCAGGCTGAGGAGTTTGTGCATTATCTTAGAAGGAATCCAGAGCCACTAAAGGTTTTTGAGCAGGGGTATGGAAAAATAATACACAGAGATTATTTTGGCACACTTTATGGAGTGGGTATTGGAGAGGAGAGTGACTGTGGTTGCAGCCAGTTTGACCCCAATTGGGGCACTACTAAAATGACCCAAGAGAGAAGTAATGAGGGCCTGAACTAAAGTGATAATGATATGATTAGAAAGAAAGGGGATAGAAGATGCTATGAAGATGGAAATAGTGAGTTAGGCAATTGGTTTTATATGGGTGTAAGGGAAGGGGAAGAGTCTAAGATGAGTCTGAGATTATGAACCAGAGTACCTAGGAGGACTTCAAGAGAAAAAGAGAAATTAGGAGGGACAGGTTTCAAGGGGAAAGAGGAGCCATGAGTTCCATTTTGGACATGCTGAATTTCAGATGCTGGAGGGATATTCAGTAGAGTTGTCCAGTAGGAAGCTGGCAATATAGATTTGGAGTATGTGAGAAGGATTAGAACCTAACAAAGACTAGGCATGCATGCAGATGATACCAGAATCATGGAAGTAAGTGTAGGCAGAGAACATAGAGAAAAGATTACCTAGGACTAATCTTTGTAGAATAGCCATGTTTAGAGGGCAGAAGCTAAATGATGATACAACAGAGGAGACTAAAAAGGAGTCATCAGATAGGGTAAGAACCATGAGAGAGAGAGAGAGAGAGAGAGAGAGAGAGAGAGAGAGAGAGAGAGAGAGAGATTGAGAGAGAGAGAGCAGTGTCATGAAAGCCAGGGGAAAGAGTAAGGAGAAGGTAGCCAATAGTGTCAAAAACTACCAAGAAGTCAAGAACAACAAAAAATGGAGGAAAAAAAACCCACTGAATTTAGCAGGAACTAAATTGCTAACTTTAGAGAAAAAAATGGTTTTTTTACTAAAATAGTGGGGTAAAAAAAATCAGATTGTACAAAGTTAATTAAATGTTTAATTGGTAAAGAAGTAGAAGCAGCAAGCTTAGTCAATTTTTTTCTTAGAGTTTGGTAGTAAAGGGTGTGGGATGTTTAGGATAATAGGTTGAGGGAATGGCAGAAGCAAGCAACATTTTTTTAAAGCATGACCTGGGTATATTTTTAAGCACTCAAAATTGTTCTGGGGACCCCTAACTCACTATTTCCATCTTCATAGCATCTTCTATCCCATTCTTTCTAATCATATCATTATCACTTTAGTTCAGGTTCTCATTACTTCTCTCTTAGGTCATTTTAGTAATGCCCCAATTGGGGTCATGCTGGCTGCAATCACAATCGCGCCCCTCTCTAATACCCACTCCATCAAATGTGCCAAAATAATATCTGTATATTATTTTTCCATACCCCTTGGTATGAAAACCACCTCTTGGGGGTGGGGCGGGGTGTGTGAAGTGGATCCTCAATAGTTTTTAAGAATGTAAAAGGGGTTGGGAGACCAAAAAGTTTGGGAACTGCTGCTCTAGATAGTGCAAGTTTGAACATGAGAGAGAAAGGGAATTGTTGAACTGAAGCAAGATATTAAAGAAAACGGTGAGGACTTGGATGGAGGACATAAGTAGAGGTGTTAGCCTTAGGCAAATGGAAGGGTTCCTCCTTTCTCTGAGACCAGGTCAAAGGAGTGGAGAGAGGGGATGATAAAGGGAAGAGTTGTGGTGTTTTTCCCCCTAGACTTTCAGGCTTTTAACAGTTGCTTGACTTTTCTTTAAAAAAAAAAAACACCATTAATTTCTTTAAATTAACAAAAAAAATTCTCTCCATCTTGACATCAGAAGGACGGAAGTGAAACAAATTTCCCTCCTCTACGATGAGAGGTGGTAGACTATAAACATAGAAGGAGGCCCCTGTTTAATTCGGTTCATAAGCATTTTAAGTACCTTCCACGTAGAACCAAAAATAAGATGAAAATAGTCCCTGCTTTTAAATGTATTTATTTTTTCAATTAGCAAAATGTTCTGTTCTTTTCCTCCTGCTTTTCTTCTCCCCCATTGGAAAGAGATAAAACAAAAGCCTGCTAATAAAACGTGCATAATCAAGCAAAAAAAAAATTCCCACATTGACCATATTAAAAAAAAAAAGGTATGTTTCATTCTGCACCTTGGAGTCCATCACTTCTCTGTCCTGATGTGGGTACTATCATGCATTATCATTAGTCCTCTGGAGTCATGGCTGGTCATTACATTGCTCAGAGTTCTTAAATATTTCAAAGTCGTCATTACAATGTTGCTGTCATTGTATTGTTTTCCTAGTTCTATTCACTTTACTCTGCATCACTTCATACTAGTCTTCCCAGTTCTCTCTGAAACTAACGCTTTCTTCATTTTTTATGGCAGAACAGTATACGTTTACATTCACATACCAAAATTTATTTAGCCATCCCCCAATTAATAGGCACCCCGTTAGTTCTTTGCTACCACAAAGAGAGGTCATATATGGGTTGCTTGGCTTCTCTAAAGGAATTTCCTACTGTAAAATGCTATATCCTATAACCCACGTCTAAATTTGCCACAAAGTTCAGCTCAACAATCAGCCACCACTTTATTTCCTTGCTTGTCTTTCTTTCTCTTCTCCTAAAACAGCACTGACTACTGCATTAGCTACTGCATAAATTCTCCAATAAGGTGCTCTGTGAAACATGTCTAATCCTTTGATAGCATCCCACCTTCAAAGAATGGTGGAGGCATCGGTGGAAAGATGGTTTGAACATTGTCGCTGTGGACATAGATGCATGAGTCTATCCCACTCTGATATTCAGTGACTCAATGAGCAGAACACAAACTCTGCTAGGTCCTGATAAGTTGGAAAGGCTTCAAGCATGGGTCTGGTGATGGACAGTATGTTTGGTGACCATCAACAACCTTGGTCAAGCTGGGAAGAATTATTATTACTAGGTTGTTTATAGGGGGATGAATACTTTTTTGGACATAGAAATTATTAAATACCATCTATTAAGCAAAAGAAGAGTTGTTTTCTATATTAATTGACAAAGAAACCAAAAGCTCTTGAAGTATTAAAGTATTTCTCAGTCTTACATAATAATAATAATAATAGCTGGCATTATAGTTTGCTTTAAGGTCTGCAGTTCACCTTACAAATATTATATAATTTTATACTTACAATAACCATTGGAAATAGGTGTTGTTATTACCCCCATTTTACAGATGAGGAAACTGAGGCAAATAGAAGATAAGTGACTTGCCCAAGGTTATATATATATTCTTTTGTACTGCTGTTGTTTCTGTCTCTGTAGTATATACTTTTTTTTTTAGCAAAGGAGGTTGGAGATGGTTTTGATCTTGTGAGCTTTAAAAGGTCAGAAGCTTGAGCCACAGAAAGTCAGAAAGCAGAGGCCATTCTAGGATGGGCTGGAAGTCAGACAGTGAGGAACGAAGTGACTTGTGTGGCCCATTTCAGCAGTAGCAGAGATAAAGGCTCATCAATACATCCATCAGTCATGTCATTTTGGAAGTGAACCTTTGGGGGTACACTGAATTGTCTGAGATCATTCTTCCCAGGGAACAGGTGGCATGGGGGGAGAGTGTGTCCCATGTGGTGGTGCTGGGAAATGTTTGTATGTCTATTCTTGTTATATCTTTGAAGAAAATATCTCTTTATTTAAGCTAATTGATGTTAACTGGTTCAATGAAACTGAGGTGATAATTACCAGTGGCTAACAGAGTGGACGGGAAGCATACTGGAATTGGGCTGATAACATTAGAAAAGATTTCCTTGACCCTCATGGATACTCCTTAGATAGCTGAATGGAAAATACCTAATTTTGAGAGAATATCCCACAGCATCACTACATATATCTCATATATGCCTAGTTATTTACATGCTTCACCCCTCCCCTTAGAAATGTAAGCTTCTTGAGAACAGAGAATGATTTTACTTTTCTTTGTATCCCCATCCCTTAGTACAACTTATTAACCACTTTACAAATTCTTAACTGTGGTTGACTGATATAACTTCTCAGGGCCTCAGGAAACTCTCTAAGGGTATGAGATGTTTGTGGTTTTTTTGGTAACTCATTGTCTTCTGTGCATTAATTTTTTTTTCAGTTGATAAGCATTTAGTTTTTCTCTCTTCCATTTTTCCCCTCTCCCCACTGGAAAAGAAATAAGAAAAAAACTTATAAGAAATATGCATAGCTAAGTAAAATAAATTCCCAGATTGGGAATGTCCAAAAATGTATTCCTCATTCTGTATCTTTGCTGTTAGATAAGCATGCCTTACTATTAGACCTGTAGATCTAAGTCTTTCAAAATTCTTTGTTGAAGAGTGGAAGTTGCTAAGCAGTTGTATTGGCAAAGGGAGCTCCTTTGGCCAATGAAATCACAGATCTGGACCACAGCAGCAACAGAAACAACCACAGCAATACCAACAAATATTTCCCGTAGTGGTTCACTTTAAAAATATCAATTGGACCACATTTCGTTTAAACAATTATTCCTTCCATTGGCTCCTTTTCCCTTTCTAATGATATCCATATTGATACTGTCTTCTACCTTCAAATCAAAGGAATTATTATGTAATTACATACAACAAAGCATAAGAGGTATTTGACAATGTTTTGATTCAAAGGCAGAGTTTGTCTAGTCACTGAGACAGCTTTACGCAATAAGTATCTCCAGGAAGACACGCTTCCTGAAAGTTATCAGGCTTCCAGTCACTTTTATGATGAAACCTAGCTGCTGATTGCCTCATTCTTGCACAGAGGAACAACAAGTTCTCCAGCTGTTTGAAAATGACATCTGTTGGCTCATGTCTACCCAATTACATTGAAAAAGAGAATTGGTCATTTCTCTAATAAATCAATTCCCAGTGATTCCTAAACATTTTGAACCCTATCATCATTTGACTCAGTAACATTCCCTACCAGCCCCCCACTCTAATTCTCTTATAGCCTGAAAGTTACAGATAATACATTTATTGTTGGAGGTGATCTCTAAGTTCGTCCAGTACAACTTTAATTTTATGGATGTGGGAAGTAAGGCCCATAAGGGTCAAGTGACTTACCCAAGGCCACATTGATGTTTACTTTAAAAAGCAATGCAGATGAATTAAAATTGAACTTGCAGATTTCGGGGAGACTCTCATTAAGTTCTTTGAGATGACTAGAGATGCAATATTAGGACTCATTGGAGTGGAAAGTCAATCTGAAAAACTCAAGATATTTCTTTAAGAAGTATTTTACCTGAATAATATTTTAAAGGATCTTGTTTTTGCCTCTCCAATAACCTTCATTTCTCCATTTTAGTTTCTTTGTGTAGCTTTACAATTTCTAAGTTAATTATAGTCAAGCATATCAACCTTTCACCCCCTTTTCTGGTGGGGATTGGAACATGCATTATAATTGGTACATAACCCATTGAGCACGAGCAGATCTGCCCTATCTGCTTCAGGTACACCACATATGTTGTCACAGCACTGAAAATGCAGACCCAATTTGATCAAATGAAGATGAAATGAGATAATATTTGGAAAGCCCTTAAGCTGGGCACAAAGTAGCTAGGTAATAAGTACTTGTTCTTTCCCCAACCCTAACCCCCTTCCTCTGGAATGATGAAACAATCCTCCTGTTGGTATTGAGCTGTGAAGAGTTGCTGACTCAGTATACCTTTAAAAACGAGCAACCCTGGGGCAGCTAGGTGGTGAAGGAGGACCTGAGTTCAAATCCGACCTCAGATACTTGACACACTAGCTGTGTGACCTTGGGCAAGTCACTTAACCCCAATTGCCCTGCCTTCCCCCTTGCAAAAAAAAAAAAAACAAAACCCTGACCATGGTCTCCATTCTCTTTCTGCATGCAAATCATGTAAGGAACATTAGAAACTTTCCTTTGAAGGTAAAGTCACTAGGTGACTTTGAATTGAGTAGGCCTTAGAGCTCCTGGCTGCCTTTGTTTTTTTTTTTTTTTGTTTGTTTGTTTGTTTGTTTTTGCTTTGTGTTTCTGTCCAAAAGGTGTTGCTGAGATGGAATCAGCCTTGGAGGAAGTCTTATAAATCTGATAAATCTCAAAATCTTGTGTCCCCTAGTTGGTGGTCGCTGAGAGTTTCTGCATTGGATCACCTACAAAGTGAAGAATGCTGTTTGTCAGAAGACATGGACCTGGAGGAAATTGTTTAGACCAGGGCTGTCTAGCCTTAGGTTTTTATTGAAACAACAGACAATATATTTTGATTTGCCATTTTAGTGAGAGCTCTGCGGTAGCTCGGCTTCCTTTACTAAAGCATTTATGTAAATTTCTATGCTTGTAGGTGGCACATAAATCACACTGTGGGTCCCTTGTGGTACACGGGCCACGTTTCGGACAGCCCTGGTTTAGATGGTGCAAAGAAATGCAAAATACCTGCAAACTGCATCATGTCTTGCAATTTTAAGCATCAATCTTTCAGAAGAATGTAAGTTACTGTATCCTGCTTTCAGTATTACTGTCAAAGCATGCAAATAGGAAATAAATAGCTGTTGACAACTGATTCATATTGTAAATTGAGGCTATTTCTAATCTCCCTTTGGAAAGAACTTAGTCATGAGCCAAACCTAAGTTATAAGTAATTTTCCTTTCGAGGGGAGGAGAGGTGTGTTAAGCCAAAGAGTATGAGAAAAAGGAGTATGACCCTTCTTTGAAGCAGTAAGATTCCCCAAGGGCTGAACCCAGTTATCACATTCATGGCTCCAGGCCAAAGAAGTCCTCTTAGTGGAGAAGAGGAGTTAGTGTCCTAGTCCCTGGCCCCAGTAGTGGTTCAAATTGTTAGTGGTGCCTGTTACTGAATTGGTAACTGACTGGCAGAAAGATTATGACTCAATAATCTAAGCAAAGACCTAATTCTCAGGAAAAAATAAAGCTGTCTTTTCAGAAAAGCAACCTTTGACTTCATATGCAGTGCTCCTTTCATATTCAGGAGATCTAAATTCCAATCCTGACTCTGGTAATATATTATAAGATCATACCTAAGGAACCTAAGAGGTCATCTGGGCCAACCCACTCCTTTCATGAGGAAACCAAGGCCCAAGAGGTTAAGCAACCGTGTCTAAGGTCAAGCAGATGATAAACATCAAAGACAAGATACTTTTCCCAATGTAATGTACTCTTTGTGACATTAGACAAGTTTATTTGGGGGGTGGGGTGGCTCACTTTATCATCTATAAAATGAGGAGAAATGACCAGATGACTTCTAAGATTCCTTCCAAATCTCCAACTGAACACGATTGTAGAGCATAACGTGCAGCTGGGTGACACAGTGGACAGAGCAATGGTCCTGGAATCAGGAAGACATCTTCCTGAGCTCAAATCTGGCCTCAGACACCTACCAGCTGTGTGACCCTGGACAAGTCATTTAACCCTGTTTGCCTTAGTTTCCTCATCTCTAAAATGAGCTGCAGAAGGAAATAAACCATTTCAGCATCTTTGCCCAAAACAAAACAATCCAAGTGGGGTTATGAAGAGTCGAACATAAAAAAATGACTTACCATATTTCCCCATAGACACATTCCCCTATAAGACACATCCTTTTTCGAAAAAATTTGGGGTCTAAAAACTGAGTGCGTCTTATTCAGTGGTTGTAGATTTTTTTTACTTGCATTTCCTGCTTATTCGCGCTTGTCTTTGAGCTCATTGTTTCGCATTTGTTACCGGTATATTAGGTTACATTTTGCCACGTTCTGCCCAGAAATGGCTCAGAAAAGATTTTCGTACAGTGCTGAATTCAAGTTAAAAGTGATCCAGTTTGCAAGGTGAATGGAAATCAATTGTGCAGCTGAATGTTTGGTCCTCCTCCAGCAGAGAAAACAATCCAAGACTGGCTGGGAAGAGGAAACCCTACTGAAAATGCCATGGCAGAAGAAGGCCGTGAGAGGCAAATCAGCAAAATGGCCTGATTTAGAGAGGGAATTGAAGATATGGATTGAAGAACAAAGGGCGATTGGAATTCCTGTGTCCACAAAGATGGTTCAGCATGTAAGAAATGGGAGGAGGAGTTTTGCTTCCACAGAACTAAAGGTGTACTTCCCCCCTTCCCCCACCCCAGCTTTAGCGGAAATCAGGCCTCAAGGTCGGTCAGGTGAAAGGTCAGAGGCTTGTACGCATGTGCATGCTTTTTGAGAAGGCAGTCTGGGGAATTAGAGAGGCCAAACCCACTTGAACCAGTTCAAGCTTATCTAGGGTCTGGTCTTGGTTAAGAATCCAGGCCTACTGATTTGCATAATTTGCATATGTTAAAGAGGGAAAGTAGGGGAAGTAAATGAATATAGTTTAATCCTAAACTAAGGCAAGGAAAATCTAATTAACTTCACTTTTGCTTCTGTATCCTTATTATCCTACCTGTATAAAGTGTATAACCTAGGAAAACTATGTAAAAAATAAAGATTGTAAGCTAACCATAACTCTAGCAGGAGTGGAGGGAATGGTTACCCCTGCTCCTGCAGCTGTATCAGTGGTGAGTGTTCCAGTGAACACTATACTTGCTCTTGAGAAATGTAATAAAATGTTCTTCTCTACCTAAAAATACCTTCCTCTACCCACTCTGGTCTTGAGTTCTTTGGGTGAGAATGGGCAAATCACATGGATCTTCCTCAGCCCCCAAGTGAAGGGAAGGAATAGGCAGTGGAAGCTTGTTCTGGGCTTACTCCTGGATCTTGTCTTGGGGTGTTCTATGATCCCCACTATGGTGTTAAGAGGGCTACCACTCCTGATTCCCTTGGGGAACCTTGTGGTCTGCACAGCCTTTTTAAGGGGACATCACTTGGGACTTCTGGCCCCTATCTCGGGAGCCTTGTGATCTTGGAGCCTTGTGATGTTACCGCCATTCTAAAGGGGCCATCACTTGGGTCCTCCTTAGGGTCTGACCCCCTAGAAGGCCCTGTTATCCCCACAGATTAAGGGGGGGAGCTACCACTTGGTCTTCCTCTGGGAGTCCTGTGGTCTGTACAGTCTTCTGTAGGGCCTCAGGACTTTGGCCCTGCCTAGGAAGTCCAGTGATCCCCAAAGCTGCATTTTCTCACAATTTGGGCAAGTCCAGTGATCCCCAAAACCACGTTTCTCACAAGCAGGAGGCAAGAAGAATTGCTGATGAAAAAGAAGTTACTGATTTCAAAGGAGGATAAAATTCGTGCTTCAGGTTCATGAAACAGAATGGACTAAGCATGCATACATGCACCAGACTTGCCCAAAAGATGCCTGAAAGCCATGAGCAGATAAATAAAACCTGAGTTCAATAACTTTATGTAATACATTTTTTTTTCAAATTTCAGGCCCCAAAATTAAGGTGTGTCTTATACATGGGGAAATACGGTAACAATGCAAAAATATAGCTTAATAATTGACGTACAAAGAAAAAGAGTAACATCGACCTATTGTATAGAGTTGTACTGAGCAACAAAGAAAAGTAAAAAAGACTGAAATATTTTGCAAAATAAAGAAAAAGTTTTCACATACAACTATCATCTCACTTGAATTATCCTTCTGTTTTGATTCTGCACATTGGAAAATAATGTTCTAGTTTTTTTTTTTCCCCTTAAACAAGAGGAGGGGCTGAGGACTGTGTTTCCATCAATACGGGAAACTCCTAGTATAGATGCTTCTTCCACCAAAGCAGACTGGCAGCTCTCTGGTAATTTATGGATAATTGCTCAGTGCTCTGAGAGGTTCAATGATTTTCCTGGGGTTGCATAGCTAATATGAGTTAGAGGCAGAACTAGACTGAGCTTCTCGATTCCAAGGTTAACCCTCTACCTACTATTCCACATTGCCTCTTTCAGTCTTATGTGTTGTGTGTGTGTGTGTGTATGTGCCTGTGTGCCCACTCACAGGAAAGCATTTATGCATAGTCTAGGTGCCAGACCCCAGGAAGGGTACAAAGAATCATAAAGATATCATCCCTGCCCTTAAAGACCTTCCGATATAGTTAGGGATACAAGGAAAATGCATAAAAAAATCAAATATGATTACAATATTTGAATGAACACTTGAAGGCACCAACACTGTCACACATTTAAATACCTAGTGAAAAATAAAGGATAATAATTGCTATATGAGTTCAAGTTAGAAAATGATCAATTCAGGCCTTATAGAAAAGGTGGAATGGGGAGCTCCTTGAAACTGAAATTTGGAGTTAACCAAAGCTTAGCAAAAACTCCTATATCAAACTTTATTGTTAAAATCCTTCTACAATGTGTTAATAAAGTCTCCCACTTTAGCAAAAGAACAGATAAGGGCATGGCAAAGTGTTATGAGCAAAGACACTAAGGCTTGTTCCAGAGGAGTGATAAACCAGTTTGTCTGGAGGAGGCATGCAGTAGAATGGAATCACAGAATGCCAGAGTTGGGAGATTCTCAAGCCCAGCTTCCTCATTTTACAGAGGAGGAAAGAGCCACAAAGAGGCCAAGTGATTTGGTCATGATCACAGAACTATTAAATGCCAGATCTGGGGGCTCGAACCTAGGTCTGTTGTGCTTCCAATTCAGTGGCTCTTCCAGTATATTCTTCTATTCAAGAAAGTAATTAGATATAGCTGGATGCCTGTGGGACAGGAATCATCCAAGGTTTTTGATCCAAGGGCCATAGGAGCTGTGACTGCCCTGGGGAAATAAAAGCAGTGTTTATCCAAGGGCTTTAAGGCTTGCAAAGCATTTTATGCATTCTTATTTGACCCAACAACACTCTTAGGTAAGTCTTATTATTATCCTCATTTTATAAATGGGGAAAATTAGGATGGGAGAACCTATTCAGTGGTATCTGAGGTAGGATTCAAACACAGGTCTTCTGACTGCAAATTAAACACTCTATCCACCGGACTGCCTTCATGTCACTTAGTAGTCCCTTTCTCTCATTGCCCTGAAGGAGTGGGGAGAGCTGAAATCTCAGGAGAGGCAAGAAATATACAAGTCTTCTACCAAAGGATGATCAAGGATGCTGTAGAACTGGAGCCTCTGCAATGAACAAGAGAAATCACAGACAAGGGCCTTGGAGGCAAAGGCGGATCGCTGCTGGTGACTAAGTCCTCCCTTCCCCAAGTGGTTTCAACTAAGAGATCTGGATGTCCTCCAGTGGAGTGAGGGGGAGCAGGGAGGAGCTCCTGGGCCAACGCAAGGGAAGGACCAGATAGTCCTCTCTCCTCCCTGCCCCCAACATCTACCACAGGTGCTGCTGTTACTGCTGATGCCTCTATCTCTGATAGGGTGAGGTACTTCAAAAAGACTGGAATTGGAAGATGTAAGACCACAACAAAAGTACTGTAGCTATCCTTCCAGGTGAAGAACGACTGCGACTGCGCTGACACTTCTATTCCCAGGGAGAGCAAGTATATATTCCAGAGCTATCCAGATAAGAGGTGATAAGGGCTTCTATTAGGGTGGGTAAAGAAAAAGGGGTGGACTGAGATATCCTAGAGCTAGAAACAGATATGGATAGAGTGAGGAGCAACTGAATGGATGGGTGGGATGGCATAAAGAGGCAAGAATAATAGAAGACTGTGAAATGGGGAGAAAGAGGATGAACTCAATGGAAACAGAAAGTTTGGATGAGAGATGGATATTGACAGGAGACGTTTCAGTTGTGTTTCAGGCTTGTCAAGCTTGGGATGCCCATGAGAAATACAATTTGAAATGTTTAATAGGCAACTGGTGATGAACCACTGGATCTCAGGAGAGAGAAACAGTGATCTTCTCAAGAAGTCTGTGAGACAACCAGCTTAGTTATTAACATTTTAGAAATTGTTACCATTTTAGAAATAAGATCAAGGTTGGGAGAGGTGAAGCCTAGAGTCCTGATTTTTCTGATTCCTTTTTCTGTCTGCTCTTTCTACTGCATCATAAAAGCTAGATTAAAAAATTTTAAAAGAGTGATGCAAGTTATCAGTCACTTCCTGTGCTTAGCAAGGTGATTGGGATATAGTAAGTGCTTAATAAATGTTTTTTTTTTTTCATTCATTCAAAGAGAAGTACCTTCTGCTTAATGAAAGTAAAAGAGAATACCAAATGAAGCAGGAAAGGTTTGCAGTTTTAAGTTTTGCTGACAGTAGTGATGAGGTTTGTGGTTGAGGGGTGCTCAAGACCCCAAAATACTGACATGTCAGTTCCTGCCGAATGAATTCAGCTCAAGCCTTCTCAGCCAAAGAAAAACAAAGTTTATTTAAAATTCGCCATATGAGGTAGACGGTTAGGGAGCCTGAGCATTTATGTTGCTAATGCCAGTGGGCCAGAACAATCTGAGCAGAGATAAATTGAATCTGAGTGCCTTCATGGAGGCAAGATGAGATTTATATACAGAAAGATTGTGGGAGGGATTGAGGGGTGGTCCAGTAGTCTGGGATGACTAGAGGAGGGGTTTAGGGAGGGTCTTGAGGAGGAGTCTAAGGAGGATCTTGATGGGACTGGGGTGACTAGAGGTCAGACTCCAGGGTGGGAAATAGCTGAAGGCTACCTGGAGATGACAGACTATAAGAGAGCTAGGGTAACTTGAGCCGGGGTATAGATATTTTGATCAGGATCAAGGGTGGGAAGGCAATCCAGAGGTAACCAGACAGGCTATTTGGGCATGAAAAGCCAGATCAAGTGGGAAGATTCAGGGTGGGGCTTAAGGGGGTTCCCACAGTCTAAATCCCATCAGTAGCAAATTCCTTGCTTTGCTGGCCAGGTCCAAAAGTTCCAGTGGGATCCACGTCTGTCTGAGGGAGAAAGAGGAGAAGAAAGAGAAAGGGAAAAGAAAAGAAGGAATAGGAACTGGGAAAGGAAGAAGTCAAAGAAAGTTGTAAGAACACAAAGCTTCTTTCTGAGCTAAGTCCTTCCTCCCTGGACTTTAGCAACTTCACTTGCTCCTTACAATAGGTCGCTTGTCAGTAGCACAGAGAGAGATATTCTCCCCGCTTTCCTGCCTCACTACTGGGAAGTGACTCCCCCAGCAGGGAATTCCTCCATGGAGCCCTCCAACCTAGTACTGCTGGGACTGACGCTTTTCCTGTTACTATTTCTGATGGGACAAGCTGATGTGAATACCAGGGCGGGAGAGAAACGATGGAGTGGGGAAGGCACTAACCCCTACTTGGAGAGTATCTTCCTGGGCAGATGCAATGAGTACATCTCCGTGGTGAACCCGGAAGTCGGGTAAGTAATAGGGAGTGTCTCCTTCAGAGAAAAGTTAAGTGTTTCCTTGTGGAGTAGTGGGGACGTTTGTCTGACAGGGGAAGACGCAGAGATGTTGAGAGCCTAGGTCTCCTGGTCTGCCCTGCTCTCCTTTGTTTTCAAAATTCCTCTGACTCCCGACCTTTCTTTTTTATATTTTTATTTTGTAACTCCAAGGCAGAAGTACTTTCTCAGGAATCTTGGGACAAGAGACTTTCTCATTTAAAGCAATATGAAAATGGATTTCAAGAAATAATATCAACCACAGAACACTTGACAATTTACAAAGGACTTTAACATATTGTATGTGTAAGTAGGTCCTATAGCTCAAAAGGTTTCTAGTGCCCCCCCTTGGGGTAGCTAGGTGGTGCAGTGAGTAGAGCATGGGCCCTGGCGTCAGAAGGACCTGAGGTCAAATCCGGCCTCAGACACTTGACACACTTACTAGCTGTGTGACCTTGGGCAAGTCACTTAACCCCCATTGCCCTGCCTTCCCCTCTCCAAAAAAAAAAAAAAGGTTTCTAGTACCTCTGTAGCAAAGATAGCATGTTGTGGCTGTCCTCTGCTAACTGCAGAGGGGTTTTTCACTAGGCCTGGGTTGGCTATCAGGTGATGATTTTCTCTGTCCATAGAAACTCACGGAGACTATACCTCAAGGCTTGGTCCTAGGCATCTTTCTCTTTTTGTGTCCTATACAGGCTCAGTTATCTCTTCTGTTTTCATGGGTTCACTTACTAACTCTGTGCAGATGATTCTTATATCCACACATATAGCCTTAGTTCTTTTTCTCAGCTCCAGTCCCATGTCACCTGTCTCTTGGAAATTTCAAACTATAGGCATATCAGTATTATGGTATATGCTATATATATACTACGTATAAGTGCATAGGTACTATAGGCACATAGGTACATATAGACACTACGGGCATTTCCAAACTAGGCATTATAGGCATATGGGTACCTATAGGTCCTCACAGGATATACAATATGTGGTATGTATGCTATATACAGTATAAACTATATACATACTACATAGAGTATATAGGTGCTATAGGCATCTCCAAAACAGAACTCATTATGTTCCCCTCAGAATCCTTGCCCCCTTCCAAAATTTTCCCATTACTGTTGAGGGTGCTGAAAGTGGATTTTTGGGAGAATAAAACAAAACATTTTGTCCTATATTTGCTATTATATTCCTCGCCCTTTGACAGGTACTGAATGTCTTCTTCAGTACCCCCCTTCCTCCAATCACTTTACGATTACAAAAGAAAAACTCTTAAATAATTCCAGGAATTCACTCCCTTCTTTTAATCCTACCCTATAAGGCTTTTTGTAGGAGCTTAACCAATACTAATTAACTGACTGATAAAAAGGTAGTTTTCTTCAATCTGGTAATAATGACTAAGCTGAAGGACGCATTCTTTCCTTACTATGACAATTTTATCATACTATTAAGTATTTCTCCCTGCCTTTATGCCCAACCAGACCTTAGCCCAAACTGCTTTGTAAGAAACTTCTCTTCTGCTGTGCTCTCTGGGTAGCATCGCTCTTCTTCCTTAACTCTCAGCCTTTTTGTTTTCCTGGCTTTCTTTAAGACTCAGCTCAAATCTCACTTTTTTCTCTGAGCTGACCTTCCATCTACTCTAACAAGCATCTTATCTAACTAGTTATTTTCATAGTTGTCTCCCCCATTAGAACATAAGCTTCTTGAGGGCAGGGAGCTATTTTTGTCCCTTCTTTTTGTACTCCCAGGTCTTAGTATAGTGCCTGGCATATCGTAAATGCTTATGGACTGACTACTAGGGAATTGTGATCTATACTGGTGGAGAGCATTTCTGTAGGGAGAAGGAAGAGAACAAGCATTTATATAGTGCTTGCTATGTGCCAGGCGCTTTACAAATATCATCTCATTTTATCCTTAAAACAAGCCTGTAAGGTAGGTGCTCTTATTATCTCCCCTTTTAGTTGAAAAACTGAGGCAGACAGAAGTTCAAGAGCTGTGCGCCCAGGGTCACATATCTAATAAGTAGGTGTCTGAGACTAGATGTAAACTTAAAGCTTCCTGACTCCAGACCCACTGCTCTATCCATTACACCACCTAGCCATCCAGTCTCTTCCCTCTCCCTCCCGTAATTATTTTGTACTTTGTAAATATTGTGTATTTACTTTTCTGTGCATGTATTACTTCCTGACAATAGAACTTAAATTTCTGTCAAATGTAAACTCCTTTTGTGCTGGGACTTTTTTTTTAAATCTTTGTTAACAGTACAGTGTTATAACAGCTTGTCAAGCACATAGTAGGTACTTAAAAAGGATTTCTTGAATTGGATTAAAGTCATGGATCTTTTGAAATAATGAATCAATACCATTGCTTGTTTTTCCCTTATAGTGATAAAAACTGCTCAGCCATATGGGAAGCCTTTAGATCTGTGCTCCACAAGGATCCATGCTCTGTATTGCCTTCAGACTATGACCTTTTTATTAACCTGTCAAGACACTCCATTCCCAGAGATAAGGTATTCTCTTAATTATATGGAGAGGTTCCTCTGATTACCCTCCTTCTATTTAGACATGTGTATATGCTGAAGCATAAGAACTTGTTGCTCATCACCTGTGGACCAGTCAGCACTAGCCCATCACAGACTTGGGTTCATATTTGTGGGGAGTGTTTTCCAGTAAGGGTACTCCACGAGGCTTGGGGTTCCACCACAGCGTGAAACTGAGAGACCTAAAAATCAGCTCAGGTTGAGCTACCCAGCTATTCCTGTTCTAACAGAAACCTAGGCAAACAATAGAATAAACATCAGCAAAAAATGTTTCATTGGAACGAAAAAAAGAAATGGGAACATTTTGCAAATATTGTCTGCATGCATTCCCTAAATGATTCTATGCCTAGCTTCCTTCATCTTCCCCAGCCTAGTCCAGAGAGAAAGCTTCCTTTTCTCAGTATTTTGATCTTTTTGCTCTTATGAAATATCTCCTGTGCCCAAGTTTCAACCTCTTAGGAAATAAAGCCCTGGTCTGACACACTTATGCTTGCCACATAGTATGGTAGGAGATGTAAGCTTGCCATTACTCGACACTTCTCCCCACTAAATGATTACCTAAACTCAAAACTGCAATGTATCATCTTCTCTAGTCACTCTCCCCCAATTCACACCGGCACTAAGAGCTTGAGTCTCCAGAGGGGTAGTTGCATCTATTCTCAAGGTTCTAGAAGTAATTGTCTAGGTACTTATATTTCTAATACCATAGCTTATGATGTCCCTACTGGAGTGCTTCCTCTTAACAATAAGCTAGTAGACTCAGTTCTTAGCAAAGGCATTAACTCAAATGGCATCATAAGAACAGGAATTATAAAGCATCTTCCCCTCTGTAAAACCTGGAGGTAGTCAGGAATTATCATGACTTTTCTAAGATGCAAGGGTGGGGAACCTGTGGCATATGGCCCTCTAGGTCCTCAAGTGTGGCCCTTTGACAGAATCCAAAGGGCCACACTTGAGGACCTAGGGGGCCACATGTGGCCTCCGGGCCACAGGTTCCTTACACCAGCAGGATGTTTACTTTGCCTCTAACTTTATATTTCTGCATCTCTCTCGCCTATGACCTTTAACCTTGTCAAAGTCCAAACAAGGTACTCCCTTACATGAGCAATCATCTTTTCAATATAAGATTGTTGCTGCCGTTAGTGTTAATGAATCAGATTCTTCTCACCCTACTCTTGGAGGAGAGGAATGTGCCTGCACAAGCCAGTCAGTATATGGAAATTTCCACCCCCTCCTAAGGAGTGGGATGTCCACACCCAAATTCCTTGTTATTGGGGGAAGTCAGTTCATCCTCTCCTATGTCCTAGCATTATTCATTACTACCACTGGAAGAATAAAACAGAAAAACTTCATCCTTTCTCTGACTGAAAAGAACTATGCATTCAAAAGAAATTTTAGGTATAAATATTTCAGGTCATTCCTGCAATATAGGCTTGTGTGGAACAAGGCTGGCAGAAATGTACTATAATATAATAATGTGTGAGGCAACATGGCATAGTGGATAAAATTCAGGATTCAGGGAACAGGAGACCTGGGTTCCCATCCCAACTCAGCCACTTACTAGTGGTATGACCTTAAGCAAGGCACTTAACCTTTCCAAGACTCAGTTTCCTTATCTGTAAAATGGATGTGTTAATACCTCCACTATCTACCAGTGATAGGCCAGAAAAACCTATAGCCTTTGTTTTGACAAGCCGTCTCTGTGTTACGTATTCTTCCTTGTAGCATTCCTTCCCTTTTCTGGAAACTTCTACGCCCAGTGTTTCTGGTCAATTCCTAGTGTCTTTCTACCTATGATGTCATAGGTGGGAACCACACTTCTCACTGTAAAACCTCTAGGCCTTATTAACTTTCCCACTGTTACAATGTATGGGATTGTCTCAGCATTTAGGCAGAGCTACAGTGTGTCATGAGTTGCTCTGAAATCCAAAGTGATAGAGCACCCACCTTTCCCACCCATCAGCCTAGAAGGAGTAACAGGAACTTGGCAGAGCTTCAGTGTTTCCCCACCAAAGGGCAGCCTTTTCCATGTTTGTTAGCTCTCTCTTCCACTGAGGTCGCAGTCATCTTTCTTAGTGTGTATGTGAATTCTTGGCCCCCTAGGTATATCCTTGATGGCCTTAGCCCACCCTGAGGTATTTCATATTGGGACTCATACCTTCCATTCTGGAGTTAAAGTGTACCTTGATAAAGGCTCACTGTTTTTAGCATCTTGGGTCAGTCTGTCTCTTTTGTTAAGGACCTCACAGGGTGGTTGAGAGTATAAACCATAGCCAAGAGTCCCCTCAAGGATTCTGAGTTCACATGAACCAGGTATAATCCTGGGGATCTGACCCCAAAAGACCATTTTCTCTCTGATTTATACTCCCACCCCAGAGTTTTATGGTAGGGACCAAGATTGTTTGGGTATGGTTTATGTCTAGGTTTCCCCAAATGTGGGTGATGGGATTACCAACTACCACATGGGATCTCAATGTACAACATGATTAACAATCAATCAATAGAAAAACATTTATTAAGTGCCTACTATGTACTATATGCACTAAGTGCATAGGACAGTCCACCACAGAAAATGGATAAGACAGGAAGGATTCACAGGAGCCTTCAAACAAATAAAAATATTCAAATAGCCCATTAGACTCTCCCCCAGGGAAAACACATTTTCGGGGGCTGTTAAATATATAATTTCCCTTTACTCTTGGAGATACAGTAATGGGTCAATATGCTCCATATATCTTGTCCCACAGCATGGCTTTGGTCTTTCAACTGAAGGTTGTTCGCCTCTTGGTGGTCTTTTCTTCCTCTCTAAAAGACAGTTGAAGAAATCTACCTTTGGGAGACTCATGGCCAAAGGATTGAACTCAGGAACTCCTGGTCTCTTGGGAACTTTTAAATCTGGGATTACTGAGAGCACAATGAGTGGAAGGTCCATTTTCAGAAACTAACTTTTAACTTGTGCTCAGGAAAAGCTAGAGAGAGGCAAAAGGTGGTCAGAAATTAGGTAATAGGAACCTCAGGCCACCTAGACAAAAACATGCTGTTTGGGTCATGTATTGCTCTTTCAAGTGGCCATATTTGGCTAGGGGTGGGGAGAAAAGAAAGGGAAAGGGAGAGGAGAAAAAGGGGAGGAAGGTCTAAGGAAAAGAAAGCATGTGGGGGAAAAAAAAGAGACTTTTATAGACATGGATTAGACAGGAACTGCTATAGTTCCATGATCCAGGTCTATGGGGGTAGAGTGGGGGGTGGGTACACTTTTTACTAGAGTCAAAAAAAAAGTCCATCCACATACTCAAACCTCCAATCATCCTGAGGGCAACCTCAACCACTGGGTACTTATCAAGTGGATTTCCTCTGTCCTGTCACTGAGCCCCAGGGTAGATTAGTATCTTCAAGGGAAGTAGCCTATAAATCAAGGCCCATAGCTTGTAACCTCATCAAATTGATTGGGGAAATGATGAAAACTGTTTTAATTGTTTTCAATTAACAAGTATTTATTTCCCACCCACTGCCACCCCTGCCCCTCAATGGAAAAAAAAAAAAGAGAGACAGAGAAAATCCCTGTAGCAAAAATGGATAGTCAAAGAAAACAAGTTTCCACTATTTGGCTATATCCAAACATATAGGTCTCATTCTGTATATTGAGTACATTGTTTCTGTCAGGAGAGGCGTGGAATTCTCATCTGCTCTGGAATCATGATTGGTTATTATGTTGATCAAAGATTTTAAGTCTTTCAAAGTTGCAACACATAAAACTGAGCAAAGCCCTATTGTAAGAGAAAACGACTTTGTAAATCTTAATAGTGCTATATGAATGTAATGATTGCTCCATCCTAGGACCTCAGAGCTCCAGGAGTATCCCTGAATAGTTCTCTACATTGTAGAGCACTTCTCAAACTGGAGGCTGTGACCCCAAATGGGGTCTCAAAAAATTTGGCAACAATAAAACTTTTCTGAATACACAATGACCAAGAATTAATTAAAAATCAAACTCCTGATGAAACTGAGGGGTTTTCTTGCCCGTGTTCCAGTTCCATTGTGCAACTTCACTGCAGGCTTGGTTCTGAACCCAAAGCAAGCACACTTTGTAATGCCCATGCCCTCATGCCATGCAACACCAAGAAGATCACTAATGGAAAAAGTTTAATTACAACCTGGTGAGTCTGAATTTTGGTGTGTCCCCCTAGACTCTTCCCCCACCCCCACCATGCCCCTCAGCTGCCCAGTGATTAATGCTTTAGTTCCAATTAACTAATTAACATAGATGAACAAGACCTGAAGGACATTTTCCCCTCCCCCAACACCTGGGAGGTAGAGTCAACAGCCGTAGAATGAGACTCACCAAGTTTGTATCCAATTGCCATACTGGATCCATTCCTATCTAAACTAGAGATGGTCTGCGGGTCAGAGGTTGGTCCTCACCGTAGGACCTTGATGTTAGACTGGCTGGCCATAAAACCTAGAATGTAGGAAAGAACTAACATCAATGTAAAGAAACTAAGGCCTATATTTATAGGCTACATTCTGGCCTTGGATGGGAAGGACCAGAGGATTCTCTTTCTACTCTCTTCTCTGACCAGAAGGCAGGCAGTCAGGAGAGAATCAGACCAAAAAAGTACTGCGATGATTAATGCTTTTTGAATGAAACCCATTTTCGTCCCCATAGCCGATCAAAAAGACTTCTCTTAAACTTGTTAGACCAGACCCAGTTACAAAATGTCTCCACAAGCCCCCAAGTTCCCATGGAGAACGTGTAAGCTGAGCACTCTACACATGTTCATACAGACTGGACTCATTGGCCAGTCCCTGCTACGTGAATATGAGCCACTGCAATTCAGAAAAGTTAAATTTATATGAATTTTATATAATTGGTTGACAGTGTAAGAAATGGGAGGAGGAGTTTTGTTCCCACAGAACTAAAGGTGTGCTTCCCTGCCCTCCCCCACTCCAGCTTTAGCAGAGACCAGGCCTCAAAGTCGGTCAGGTGAGAGGTCAGAGGCTTGAACGCATGTGCATGCTTTTTGAGAAGGCAGTCTGGGGAATTAGAGAGGCCAAACCCACTTGAACCAGTTCAAGCTTATCTAGGGTCTGGTCTTGGTTAAGAATCCAGGCCTACTGATTTGCATAATTTGCATATGTTAAAGAGGGAAAGTAGGGGAAGTAAAAGAATATAGTTTAATCCTAAACTAAGGCAAGGAAAATCTAATTAACTTCACTTTTGCTTCTGTATCCTTATTACCCTATTTACATAAACCTAGGAAAACTATGTAAAAAAACAAAGACTGTAAACTAACCATAACTCTAGCAGGAGTGGAGGGAATGGTTACCCCTGCTCCTGCAGCTGTATCCGAGTGAGTGTTCCCATGAGCATTATACCTGCTCTCTCTATACCCACTGAGAGAGAGTAATAAAGTGCCTTCCTCTCCCCACTCTGGTCCTGAATTCTTTGGGTGAGAACGGGCAAATCACATGGATTTTCCTAAGGTCAAGTGAAGGGAAGCAATGGGCAGCGGAAGCTTGGCAGGCTTACTCCTGGATCTTGTTTTGGGGTGTCCTGTGATCCCCACTGCGGTGTTAAAAGGGCTACCATTCTGGATTCCCTTGGGGCCCTGTGGTCTGCACAGCCTTCTTAAGGGGACATCACTTGGGACTTCTGGCCCTGTCTCAGGAGCCTTGTGATCTTACCACTGCCCTAAGGGGCCATCACTGGGGTCTTCCTTAGGGTCTGACCCCTAGGAGGCCCTGTGATCCCCACAGATTGAGGGGTGGCTACCACTTGGTCTTACTCTGGGAGTCCTGTGATCTGTACAGCCTTCCATAGGGATTATCACAGGGTTCTTCCTCAGGTCTTTGGCCCTGACTAGGAAGTCCAATGATCCCCAAAGCCGAGTGTTCTCACAATTTGGGGAAGTCCAGTGATCCCCAAAATCACGTTTCTCACAACAGTTTCATTAGTTTTTCAAAATATCTGTTACGATAAAGAATTAAATAAAATCCATACCCTTTTCCAAGGGGCAAATAGTGTTTAAGATAAGCTAGGACCAATCATTTGTCACCAAGCAAGTTGGAAATGAAAGTGAGATAAAATGCAACTCTTGGTTCCTACACAAAACTTGCACGATTTATACGCTTAAAAAAAAACTGACAGATTTTTTTTTTTGCATGGCATTTTAATATTTTTCTCTCTAGTCATTGTTTTGGGAAAATAACTACAACCTCGTTATTGCTTATGCTGATAACACCCGCCGGCTGATGTCTTTAAGTGATGTGCTATACGGCAGAGTAGGAGATGTTGTGAATTGGTGTCGAGAAGAAAATGGCTCAGGTAAGATTACTTTGTCATGCAAAGGAGAACCAAGGACGAGAAGCCAATCATAAGTTTGTTCTAGACTTAGAGACCTGGGTTTCTGATTCCCTATTATCCTAGGATAATTGTGTTGACCTGTGCCCTCTCGTCAAGCTTCTAAGCTACAATTCTCTGTAGTATCGATATCAGTTATAAATTATAACATTAACATTATTCATCCATTTTCCCCATTCAAATGCAAAAGAAAGAATGGAATTGTAACCTCTAGCTGAAGAGGATAGAATTTAGAACTGGGAAGAGACTTTAGGGTTCATCTAGTAGTTCAACCTCTTCAATTTACACATGAAGAAGCTGAGGTTCCCAGATAGAACATGTCCTGTAGTAGATGTCGTTCAGACTTGGAGTCTGGAAGACCCCAATTCAAGTTCATCTGAGATACTCACTAGCTGTCTAACCGTGGGCAAGTCACTTAACCCCTCAGCCTCAGTTTCCTCATCTGTAAAATGGGCGTAAAATTAGCACCTACCTCACTTCACAGCACCAGAGCATCAAATGAGTTATTTGCAAACTGTTTTATAAACCACAAAGTGTTATATAAATGGTGGTTGCTATTATTATTGTTATCAATTTTCTGAGGTTACATAGATATTAACGGGTGAAGTTTAGATTTTGATCTATGTCTTCTGACTCAGTGTCAGTGCTCTTTCTACTATTTCAAGCTGTTCAAACTAACCAAAATTGTGGGAGCTTGGATGGAGGTTAGAAGAAGTGGGACTTTTTTTTTTCTCTTTTAAGATGAGAAACTACATTATCCCATTAGTGGCATTTAGAAGGAAATGAACTATGTAGTTAATGAATTCTACAGGTGTCATTAAATGAGAAATATTACTTATTTCTAAATTATGCATGAATAGAGGAGGCATGAACAGAGAGGCTAAAGCCGGGCCTTAGAGGAAAACTCATGTTTTAAGACCTGTTTCTAACAAGTAGTAGCCATACAACCATGCTCAAATCATTTGATGTCTCAGTGCCCCAGACAACTCTCTGGAAGTGAAACAAATTGGTGGAGGGAGTTTCTACCCTGGGAGTTCCTTATGTTCCTTATCTACCCCCTCCTAAAAATGAAAAATAAATTTTATTTAGAAGTAGTTGCTAATGTTCTTTTATACAAAACAAGGTGGTACTAAATAGGTCAAAACACTAGCAACTAGGTATTGCAGTGAGAAGAACATTAGGTCTTGTGTCAGGAAGGCCTGAGTTCAAATTTGACCTCAGATATTTACTAACTGTGTAACCCTGGGCAAGTCGCTTAACCTGAATCTGCCTCGGTTTCCTCAACTGTATGTTGGAGATAATAGCAGCGCCTACTTCCCTGAGTTGCTGTGAAATGAAATAATAATTGTAAGGTGCTTTGCACAGTGCTTGGCATGGAATGATATAAAAATGCTAGCTGTTATTATCATTATTAAGATTAAGGTTTAAAATTCAAACCCTTGACCATGAGAAGTCAATGGAAGAAGTGATTTTTTTTTTCACTAAGAGATCAAAGATTCTAGTGGCAGCCTTATAGCCATAAGACCTTGAGCAATTTTGTAACTCATTCTGTGCCTCTTCTATAAATGGCAATAATACACGTGCTGAAGATCTGAGCATGAAGACAGGTGGTCTTTTGAGGTCATTTCTAAGTCTAAAGTCTATTGTTCTATGAAGCTGTTACTATATAGCTCCATTCCTCTACTCATTTCATAAATCTCTAATGTATTCTAGTTAGCCCATCTATTTGCCTTAACTTCTGTCTCTTGTGATAAAACAAATCAATATAACACTTTTGATTTTTCTTAGATTTTGATTATCAATCTTGCCCTACAGTAGAAGACTGTGAGAACAATGCTGTGGACTCCTTCTGGAAGAGAGCATCCGTACAGGTAAATGCTTAGCTATGAGAGTCCAGATGGGACAGATGGCTCTAATAGTGTTTGAAGCCAAATAGAGAGAGAGAGAGATGGCAAAGAGGAGTGGAATGAGGGCTGGCCTCTGCATCTTGGAAGACCTGGATTCAGCTCCTGCTTCTCTGGTCAAGTCACTTAACCTCTCAATGCCCCAAGCATGCAGAGAGGGTGCCCCTCTGCTTTGGTAGATGGAGTTTGGGAGTTCCTTCCATCAGTAAAATCATAGGTCCGACAAATAAAGACTCACAAAGCCACAGTTTACAAGCCATGTGCTTAAGTGCGGCAGATAAGGTTGGTTCTTTTCATGGTTTTCCTTTTTTTTCCCCCAAGGTGGGATAGATAGGTGATTTCATCAGGTATTCTTAGGTCAGCTAAACCATGCCTTGTCTGTTCATATATAACTTGGAAATAAAGAATATTTCTCATTTAATGATCTCTATAAAGTTTCTCGAAAAACAATCAATAATCATGAGGATGACTGTCTGCTAAAGCTCCTCAGCGAATCCTAATTTCACTCGCTATGTCGGTATCTTTGCAAAGGCAGGAAATGAGGGTGGGAGTGTCCAGTTTGATTTCAAGGGTTGAGAAATTATACAGTGCCCAACAGGTGCACCCATCCCATTAGTAAGTAATTGTGATTATTTAAGAATAAAACAAAATAGTTTTTCTTTCAATTTATATGTATTATCTTTCTCAAATGGCTACTACATCGCTAGGATAACAGTAACAGTAACAATAATGATATGCTAAGTACTTGACAGATATCATCTCCTTTGG
Source organism: Trichosurus vulpecula (assembly GCF_011100635.1). Classification (NCBI taxonomy): domain Eukaryota; kingdom Metazoa; phylum Chordata; class Mammalia; order Diprotodontia; family Phalangeridae; genus Trichosurus; species Trichosurus vulpecula. The sequence goes on along the minus strand of NC_050578.1, from coordinate 194,326,402 downwards.
TCCCACAACAACTATGGGAGGTTGATGATATTTTTATACCCGTTTTACAGCTGAGGAAACTGAGGCAAACAGATTACTCACCCAAGCTTATCTGAGGTGGCATTTAAATTTGGGTCTTTCTGACTCCAGGCCCAATTCTCTATCCACTGTGCCACCTAGCTGCCTATTTAATTGTTTGGACCTAATCGCTTAATTAACAGAAGCATGGGGTATTTCTTTTGGCCTACGGGTACTGTGAAAAAATTAACTGAGACACTAAGGGAGGGTGCCATGAACTGAGAAAGTTTGGGAACCTCTGCTCACAAGGCAATAAGCCTATAGAACTCCTGAATTAGGAGGAGCCCATCATTAGGGACATCGGGGACCTCTGCTCATAAGGCAATAAGCCTATAGAACTTCTGAATTAGGAGAAGCCAATTATCAGGACCCATTTAGGAAGTCTAAAGAAACTCAAGAGAATGGGGTGAGAGGGAATAGAGAGAGAATTTTAGAAGATGATATAATCTCCTCATAAGCCTGGAGTTTGGAAGTGGTAGTCCTAAAAGCTGGAATTGTTTATGTAAGCGAGCACACACACACACACACACACACACACACCACACACACACACACACACACACACACACACACACACACACATACACACGGTAGTTGCTTCTACTATGCAGAGGCTCAGCTATGCAATTCAGGAGGGTTCATGCTCTAAGCTTCCATTGCAGAATGACTGAGAGCCAGAGCAGCTACCGAGGTTATTCTAAACCAGCTTTCTTGTGGAGATCCCCTGGGATAGCTTGTCTGGGTAGGGGATAATCCTCTGTGATGGGATGTGGTCTAACACATCAAGTGACATAATTCAGAGATAAGAGACAAAGCCAAAATACTGTTTTGAAGACATTGCCCTGGGGAAGCAGCATCAGGAAATGAGTCACTTGGGAAAAGCCAAAAACATTCCAGTGTTACAGGTCTGGGAAGGGGATTCCCCCTTTAACATCTCCACACACCATCTCGCCACCCCCCAGGATAGCTAGCTTGCTTACTGAAAGCCAGAATTAAGGAGAGCTAAGGCTGGGCTCAGTGTTTATAACCAGGATGAGGAAAGACAACATGTCAGAATCTTATTTTAAGGAGCTCAGCAAGGTAGGCAGTTGCAGCAAATTGCTTTGACAGGGCCTGCACTGTCTTTTTGAAGCTGTGTAATGAGCACCTGGGCCTTGTGCCGTGAGATTAAAAGGGTGGTTTTCTAATGGAGTCCCCTCTTTCCCTTCCCCAACACCCACCCTGAACAATACTTGCTGCTGCTGTGGCTGTGAAATGCCAGAGAATGGCACTTATGTTATACATCCTGAAAACCAGTCCTCTGAAAATTCCTAAAGTACCTGAAGTTTGTCTTTTACAACCCTTTAGTTCTCTATTTCCTTATCTCACTTTATTTCCTTTTGCTGTATGCTTCCCTCTCCCAACCCCAGGTATGCAGTATCCTCAAATCCTTTGCCTAATTCCTTCTACCAGGGTGATCACCAACTTTATTCCCAATCAAAACACATCCCCAAGGCCCTTTCAAGGCCCTTGCTCTCTACTTGGTGACAGTTGAGGACAACGGATAAATGAATTCCTGATGATACACGGCAAAGTGGAAATGATAGTAAATTTGGAATCAGAAAGATTTGGGTTTCATTCCCACCTTCCCTTCTTAGCTTTGTGACCTTGGATACGTCATTTAATCTTTGTGCCTCAGCATTTTTATCAATAAAATTAGGGATACTTTACTTCCTATCCACCAACAAGCATTTATTCCTACATTACAGAGGGATTCAATTCAATTTAACAATGACTCATTAAATATGTACTATGTGCCTGGAACTGTGTTAGACTCTGGGGATACAAAGACAGAGAGAGCAGTCCTTGCTTTCAAGGAATTTACGTTCTACTGGCAAAATTGTAGTTGTGAGGAAAACTCTTTGCAAACAGTATCATATCGTAGCTGGTTACTCCGCTCATACGTAAGGGCAGCCCTAAATGCCACTATAAAATGCCTACCTCCATCCTAAGAGTTTGGGGTGAATGTAAGAGTTTGGTTTCCATAACTATTGGGATAGACAATACATACATGTTCTAAAATTAATTACTGGCATCTCCCCTCTATGTGATGGTTAATTAATAATAACTGAGGAAACAACCCGAGCTATGTGATTTATTAGCAAAACAGGCATAACAAATGTGTCAAGGAACCGCCTAGGCCGTCCAAAGACCCTGAATGCAGAGTCCTATTTTCATGTATTAAAAAAAATTAATCAAAGAAAACGAATTAATTATAAGAAAATGATTAGCCAGGATACAAAATTAGGCAATCTGATTTCTAATTTGAGGAAGGGTTAGGAGGCTTTCCAAGTTGGGAGTGGGGAAGAGTAAGTTTTGGTCTAGTTGGGAGGGGGACAAGTAAATTTCTGGGTCTTGCTTTTCCCAGATGCTGATTAATTGTATCCACCTACATTTATGAGACAACAGATGGCTGATACCATCTAGTTTCCCATAGATGATTTGCAGAAAAACAAGATGGAGGAGAATATATGTGGAAGCACAAGATGGAGTCCTTGTTCTTGAGATAGAATGTAACTGGTTTTCTTGATTCCCACACCAAACCAATTCTATTTTGTAATTGGCCTTCACTTGTTTTCTGTCAATAAACATTTATTAAGCGCCTACTATGTGCCAAGGACCATGGTAAATGCTGGGGATACAAAAAGAAGCAAAAGATTGTCCTTATCCCTGGGGAGTTCATAATCTCTTCCACTCCCGAAACACATCCACTTAAAAAAATTCTGATTTCTCCTAAGTGCTATATTAATCAGTTGCTAATTATTTGATCTTTTTTTAAATATTTGTTTTTCTTTCGCAGTATGCACATGATAGCTCAGGGGTGATACATGTTATGTTGAATGGTTCAGAGCCATCTGGAGCCTATCCAGTGGAGGGGTAAGTAGAAAAGAACTAATATTATATAATATATCAGAGTGGTATCTATCAAAATGTTGATGGAAAAGAAAAAAAAGATGAATTGTGAACCACTCCCTGTAAAAAAAATCCTTGCAATGCAAATGAAAAACTTTGCAAATCCAGATAGCACAAGACCAGTGAAACAGCTCAGAGAGCAGGAATGACCCCTGCTCCAGACTGACAAAGAGTTGTGGAAACAGGTATTGGTAACTACTTGGTAAATATTCTTCCTATAACAGTGGCATTTTTCATAGTGAAAAGCTTTAGGGAGTTTGGGTTATGGGTCTATGGGCTAGTGCAGGGGTGGGGAACTTGTGGCCTCAAAGCCACATGTGGCCCTTGAGGTCCTTAAAAGTGGCCCTTTGAGGGGCAGGGAACCTGCCACAGGTGGGGGATGGAGGATGTATGTGGAGGGGGCAAGGTGGAGGAGTTCATGGATTTAGAAAAAGAAACCACACCTAACCTTTTCCACTGTGTTGTCCCATTGGTTCATGAGGAAGTGGAGGTGATCATAGGCTCTCTATGCCTGGGCCAGTGGAGTACAAGCTCCGGCAGGTCTGGTGGAGGAAGCACCCACCCTAATAAAGTCATAGTTTCTGGAAATATTGAAGTTAACAAGCCCAGCTGATAGATTTGGCAACAAATTAGAGCACTGGTACTTGCCACACCTGTAGTACTCAGAGTGTTATAGGCAGGTTGTTGGAGTGTCCCCTCCTCCAACGCTTCATTGTGGTGCTGAAGTAGCCCTTCCTCTTGAAGATTATGCCAAAGGCATGTGAAAGCTGGCAAGCTGCAGCAAGCTGTAGAGACTCTGAATACTGTCCTGGCAACCAGCCTTGCTGAGGCATGGAAAGGTTAATCTCCAAGTAGGTCAGCTCCTTGATGATGAATGGTCATGGCAACCCATGCAACAAAGGAAAATACAAAATGGCTCAGAGTGCTCTTCTATGATTATGGGGGAGGGTGCTAAAAATCACACTATTTTGAGATCGTTTATAAACATCTTGTATTATTAGCAACCTCCCCCCCCCCAAATTCTGATGGAATAAAATAATCCAATCATTAAGATATGAACTTTTATAGGCGTAAATGTAAAATCATAATTTAGATTTCCAAAATCAGTAACATAAGTATAATTTGGAGAAAATATCACTTATGCAAGTCATAGTGTGGTATAAGATACTCTAAAAAAAGTGAACTTAGACCACTTTAATAAGAGGATTGTGTTCAATAAAAAGGCTGATGACAGACCCAACTCCACTCTGTTTTGGTTAGGCTACATCTTGAAAGTCTAGGTAATTTCTGGATGACTATTTTTAAGGAGTATTAATAACTGGAGCAAGTCCCAAGGAGAAAGGCCAGAATTTTTTTAGGGGCTATAAAACTATAAGGATTAATTGCAGAAACTGGAAGACTAAATAAGAAAATTTAGGGTGTATAGGAGTATGATCTTTTTCTTTTGGAGGGGAGAAGGCAAGGCAACTGGGGTTAAGTGACTTGCCCAAGGTCACATAGCAAGTAAGTGTGTCAAGTGTCTGAGGTCTAATTTGAACTCAGGTCCTCCTGACTCTAGGGCCTGTGCTGTATTCACTCTGCCACCTAGCTGCCCCTAGGAGTATGATCTTCAAATAATTAAAAAAAGACATGGAAAAAGGATTGGAAACATCTAAAACATTAAAATAAAATAGTCAAGCCAACAAACATTTATTAAATGACTACTATATGCTAGGTACCCTGCTAATAAATTTTTTAAAAATGTATTACACATTCTAAATTGTATTGGGGGGTAGAATCATATAAGATTAGTAAGCGGAGGTTCTTAAGGACTCAGATGTTGCCTAAGTTTAAAGAATGATTTTCTAAAAATTAGAGCTGTTAAAAATGGAATGGATTGACTTTTTAAATAGTGAGTTCTCTATCCCTGGAGGTATCCAAGAATTTTTAAATATTAAGTAACACTTTATTTCAAAATGTAAGAACCATTGTTAACTCATTATAGAAGGAAACCATCTATCTGGCAGGGGTTGGACTAGATTATCTCTAAATTCCCTTCTGTTATTGGGATTTTTGGCTTCCTTTTAGGAATTTTTATTATTCAGGGCTCAGGGCCATTCTTCCTGAAACTTTTGGTTAACTACAAGTCTGTCTTTTATTAATATTAGCCTTTTCTGAGTAATAGTATTAAAGGAAGACTTTTGATATTCCTGAGTTAAGAAACCAAATGAGAGGACGAAAGGAATACAATATCTTTAAAATCTCCCCCAAAATATTTTATTTGTGGAAGAATTTCCCTGATATTAAATCTTACTGACATGTAATTCCTTTCCTGTCAATTAACCCATAATGACTTCTTTAAAATATAGACTTAGAGTTTAAGAGTGTAAGATTTTGCAAACTCATTGTTTAATCTATAACCTGACTTAGTTTATCTATAGAGTTTGTTTCCAGAGGGAATGCATATGATTCTGCTCAACTAAATTTGCTTAACTTTTATGACTATTGAAGGAAACATGGGTTTACAAAATTAAAAAAAAATTCTATAGCCTCAAAGAATATATGAAATTGCAATATATAAAAAGTTAGTTCTCTGTCTCTCTGACATAATTTTCTCTATAAAAACTTGTCAGAATATCCTAATCTCTGTTCAGGGATTATTTTTCTTCTCTGAACCTGTGACTAAGCCTAATAAAACCTAGATTTTTACCTCTTTAATGTGTGTGTTGTGGTGGATAAATTTCAGCAATACTTACCTATCCACATGAACTCAGAAAGGAAATATTTCTTTCATAACACTTTTTAAAATAACACTTCTCATTCAAAGACTCTATGATTGTAGGTACTGTGCAGCTTAAATATGGAAAACAATCACTGTTCCTTCATTTTGTTATGTTTAAGAATAATATTGCTCAGTGTTTTTAAGAGATTTTCACAGATCTCATTAAAACCATGTTCAAAGCAGGTGGCTTTAAATAAGCTTCAAGCCTTTGTTAAGACTACAGTAATTATTTTCCAATCAAAATACATGGAATAGAACATTTATTTTAAGTAAAGTATATTAATTTAACTTAATTGAAAAAATAGTATGTAAATGAGTTGGTACCTGAAATGAAAAGGATGCTTTTTGAGAGTTTAAGATTTTCTTTCTTTCTTTGAGTTTTTTTGCAGATTATGAGATCCCCAACTTCCAAAGAGATAAAGTCACACAATTTGAGATCTGGGTCATGCATGAGATTGGAGGACCATATTTGTAAGTTAAGACTTTATTCAAAATGAGTAATTATTTAAAAACTAAGTGTACTAAGCCAGTAAACAAGCTATTTAAAAGTATATGTCAAAAAAAACGTTCACTCCATCTAAATTGGCAGGTTACCCAGGTTTCTAGTCAAATATTAGACAAATAAAGACAAAGACCTTGGTTCTGTGGGAAGGCACAGGGATAAAGATGGTGTGATATAATCAAAAGAGTCTGAAGTTGTAATCTAAGAAGCTGGATTTGAATCCTGCTCTTCCACTTACTACCTATGTGACCTTGGGCAAGTTATTTTAATTCTTTGGGTTTCTTGCTGGCCACTCATTTGTTAGGTACAGTCACATGAGGGGAAGGGGCAGCATGTTCCCAAGGGAATCTGACAGCATAGCTGTGTTATAAATATACTTATGCTGTCTAGGAATAAACAATACTTGTTGGAAAGCCAGGAAGGTTTTACCTATATTTTACATTTATTCGTTCTGAATAAATGGGTATGTCCCCTGAACACAGTACAGGAGAGTTCAAGGACTCAGACAAACACTAGTGCTTTTATTGACTCCCAATTCGAATCTCCTTTTTGGCTCTTCATTGGCCAGATGAAACTCCCTGACAGCCTAACATACCTTCCTCAAACCACTGGTTAAGCGTGCATACAAGCTTCTAATCTTTCAATGGATCAGAAGCCTGGTTTTGGCTAGATCATAGCTCTGATTAGAACCAGTCACCTGACTTAGCATCTGGTATCACTATCTTGTGGAAACAAAACTCCTTCCACCATTTCTCCCAGCTTGTAGTCCAACAGGACCATCAATACCATAATCCCTGTGTGATCCTTCCCCTCTACCTTCAAAGGTTGAAGGAGAAGGTTTGGCAGTATTCTCCCTTGCCTAGGATACTATTGAGATTGTTTGGTAGTCAGGGCCAGAGGAGAGACTCTTAGCTCTTGAGGATGGTGACCACCTGGCTCTTGTGAAGGACCAGGTATTAGGGAATTCCTCAGTGTAGAAATCCTAATTTCCTTCTGAAGAGTAATTCCTCCTATCTGGTTTGTTCTGGGGTGGGGGGGGGTTGTTGTTCAAATCATTTCAATCACGTCTGACTTTTTGTGACCCTACTTGGGTTTTGTTGGCCAAGATACTGGAATAGTTTGACATTTTCTTTTCCAGTTCATTTTACAGATGAGGAAACTGAGGAAAATAGGGTTTGACTTGCCCAGGGTCAAACAGCTATATTTGAACTTGGGAAGATGAGTCTTCCAGATTCCAGGCCTACTCTCTATCCACTTCAACACCTTAAGGACCCCTTCAATGGGTACCTAATCTTATCTGGCCATCCAGGTAGGGCAGGAATTTATTTTCCTCAAAATGTCTAGGTGGGACCTGAGGTGACATGGAATCTGAGTTAGTTTTCCTTTATTTTCCTTTTTCCCTGAAGGCTGTATTTTCTTTGACCCCTAAAGTTACTTTTAAATGTTGAAAGGGGGAGAGATGGTTCCCTAAATTCACAGCCCACAGGTTTTGTCCATTTCCTCCACGCAAAGTAGTTGTTGCAGACATGAAGCTCACAATGGTATTGATAGGGTACGGCCCTGGGGACCCCCCTCCTAAACCTTCCTTGAACTTTCCCAGTTGGCCAAATCTCTGGTATTCGCCTGGGGCACCTGGCCCTTCCCAGTTAATTAACTGCCCTTTCATTATGGCCCTCTTTGTCTGTACCCGGCCCCACCCTAGACCGCCACTTCCTAATTCCATCTAGACCCCTTCTCTGTTCCCAGTCTTCTGTATAAAAGATCCATCTTGCTCCCCCACCCCCCAATTAGATTGCTCGGATTCCTTAAGAGTCTGTCAATGTTCAGATTCAATCCGGCCTGCTTGTCAATACAAGCATCACAAATGCTCAGATTCTTAAAATACGGCCAATAGCCCAGATTCTTAAAATCTTGCCCACCCCAAGTGGGTGTTCTAATAAACTTTGTCTCTGACTGAAAGAAGTCTTGGGTTGAATTCATTCAAGGCTGGACCCGCATCATTTGCCCTTGAATTTCAGGGTTCCCAGTATCCCTAGACCTCAACAGTATGGGCCACATTAGCTGGGAGGATGGGTCACTTGGTTTGTGTCCCATATTCTTGGCCCTCTTACCTCTCCATTATTCTCATGTCCTGCCCCACCCTGCTGAGCTGGTTGATGGTCTACCAACTCCCCGCCAGTAGACACTATTGTGGGAAGCCAAGATGCCTTTAGCTTTTGAAGCTGTTCTGGAATTCCTTCCCCAAAGCTGGGAGTTGGAAGGAGTGGGAGCCTTGCTTGGGGCTTGCAACCTAGAGGACTTTCAAATGTTGAGGCGACTACTTCCAACCCAGAAGGTGAATGGGGTTGTAAATTTGGAGCTGAAACTTTAAAAGGAATTTCCTAGAACGTAAATTCGTTTAGTTATAGAGAAGACTACATCATTATAACTCAGATTTGTTGAGGCTTCTAGAGTTTTGCTGTGAGATTTGCATGTAAATGAGAACATTAAAATTTTAAAATTTTTATTTCAAATTTCACAAACTCCAAATAAAATGGACATTTCCATATTCACAGTAGAACGGATTAAGAAATTATACCCCCCTCCCCAAATGAAGATCTCTATCATGCAGAGCCTGGTTTTCTTCTTAAGCATATAATAAATTCAAACTGTAGCTTTCCAAACCTGACAAAGCTTGTCTGTGATTCTTCCTAGTTTTCCTTCTGTTCTTTACATTAAAAAAAAACAAAACAAAACAAAAAAACCTCAATGGTGCTTTTTCCTTTTCCTTTTTCCCTCATCCCATCCTTATTTCTCTCGCTTGCTCACACCACTCCCCATGGGGTAGGGGAGAGAGAAAGCGGGAATAATTTTGTAAAAGAACTGCCAAAAGAGGTGAATGGAGAAAATGTGTGAAAGGTACTGAAACAGGGCAAGTTAGGGGCCAACAAGAGGAAGCACATGTTAGACTAGTGTTTTGGGAAACTGAAGGGTAAAGGCCTAGATGGTTTTCTTATCTATAAAATGTGAGACTGAAAGGTAGGAAAGAAAGTTCTCCTAGGCATAGTAGAAAGAACACTGACTCTTGAGTTAGAGAGGGTCTGGGTTTAAATCTTAGCTCTAATGCTTATTATCTGAGTGACCTTAGGCAAGTCACTTAATTTTCCTAGGTCTAGTTTCCTCATCTGTAAAATGAGGAGGCTGGCTTGTGATTCTCTTCTAAATCTATTCCTTCAATCACTTCAAATTTTGCAGAAAAAGCCTCTCATCCTATTGAAGTTTTACCTCAGACTTAGCATCCTTTGAAAGGCATTTTATGATGATAAATTTGGGGCAGTGGTTACCTGTCCTCAATATAATGCCTATACGTTGATGGAGCTATTTTTCTAATCTTGATTTAAGCTTAAAAACCTTTTCCCCTTGTTAATTCAAACACTTTTTTTTTGAAATCCTGCTTCCTTCATGCCATTTTTCCTCCTAACTGCAGGGTGTGAATACTTTTTCTAATTCTCTCGGTAGTATACTTTCATAGGAGAGAAAATGAATCTCTTATCCCACATAAATCCATTCAGGTTTAAAGGATAATAATTTTAGAACTAGGACTAACCTTAGAATTCTAGTGCATTCCTCTCATTCTGTAGAAAAAGAAACTGAGACCCAGAGAGTTCAAATGAGTTGTCCAAGGTTATACAGGTAATAAGTAGCAGAATTAGGACTCCAATCCAGATTTTCTTACTGCAAATCCAATCCTTTTTCCACTCCAATGTGGGGTGGAAAACCTTATGCCATGGTGACTTTCACCTCTTACTATCTTATATACTACATGGGGAGATATTAAATTTCCATACAAGGAGTTCATTTGTCTGTTTAGCACATTTATTATTTCTTTACATCTCTGTTTTTTCTTAAAATTTATTTTAAACTCTCAATGTTCTGATGGCAAGAATTGTATCTGTTTAACTTTCAGGCAACTGTCTGCATAAAATGAATTTATTATTACTTTGACTAGTACTAATACCTATCACAACAAAATGTACGAAGTCAGATTTAACATACAAATGCTCTTGATGGTGGTGATTCATTTAATACAGAGTTAGCCAAAAATCAGTGGCAGAAGCATTGTGGTATAGATTAGAAAGAGTACTGGATTTAGAGTCAGAAGTCCTTTAAAAAGCAGGGGGAACAGGTTTACAACATTGGTCAAGAAACTTTTGTAAAAGTTCTTCCCAAATACATAACACTCTGCTAGGTGCTGGGAGGAGAAACATTTCTGAACCCTCAGTGCTCACAATCTTACTGGGGATGGAGAAGGCTCTTCACATCAGTGACTCTGCCTCAGTCTGACCTCTTTCCAAAATTACCTAGCACTAGAGGAAGAAGCCTTCCCTAAGGATGACATAGCTTCCAGGACCTGCTACAACTCTGGTTGGTCTTGGTTCCCCCCCAACGATGCAAATCAGTTATGTCTACAAGAAATGAAGATTTTCCAACAACCCCCATGAGTTACAAATTTACAAACATGTAGGTTTTAATAGTAGCACATTGGTCATGTTCTTTTCACATCCCTGCTGTGGCATAAGGGAAATCCTAGTGACAACTTTGGGTCCATGAACTTTTTAAAATACATTTTGATAATAATATTTCAACATAATTGATTTCCTTTATAATCCTATGTATTTTATTATATGTATTTTAAAAATATTATTCGGAGAAGAATCCATAGATTTCACCAGCCTTCCAAAGAGGGGCTCATGACAAAAATGGTTATAGCCAGTTTCCAACTAGCCAGAGTGGGGTCACCACTGATCATTACAGTTTGTGGTAATGAATCATCCCAAGACAGATGTATAATCAAGTTGGTCTAATAGTCAAGAGAAGGTCCTTAATAATTGAAATTTTATTTTACAGAGAATCCTGTGGGGAAGGCAGTATGAAAATACTGGAAAAGAGACTGAAAAACATGGAGTTTAAATATGAATGCATTAATGATTACAGGTAAATGGAATCTGTTTGGTGGATATTTACAGGGATGTTCATATCTGGTCCAAGGTTGTATTAGCTAAGATAAGGTAATGTTGCTAATTACTAAGTTAATTTGCCTGATGGTTTATTACTGGGTGTGGAAGTCAATATTCCATAGTCCAAGAACTTTTGCTACTGAAGGGGATATTTCTGTCAGGGCCCCTCCCTCTCTCTTGCCCCATCTACTCAACTCCCCCATCATATTCCATGTCCCTCCCCGTTGTCTCTGGTTCTCAGTGCAAGATATCTACCAGCATTACATCATTAAGAAGAAGAATCAGAGAATACCATCGTGATAGAATTGAATGAGAGGCAACATGGCAGACTTGGAGTAGGGAAGAACTGAGTTCAAATCCTTCCTCAGATACTTATTATATGTGATCTCAACCGAGTTGCTTTACTTCTTGATTTCCTTATGTGTAAAATGGTGGTAATAGTAGACCCTCTCAGTCTTGTTTTATTATTATTTTATTTCCTATGAAGCCTTCTCTGAGTAATCTAAGCCAGCTCTTTGCCCTTTGTTAAATCATTTCACTTAGTACTCTACAGTTTTGCATTTAATCAATTTACATGTATTAGGTCTGTCCCCTTAACTAGGTAAGGAGTTCCTTGATAATCAGGTCTTTTACAAGACTTTCTCTGTATCTCTACAACACATAGCAACAGTCCACAGCAGGTCCTCCGTAATAAAATGAGATCATGGCATTTAAATACATACGGAAGAGATCTTAATGATGTTTAGTCATTTTCAGTCTGACTCTTCATGAACCCTTTTGGGGTTTTGTCAGCGAAGGTACTGGACTGGTTTTTCCATTTCCTTCTCCAGCTCATTTTACAAATGAAAAAACTGAGCACAAACAGGGCTAAGTGACTTGGTCAGGGTCACACAGCTAGTGTCTGGGGTGGGATTTGAACTCAGGTTTTGGTCTTCCTGAGTCCAGGCCAGGTGCTCTATTCACTGCACCACCTACCTGCCCTAAGAAGAGACCTTAAAGATCATCTAATTCTTTAAATTTGTGTCCATGAGCTTTAAAAACAATTTTGATAATTGTATTTCAACATAATTGATTTCCTTTGTCATCCTATGTATTTTATTGTATATTCAAAAACATTATTCTGAGAAAGGTCCACAGATTCCACCAGACTGCCAAACAGGTCCATGACCAAAAAAAAAAGTTTAACATCCTTTGATTTAGTCCATCTCCATCAACTGACAGAGGAAAAAGCCGAGGCCTGGAAAGAGGAAGTCACTTGCCCAAAACCACAGGGTGGCACAAGCTTCTGATTCCAACCTCAGGGCTCTTTCACCATACTAGCAACTCTTTAGAAGTTAAATGACTCTTTGGGACAATATGTTGACTGACAGAAGGGGGGTAGCTGATAAAGCATTGATTTTGGCATCAGGAAGACCTTGGTTCTAATCCTGCTGTAGACACTTAGTAACTGCGTGACCTTGAGCAAGTCACTCAACCTAAGACTCAGGTTTCTTCTGTAAAATGGGAATAATAACAGGATCCTTGCAAGGATCAAAAAAGATAATGTATTGACTATTTGGCAATGCCAAGGACCGGACTCTGGTGCCTGTATCATACCACCCTTTCCATGTCTTTCTCAGGTGGTGATAATCAAATCGACATTACCTTTGTAACTCTGAAGGGTGTGACAATCTACTCCCCTATGGCTGCCATTAGTATCCTTGACCTTCTGAGCTGTAAGGGGAGCCAGGCCAAAGCTCTTTTTTCATCACCTTTTCTTGAACTCTCGTACCTATTCATGTTCCCATCCCATCCATCCATTGTGCCCACTGGAATCCCTGTTCTATTTTTCAGTTAGTCTCTCTTCATATTATACCTGTGCCCTTGATTCAGAAATTACTTTGTATGTGTTTTTATGTAAATGGACTTGGATGTAATAATGATAATGGCTACCATTTACATAGGGCTCGATTGTTTTTACATGTGTTAAATCCTTTTCAACAACATTGTAAAGAGAGGTGCTATTATTCTTCCCGGTTTTATAGATAAGGAGACTGAGACAGATAAAGATTAAATGACTTGCCCAGAGCCCCATAGCTAGTAAGTGTCTGAGGCAGGATTTGAACTTAGGTCTTCCCAAATCCAAGTCCCATTCCCTATCCACTGGGTCACCTAGTTATGTACATGTTGCTCTCCCTCAATAAAATATATCCTCTTTAAGAGTAAAGACTGTTTCATTTTGTCTTTGTATCCACAGTGCCTGGCACAAAGTATCCACTTAATAAATGCTTGTTAAAGTGCTTTGCAAACTTGAAAGTGAGATAGGTTAGGTATTATTATTAACTCTTTAAGCTGCTTTCCCTCCTTTAAACTGTTATTTGCAAAGCACTTTCCAAACCTTAACCTGCTGTAGAAATTCTAGTTTCCCTCTAAAGCCTTAGTGATGAAAAACAAAGGAGTAATAAATGACAAACACATTCATTTTAAGGACAAGTTTTTTCCCCTTAACTTGACAGACTAAAATAAATGTCATCCTTAAAAAACAAAACAAAACAAAAAAAAAACCCCTTAAATAAAGTATCCTATATCATACCCTGCTAGGGCTCTGAGAGCTCTCTCACCGCTGCCTCCTCTCAGGCAGAAGAGGTCCCTGAATATCCAGTGGCTAGCAGCAGAAAGAGTAGAGAAGGTTAAGTGGAGAAATCCAGGCTCAAATGGGTGCTCTCCTCCTCCCTCAGGGGTAACATTGCATCATGGACTCTGCCAAGCTGGAACATATCCAGAGAAGGGTTAGGTGTGATTTTAGAATGGCAGCAGGTCTTGAGACCACATCACAGGGAACTTTAGCCCAGAGAAGATAAGACAGAAGGATATATGTGATAGGTACCCTTAAATATCTGAAGGACATTCATAGGAAAAAAGGATATGATTTATTCATTGTATTTTCCCCAGACAGAACTAGGATTAGTGGCATGAGTGTGCTGGTAAATGTTTAACTAGCTGCCCCTTCCCCCAAATGCATGAGTGACATTATTAAAATTTTCTCCATGCTTCCTAGACAATCAACAAAACGACAAATCGACCCCCAATTTGTGGGGTTTGCTGATTTCTGAGGTGTAAATGTGCACATTGAAAATTTAACAGTGGGGGAGAGCCGGCTCCAACACGTCAGGATAGTGGGTAGAAGGTACAGGGATCTATCTAATGGGTGGAGTTGTCTGAAGAGGTAATGGTCAAACAGTGAGACCGGCTGGTGCCTGGAAGTATTCAGGCCAAAGTTGGCACATTCAGCATGACTAGACAGAATTCAGGCTTCAGGCAGAAGGTGGTTCTTAGGGGCTCTCCAAGGCCCCTTTCTTTCAGTTCTAAGGTTCTATGGTTCTCTGAGGCCCTCAGGTGGTCAGTTGTGAGAAAAGTGGGACCTCAGAAAAGACACATTTGGGAAGGAAAGGTAGTCTGCTGCAGCCAGGATGAGGTTACATTCAGGGCAGAAAGAAAAAGTATTTATTGAAAATATTCATTTTTTAAAATTTTGAGTTCCAAATTCTCTCTCTTCCTCTACCCCTCCCCTCACCCACTGAGAAGGCAGGTAATGTGATGTCAGTTGTACAAGTGAAATCATGCAAAACCTTTGCCTTGTTGCCAAAAAAAAAAAAAGCAAGAAAAATCAAGTGAAAAAAATTATGCTTCATATTACACTGAGTTCATCAATTCTCAAGTTGGATAGCATTTTTCATCATGAGTCCTTTGAAATTGTCTTGGATCATTGTGAAATAGAAACTTTAAATAAAATTAGAATGATTTTTTCTTACAGACCTGTGAAGCTCCTAATGTGCCTGGACTATACTGACCACCCTGACTGCATCTTTAATTCGTAAGTCATCATCTGACCCCTAACCAGCACTACACCTGCCTAGAAAAGCTATAATTTAGGGTTTACTTACATAGTACTTTTGCACGATGAAGCAGGAAGAGCACTGTGCCTGGAGTCAGGAGATCTGGGTGTGAATTCCACCTCTGACATTTCCTGGATGACTGATGGTGGGCAAATGCTTTTAGCTCTCTGAGCCTCAGTGTCTTCAGTTGTAAAATGAGGACAGTAATACTTGTAATTGTGTGTGTGTGTGTGTGTGTGTGTGTGCGCTTGCGTGCGCACGCACAAGTGTGTGTATGTGTGCGTTTGCATATATTTGTTGTTGTTCAGTTGTGTCCAACTCTTCATGACCCCATTTGGGGTTTTCTTGGCTGAGATACTGGAGTGGTTTGCTATTACCTTTTCCGGCTCATTTTACAGATGAGGAAACTGAGGCAAACAGGGCTAAGTGACTTGCCTGTAGGATCACACAGCTAATAAGTATCTGAGGCTGGATTTGAACTTGGGAAGATGAGTCTTCCTGACTCCAAGCCCAACACTATCCACTGTGTCACCTAGCTGCCCATTTTGTTGTTATTGTGCAGTCATTTCAATCATGTCCGACTCTCAGTGACCCTATTTGGAGTTTTCTTGGCAAAGAGAAAACACTATATATACATGCATATATACATATAAATATAGTATACAATGTATGTATATATACACATATATCTAATATAAAGTATTAGGTATTAATGTAATAGTATATATACCTAATATACACACATGCATATATACATGTTGTATGTATGCATACACATATGTACCTAGATATAATGTGTTTTGGAAACCTTAAGATGATATAAAAACATTAGATAATGTTATTCTTTTTCAATTGAAGCAAGACTTGGATCTGTTTTTCTTGTTTCCTTAAGAATAGCAACAGCAACAACAATAATAAACCACGAGCATGGTGCCGTGGACCTAGAGCTGGGTTTGGCATCTGGAGACTTGAGTTCAAATTTCCACTCTGCTGCTTACCATCTGTGAGCTGGGAGAGTCAGCTTCTCTGGGTCCCAGTTTCCATATTTGTAAGATGAGGCAGCTGGACCTGACAATCTCTAAAGTCACTTCCAGCTCTAACCCTCTGACCATACATGAGGCTTTGCATGATGTATCCTCCTCCTCAAGCTAGTGAAGGAAATGGAGGAACAAAGATTAAAATGGCTTTACCGAAGCTTCATGGCATATGCACTGGAAAATCAAGACCATCATGCCCACCTGGCAGGTCATTTTCTATCTTCAGTCTTTAGATTTCTCATCTATAAAATTGGAATTTTACTAGATGACCTCTGAGGTATCTTTCAGTTCTAAATCTATGATCCTGTCCCATGATATGTGAAAATCTTGAAAATGACAATATGCATCTCTATTTACTAAGATGAGTTCAACTTGCAAAAGAATTATTCACTTTATGAAAATATTTTCCAAAATGTATTTTAAATTGGGAAAAAAATCGGTCTATATAACATATATTCTATAAAGCAAGATAGTCCTGTGCAAGTATTTGTCACATAAATGAGAAACTCCAGGAGGTAGATGGGGTACAAGTAAAAGCTGAGGGTGGGCTCTGCCTTGTTTCCTGTAGCTGAGGCACCAGGCATTTACAGAGAGAGCCAGGTCAACTCAACAGAAGTATTTCAATGGCAGCATTAGATTCCTCAGCTAATAGATTTCTATTGGTGTTCATTTCATCTTGTGCTTTGAAAGTTCCAAGGTCCAAGCCTGTCCTCAGAACAGAGTCCCTGTTGGCTAACCTCTCCCTGCAGTTGGAAATAGAGGTAGCGTGGACTTTTTTCTACACCAGTGGACCTGTGACTATTTCTTTCCTTTTGTATTTTCAGAGCAGCAGTCTCAACACAACAAAGATTCCAATCTCTTTTTGGAGGAAAATGGAACCCGAGTCTTGTGTTTTTTCTTTTCTTGGCACTGGCTTCAGGAATTCAACTTTAACTTCCTAATGAAAATAGAGATTTTCTGAGAGGGATCCACTCCTGAAAGAAGACTTTAGGACTGGATTGGGCCCCTGCCCACAACCATTCATTTCTTTTTCACATAAGATAGTAAGTTATTTGGGAGTGGCAATAGCCTATAGTTTTGTATTACTGTTCCACCATCCAACTGTTTACTCTCTAAATCAGAGGTTCCCAAAGTGGGCTATACTGCCCCATGGGGGGAGCTGGAATGATCCAGGGTGGGCAATAGTAGCCTCAGGTGCAACTGGGGGTCATTGAATAAAAATAAGGGGGTGGTGAAAGCATAAAGAATTTTGAAAAACGTTCATATGTGTTTCATCTGTTGTGTAATAGAGATAAGTTGTAGTGGTTTTTTTTTTCAAATAAACACACAAAATGCCAAGTTAAAACCAATCAGTGGTCAAGTCTGCCAACAGGTCTTAACAACCAAATGTTGGCAGGCTAGCATGTAGTGGCATTGTTGGGAAGTCCAACATGCATCGACAGGAACATGTGCATGTTTACAATATGATACTATACAGGTTACATTATACAATATCGCATCATCAAAATTTCAATGCAGGAAAAAACCCACAGATTACAATTTATTATTAAGTTTAAGACGCATCATTTTAAAAAATTACATTTTTTTGAAATGATGCAAATTTAAAAAAGAAAGGATTAAAGAAAGATTTCCAGGGCGATGCTGTGTAATTTTCTTTTGAAAGGGGGTGGTAGGCTAAATACGTTTGGGAACCTCTGCTAAATCATGGAAGTTTCAGCTGCCTGAATTAATATAGAGACATTTCTGGATGAATTTTGCATATTTTTTTGACCTTTTATTCTTTCAGATGAAATTTGTTATTTTTCTAGCTCTGTAAAGTAATCTTGTGGCAGTTTGATTGGTACGGCATTGAAAAAGTAAATTAACTTGGGTAGTATTGTAGTTTTTATTATATTGGCTTGGTCTGCCAACGAGTAGTTAATAGTTAAGTCTCCAATTGTTAAGATCTGTCTTTATTAGTGTAATGACTGTTGTAGTTGTGTTCACGTAGTTCTTAAATGTATCTTAGCAGGTAGACTGTCAAGTATTTCAAACTTTCATAGTAATATTAAATGAAATTCTTCCTCCTATCTTTGCCTGTTGGATTTTGTTGGTAAAATACAGAAATGCTGTTGATTTCTGTGCATTTCTTTTATAGCCTGCAAATTTATTTAAGTTGCTAATTGTTTCAGTTTATTTAATTCTCCAGAGTTCTTTAAGTCAACCATCATACCCCAACTTAAACTTTCAAAAGATATGGACAAAAGATGAAAGTTAGGGCAGGTGTGAGGCTGGTGAGGAAAGTTAAGGATGATAAAAATGTGGTTTGTGGGAAAAGAGAATATCAAAGAAAGGATTAGGTTACTAGGAAACCCACAGGATTCAGTTCAAGAGAATTGGAGGCAGGTATTCACCCTTTCATGGAGTGGGCTGACCTAACTTCTTAAGCTAACCCTTCCACCCATCCCTACCCTTTTGGAAGGTGTTTGTGGGTAGAACCAGGAAGAAATGGCAAACGGGAGGATGGCAGAAGGTAATTGAAGTTAATTGTACAGATGACATGCTAAGCTGGAGAAGAAGTTGGGAAAGATCACATTTGGAGACTATTTGCTGAGAATCAAGACCAAGGATCTGTAGGAGATCTGTATGTTGCTGACCCAGAGTAAGTAAGGAGTGAGATGGTAAATGTTCTTCTCTTCCTTCTCCTTCTTAATTCCATTTCTCCAACCCAGAGAAAGCAAATCTCTCTGGAACTAGTTAATTTCATCATGTTTGTAATCCACATTTCCCTTAAATGTTTATCTTTCTAATGCTTCTAACCTGTGATAAAAACATTGGCTAATATAAATTCCAGTTCTCTGTTGTATTTTAATTAGTGTTCATGTATCTAGGTGAAAGGATAAGGTATATGGGGAGGTAGAGTTTCCTTTTCAGAGATGAAAGACTTAGAGATGTCTAATTGAACTAAGCTGGGAGCTTGTAGTCAAAGTTCAGACTCACTGAGGGACAAAATGGGAAGGCTGAAATTATATTTGGCATACCTAACAAAGAACTTGAGACTAGGGCAAACAGTAAAATTTGAGTCTGTTAAAAGAAAGTCCCAAGAATGAACAAAGTTGGGGCAGTCATATTGGTACTGTGATTTTGAAAAGAAAACCATAACTCTATGAAAAGAGGGATGAGGGAATTCCCAAGCGTGTTCAGACAGGGCTTCTGGCTCAGGGCACAAAGGACAGCTCAGACTGCCTTGCTCACTGATGCCACTTGGTGGCTTATACTTGACACAGAGAAGTTAAAGCTCTGTTCTTACTTGATATGTTTTTTTCCTGCAGAGAATGATCTTTGGATAGGACCAAAATGGCTAGCATAATGTTGACACCTATAATGACACCTATAATGTTGACACCATAATGTTGAAATAATAAGGACATCCCTTGAGGAATTCACATATCCACGCCCAAGGTACTAAAAGAATCAGCAGATGTGACAACTGAGTCACTGGTAGTGATCTTTGAAAGCTTTTAGGAAATGCTGCAACACCAGAAAAGGACAAATGTCCCAACTTTCAAAGAGAAAATAATGGAGTCTGCAAACTATGGACCAGTGAACTTGACTTAGATTACTGGAAGAATTTTAGAACGTGTTATCAAACGGATGGTTAGAGAACATCTAGAAATGTTACAAAGAAGGATGAATGGAACAATAATGGGCGGGGAGAACTGGTTGTGCTGACAGGACAAAAGCTCTTCTTGGCTTCAAGAATAAGTTATGCCAAATTAATCCATTCCTTGGGCCTATAAACATGACTAGATCTGTTATTTTTTCAAAAACATCCTTCACTTAGGAAGAATACACACGCATACAGTTGGGTACATTTCATTCAACAGGGAAATAGGAGGGAAATGGGAGAAAGGTAGAAGGAAAATTAGGGGGATGTTAGATTAAGGGAGGGATCAGGCCCAGGCAAAATAAACTAACTGAGGAGGGAGAAAGCTATTTTTAGCTCTTTTGAGGTAACAAAGAACGAAAATCTGAGGGAGTGCCATAGACTGGAGAACTGATGGACAAATTACAGTATGTATATGTGATGGAATACTACAGCCTTATGAGAAAAGATGAAGGAGGTGTGGTTTCAGAGAAACCTGGGAAGATTTGTATGATCTGATACCAAGTGAAGTGAACAGAACTGAGAGAAAAATTTATACAATGACAGCAATTTGGTAAAGGCAAACAACTTCGAAAGAATTAGGAACTTTTGTCAACATAAAGACCAACCGGTATTCTAGAAGACTAATGATGAAACATGCTATCCTTTTTTTTAAAAATAAATTTATTTTTTATTTTTAGTTTACAATACTTGCTTCCACAAGTTTTTAGGTTTCAAATTTTCTCTCCCTCCCACTCCTTCCCCTAACCCCCCAAGATGGCATGTAATCCAATGTAGGTTCTACATATACCTTCACATTGAAATTATTTACATAATAGTCCAGTTGTATTGAAGGATTTATAATTGAATGGAATGAATCATGAGAAAGAAGAAATGAAACCAAAAAAAGAAGGGAAATGAAAAGGGAGAACAAAAAGTTTGCCTCAATCTGCCTCCAGACCCCATAATTCGTTCTCCGGATGTTTCTATCAAGAGTCTTTTGAAGCTGTCTTTGAACCTTGCATTGATGAGAGGAGTGAAGTCTATCAAAGTTAGTCCTTACAGATACTGGGTGTCTGTAATCGTGTATAAAGATCTCCTGGTTCTGCTTCCCTCACTCAGCATCAGTTCATATGTGTCATTCCAGGTTACAATGAAGTCCATCTGCTCCTCATTTCTTATAGCACAATAGTATTCCATTACATTCATATACCACAATTTGTTTAGTCATTCCCTAATTAATGGGCATTCCCTTGATTTGCAATTCTTTGCCAACACAAAAATAGCTGCTATAAATATTTTTGTACATAGGGGTTCCTTTCCCACTTGTGTGATCTCTTTGGGATATAGCCCTGGAAGGTATGCACATTTTTATAGTCCTTTGGGCATAGTTCCAAACTGCTCTCCAGAATGGCTGGATCAGTTCACAACTCCACCAACAATGTAACAATGTTCCAATTTTCCCACATCCTCTCCAGCATTTATCATTTTCCTGTTTTGTCATGTTAGCCAATCTGACAGGAGAGATGTGGTTTTTTGATTTGCATTTCTCTAATCTAAACAAGAGTTGTTTTGATTTGCATTTCTCTAATCAATAGTGATTTAGAGCATTTTTTCATATGACTATAGATATCTTTAATTTCTGCTATCCTCCTTTTGATAGAGGTGAAGGACTCAATGCAGAATGGGACAAACAACTTTTTTAGACATGGCCTATGTGGAAATTTGTTTTGATTGACAATATATGTTTGTAATAGGGTTTGTTTTTCTTTAGTACTCATCCATTAGCTGCCCCTTAATCCTGGGATGGGGGGGAGGGTGAGAGGGCAGATTTTGCTGACTGAAAAAATATATGATCAAAAATATAAAAATCTTTCACTTGACCCCCATCCACTAAAGCTATCATCTTTGTCCACCCTTTCCAAGCCAGCAACCAAGAGCCATCTTTGTGTTCATCCTAACCTGTTGTTTCTACTTCCTCACTTCCTAATCTCTTATCAAACTCTCACAAATCTGGTTTCTAATCACAACCCTTTCTTGAATCTGCTCTCTCCTAGATACAAATGATTTCTCAACTGCTAACCCTCAATTCTCATTCTTCTTTGGACGCTTTTTTCCCCCTCACTCATTCATTCTCATGCTTGTCTTTCTTCTCTCTCCACCTCTGTCCAGGTATTGGATGTTAAATTCTAAGGGTACAGTGACCAAAGAAAAAAATTTTTGCTGGAGGTAATTCTCCTTGACCACTTGGTAAATTTTTTATTTTTGGAGAGGGGAAGGCAGGGCAATTGGGGTTAAGTGACTTGCCCAAGGTCAGTAAGTGTGTCAAGTGTCTGAGGCTGAATTTGAATTCAGGTCCTCCTGACTCCAGGGCTGGTGCTCTAATCACTGCACCGTCTAACTGCCCTGACCTCTTAGAAACCTGGTGATGCTGACAACCCTATTTTTCTTGATACTCTTTCTTCATTCAGCTTCCAAGTCAGTGTTGTTTCCTGATTCTCCTCCTACCACTCTGACTGCTCCTTCTCAATGTTCTCCTTTGCTGGGTCATCATCTGTTGCCAACTTCCTAATCCTAGGTGTCCTTCAGGGCTTGGTCTTGGACTCTCTTCTCTCTATGCCCTTTCTTTTGTTGAGCTCATTTGCTCCTAAACTCTAGTTCTACCAACATTTGTATGCCCCGTAGCAACTTTAAATTCCAACATGTCTAAAATTAAACTTATCTTCTTCATAAATTCCTCCCTCCTCCAAATTTGTCTCTTTGCGTTGAGGGCACTATCATCATATGTCATAATTGTTCAGCCATTCCCCAATTGATGGGCACCCCCTTGGGGACCAGTCCTTTGCTACCACAAAAAGAGCTTCTGTAATATTTTTGCATAAACGGATCCTTTCCTTGGCGTATAGGGAAATAGGCCAATTTGGAAGGATTGTAGTGCTTGAAGGCGAGAAGGTGAAATACATCTGGAAAAACAAACTGGAGACCGATTTTGAAGGAACCTCTATATCCAATGACACCAAGACACCTATGTCTCAGTTAAGAAGAGAGGACTGGCACAATATAGAAAACTTTTGCCCATTGAAACTTAGATATGTTCTTTGAACTTTTGTAATAGCCTATCTGTGAAGGTGTGTTTACAAGAGGTAGAAAGTTCTGCTGAACTGCTGGTGGAGAGAGGGACAGGAATTTCACTCTCCCTCCTCTACCCCATCTCCATATTTGGAATGTGAGTATCTTTAGTCTTTTTAATCACTCCCATTCTGCTCCCACAGAGCAGTCACTGAACTGGCCTCCACTCCACAGAGGAGTTTCTCTGAGCTTACCTGGAGTAGGACAATGAGGGAGAAGCTAACAGCGAGGAACTCCACAAGCCCTACCACCACACAGTGTGAAAAGGCATGCCACATTCCATGAGAAGATGCCCTTTTGTTGTCTTCAAACTATGGCTCACCTATGTAACCTCATCGGGTAGACTAGGGAACCATTTCAAATAATTAATGGCTTCTCCGCTAACCTCAACTTACAGAGAAATTAAGTGACTTATGTCAAGTCACAAACCTAGTAAGTAGCAAGCTAAGACAACTGAGAGCTTCTGACTTTAAGCTCCTTCCTCTTTGCAACTACATCCTTATATCACAATAATAGGGTTAGAAATCATGATTACAGAGATGTCATGGACTCAGGATACAGAATGAGACACATTTTTGGACAGGGCCAATACCTTTTATGCTTAACAACATACTTGTTATAGATTTTTAATAGGGAAGGGGGAAGGGATGAGGGGAGAGAGAGAAGAGAGAGACAGACAGAGAGAGAGAGAGAGAGAAAGAGAGAAGAGGAGAGGAGAGGAGAGAGAGAGAATAAATGCTTGTTAATTTTTTTAAACCAATAAGCTGGTCAAATTTATCATTTCCTTCTATGGCCAGTATATTTCAGAGGATACTGAATTTGAAATATAACATAGTAATTTTTATCCTCTTTGATGGTACAAAACACTTCTCAGAGTCTAAGCTGGCATCCCACTGTAACTTCAAGGTTAGGGTTGCCTAGAAAAATGCTACAAACAGAATGATTCCTAAACAAATACTAGTTGAATTTGAGGGTTATTGAGAGGTCCTCCCTGTTCCAAAGTAACTCCCTCATCAAGCCATACCCGAATTTGTTATCTTGGAGGGGATAACATTAGTAATTTACTGGATCTGGGTCACAAGAGTTGAGGCAGAACTAGTTTCAAATTCTGCTTCTGAAAATTGATTGTTAATTTCGTCAACTGCAAAATGGGCACAATTAATATCTAAATATCTAGAAGACTTCTTTGATAGGACTGTCATTAGGACCAAATTTAGAAAAAAACCATAGAGCACTTTGCAAGCCTTAAAGTGCAACATAAATCCAAGATGTTATGACTTTTTCACATACGTAGCTATTGTGTCAGAAGTTTTCATGATATGAAAGGTGTGGGGTTTACTTTAAGGAATTTGTTTACTTTTGACAGGTAGCCCTCATCCAGAAGATTCAGAAAAGTCTTTACCTGACACCAGCCAGTAGGCTGGCATAAATCCCCCTTACAAGCACCAGTTCACAGAAAGAACAAACTGACTACAGATTTCCTGGACTTTAGCAGCACTTTTCAATGAACCATTGATTCCTATTGTTTTGTATGGTCTCAGTCAGAGGAACAACTAAGAAGGTCCCAGGGGAGCTGCCTCCTCATTGAGTTCAGTTATGTCTGACATTGCTCCCTTTGCAACTCCTTCTGCAGTTTCCCATAGTTCACACAAGGTGGCATCAGGCATCACTCATAGACGTTCCAGCCTTTGCCAGAGAATATTAGGGGTTTGCATCATGGAGTTTTGCTCTGTCCAGTGCAGACAAGATCTCCAGAACACTCCTGCCTTTGAATAGAAACTTCTTCCTGAATCACAGTTTTCAGGTGTTTAAGAAGGGGAGGAGGGCACCTTTTGCTATTGTGACCTCTCATTCTCTCCTATTCAAAAGCCAGAGCTTGGTTTAGTGGTTGCAAGTTCACATAGCCCAGTGCTATTCATGCATGCAAACATGCATGCATTTATTTATTCATTCTCCTGTTCCAATATCCCTCCAACACTCAAGGGACTTGCAGACATCATTCCTCTTCCTTCCAGATCACTCAGTTATAACATTTTTAAAATAGCAAATTTTTCTTTTTTAAAGTATATATTAAATTTAACAAGATAGTAACAAAATTTCCAGTTTGTGTCTCCTTGTGTTTTAAAAAATGTTTTATTGATACTTCTTCCTTCCTCCCTCCCTTCTTCCCTTCTTTCCTTCCTTCCTTCATATCATTATGCAGTCACCTCCTTCTTTTCCTTTTCTTTCTTTCCTTTATTCTTTTTCTTCCTTCTTTCCTTTATTCCTTTTCTTCCTTTCCCCCCCCCTTCCTTCCTTCCTTTCTCCCTCCCTCCCTTCCTCTCTCTCTGTCTGTCTTTCTCTACCACTACCCACTAACTCCTGTTTGCCCCTCCCCTCAAGCCCTCTCTTAGTTCTTCATATCATTATATAGTCATTTATATGCTCCAGAATCACTCCTGGTCCTTAGCTGGGCAAAAGTAGCCTATGGGAGACACCATTCATCTTTGAGTTCATGCATGTATCTAAAGCCTCTCTCGTTCTGTTGGCATCAGTTATGATTCTTCTGAAATGTTATTTCCCCCTGTCTTCTCTGGTTCATCCAAATTCCCAGGAAACTAGTTCCTAGATAATCCACCCAGGCAATGTAGCCACATCTCTTATCAAGTAAAGGGAAGGGAAAGACCAGAAATACAGTCACTGTTCCCAGCCTCCCTTAAGATACCAGGTGCAAAATCATACCAACCTTAAGCTACCAGGTGCATCATCAGACTCATCAGTCAATCTACCAGCAAACATTTAGTAAGCATCAACTACGTGCTAGGCACTGAGTTTGGAAATGGGGAAACAAAACTAGAAAAACAGCCTCTGCACTCAAGGAACTTATTTGTAGCAGGGAGGAGACAGCACGTATGTGCACCATGTACAGACATATCAAAACAGAAGTGAAATAAATACAAGGTGCCTGGAGGGCCAAGACACTTGGGCCTGAGACTGTTTTTCCCCAGAGCTGTATCACCCCAATCCTTTAGCCAGTTTAAGTCCCTGGCCATAACTAAGAACTAGCCCCTCTGGAGCTCATTTTATTTTAGGCAGTAAGTGGGAACAGTGGTTAGTGCTGGACTGGGAGTTGGTATAGACACGAGTTCAAATCATACCTCAAGCTTACTAGCAAGACATTTCTCTCTCAGCCCCATTTTCCGCATCTGTAAAATGGGGATAATAATAGCACCCACCTCACGGGGTTTTTGTCAAAGTGCTTTACAAGCCTTAAAGTCCTCTGTAAATGTTAGCTACAGCACCTAGCTAGGGATCATGCACAGAGTAGGTGCTTAGCAAGCATTTTTGAATTTTAGAGGGACCTCATCTCAGTGAAACTATCCCATTTGGGGACCACTTCTGTTGAACTATAACCTTACAAATTCTTACCTAGGGAATAGGAATACTGGCACAATCTCCCAGAGAGACCAAGTCACCAAAGCCAGGTTAGAATATGATGACTATAAATTATCCATTCTCTCTCAGTAACCCAGCAGGATGGCTCTGGCCCTTCCCCCACCTTTTGACCAGAAGATCAAATTTTCTAATTAACAATTAACTAATTTTCTAATTAACAAACATTTATTTTCTCTCCTACGTTTCCTCTCAACTGAGAAAAAAACAAACCCAACTCTTACAAATATGCAAAGTCAAGAAAAACAAATTCCTGGATTGGCTATACTCAAAAATGTAAGTCATCTCATTTTGTATCTTGAGAGATTATTTTCAATACAGTGATGGGGACAGAAACCTAGGTGGCAAGTGTTAAGTGAATGGGTAATGGGTAGAGGAAGTAGAAAGCACAGACACCATTTTCTAAGTGCTTGGTGGTGAAAGGGAAGAGAGAAATAGAACTATCGTCTTCTACAATCTCTGTACTCATAATGGCTATCTCTCATGCCTAAAATACACTCCTTTGATCATCTCTACCTATTAAAATCCTTGACTTCCTCCAAATCTCAGTTTAGGGGTTTAATGCCATCATTTCACCCCCTCCCCTCAACATATACACTTTAAAGTAATCTCTACCTCTTTGAATTTTGATTTAGTTCTATGTCTACACCATTTCTTTGCCTCCATTACACTTCACCTTATACTTTATTTGCCCACATCTTACATGCCCCCAGCCCCTATTTGACTGTAAGTTGCTTGTGGGCAGTTACCATCCTGTTTTTCATCTTTGTGTTGCCAAAATCTTGCATGGTACCTTGTATATTTTGCTATTTTGTTGATTAGTTGTGTCTGCCTCTTCATGACTCCCTTTGTTTTTTGTTTCTGGTTTTTTTGTTTTTTGCAAAGATACTGGAGTGGTTTGCCATTTCCTTCTCCAACTTATTTACAGATAAAGAAACTGAGGCAAACAAGGCTAAGTGACTTGCCCAGGGTCATTCAGTAGTAAGTGTCTGAGATCACATTTGAACTCAGGTCCCCCAACTCCAGAGCTGTCCCTAGGTACTTAATATATTTTGATGAGTTAAATTGTATGGACCCTTCATTTTACAGGTATTTTAGATTTATGTAGCTAGATGGCTAGAGCGAAGGCCCTAGAGTTGGGAAACACTGTGTTCAAATCCAGCATCAGATGCTTACTGTCTGTGTGATCCTTCTCATCTGTAAAATGGAGATTATAATAATACCTACTTCCTAGGGTTGCCTGAGGATAAAAGGAGATAATGTTTGCAAACTGCTTTCCAAACCTGAAAGTACTTTATAATGCTCATCACCACCACCATCACCACCACCACCACCATCGCTACTACCACTACTACCACCACCACAACTACTACTAGTACTACCACTACTACTACTACTACTACTGCTGCTGCTACTACTACTACTACTACTACTACAGAAGCACCAGTTAAGAGATATATTCAGTATTATGAAGGTGAATAAACAGCAAAGCATAAACTCAGAAATTAAATCTTCTAACTCCAAGTCCAGTAGTCCACCGCAATATAGGATAAAGATTGGGTAATTTTGTTGGATAAAAGGGAGATGAGGAAGAGGCGGCCCCTGCAGAGGGAGACCCTAGATGTACAGAAGGATAGAATCAGAGCATTGGGGAGACATAGAATACTAAACTTCTTTGACTCCTCAATTTTGCCTTGGACAAAACTTGCTTCCCAGAGCAATTTCCTGTCTGCAAATTGGGAATGAAAATAATACCATGGACCCAGTGAGGTCATGTATATGAAACACATTGTAACCATAAATGTATTATTATTATTATTTCTATTCTTGTTATTCTTGTGGTCTTTAAACAGGGGTGATAGGCTAGGAGGAATAGGGAACATACAAACATCCTTTGTATTTATGCTACCTAGGTAACAAGCAGGCTTGGGTCCAGATATTCATTCACTGTCTGCTGGGCTGTTGATTAAACAGTTGCTTTTTTGAGTTTGGTGAAATAAAAAAAAATTCAACATACTTCTGCCTTTAGAAAATCAGGATACAGTCCACTGATGAAATCACCAGACTTGATTCAAGGTAATTTCACTGTACATGACATCTATTTTTCTTGTCATTGTGACACCTGATTTTTTTTAAATAAAATTTTATCTATGTAATTTATTTTATATCACCTAAGTTTCCCTTTGCATCCCCCTTCTGACCCTTATTACACTGTTTTTTTTTAAAGAAGAGGAAAAAATCAGCAAAACCTATCAACATCTCAGAAAAACCTGACATTATATGCAATCTTCCATATCTGCTTTCCACCTCCACCTCTAAAATGACGTATTAGGTGGAGGTATGGTTTCATATCTCTTCTTTGGGACCAAGTTGGTTCTTTGTAAGTTTTCAGCCTTCATTTTCAGTTGGTTTTATAGCTGTTCTTTCCATTTTCATTGCTCCGTTTATCACGTATAATGTTTTCTTGGCTCTGCTTACTCCACTTTGCTTTAGTTCATCTAAGTCTTTCCATTCTTCTCTGTTTTCATTGTAGTCCTTATTTGTTACAGCACAGTATCCTTCCGTTACATTCATACGCCTCAATTTGTTTAGTCATGCCGCAGTTAACTGGATATCTATTTTGTTTCTAGTATTTTTTGCCACAACAAAAAGTGCTGCTATAAGTACTTTGGTGTACATGGAGCCTTTCTTTAGAGGTGGAATCTCTGGGTCAAATCGTTTGGACACTATAGCTGTTTCATTTGCATAACTCCAAGCTGATTTCCAGAATGGTTGCATTAATTTGCAGTATGCCAATTTTCCACAACACTTCCAACATGACACCTAAAATTAAGAATTCCTTTCTCACTTTTACCAAAGTGCTTTCTCATGTATAACTTTAATTTGATATGCTGTGGATTCTTTGGTATAGCTTCATCTGTATTAGAAATTGAAATAAGTGTAGGAGCCTCCCTGCTGGCTCACCACCCCCGTTCCCCCTCCCCCTGTCCCCCGTCCCCTTCCCACACTCTTAATAAACTTGAGTAGCTTACAATTATCATCAAGATCAAATATAAAGTCCTTCATCAGGCATTGAAAGCCTTTCATAACTTGGTATCTTCCTATCCTTCCAATCTTCTTAACATCTTTCTTCAAGTACTTTACAATCCAATTAGATTGGCCTACTACTGTTCCTTGCATGTGACACTATATTTCCTGACTCTATATGTTTATACTGACTGTCTCTCATGCCTGGAATGCTTTCTCTCCTTACCACTATCGAACTGTCTTGGAATCCTTCCAGATTCAGATCAGATACCACCTTCTATGGGAGGCCTTTTCTAGTCTTTCTGCTGCTAGAGCCTTCTTTTTAAGATTGCCATCCATTCACTCTGTACAGACCTTATAAGTCATCTCCCAGATTCATCTCCCAAATTTGATTGTGAACTTCTTGAAGTCACAGTCTGTTTTTGTCTTTCTTTGTATCCTTAGCATTTAGCACTGTATCTAGTCCATTGTAATTGCTTTAATAAATGCTTGTTGACTGTTATAGACCCCTCCTCCTATGCCTCATTTTGGTGGAAGTGGTACTGGGTTCTGGAAATCTATGACAGTTGGCATATTCAACAGTTCAAATTCTAATGAGTTCTCCCCTGCTGGAATGGTTTCAAGTATGACCCCAAGAACAGACTATGTCTCCTTTTCAAGGCCAAGTCTAGCAAAATATGGTGAGTATCCAGGTCCAGCAGATAGCAACCAGTGAATCAAAGAAAAAAAGTCCAATTAGCACTCAGTTATGAGTGCATTCTTTGCTTTGGAGATGACAGCTGCTTAATGACAAGGAAGGGAAAAGAGGGTACCGATAATCACCCAATTTTTAGACTCTCTATAACATTAACTGTTGGTGCTCGAAATCTGAGATTTTCATTCCATGACCAATGAGTGGATCTGCTATTAGAAGAAATGACATACCAATCTTGACATTCTCAATGAAACCCTAAGACAAAAGAAAGTTCCATTTAAGGAGGAGGATGACTCACAGGTTCTCTTTGGAGTAGCAAATAAAGGAGTCTCTTCACCTGTACTACTTATTGTGTTCAGTGGTTTCTTTTGATCCCTATATTCAGCCTCAGTACCTGGTTTCAGACTTTGTGCCAAAACAAGGCTCCACCTCCTCCCATACCATTGGATGGGGCTGGTCAGGCACCGATTAGTCCCTATCTGATTTCCAGGGTCTCTTGCTACTGTTTTTCACCACTTTTGGCTTATCTTTCTTCGAAGTCCTCTGTATCACTGGTCAGAGATATGTAGTTTTCTTGGGTTCCTGTGTCATCCCCGGTCAGGGAACTGCAATCTTCTTCTTGCAGTGGTCATCTATGATGGAAGCACTTATGACTGGCCCAAAGTATTCCTGTTCAGAACTCTGCTGCAAGTGTCAGGACCTGGGTTCACATTGACTTTCCTCATGGTACCTCTCTTGTAGTATCCAATGCTTCTGGCTATCTTTTTATGCAATCCTGGGCTGGATCAAAGGACTTACTGTTGTTTCTATTCTAATTTCTTGATCAATATTTGTTCAGGTACCCTTTTAGATCTTTATTTGTGTATATGTAGGCAAGCTAGACTCCTCACCTTTTACATTACTCTCCTGACCAAAGGTCTACCATCTATTCTCAAGATATTTGAAAGAGGGAAGGATAGCATGTTTTGGGGTGGCCCAGGGTAGGAGGATACACAGAAGTTATTATTGTCCCAAAAAGGTAATTTAAAATGAATAACTACCACCCATATGACTCTCTCTGTAAAGTTTTTAAATGAGAATAATATACATATATTTCCTGAGCATCCTTGATGAAGGTATGAGAAAGAACAACGCAAATTTTTGCAAATGATGTTCTACAGCAAGTCATGTCTTTTAACTCTTAAAATTGACTGAAGAGAATACATGATACTGTGATAGTTATTGCTTGTTAACTTTTTTTTAGAATGCCTGTGATTTGATAGAGTAAATTAACACTTTAAAGGCTCTACTCCAGCAAGGTATCCCCTAAGCATATATCAAAGTCATACAAGATTCCTTAAAAGATGTAACCACAGAGGTAATTGTTCAACGATATTCTGATTATAAATATCATGCAAGGCATAAAACAGGGAGATTGATTCTCATCATAGCTATTTGCAACTGTCTTAGCCAATGTCTAACAAAGACTCCTAAATGAAGAAGGATTTCCAAAGGATATTTCTTTTTGTGGATTACATGGTACCACAACATTGGAGAGCCTCCTAAATGAGCTCTATAATTATCCAAAAGAATACAGACCCACAAGAGGAAAATCAGTGGATGAAGAGTCATAATTGCTCAAGTTGTAATGGAGTGCCCAACCTATAGACCTGGTCCATCAGTATCCCTAACTTGGACAGATGTTTATGAAGGATGATTAATTGGATCCAGATTTGAATAAAAGGAGGAGAGGAAGCTAGATTGCCACAATTACTCAGTTTTTTTATTAGCCCCAATCCTCTCCATGAAACCAAGATCCATCTTTTAACATCAGTATTCTTCTGGTGATGCCATACAACTTTGAGTCATGGATTACTACAGTTTCTGAAGAATTCAAATTTCAAGTCACGCCAAGGGCATGGAAAGGCTCATCACTGATGTGAGTAGGCTTCAGCATTTTGCCAAGGTAGATCTATACATGACCAGAAAGGGAGGTAGGTTGGTCATGTAGTAAGAATGAAAGATAATACAAATAGATGGCCACATGATCCATTGGTATCCATATCATGTCAAGAGATTAAGAGGAAGGCCCTCAGTATGTTGTATGGATCCCTGGTGGATGATTTATAGAGAAGAATCATACAGAATGAAAAGGTATGGATGAGTTGCAGTCTGTATGGCTGAAAGGCATATTCACATTGATGAGATCACAGATTTATGAACATAAGTTTGATGATCACCAGGTTCAGTGTCTTCAGACTTTCTTCTTAAAGAAAATAATACTGATATACTAAAACGAAGTTATTGGGTAATCAACAAATATTTTCCCCAGTTTAAATTTTTTCTTTTGTATTATTGAGCAATAGAATGAAAAAAAATAACTTTTAGATGTTAACATAGTTGTCATCTAGTAAAGTGTTCTAAAGGTCAGTCCTAGAGGCAACTTCAACAGGAAAATTTAAAGAAATGTTGGTAGGTTGCCAGTCTGATTCTTCTTGTACCATGTACATATTTGCTTTGTTTTTTTTCCTTCTTCCCTATCCTATGATTTTCTTTCTTTCATTTTTTTTAAATAAAGAAAAGCAGTGGTCATATTTTATAAACTACAATAGGATTCCTTGTGTCTGGGTAGGAAGAAATATTTTATGACTAGATCTTTGTGGTGGATTTGGGGTCAGAGGGCCAAGATTAAAATCCTAGCTCTCCTACTTACCATCTGACATATTGGGTAAGTCACAGTCTCTGAGACCTTCTGTTTCCGCATCTGTAAAAATGAGTGGGCTAACCTAGATGAAGTAAATTCCTTCTAGCTTTGTATCTATGATTCTACAATCCTTTGGCTTCTTTTGTTTCTTAATCCCAA
Source organism: Trichosurus vulpecula (assembly GCF_011100635.1). Lineage (NCBI taxonomy): Eukaryota > Metazoa > Chordata > Mammalia > Diprotodontia > Phalangeridae > Trichosurus > Trichosurus vulpecula. The sequence continues at coordinate 194,293,472 of NC_050578.1, read as the reverse complement.
ATGTTATATATTTACACATATTAATTTCTTTTTTTTTTTGAGAGGAGAAGGCAGGACAATTGGGGTTAAGTGGCTTGCCCAAGGTCACACAGCTAGTAAGTGGGTCAAGTGTCTGAGGCCAAATTTGAACTCAGGTCTTACTGACTCCAGGGCTGGTGCTCTACTCACTGTGCCACCTAGCTGCCCCATACATATTAATTTCTTAACCCCAAACAACATATTATATATCTATCTATAACTATATATCTATCAATATCTATGTCTATCTATCTATCTATCTATCTATCTATACAGAGTGTATATATTTACAATCCTATCCTATCATAGTATATATTGAAAATGTTGATTTGGTTTGGAGGATCATGTCACATTCTTTTTAGAACTTTTCTACTTCTTCATTCTCTGTGGCAGGTGTTAGTGTATAAACCATAATGGTCATTTTGCCTTTTCTAATTATGAACAGGGTTTGTTGAGCTAGATGATCAAATGCTCCATGACAATGGGTTCGAAGTCATCTGAGAAGACTTGTAGGAACTAATACAGAGTGAAGTAAGCAGAACCAGGAAAATAATTTACACAATAAACATCATTATATAAAAGAAAATAACTTGGAAAGATTTCAGAATCTAAATAATGCAATGACCAACCATGACTTCAAAAGACTGATGATGAAACGTGCCTCCCACGTCTCTGAAGAGAGGTGAGGGTTTAGAGTTGCAGTTCAAGATGCAAATTTTCAGATTATAGTCAATGTATTATTTATTTGTGTTGCTTTGTCTGTATTTCTTTATCACAAAGGAGAAACTATGGGGGAGGGGAAGGACATGGACAGGAGATGGTATATAGTGATAGTAATATTTTAAAAAAGATGAAAAGAAATAAAAGTGTAAAAGAAAGATGACAATACACAGAAGAGAACAGAAGGAAGAAGAAGAGGGCACAGACAAGCAGGACAGCTTTGTTCAGTTTAAGGTTAAATTCAATATACATTTTAAGTAAGACAAACTGTAATAGAAGTTCATACTTTCATATACAATCCTCATTTCTTTTTTTATATTAAAATGTTCATGTTTGTTTAGTTCATAATAAAAAAAAAGAAAATTTATATTCAGAAAATGCTTCATGATGCAATGTTTCCTGTTGGCCTTAGGTGCCTGATGAAAACTACTCCATTAATTAGCTTCTCCACAGAGGATTTGAAACTTCTTTTTTGCCTCTTAATTTAATTTATAGCATTAATTCCAATTGTAGATTTGGTTTAGTTCTTCCAGTATTAGAATATAAGCTCATTGCTAATAGGGATTGTTTAATTCTTTTTATTTTATTCCCAATTTCTAGCACAGTTCCTGTTAGGCCCATAGCAGGTGCTTAAAAATATTTGTTATTTGGTTCTAGTAGTGTATCAACTCATGGATCATTGGAGAAAGACCTCACATTTAGAGTCCCAACAGTTAAATTAACATTCATAGATAATTTTAAAATCTGTGGGTTTTTTTTTTTACATATTCTCCCCCTTTTCCGTCACTGTCATTGTGAAAGACAAAGGAGACTATCCATTTTGAATTTTGATCTGTTTCCTTGGCCAAAGAATCCATCGCTTAGTAGCCAGACTTGTGGTATTGAGTCTTTCTATACTGGTTCTTGGATAACAGATATAATATGTCACCAGGATTACCCAAAGCCTTTCTACCATGGTAGAACTGCATGTATTATCCTCTTTTTACAGAGCAAAACATTGAGGCACTGAAAAGTTAAGTGGTTACTTAATGGTTACTTAATTAGCAAATGTCAGAAGCAGGATTTGAATCTAGGTCTTTCCAGATTCTGAGTCCAGTATTCTTTCTGCCACACCACCCTGTCTTTCACTTTCTAGTACATCACATTGCCAAGTCAACAGAACTTAGCGAGTCATTGGATATGGGAAGAGACGGAGAGTGAAAAATCAAAGATGACTGCCAGGTTTTGAACCTAGTTGACTTGGAGAACTGTTGTTGTCATCCAAAGATATAGGGAAGCAGAGGAGTACAGATTTCACAATATTTTTTGAGCAAATATCCATCCCTCATCTCCCATGTATCCAAGAATGGAAGTGATTATACTTCCAATTTTTTTTTGCATTTTTTGTTTTTTCTCAAGTACATGTAAACAAAAAATTGTAACATTCATTTTTAAGAATTTTGAGTTCTAAATTCTGTCTCCCTCCCCTGTTCCCTCTTTGAGAAGGCAAGCAATTTAATATAGATTATACATGTGCAATCATGCAAAACATTTCTATATTAGCCATGTTGCTAAGACTCCCCCACCTCAAAAAAAGAATAATAAAGTAAAAAAATATATATTTCGATCTGTATGCAGACATCATCAGTTCTTTCTCTGGAGCTGGATAGTATTTTTCGTCAGAAGTCCTTTGGAAGCGTTTTGGATCATTGCACTGCCGAGAATAGCTAAGTCATTCACAGCTGTTGATTGTACAGTGTTGTTGTTAATGTGTACCATGTTCTCCTGGTTCTGCTCATTTGTCTTTGCTTCATTTTATATAAGCCATCCTAGGTTTTTCTGAAAGCGTCTTGCTCATCATTTCTTATAGCACAATAGTATTCCAACATGGTCATATACTACAACTTGTTCAACTCTTCCCTAATCGCTGGGCATCCCCTCAATTTACAATTCTTTGCCAGAAGTGGTTGCATTTTAAAAAGAAATAAAGATTTTACATGAATATTCTCCAATTTTCCGTTTCCGGTTCATTCCAAGTCACCTTTATGGGCACTTCAGCGTCTACATCCAATTGGGAAAGCCACCAGGATCCTCCCTGTGATGGGAATGGCTTGTTTGCTAGTGTTCTATTTGCTTATGATTTAGGTTGCAGATGCACTCAGGAAACTCTGCCCAGAGGAGCTGCAGGGAACATTCAGGAGGTGATATACACTCATGAATTGACTTAGTTCTAAATACTGCCAGAAATGGAATACGGCCAACACATACCTCACTGCACAGCTGGCTTTCCTACTAAAATCTGAAACTGGAAGCCCTTCAAGGTTCTGTGTTTTTCCAGATGTTTTAACTTGGACTGTCACATGTTGGCCTATGTTGTTGTTGTTCAGTCTTTTTTTAGTTGTGTCCAACTCTTCATGACACCATTTGGGGTTTTCTTAACAAAAATATTGGAGAGGTTTGCCATTTCCTTCTCAAGTTCACTTTATGGCTAAGGAAACTGAGGCAAGCAAGGTTAAGCGACTTGTCTAGGGTCACATAGCTAATGAGTGTCTGAGGCCCGATTTGAACTCAGGAAGATGAGTTTTGCTGACCCCAGGCCCTGGCTCCAGGCTCTGACTCCAGGCTCTATCCACTGTGCCAACTAGCTACCCCTATGTTTGTCTACGGCTTCTCTCAAATGAAATGGTTTATGAACAGATAACAAGTATCTGTACAGCCTGGTAATTACATCTCAGATTTCTATGGCATTTTTTTTTCTAATTTAAATTTATTTATTTAACATATTTAGTTTTCAGCATTGATTTTCACAATAGTTTGAATTACAAATTTTCTCCCCATTTCTACCCTCCCCTCCACTCCAAGATGGCATATATTCTGGTTGCCCTGTTCCCCAGTCAGCCCTCCCCTCTATCACCCCTCTCCCCTCTCATCCCCTTTTCCCTTCCTTTCTTGTAGGGCAAGATAAATTTCTACACCCCATTGCCTGTGTATCTTATTTTCTAGTTGCATGCAAAAACTTTTTTTTTTTTTTGTTTTTGAACATCTTTTTTTAAAACTTTGAGTTCCAAATTCTCTCCCCTCTTCCCTTCCCACCCACCCTCCCTAAGAAGTCAAGCAATTCAACCTAGGCCACATGTGTATCATTATGCATAACCCTTCCACAATATTCATGTTGTGAAAGACTAACTATATTTTGCTCCTTCCCAACCCATCCCGCTTTATTGAATTTTCTCCCTAGACCCTGTCCCCTTTCCAAAGTGTTTGTTTTGATTACCTCCACCCCCATCTGCCATCCCTTCCATCATCCCCCCCCCTTTTATTTTTTTTTTTTATCTTCCTCCCTCTTCTTTCCTGTGGGGTAAGATACCCAATTGAGTATGCATGGTATTCCCTCCTCAGGCCAAATCTGATGAGAGCAAGGTTCACTCATTCCCCCCTCACCTGCCCTCTCCCCTCCTCCCACAGAACTACTTTCTCTTGCCACCTCTATGTGAGATAATCCACCCCACTCTATCTGTCCCTATCTCCCTCTCTCAGTATGTTGCTTTCTCATCCCTTAATTTCATTTTATTTCTTTTAGATATCTTCCCTTTATCTTCAACTCACCCTGTGTCTGCTCTCTCTCTTTTATATGTGTATATATATACACACACACACACACACACACACACACACACAGAGATATATACATACATACACATTCACCTATATATACATAAACATATATATATATATATATATATATTCATATTCCCTTCAGCTACCCTAATACTGAGGTCTCATGTATCATACACATCATCTTTCCATGTAGGAATGTAAACAAAACAGTTCAACTTTAGTAAGTCCCTTGCAATTTCCGTTTCTTGATTACCTTTTCATGCTTCTCTTGATTCTTGTGTTTGAAAGTCAAATTTTCTATTCAGTTCTGGTCTTTTCATTGAGAAAGCTTGAAAGTCCTCTATTTTATTGAAAGTCCATATTTTGCCTTGGAGCATGATACTCAGTTTTGCTGGGTAGCTGATTCTTGGTTTTAATCCTAGCTCCATTGACCTCCGGAATATCATATTCCAAGCCCTTTGATCTCTTAATGTAGAAGCTGCCAGATCTTGGGTTATTCTGATTGGGTTTCCACAATACTCAAATTGTTTCTTTCTGGCTGCTTGCAGTATTTTCTCCTTGATCTGGGAGCTCTGGAATTTGGCAACAATATTCCTTGGAGATTTCTTTTTGGAATCTATTTGAGGAGGCGATCGATGGATTCTTTCAATTTCTATTTTGCCCTGTGGCTCTAGAACATCAGGGCAATTCTCCTTGATAATTTCTTGAAAGATGATATCTAGGCTCTTTTTTTGATCCTGGCTTTCAGGTAGTCCAATAATTTTTAAATTATCTCTCCTGGATCTATTTTCCAGGTCAGTGGTTTTTCCAATGAGATATTTCACATTGTCTTCCATTTTTTCATTCCTTTGGTTCTGTTTTATAATATCTTGATTTCTCATAAAGTCACTAGCTTCCACTTGCTCCAATCCAATTTTTAAAGTCGTATTTTCTTCAGTGGTCTTTTGGACCTCCTTTTCCATTTGGCTAATTCTGCCTTTCAAGGCATTCTTCTCCTCATTGGCTTTTTGGAGCTCTTTTGCCATTTGAGTTAATCTATTTTTTAAGCTGTTGTTTTCTTCAGTGTATTTTTCAGTATTTTTTTGGGTCTCCTTTAGCAAGTCATTGACTTTTTTTTCATGGTTTTCTCGCATCCTTCTCATTTCTCTTCTCAATTTTTCCTCTACTTCTCTAACTTGCTTTTCCAAATCCTTTTTGAGCTCTTCCGTGGCCTGGGACCAGTTAATGTTTTTCTTGGAGGCTTTTGTTGTAGGCTCTATGACTTTGTTGTCTTCTTTAGGCTGTATGTTTTGGTCTTCTTTGTCACCAAAGAAAGAATCCAAAGTCTGAGACTGAATCTGGGTGTGCTTTCACTGCCTGGCCATATTCTCAACCAACTAACTTGACCCTTGAGTTTTTCAGTGGGGCATGACTGCTTGTAGACTAACGAGTTCTATGTTCCACGTTTGGGGGGGAGGTGCCAGCTCTGTCACACCCGCACTTCTCCTTCCCCAAGAACCCCCAGTCCGGACTGGGCTTAGATCTTCAGCAGGCTGTTGCACTCCTGCTCTGATCCGCCACTTAATTCCTCCCACCAGGTGGGCCTGGGGCCAGAAGCAGCAGCAACTGTAGCTGCCCCACCTCTGCTGCCCCCGGGGCTGGAAGCCCAACCGGGAACTCCTTCCACTCCCGCAGCTTTTCCCACTAACCTTCTCCACAGTCTTTGGTGTTTGTGGGTTGAGAAGACCGGCAACTGCCACAGCTCACCGACACAGGGCACCAGGGCCCACTCCGCCCGGCTCCTGGTCTGGTTGATCCACGCTGCTCAGGCTGGGCTCTGCTCCACTCCGTTCCCAGCTCCCAGCTCTGTGTGCAATAGACCTCACCCAGAGACCATGCATGCTGTCCAGGGCTGGAGCCCTGCTTCCCTCAGCTGTTCTGTGGGTTCCGCCGCTCTAGAATTGGTTCAGAGCCATTTTCTATAGGTTTTTGGAGGGACTCGGCAGGGAGCTCAAGCTGGTCCCTGCTTTCCAGCCGCCATCTTGGCCCTATGGCATTTTTTTTAATTTAATTTTTTTATTTTTAGTTTACAACACTTGGTTCTACATAACTTTGAGTTCCAGATTTTCTTCCCTCCCTCCCCCCCTTCCTCCCCAAGACGGCATGGAATCCCATATAATTTCCATGTATAAGTTTGCATTGAATTAATTTACACACTAGTCAAGTTATGGAGAAGAGTTATGACCAATGGAATGAATCATGAGAAAGAAGAAACAGGACCAAAAAAAAAAAAACCCAACCCAAAAACAAAAACAAAAGAGAGAAAAAGAAAAAAAAGGGGGAGAAAAAAGGCTAGCATGAAGTGTGCCTCAATCTGCATTCATACTTCAAAGTTCTTTCTCTGGTTGTAGATAGCATTCTCCATTGTGAGTCCTTTGGAGTTGTCTTTGTACTTTGTGTTGCTGAGACTAGCAAAGTCTGTCAGGGTTAGTCCTCACAGAATCTCTATGGCATTTTTTACAAGGCATTTTTCTCAAAACATCCCTGAGTGGTAAGGAAGCTCAAATTAATTTCCCCATTTCAACATTAATATCCCCATTAATTATTAATTAATAATTAATTAATATCCCCATTTTACAGGTGAGGAAACTGATGATCAGTGGGATGAGGGTGGAGCAATTTTCTGGCATTCACAGCATCACAAATCTAAAGCTAGAAGGCACCTCAGTGGTCATTGAGTACCACTCCCTCATTTTAACAGATGAAGAAACGGAACCTTGGGAACTTATATGCATTGCCATAGGTAACCAAGGTAGGAAGCATCAGAGACAAGATTTGAACCCAGGTCCTTTAATTCCAGAGCCAGACCTTCTTCTATGGATCTAGGTCGGGGGCTGGATGTCCAAGTTCAGGTCTTTATGCCAGATCATAAGGGAATGGTGAGGAGAAGGAAAATAAAGGCTAATGAAGAGCTGGTGGGCAGCTCACTTAGATAGGGGGAATAGGTCCCAGATTCCCCTTCAGGTGCAATAGTAACTCAAAAAGTTGTTTTTACGGTGTCTTTAAATGATTTTAAGTTTAAAAAAAATTCAAAGAATTAAGTGACTAGTAAATGAACCGAAATTATAGCAATTCTGGCCTCTATTTATTTTGGCTGAGGCATCTGACCTACAGTTTGTCTCATTGCTAACAACTCTGAAGACTGTCAGGAAAGCAAGAAGAAATCTCTGCCGAGTCCAATAAGGTTTTATGGGAATAAATTCCCTCTCAATGTTTTCTGTAAAGTAATTGACGAATTGTAACTCCCACAGAGTATTTATGAGTTTTCTTAGCTCGAGGATCCAAGTGGCAAGTCGATCCCAATAAGCTTCTCCGTTGTTTTTTTTTAAAATAGTTCTCTGTTCTGTTATCTTTTCCTCTAGGAAGATAAAGGCCAATGAATAAAACAAAGGGCTATGTTGCCCCTGCGTTTAGTTCTTCTCATAACATCATCTTGCAGGTTTTAAAAATAGACTCAGAGCAGCTGAACATGATCTGCAAAATCATTAAAGATGGAACAGTGTTCCAGGAAGAACATTGTTATGCAGCCTGCTCCCTCCTTCAGCTACACTCCTGGGATTTTTAAAGTGGGGAAACCAGGCTAGCAGGCAACACTGTTCCTAGGAGCCAATATCATTGGAATGCTTGACTTTGAGGCTGTTCTGCTTCGTTTGGGATTAGTGTGGTATGACAGAGACAGCTTGGTCTGGCTAGGGAGTCAGACCAAGGACACAGGTTTGTATCCCAATTCTGCCACTTATTATGGACAGTTAAGTGGCACAGAAAATAGAGTACTAGGCCTGGAGTCAGGAAGACTCATCTTCCTGAGTTCAAATCCGGCCTCAGACACTTACTAGCTGTGTGACCTGGGCAAGTCACTTAACCCTGCTTGCCTCAGTTTCCTCATCTGTAAAATGAGCTGGAGAAGGAAATGGCAAACCACTCCATTATCTTTGCCTAGGAAACCCCAAATGGGATCGTGAAGAGTTGAACACAACTGAAAAGGACTAAACAACAAAAACCTGCCATTTATTTGTGTGACCTGGCATAATTCTCCCAACCACCTGGGCCTCATATTTTTCATCTTTATGGCTTTGGACCATATGCTTTTTGAGACCACTTTCAGCTGTAGATCTTTGATCCTATAGACATAAATACAAGCACACAGTCTTTCTGCCATATGAATGAATGAATAAAAAGATAGGTAGATAAATAAAATATTTGTTAAATAGTTAACTATGGGCCAGGCACTGTGCTAAATGCTAGAGATACAAATACAAAAACAGAGAGTCCTTGTCTTTAAGGATCTTACATTGTCATGGGGAAAACCACATATATGGGATGTGGTGACCAAAAAAGGGAGTTATGATCTAGGTCAGAAAAGTCATGAAGATGTTGTTTGCTGTTGTTTAGTTGTTTTCAGTCTTGTCGTACTCTGTGACCCCATTATGAGTTTTCTTGGCAAAGATACTGGAGTGGTTTGCCATTCCCTTCTCCAGCTCATTTTACAGATGAGGAAACTGAGGCAAACAGGGTTAAGAGACTTTACTAGGTTAAAGCAGCTACTATGTGAGGCTAGATTTGAAGTTAGGAAAATGAGTCTTTCTAACTCCAGGCCCAGCACTCTATGTACTGTACCACCTAGCTGCCATCATAAAGATGGGGTGGGAGTGGGGGGAATAAAAATAGTCACCTGTTAACATACTGTTACACAGATGTTAATGGTAGTGGTGATGTTATTATAATTCTTAGAAAAAAGAGATGGAAAAGGGAGTAGATGGCATATACAGGCCTTTAAATGGTCTGGGTGAAGATGAGGTCCCATTGAGGCTTAGCTTTTCCTGGGTATGGTTTCTGTCAGTTCTGCTTGGAAGGCTGATCAGTAATGGCATCAGGGGCAGGGCAGAAAATGGTTGAGATGAAGATGAGGAGGCATGGTGCCAGGGAGAGCAGAGACTCTCAGGCATGGCCTTTGGTAGCCCATGGAATGGATAAGTGATGAATGAAAGAATGAATGAGAAGGCATTTATTCAGCGTATTCTATACACCAGGCACTGCGGTAAGTGAGGAAGATACAAATCACAAATAAGTAAAAGAATTTCTGCCCTCAAGGACCTTACATTCAAATGGGAAAATAATGCATCAAGGAAGGCTAGAAAGGGGGTGGGATGGTAGGATAAGAAATAGCCAGAAAGTGACAGGAAGTCCTGGTTCTAAGCACACTTACCCCAGCCCAGAGGTCCAGGAGCTTGGGCCAGGGAGTCCTTGTGGGAAGCGAATGAGGACGATGAGGATCATGGTTTGGCTACATCCAACAGTGCCCTTTGGGTTTAGAAATATTCCTTCCCTCAGAGAACCAAACTCTGCTGGAGACAAAGTTAATTGGATATCAGGTCCTGCAGAACAGAGGACAGTTTCACTATGGGAGCAGCTGGGATGGGGGAGGGGTCTCAGCCCTCACCCCTAGGAATTAGGGAAAAGGAGGAGGCAGTCACTGGATGAGAGAGCCCTGAGGATGGCAGTTGTGTGTCTGCCCTCTGAGCAGACTGAGAAGACTGTATTATGATGTGTCTTAATGTCCACCTCTCCGTATCTGTAGCTAGGACAAAGCCCCCAGCTTATGGCTCTGCTTTCCACTAGCCCACATAGTCCCATCCTCTAGAACTGGAGGATGTCACACAGGATGATCTCATAGGAGCCTTCCAAAACTAACATCCTGGGCTTCAGAGTTCCTGCATTTGTTTTTGTTCTGAGATACTCACAAACAAATTTAAATGGTTGATGATTAGTATTTTAGTCCTACTGCGAAAGAATTTGCTTATGGGTATTAAGCAGGAAGTACAGACTCTTTGCAGAAGCCTGACATCTATTACTGCCCATGTACCTCAAAGAATGCGTGATCCTTTCCCTTTTATTCCCTCTAATGCTCCAAACCAGCACTTCTATTCACTTTGGATACTGTCCATTCCACCACCCCACTCAAGACTGTTTATTTACTTACCTTTTTCTAAGGGATAAAAGAGCATATTGCAACTGGTAAGAAGTAGTTTTGAATTAACGTTCAGAATTGTTTGTTGAATGTACATTATTCCCTTTTCTTTTGCTGGGGGGCCCTACGGGAGTCAGGAGAGCCAACGGTAGTTAACTCCTTTTAATAGAAAGGGTTCATTTTGTTTCATGTTATGTATTATCCCCACTGAAACACAACTAGGCCAGAAGCAATTTGTTTTTGATGGAGTTACAGAAGGAATAAGAAAGGCTCAGATCAAAGAAATAAATGTTGGTCTTCATTATTAATATTGGACGCAAGTGTCTGTTGGGGGAAGTATATGTTGGATTCCAATTCCTTCCATAATCTGGCACTCTCCTGCCTCTCCCGCCTCATTACTTCATGCCAGCAATGTGGATCCGGTCTGTCTTCCTCAACACATATGCATTCTCCTGCCTCCATGACCTTTATTCCCAATGGCTGGAATGTTCTTCCTCTCCACCTCCAACTACTGCATTTCTATGCATTCTTTAGATTCTATTTCAAGTGCTTCCTCCCCCCACCCCTGGGGATCCTCATAACACCCCTAAAAGGTAGATGCTATTATCATCTGAATTTTACAGATGAGGAAACTGAGGCAGACTGATATAAAGTAACCTGCCCAGAAATCAAATAGCTTGATAAAAAAAAAGTTTGCGGTAGGATTTGAACCGAGCTCTTCATGACTCCCAAGTCCTGCACTCGATCTGGTACACCACCAAAGCTGTCCATTTTATAATTTGCCCATGCACTTATATTTTATTTCAGTGGCGTCAAACTCAAACAGAAACTGATCCTTTCAGCTCGCTTATTGACTTGGAAAGCCACACATTAACATTATTTATGTTGTATTTTGATTTATTTTGTTAAATATTTCCCAATTACATTTTAATCTGATTTGGCTCTGCACTTGCAAGTTTTGTCTGTCAGGAGTTTGATACCTCTGTTTTTTTTATCACATATTATATTTATGTTTATATGGTATCTTTAAAAATATAATGAGAGTTTGATCTTGTATTCCCCATATCTTTCAGTTAAGGTTGTGATGTTAAAGGTGTGATTTCCTGGGGAATATCACCTGGAAAAGCCTGCCTGTTTCCTACAAACATCCTCATTGAAGAGGATGAAGAGATTATGTGTACATAAAAAAAATTTACGTAGTTGAGAAAGTAAGTATATAAGTAAGTAATGACTTCTCAGTCACCCTTAAAAAGTTTTAGGTATTAGTAAAGTCTGAGATTTTTCCATGTCTTTATTATCTTCTTTAGATCCCTTGACTGCAAGATATGCGATGTTATACTCTAAAGATTGACTAGTATCTTTCAAATACACACTTGGCTTCACCTATTCAGCACATGGTTAACACACTAGAACCAGTTACGGAATGTCTATCTACACACGCCCCAAAGTCTGTCTAAAACTCTTCCATTTGATATCATCATAACTTTCCAGGGAGCAGGCTCTCCAGTCTCTTTGACATGGGGCATGGCATCAGAGACACTCTTCCTATGCTCTTAAGGTCTGGGCTCATTGGCCAGTCCCCTGTTATATGCGTAAAGCACAGTCTAACTGATGTACTATTGATGTCAGCTGGTACAGTATCCACACCTGTTGCTTCATCACTTGCCTGTCACCATAGGACTTTGAAGTAGGGGTCAAAATGGTGGGTGATGCCTTTTGATTTGCACATAAAATAGATTTAAGTGAAGCAGAGTTACATAAAGTCATTGGCCTTACTTTCTCTCCCAAAGTCACCAAAGTCCAGTGACAAGACAAAAGTCAAGACAACTGGAATGGCTCAGAATGGAATGGATGACCTTGGCGTCTTTGATGTCTGACCAGGCTCTAAGCACTCCACAATGCCTGCTTTGGCTACCTTTATGGCCCATTGGAAGAGATTGTTCACATCCGCCCATCCTGCTGGGGGAAGTCTTCATGTGCTTGGGGTAGACACCTCAACTCACCAATGGGTTTGAAGTCTGTTGGTTACCCTCAACCTGGTTTAGCTCATCTGCTGAAATGGTTTACTGGGGTGTGGCCCCTCCACATGCTACAGCTTCTTGGAGCTACAGGCAAGAGTTGGGTGGCAAAAGGACACCAAAAGTGGAAAGCAGTCCTGTAACGGGCTCAGCAGCCCTCACACCAGAGGTACTAATCTTTCCTGCCACCCAACACCCCACAATTAGAACTACATCAAAACTCAATTTCAATCAAGTCAAATCCATAAACATTTATTATCCACTCTATAATGCCATTATAATTTATAATCCTTCAAATCCACATTTAATAAATCATGCCGTTAAGAATTCTAATGAATAAAAATGCAAAACATAGAAAAAAGGTTTAGAAGCATGACCATGTTTTGCCAAGCCATTTTCTTATCTAAAAGGATTTAAATTGCCTTTGTCACCAAACATATAGGGCCAGGATGAGATGTAGACGGGGAAGGAAGCAAGGAATCCTCTGTCCAAAGCAGGCAAGCTAGGAAAGATGGGGGAGGCAGGAATGGATAATTGTTGGAATATCTGTCTCTTAAGTTAGTTCATCCCACCTTGGAATATTTCCAATAGGAAGTTTTTCCTGACATCCTAATTTTACTTCTTCACCTTCCCCACTCATCGCACAAAGTTCTGCTTCTAAAGGCCAGAAAAAACAAGTCTAATCCCCTTTCCACATGCCTGCTCTTCAAATACTTGAAGATTGCTATCACATTTCCCCTAAGCCTTCTCTTGTCCAAACTAAACAGTTTGGTTTCCATATCCATTTGTCCAATGGCACATTCTCCAGAACTCAGAATCCTAGTCATCTTCTTTTGTCCCTGTTCACACTTACTGGTGCCCTTCTTAAAATGCAGTGCCTAGAACTGAGCTAGAATTCTAGACAGGAGCTCGCTAGAGCAGAGCAGAGAAGAATTAGGACCTCTCTTCTTCCGGACACTGGTTCCCTTAACACAGCCTAGAATCCTAGAATCGATTTTTTTTTTGGTTGCCATAGTGAGCTGTTGAGTCAGACTGAGCTTTCATTCTACTAAAATTCCCAGAACTTCTTCACAGGGGCTATTGTCTAGCCATGTCTCCCACATGCTATACTTGTGCTGTTTATTTATTTTTACTTAAGTGTAGACTTTTATATCTATAGTGATAAAGGAGTGAAGTAGGTCTGCAATCTGTTTCATCCCTGCGGGGATTGGAAGGGCCCTGAGCCTGCAGGACATTGAAGGCAGGAGACTCAATTCAATATGGTGATAAAATCATACAAAAGATTGGGAGACAGGACATGAATGCTGTTTTTCAACTTGGCTCTTTCATCTTTTCTGTTTCTGGGTTTCAATCTGGAGAGAGATCACCAGTTCAATATTCCATCCAAGTCTTTCCATGTTGATGGTCCATCATTCCATTCCATTCCTCCTCCTCCTCCTCCTCTTTCTTCTTCACAACTGGGATTAAGTGACTTGCCCAGGGTCACACAGCTCGTAAGTGTCTGAGGCCACGTTGGAACTCAGGTCCTCCTGACTCCACTGTGCCCCATCATTCCCTTTCTCGCACATACCTGGGAGCAGAGATTGAGAGCTCTCACTGCCCCTCTTTGGGAGATATTTGCTACATGTAGCTTCTGACCTTAGTACTGAGGCTCTGCATGGTATAGACAGAATCAGACAATAGTTATGGGCTGAGATGGAGACCCTGGAATGGTGATGGGGGTCAAGGCTTTGGGTCTTCAAACTAGTGACCAGAAACAGAGATGGAGCAGGATTGGTCTACAAGCTCCCGTAAAAACTGAACCAATGGTGACATCAGTCAGGAGAACAATTCCCACCCCTGATGTTTCCCTCTTTCCCCCTCCCCCCTTTATCTAATTATCTGCAGAATCAATTTCTGCATTTTGCAAACAAGCGGGCCTTTCCCTTTTTCTCTTCCCAGATTCACCTGTTGGGAGGATGGTGGAAAAGATCAGGTGAAACAATATCTTTATAGGTTCCCTGTATTATGAAATAGAGTTGGACAGGTAAGAGTGATTGGGTCCTTGTCTAGATCCCTTCACAACACCATTCCAGCTAGGAATTCTGTTACCGCCTCCTCACTTCTCTTCATCTAGTTTTTAGAGGTTTTTGTTTTTTAACCTTTGCTGGTAGGAAGATTATCTTCATTGGTAGAGAAACCTCATCATTCATTATTATTGCTCCATCTGACCTTTCTGATTTTATTTTCTGTCCCCCACTCCCCTGATATAAGTCAAAAGGCCTTTTCTTCACCTTTATCACTCCTTCAGTTCGTTCTGAGATTTAGTGCCTCTGACACTATTCTCTCAGTATTATTTTGCTCTTTTAGACTCTTCCTCAATCACCTGCTCCCAAATCAATTTCTTGTATATGTCCTTTTAAAATTTGCAACTATTTTTGAACCTCCATCGCAGCTGTATTAGTCTCTTTAGCTGCCTCCTGTTTTTCTTCCTCAATGGATTTGTGCAATGGCCTCATCAGGCTTTTGCTCCTGGGAACCTCACCTCTCTCTGAGGCTCAGATCATGGGGTCCTACCTATCTTTTCTCTGAACCCTTCGAACTTTCATGCCATTATAATAAGTATTGGGGCAGCTAGGTGGTGCAGTGAGTAGGGCACCGGCCCTGGAGTCAGGAGGACCTGAGTTCAAATTCAGCCTCAGACACTTGACACACTTACTAGATGTGTGACTTTGGGCAAGTCACTTAACCCCAATTGCCCTGCCTTCCCCCTCCAAAAAAACCCCAAGTATTCTCTGGCTTCCTCTGCCAGAGTCCCTTGTTGCTGTACTTGTTCCTCAGATTTCTTGGGTATGCTGAGAGGCTAAGGTGTGTCTTTTCTTTTACTATCATTGATTCAAGTCTCCAACTGATTATGTTCCCCACCCCTCCCCATTGTTAGGGACCAATGACTAGCACCCTTAACTTCATTTAACCACTTAATATCGATTAGCTTTTACAGCAAGAACAGAAGGATTGACATTTACTCCCAACATCTCAAGGGCAATATACACCCCTACACAACCCTGCTTTCTACCTAGTGGGGGAGGAGGCTCAAACCTTAGCTCAATTCCTACACAGCATCAGTGCCACCAAGTTCATAACCAAAGGCAGCATCACTGCTGGATGAGTCCTTTTCTCAGGTAAAGCTCGGATAGGGTCCTGAAGTCACTCCTTGCTCCTGGAGCCATCAATATTGTGCAGACTCCAAACTCTGAAGTGCTAGAAGTTCAGCTACCATATATATCATTCGTACTCACAAACTCATAGGTTTCACTACGTTTTCTGGTTGCTATTAGCAAAAGAGCCCCTGAGCTCCCGCAAGACCACAGTTGCCAAGCGGCTAGAGGCTAAAGGGCTTTGTGAATGCCTCTGTACCAAGCAAATAAACTTCTCTTTGCCAAATGAGAGACCATTTACAAAATGTCTCGGCATGCTGCTCCACATTCTATCCAAATTCCTTCCTTCCCACATCACAACTGTCCAAGAAGTAAGAAGCTGACCTCTCAGAGCCTCAATGCGGTATGGTGCCAGTAGAGATACTCTATCCATGCCCCATACACTCACAAACCACATGACCTTGGGTAAGTCACTTAACCACTGCTTGCCTCTGTTTCCTCATCTCTAAAATAGAAATAATAATAACACCCCCCAGGGTTGTTTTGAATATAAAATGAGATGATTTGGGGTAAACATTTTGCAAACTTTACAACTTTATAAAAATGCTAGTTTATTATTATCTTTGTTTATTCCATAATAAGGGCTTAAATGGAGGCAGAACTCAGAGTTCTTTAGTAAAAAAATAAAGAAACCCATAGAAATGAAACTGTCCTAATTTCCCCTTCTCTTTTAACTTCTACTCACACTGCAATCTTCAAAGAAGTCTTTGTTTCTAAACAGTCAATTTGAAATAGAAAGCATTTGTGCCTGACCTTTATATTAGTTATTGAAAGAAGTAGAACTTTGCAGGTTACAAAAAGTCAAAACACAAAAACTAAACTACAACATAGACTCAAATTCGTTGCAATAACCAGCCTTGGTCCCAGAGAACAGATGATGAAACACTTACCTTCTCTTGATAGTGATAGGGGTTGACAGAGATGAAATGCACATTCTGTCAGATGTGATCGCTTTGTCCGTTGTATTGGCTCACTTTTGCTTTGTCACAAAGGAGGGTTCAATCATGTGAGGTGTGGGGGTGGGATGAGTCAGGGATTATATTGGGAAATGACTGTGATGTTCAAAAATGATCAATAAAACTTAAAAAGAACCCAGTGCCAATGACCAATTAGTGAGGGTGTTCAGTAATCTTTTTCAATATTTTCACAGTTCACTAAATTCTTACTGTATTGCTTAGCATGAAGTAAAAAAAAACTGTAGTTTCAAAAAGCTTCACACAGTTGCCTCCTGAATTGTTAAGAATATGTCCCTTTCCCTGGTAGAGTTATTTGATTTTTATTCTCTTTGTAAGAAAATAAGAAAGGAAAAAAATCACACAAAATAAACCAAGCATACTATTTATAAGATAATTTGCTCAGGAAATTCTGATCTTAAATGTATAAAGTGTGGTAGCTGGAAAGAAATCCAATGATTAACGTCCACATCTTGGCCATATTAGTAGAGGGGAAGAGAAGGAAATGAACATTTATATAGAGCCTATGATGTGCCATGCACTGTGCTAAGTGATTTTTACAAATATTATTTCACTTTATCCTCACAGCAATAGTGGGAGGTTGGAGTTATTATCATCCCCATTTTACTGTTGAAGAGAATGAGGTAGACAGAGGTTAAGCGACTTGCCCAAGGTCACAATTAATAAGTGTCTAAGCCTGGATTTTAACTCAGAATACTGGCAAATTATTTGTCTTGTCATGTACCACATTTAGTAGAAGATGTCTTTATGATCCAGAACTCAGGATTCTCATGGGTAAAGGTGAAAATTATATTTAGGTTATGGTTAGGACCATCTTTCTCCTTTATCACTTCTGGTTTTTGGTCACTCAGTTTGTTTAATATTAGCATTTGTAAGTTTTAAATTCTTGTGTTAATATAACATTTAATAATAATAACAATTAACAGTTTATATAGCACCTACAATGTGGTAGGCACTGTGCTAAGTGTCGTGATAATGATGACAGCTAACATCTATATAGTACCTACAATGTGCTAGGCACTGTGCTAAGTGTCGTGATAATGATGATAGCTGACATCTATATAGTACCTACTATGTGCTAGGCACTGTGCTGTCATAATAATGATGATAGCTAGCACAGTGTTAAGCACTGTGCTAAGTGTCATAATAATGATGATAGCTAGCATCTATATAGCACCTACTATGTGTTAAGCCCTGTGCTAAGTGTCATAATAATGATGATACCTAACATCTATATAGTACCTACTATGTGCTAGGCACTGTGCTAAGTGTCATAATAATGATGATACCTAACATCTATATAGTACCTACTATGTGCTAGGCACTGTGCTAAGTGTCATAATAATGATGATACCTAACATCTATATAGTACCTACTATGTGCTAGGCACTGTGCTGTCATAATAATGATGATAGCTAGCATCTATATAGCACCTACTATGTGTCAGACACTATGTTAAGTGCTTTACACATATTATCTCATTAGATTCTCACAGCAACACTGTGAGGTAGGCATTAATATTATCTCCACTTTACAGATGAGGAAACTGAGGCAAACAGAAGTTAAATGATTTACCCAGAGTCACAAGCTAGTAAGTATCTGAGTCCATATTGGATTCTGTTCAGATTTGCCCGTGACACATATGTGGTACTGTGTGGTCCTGGGCAGTCACTTAACCAATCAGTACCTGAGTCAGCTACGCAAGACTGTAAGCTCCAGAGGAGGTGCTGACTTGCACCGATAAAAGAAATTTCTCCCTAGCATCTTCCTTCGCCAATATAGGTCCAGTCCCTAGCCCGGTATCAACGCTACTTGTTATATTTTAATCCTTCAAGGATCTGTGATTTTGTTAACACAGATACTTTCTCCACCATTGTAAATTACCTGTCTATAATATAGTAGCCAGTCTTCAAGAGTGACTGTGGCTCACTGATCCATCCTGTGGCTCATCTTGCGATGATATGAATTTAGCTTTGGTCCTCGAATGACATACTCAAAGGCTCTCCAACTTGGTGGCATTTGTCCGAGATTTTGCTCTGTCTTGGAGACCTCAGGGCCACACTACGAGAAAGCATCAGAGAGGTGTGGATTATACAGAGTTTTCAAAACTTGAGGTGAAAATCTGCAGAGGGTGTGAAGTGAGGGAAGAGGAAAATTTCTTCCAGTTTCCTCTAGTGTACATGGGCAAAATTCATTCATTCAGTACATTTACATGAGAGGTACCATGGAACACAGTCTGCATACTTAGCATTGGACCAGAGGGGCCACCCTTTGGCAAAATTATGAAGTCTGCAAAGTCAGTTTCTAGTTACACACATACACACCCACGGTTTCCCCATTTCTGCTGCTCTTTGTCATTCTCTCTTAAGAAACGTGCAACAACTTCAGGTGACCTCCTGGATATTATGTATGGCATGTATACTCCCAACTGAATCAAGGGGAAAGCTTGTGAGTCATTCCAAAGGACACAGGTAGGTCCAAGTAAAGGCCAGTCTATGACCTTAAATCTTCAAGTAAGCAAATCCCCTCAATTCCTAACAAGTCAGCAGAGCAAAGAACCTCATTGTTTCTTGCCTAAGCTATGGGAATTTGGCTGCATCTTTTGGTTCTGAATCACAATTTCTCTCTGAGCCCACAGCTTCATTGCCTATGACTGAGCAGGCTAGAGCTGATGTGACTAGCATGCTACCCACCCTGTCTTGGACTCGAGGCAAATAGCAAGATCTCAAAACTCCTTCTCCCATCATGTTTTTCCTGACCCTGCCCTGCGGGTCTCCAGGTGCCTTTTGAATCTCTGTTTGGCGCTTATAATCTGTTTTGTTCCTTCGCCTTGACAAGTTTTGGTGATCAGGATTTGCTGATAGGCTGACTAGTAAATTCCTTAATTCGATCTTTGGACCACATTAATGCCCATCATTGATTTATTGCTTCTACTACTGCTGAGGCTCATGCTTAATTCCTTGACAAGGTAATCTATTCTGAGAAAGGAGGCAGGTGGTACAATGGAAGAAGCAATATATTCAGAGTCAGAGGACCTGGATTCAAATTCTGCCTCTGACACTCACCATGTATTGGGCAAATTCCTTGACCTCTTTGATCCTCAGTTTCCTCATTTGCAAAGTGAAGGGGTTGGACAAGATGCCCTCTGAGGTTCCTTATAGCTCTAAATCTATGATCCTATGAACTCAACAGGCTGTTTTAACTTGACTTCCCTGTACATTTATACTACACTTAAGTGAACAGCTTCAAACTGCACTAAGACTTTTGGGACACCCTCTATATATGCACTCCATCTCTCAACTCTGTGCATTATCACAGTCTGTCCCCCATGCCTAGAATCCTCTCCTTCATTGCCTCCACCTCTTGGCTTCCCTCAAGTCCCAGCTAAAACACCACCTTCTAAAGGAAACTTTTCCTGATGTTCCTCAATGCTAGTGCCTTTCCTCTGTGATGAAGTCCAATTTATCCCATATATCTTGTATGTACATAGTTGTTTGCATGTTGTCTCCCCTTCAGACTGTGAGCTTCTTGAGGGCAGGGACTGTCTGTTGTCGTTTCTTTATATCCCAAGCATTTAGTATAATGCCCGGCACACAGAAAGTGCTTAATAATTACCTGCTGACTTCACTTAACTTGATATATGTGTGTGCATGTGTGTGTGTGTATGTATGTATGTATATATACACACACAAAGTGCATGACTACTGATAAGAAGGGACTGGAGCAGGTACAAAGATAGTCATGTTATCGATGAAAGGAGCTGAGGAACTCTTTCCTGTAGGGTTTTAGGGAAGATAGGGACAAGAATCACACAGCATGGAAGATGTTGACAGGTTCTGGAAGGACTAACCACGTTCACAATGTCAAGGATCTGCTGAAGCTCTGAAGTAATGCTTAATATTTGCTAATGTTATAAATACAATATATATATATATAATATGTATAACTAATCTAGGAGCTCGAATCATATTAAGAGATGTAATATATGTACACATATAAAGCCTTATATGTGTATAACTATGTAACTAAAATTTTACCTATCTATATAGTTACATATTATGTATATTTGTGCATATATTACATATGATATATATATAATATATTCATGCATATAAGGCTTTATATGTGTATAACTATGTAACTAAAATTCTATATATCTATATAGTTCTATATTATGTACATCTATAGTGTATATATGTATATCTAATACATGCATACATATAAAGCTTCATATATGTATATATGCACATATATATGTATATATAAATAAAATTCTATATCTCTATGTGGTTATATAGTATGTATATTTATAGTGTGTATATGTGTATATATATGTATGTATGCCTATACACACATACACGTATATATCCATACAATGCATATACACATACATGCATATGCATGTATGTGTGTGTGCGTGTGCGCGCATGTGTGCGTGTGTATATCTCACTTTCCTCACACATCTGTGAGCTAGGTACTAGATCTTCTTTTCAGTGATAGAAAGAATTGAGCATATATACATCGCTAGGGAACTCCCATCATTCCCATTTTGTGCTCTTTTGTTTCCCAGACTCAATGATGCTCTTTTCTCCCTTGGGCTCAATTTAAGCTCTATATGAGGCCTTTCCTGAATTCCCCAGCTGCCAAGGTCTTCATCACAAAATTATCTTGTATTTTCTTATGTATGTGGTAAATAAATGACAGATAACAGTTTATTTTTTTTACTTCTTTTTTTAAATTGACCTTAAATACCAGAAAAAGAACATTTCTACAAAAAAGTGGAAAAAATCAAGAGGATTATATTTAAAAGTATAAATATCTTTTATTTTTTGATTTAAGTTTTATTTCATATTCTGAACTTTAACAACAATAAAACATACATTTCTATGAACACAGTGTAACATCAAAAGAGGATTATATATAAAACCGTGAATCTTTATTTCATACCTTTTGCTTCTTAAATATGTATATATATATATATATACATATACATCTGTCCATCTATATCTATCTATAAAATAAGTTATATCATATAACATATACATAAATATACACATATATATACACATACATATCTATCTATTTATCTATAAAATAAATTATTATATAATATCACATCCAGGTGCGGGGAGCCGGGGAGCCTGTTGCCTTGAGGCCCCATGTGACCTTCTAGGTTCTTGGGTGCAGCCTTTTGACTAAGTCCAAGTTTTACTGAGCAAATCCTTTTAAGGGGATTTGTTCTGTGAAGTTTGGATTCAATCAAAGGGCCACACTTGAGGACCTGGAGGGCCACATGTGGCTTCAAGGCCTCAGGTTCCCCACCCCTGAATATACATAAATATGTATATACAAACATATATATCTATTTAAAAAGTTACTTTCAAAACTGCAGTGCTTGTCCGAGTTTCCTTCTGAACTTCCTTCTATGCTCTTCTGTTCATTAAAAAAATGTTTCCTATGTTCTGCATGACTGCACGTGTATAATCTAAATCAGAGTGCTTGTCTTCTCAAGGAAGGGAGAGGGGAGGAAGTGAGGGGAGGAATTTGGAACTTTTTATATGTAATTGAGAAAAAATAAAACAAGAACATTCTTTGAAAAATGTTTCGGTGATCCTCTTTTTTTTTTGGCATCACTGTTACTAACCCCTCCTTTTCTTTCCTATCACCCCCTTAAAAAATTAAAATGTATAAAGTGCTTACTATAAGTGCTGGTGATATAAATACTAGTAAAAAGATAGTCCCTGACTTTACGGAGTTTATATTAAAAAAAAAAACATGATGAAGGGGAGGGAAGAGGAAATAAAAGGGGTGTGGTTTTGAAGTCCAGAGAGTCAAAAACAGGGCAGGGAGGGGAATAAAGACTGGTTGGTCTGCACCTCTTCGTAAAATGGAACCCTCCGATGGGAGAAGTGGGGCAGGCCATGTGGACTGGTATCCTAGCATGAGCAGTTTGCACGTAGAGTAGGACTGTTTCAGGGTGAGAAGGCCCCTGGAGCTAAAGGAAGTTCTAGAATGAGAGCTCATTAAAGGCAATGGTTTTGATATTCAGAAAGGAGGCTCCAGGGGGAACTCACCAGTGGGCCAACCTTATGGTGGGAGATTCCAAGGCGAGCAGGCTGTTTTAGTTCATGGACAACCCAGGTTCTGAGGAAAGAACAGAAGCCCAAATAATCATAGTCAAGCAAAATGAATCGATGCAGCAGCCATGTCCAAAGACATATGTCTCTTTCTGCACCATGGGTCCTTCACCTCTCTTTCAGGAGAGAGATGGTGTGCTTTGCGATGGGTTCTCTGGATCCATAGCTAGTCATTATTTTGACCAGAGTCCTTGGGCCTTTCAAAGTTTGATTTTTTTTTTAAATGTTGTCCATGTAGAAATTTTTCTTTTGGTTCTGCTCATTTCACTTCACATGAGTTCCTACTGCCCAATACACTCTTAAATCGTCATTCCTTACGGCACAATGCTATTTCATTACCTTCACGGATCACAAATTGTTCACTCATCCCTCAATCAATATTTTCTTTCCTTTCCTCTTGTATTTTAATATTTCCTTTGAGATTAGTAAGTTTGTTTTGCTTTTGACTGTTGCCTCCTTGATACTTTCCTCCCTCTTCCCTACCTCCTCATGCTCACCACCTGTTTCCTTGTTGAATTAACTCGTGTGTGTGTGTGTGTGTGTGTGTGTGTGTGTTCAACTCTCTTTCAGATGAGAATGAGGTTCACCAGGTGCTCATTCTCCTCACTCTTTTATTATGTTTGTATATTCTTCCTTCTCACCTAATTATGAGAAATAACAGGTTCCGCCCCTTCTTCCTCCTTTTACCCTCCCTTCTCTTTCCCTTCTTAGAGCCTTTAGAACAGAACCAGTCTACCCCCTTCCCCACCCTCTTTTCCTTAACTCCCTCTATACTCTTTGAAGACTTTAAGGTTCCGAGGGGGCACAATTTCTCCTTCCCCATAGTAATATTAGCAAAACAACACCATACTTCCCTTTCCAATTGTTCAAATAATTTACCTTTCTGGGTTTCTCTTTCCTCTTTTGTTTGTATTTCAGAGTTCCCACTCAGCTCATCAGGAATGCTTGAAAGTCCTCTAATTCAATGAAAAGTCTGTTTTTCCCCCTGTGGTATTATATCCCACTTTGCAGTTTTAAGTTATCCTCAGAATTTGTCTTTTGGAATTTGCCCTTTGGAATACTATGTTCTTAGATGTCCTCTCTATAGTAGAAGCCACTAGGATGCAACTGTGATCCTGATTGGTACTTAGACTCTTTCTTTCTAAATGCTTGTAATATTTTTTCTTTAAAATGAAAGCTGGATCTCAGTTATGATGTTCCTAGAACTTCCCCATTTGAGGTTCCTCCTAGGAGGTGACCGGTGGGTTCCACCTGTACTTTATCCTCCAATTCCAAAATCTTGACATTTTCATTTATGATTTCTTCACAGTCCAGACTTGAGGTGGTGCAGGAGATAGAGTGTTGGGCCTACAGTCAGAAAGTCCTGAGTTCAAATCCAGCCTCTGACACTTATTAGCTGTGTGACCCTGGGCAAATCACAAACTCCATTTACCTGAATTTCTTCATCTGTAAAATGGGGATAATAATAGCTACCCTTTATGGGAAGTCTGAGGGAGTTGGGGTAGAGAATAGAGCCTTCCCCACCACCTAAATTATAGGGGGTCACTTGGTCAACTTGCAAGGCCAAGTATGAGACACTGCAGAATGCCGAAGAATGGTTTACATTTCTAAAATACTCTCCTCACAACAACCCAGTGAAGTAGGTAAGTTTTTTGATTTTTATTCTTTTAATCTGGACCTGGAATTTTATCAGGATGGTAGAGTCTGGGTGGAGAGCCAACTGATCAGTGGCGACTGTAACATCCAGTCTGAAAGCGATGAGAATCAGCTTGACTAGCTTAGGGTCACAGAGCCAGTATGTTTCTGAGGTTGTATTTGAACACAGGTCTTTCTGACTCCAAAGTTTACTTTTATCACATCAAGCCATATGTCTCTAAAGAATTATTACTCCTATTTACAGAGGAAAAAATTAAGACTTAGACACTTGCCCAAGGTCGTACTGGGCCCAGGTAAATTGGAAAGCTAAGATTTGAATTCAAGTTCCTCAACTCCAAGACCAGAGGTCTTTCCAATAGGCCATGCTGCCCCTTCAGAAGTAAAATATATGTCTTCCAGGAGCTTTAAGCCCAAGTAGATGGTATGACCTAGGCTAGAGTGGGGGCTCTTAATTTTTTTAATCATGGCTCCTTTTGGCAGTCTGGTGAAGCCTATGGATTCCCTTTTAGAACAATTTTTTTTAATTAAAAAATTTTTTTTTGTGTTAACATTCACTTTTATAAGATTTTGAGTTATAAATTTCTCCCCTCCCTTCCATCCTCCCTCCCCATGATGACATTCAATCTGGCACAGGTTATTCATGTACAATCATATTAAACATATTTCCACATTAGTCATGTTGTGAAAGAAGAAAGAACAAAAGGGAAAGACCACAAGAAAGGAAAAAAAAGAAAGAAAACAAAATAGTATGCTTCAGTATGCATTCAGACTGCATAGTTCTTTCTCTGGAGATAGATAGCATTTTCCATCTTGAGTCTTTTGGAACTGTCTTAGATCATTGCATTGCTGAGAAGAGCTAAGTCTATCAAAGGTGGTCATGGCACAATGTTACTGTTACTGTGTACAATGTTGTCCTGGTTCTGCTCACTTCACTCAACATCAGTTCATGTAAGTCTTTCCAGGTTTTTATGAAATCTGCCTGTTTACCATTCCTTATGGAACAATGGCATTCCATTACATTCATATACCACAACTTGTTCAGCCATTCCACTACTTGTGGGCATACTCTCAAATTTTAATTCTTTGCCACCACAAAAAGAGCTGCTATAAATATTTTTGTTATGTGTGAGTCTTTTTTCCCGTTTTTATCATCTCTTTAGGATACAGACCTAGAAGTGGTATTGCTGAGTCAAACAGCATGCACAGTTTTGTAGCCCTTTGGGCATAGCTCCAAATTGTTCTCCAGAATGGTTAGATCAACAGAACAATGTTTTTAAAAGCATAAAATAAAATACATAAACTTACAAAGAAAACCAATTATATTGAAATTTATTTCTATATGCATAAGTATATATGTATGTGTTTATGTAGATGTACATATACAAGTATATATGTATACATAAATGCGGGCAGCTAGGTAGACCTGGAGTCAGGAAGACTGCTCTTCCTGAGTTCAAATCTGGCTCACACTTACTAGCTATGAGACCCTGGGCAAGTCACTTAACCCCATTTGCTTTAGTTCTTCATCTGTTAAATGAGGTGGAGAAGGAAACGGCAAAGGACTCCAGTATCTTAGCCAAGAAAACCCCAAATGGGATCAACTGAAAAATGACTGAAGAACAACTTACATATATAAATGACCACTGCTGTATAGCATCATTTTCTAGCTCAGAGGTTCTTAACCTGGATTCCATGAACTAGTGTTTTTATATGTGTGTATGTGTATACATACATATATACATACATACATGTATATATGCATATATACATACACACAGGTGTATGTGCATTAGCATATGTATATACATACACATATATATGCATACATATAAAAACAAATTCATAGACTCTGGGTTAAGGACCCCAGGTCTAGAGTATGATGCTATAGAGCACGGCCTGATGTAAAGTTTTTAATTCTCCTGGACTTTGTCTCCAAGGGCACGATAAAGATAACATATTTCAAAAGCTGGAAGAATATAACCTGAGGAAGTGACAGAAATGTTTAGTTGTCACTAACTCGGTTCTGTAGTTAAAGTTCAGAACATCTGAGAAGCAAACATCTGCCCAAAGAGTGTGTGTGAAATATTCCCCGACACTGCCAGCAACCATTTACTCTTCAATTCACAATACTGAATGAGCCGTCTGTACATCATGAGCCTACTTTCTGTCATCCTTTCTTGTTGTCGTTCAGTCTTCTTTTTTCAGTCATGTCCTACATTTTGTGACCCCATTTGGGGTTTCTTGGCAAAGCTACTGGGCTGGTTCGACATTTCCTTCTCCAGCTCATTTTACAGTTGAGGAAACTGAGGCAAACAGGTTTAAGTGACTTGTTCAGGGTCACACAGCTAGTGTCTGAGATGAGATTTGAACTCACAAAGATAAATCTTTCTGATTCCAAGCCCAGTGCTCTATCCTCTGCATCCTAGTGGAAGTTATGTGTCTAGAGTGTGGAGTAGGGGTCTCTCTTCTTCTACCAAATTGATTAAGAAGATGAATACAAAGATGCTGCTTGTGTTTCTGGAGGTTGGGGGGAGAGAAGGGTCAGTGTTTCATAGAGTTCAATTAGAGCTAGAGGTGGTCCATTTTTCACTTAGTGCAGAACCACCACTGGGTCTTACTGGTAGTTGTAGAGAAAACTTTTCAGAGAAAAACACAATCAATTTTTTGTTCCCCAAAGAACCTATTACTGAGTCATGAAACATGGCCAGTATTTAATAGCCAAGTCAACAAACTCTTGTTGCATGCCAGGCTCTGAGCTAAATAATAGGTTGATGGATCCTGGTTAGTAATGCTGCAAGAGATGCTGTCTTAGCATAGCAGAATTGCATTTTTTTTATTCAGCACTCAATAACTGGAGATGTATACTCTGGGTCTTCTGTGTTCGGAAAGATCCTCTGATTCCACAGTTACACAAATAATAGATCTCATTGCTCTAGCTAAGGCCTTTAGTGTTTACATAGTGCCTTCTCTCCAATTCCTGATGTAGGTGTACGCTTTATTCTTGTTTTACAAATGTGTGCATCGAGACTCAAAAAGATAAATAGCTTGTTCCACAGCTAATAAGCCACAGAGGTAGGATTCTAAGTTGGTTCTCCCGAATCCAGGAAGAGTGCTTTTTCCATCATCTTTGCCTTTTATCCCAAACACAACATACTGATTCCTACCCTCTTATCTTTTCTTATGCTGTTTATTGGATCATAGAGTATGTGGAGGGGAGTCAAATGAGAGAAGATTCGAAATATAGGAAAGAGCTAGGCTCTGAGAGGCTGTAAAAGCCAAAGAGAGGATTTTCAGTTTGGTCCTGGAAGTAACAGGAAGCCAGTGGAATTTCTTGAACAGTGATATGGGGCAGACTTGTGCTTTTGGAAGATCACTTTGATGGCTGAGGGGAAGATGAACTGTGGTCTAGAGAGACTTGAGGATTGAGGTCATCCCCTCCCACATTTAGCTAAATGATAGATCCATGCTCTTGGTCTTAGACCCAGACTTCTACCTCCCTTCAAGGCTTAGGTCAAGTGCCAAGTATTTCAAAAAGTCCTCCCTAGCTCCCCAGAGTGTTTAAAGTCTCCCCAGGTCGATCATTTTGTATTTACTTTGTATATGGTCTATTTATTTTTCTGTTCACCTAAGACATCAAAAGTGGCATAGTGTCTCCTTGAGGGTAGGGACTGTTTTTCTTTTGTATTTACATCCACGTCACCTGGCCCACAGGGATTAGGAACTGAACCTGTGATTTTACCAGTACAGGAAACTCCTTGGAAAAGAAATTTTCTCTATCCAGTGGGAGTGGGTATCTCATCTTCAACTTAACAGTATTAGAATATGTACTTCTTGTCTCCAATAGAATATAAGTTCCTTTCTGAATAGGGATTGTTTCATTCTTTGAACTTAGAGCCCCAGAGACCTGTACAGTCAACCAAAAAGCCTTTATTAAGACCTACTATGTGCAACAACTTGTCAAGCACTCATTAAGCACCTACTATGTGCTAGACAGTAGTCTAAGAACTGGGGATACAAGAAGGGCATAGTCCCTGGTATATAGTAGGCACTTACTATTTTTTTTTTCATTTTATTTATTTATTTTTTTGTCTGGGTATTTTTACAGCTGTTTCAAGGAACTAAATTACCTGTGATTATGCTGGTATAGGAAGTGATACCTCTCAAAATGTTGAAATTTCCCCCTTTTTCCCTCCCCTTTTAGGCTCTGATTCTGGCTCCTCTGATTATCAGCTTATGTGACTTGGGCAAGTCACCACTTCATATCTCTGGGCCTGTTTCCTCAACTGTAAAATGAGCAGTTGGATTATTGATCTCTTTAACTTTAAATATGTGATTTTATTGCTATAGAATGTTCTTTTCCAAGTTAAATTGTATAAGAGAAATAGTTCTTTTACGTCTCTCCCCTTCTTCCCAAACTCCTTTTCCTTCAGAGGACTTAGGCTGGGCCTGCAACAAGCAGGCCTAAACAAGCACAAACCATGATCTTCTACGCCATAGGCAGACAATGAATCTTAACCTACTTCTTGCTTTAAAGCAACTAACTAGTTTGAAAGTCTTTCTCCACCACCTCATCACAGCGAGAGCAAACTGTGGATTCTCAAAAGTTCTGTCAATGGAATCTCAGTTCTGCTAGGTCCCATCAAGATGGAATGGCTTACAGTCAGGTAGTCAGTTGAAATATAACTGTCCTATGACAATTTAGTCAAACTCTGTTGGAAAGGCTCACAACCAGAATGACCACAGAATAGGTGGCGAAATTCTGTACCACATAGCAACTCTTTTTTTTTTTTTACGTAAGAAAGTACTGAGGATTTATTATGCAGGTGTGCTACATTTAGCCACAAGGAAAACAATCAGTCCAGAATGACAAAAGTCCCATGACACAGAGTCAAGAGTCAGGCTGGTGGAATTTTCATTAAATGATGGCATGTCCTTCAGTCAGGTAGGTGGTAAGATGGTGGTAAGAGTCCTTTTTCCAGATGGTGATGTCTCCTGATGGTTTCTGCTTTCCTGAGAATGTCACCAAGGGTCATTACATCTCTGCTCCCGTGGTTAGCACAGTCTGGTTACTTGGACCTCTGCCTCATCTTTCTCCTTTTGCGTTTCAGCCTACGCATTCGCTTCTTCCTCCACTTGGCTCTCATGGCGTAATGGAAGTCGACAAGATGGCGCTAAGAAGAAGCCACATAGCAACTCTTAAAGATACTCTACTCAGTCCCAGAGGGGCTACAATCTGCTTGGGTGAATGCACACACAAGGATGAAATCATAGATTCCTCAAGTATTCAGATAACAGTAACGAAAGATCATCAATGGTGAATGTATGAGAAATGAAGCACATGTCTATGCTGGTTCAAATTCATCGAACAGGGCAAGGACCATGTTTTAAATTTCTTTTTGTGCTTTCAATATGCATCATTGGAGAGAACTTTCAAATCAATGTGATCCCACAAGAATTTAAATATTTAATTAGGTCCCATATTGCTTGAATCGGCCTAAGCAATTCAATATAACATTTATTAAGTACTGGCTGTGTGTAAGATACCGGGCATAGAAACACAGAGAGTGAGCAACAAATACTTGTTGAATTAGAATTTGAAGGTGCTGCTTCTTCCAGCAAGTGGAATATCTTTCATGTGCCTAGGTGTGAAAAATCAAACATCATTTGCGGGGCTGTATTTTTTGACAGTATCTGATGACTAACTGGTGGTGATGAGGATTCTATAGCAAAGGAGAAGTTATGCTTGAAAAATGAAAATTTAGGAACAGGAACTGAAGAAGGAAGGGAGAAGCAGGGTGGACTGGATAAGGAACTGGGCCAGCAGGTGGGCTCCCTGAGTTCTAATCTTAATGCAGTGATCCTTTGCTTTGCCCCTGCTGTGAAATGAGGAGGATAATCTTTGCCAAGTACCCTAAGTTCCTCCAATGTAAGATTTTATGAGCCTGGTTCTCCTCTTGCTCCTAGAAAAATCATCTGTTTTGGCACTGCTCTAGAAAGTGAGTCAGAGCTAGGATCAATGTGAACTTTCAGTCTCTTTTGCCATTCGCTATTGACCTTTCTTGAGGTTCAGTGGTGTTTTAAGAAAAAAAAGGAGGAGGAGACCCATTCAGTTTGCTTATGATCATGAGAATGTTTGTTTAGACCAGGGTTGTTGGCCGGTAAGCCAGATCCTTTAAAGGAAAGAGGGGAGGGGCTGGAGAGAAGGGAAGAGAAACATAGGAGATAAGGCAGGGGTGAAGTTTCACACTGGCCAAATTGCTTAATCCCTCCTTCCCCCTCTTACTGCCAGAGTCTTGGGGACAACCAGGTTCCCTCTGCTTCACTCACCTTTCTTTTCCTCACCATGGTCAGAGAAAGAAGCTCACACTGGAATCAGAAATGTAGGTGTCTCCTGCTGGGACTCACAGTCATCCTAATCCTTGGGGCTGTTGTGGTCTTTGCTGCTGTGATCTTGGCCGGCAGGAGGGACCCACCAGCTGAGCTTCCACAGTGGAAGGGAAGAGGATCCACAGCCAATTTGGAAGAAATCATTCTGGGGAGATGCTTCATTTATACCAGGATAGTAAATCCAGAGCTGAGGTAAGTAGGGGGACCCTGCTTTTAGCCATTGGCAGAACCTCAGGCAAACAGCTCTGGCAAAGGAACGGTGCAAACTTCTTTGAACAATCAGCCTACTGTTTGGGATCAGCTGGAAAGGAGGAGGGGAGGCAGGCACCTCAAACGTTTAGAATTCTGCACTGGACATTATAAATTCTTGTCAGCCAGCTTGAAGGTGGAGGGAAGGAGGGCGGAGGGAGGTGTGTGCCAGTGTGATAAGGCATGCCTGCTCAGGGGATGAGACTATTCTAGATTTTACTCACGGAAACCGCCCCTCTTCCAATCCTAACCATGTGCTATCGGCAGAAAACCTGAGTTCAAAACCTAGCTCTGCCACTTACCGACTCTATGAACTTGGACCTTCACCTCTGGGGCTCAGTTTCCTCGTCTGTAAAATGAGGGTGTTGGCTGAGATTCTTTCTAAGGTCCTTTCTAGCTTGAAAGCTGTGATTCTGAGTTCTGAGTCACTGATTTGCCTTTCACGTAGCATCAAGAAGCTTGATGGAGGTGTGGGATGGGGGTAGAGGGCCAAAAAGGAGAGTTGCTTCATTTTGGGTTGTTGTCCAACACCATGTTTGTGTTCAGAGTGTACATGTGTGCGTGGAGTTGAAAATGATGTACACATACTGAAGTTTGGTCACTTTGTCCTTGAGTGTGTTCCCATTTTTTTTGTTGTTGGGATTCAGTCCTTCAATTGCATCCAAATCTCCATGACCCTGCGGACCGCGGTATGCCAATAGTTGTCCATGTGGGATTTTCTTGGAAAAGATACTGGAATAGTTTTCCATTTCCTTCTCTAGTGGATTAAAGCAAACAGAGGTGAAGTGTCTTGTTCAGGGTCACATAGCTAGTGTGTACCTGAAGCTGGACTTGAACTCAGATCTTTCTGACTCAGGGCCCATTACTGTATCCACTGAGCTACCTAGCTGCCTCCAAAAAATTTTTTTTTCAGTTGTGTCCAACTCTATATGACTCCATTTGGGATTTTATTGGCGAAGATATGGGAGAGGTTTGACATTTTCTTCTCCAGATCATTTTACAGATGAGGAAACTGAGGCAAACAGGGTTAAGTGACTTGCCCAGGATCTCACAGCTAGTAAGTGTCCAAGATCAGACTGGACTTTTGTTTTCCTGACTCCAAGCCCAGTGCTCTATCCACTTAGCTGCCTGTATTTTTCACAGTTAACATTAACCAAAATGCTCGGAGCAGTGGGGAAGTAACATGAGATTAGCTTGTATTGTCAAAATGCTTCCAGGGCTCCTGCAATCAGGAAAAACTATATGTGGAAGATGCTTATACACCTCTGTCCACTAGGAAGTGGAGGGAGGCTTAGAGTATCACCTTCCATCCCAAACAAATATGAGCAATTGTTATAGAAAGCAGGGTCTTCCTCTTCTTTTTTTAAATTAAATTAATTAATTTTTAGTTTACAATACTCAGTTCCACAAGCTTTTGATTTCCAAATTTTCTCCTCCCCCCTCCTCTGCCCAAGACAGCATGCAATCTGATATAGTCTCTACATATACCTTCACATTAAACATATTTTCACATTAGTCATGTTGTGAAGAAGAATTATAACCAATGGAATGAACCATGAGAAAGAAGGAACAAAACAAAACAAAAAAGAGAGAGAGAAAGTAGTTTGCTTCAATCTGCATTCAGACTCTGTAATTCTTTGTCTGAATGTGGATAGCTTTTTCCAATGCGAGCCTTTTGGAGTTGCCTTAGAACCTTGCGTTGCCAAGAGGAGCCAAGTCTATCGATGCGTGTATCATCACAAATACAATGAGTCTGTAATTGTGTACAATGTTCTCCTGATTCTGCTCCCCTCACTCAGCATCAGATCATATTAAGTCTTTCCAGGTTTTTCTGAAGTCCGTCTGCTCCTCCTCTCTTATAGTACAATTGTATTCCATTATATTCATATACCACAACTTGTTCAGCCATTCCCCAATTGACAGGCATCCCCTTGATTTCCAAGTCTTTGCCACCACAAAAAGAGCTGAAAAGCAGGGCCTTCTTTACCTGATTGACTGGAGGCAGTGTGGTGTATTGGACAGAACACTGGACTTGGAGGCAGGAAGACCTAAATTCGTATCTCGTCTCCCTCAGGCTCCAATTGATCATCTTACCCAGGACAAATCACTTAATCCCTCTGTGCCTCAGTTTACCAATCTATAACACCAGGGAATTGAACTCAGTGACTTCTGAGGTTGGTTCCAGCCCTAACTCTCCAACTGTTCACCATGCTATATTGCTGTGTGCCGTATCACCCCCTTTTCCAACTTCCCATTATGTGTCGTCTTTCTCCATTAGGATGTAAGCTCCTATAGCGCAGGAACAGTTTTGTTTGCTTGTATCTGTTTCCCTAGGGCTTATCACAGTTACTACCACATAGTTAAGTGCTTAATAAATGCTTAGAAAACTCTATCCTATAATCCTATGTTTTTAGTACTACATAACATTGGGAAAAATCTAATTATCTGCACCAGTTAGTTCATGGTGTCAGGGACCTTGAGACAGTTTCCCTGGACCAGGACACCCACATATGGCCTCCAGGCCACAGGTTCCCAACCCCTGCCTGGACACTGACCCAAGAAAATGAATTGGACCGACATAAATATGAGGTCACAGGGGAGGTTACATCCATCTGGTCCAAAGAGGAGCCCTCTTCCTATTCTGATGGTGGAACATTTCCTCATAAGACTCTTAAGCATTGGGATACACTGTAGGTAGCCCATAACTTAACTTCCTCATTTCACAGACAAGGAAACCGAGGCCCAGAGGGGTTAAATAACTTATTGTCTGAAGTCACACGTTGGGACTGCCAAAGCTAGGTCTCCTAATTCTACATTCAGTGTTTATGAGACCATATAGTGCTTCCTCCCTAACCTATAGCAGACTTAGATGATTTAGAAACAGTATGGTGGATTCAGAATAATTGAGTCTGGGTTGGAATCTTGGCTCTACTACTTAACATCTGGGTGACCTTGGTCAAATGACTTAAGATGCAAGGGTTAATGATTCCAGGGAACTAATGATGAATTACACTACACACCTCCTAACAGAGAGGTGATGGAGTCAAGATGCGGAGAGAGATACATGGTTTTTGAACATGGACAATGCAGAAATTTGTTTTGCTTGACTATGCACATTTGTTATAAGGATTTTGCTTTAATTTTTTTCTTTTAAACTTGAGGAAGGGGTGAGAGAAAGAGAAAATAAATGTCAGTTGAAAATAAAATATAATGTGATTTAGAGAAATAAAATACAAGGATTGGACTGGATGGTCTCTGGAATTCTCCCCTCTCTCACCACCCAGCTTTAACTCTGTGAACCTACCCAGCTCTGGAATGCTGGAATGCTCTCTTCTCACTTCTGCCTCTTGGAACCTGTGGCATCCTGTAAGACTCAGCTTCCATGCCACCTTCGGTAGAGGCCTTTCCTAGTGTCTCTAGCTTCTAGTGCCTCCCTATCTACTTTATATGTATATTGACTATACCTATTTATGTAAATATTATCTCTCCCATTAGGCTGTAAGCTTCTTGAAGGCAGGGACTATTTTCACTTTTAAGAAAAAGTGCATTCCCAGGGCTTAGTATGTTGCCTGGCAGAGAGCAAGCGCTTAATAAATAATTATTGGTTGATGTATTAATTGGTAATTCCTGAGCTAAGCAGAACAACCCTAATGCCTTAGTGGAACTAGACTCCTCTAGGCAGTTCAGAATCCTTTCCAGCTGGGATAACCACTCCCCACTAGGTAAAGTTGGAAAGTCTTAGATAATCCAATTAAAAAGATTAAGTCTTGCGTTGGCAGTCTCTGATCTGGGTCAAGAGCCTGCTTCTCTCTAGGTTTTTATTCCTTGACTGAGGTGTTGACTATGAGTCTTCTCTTCCATCCACACAAGTCTCTCACGTGAGATGTAATCCAGGAACGGTTGGTTATACAAAGAGTAGTGATTGTTCCCCTTCCCCTACTTAAAGATACTGAAGCAGCTATTTGAGGAAGTGACAATGAGACCCCTTCGGGGAGCCAGCCAATTAATCAACCAGAATTTCTTAGAGCAGAACGAGTTTGTACAAAGACACAACACGGTAAAGAAAAACAACTTGAAAGACTTAAGTCTGATCAAAGCAATGACTGGCCACGCCTGCAGGGATGCTATGCTGAAGTGTACTACACATTTCCTGAAAGAGAGGTGACGGACTCAAGGCACAGAAAGGGATGTGTGTCTTTGGACATGGTTATTGTGTGGATTCATTTTGCTTGGCTATGAAGATTTGGTAAAAAGCTTTTTTTTTCTTTCTCTTAGTTTTTAATGGCAGGGATCTCAGAAGGGAAAGGTGGGGTTAGTAATTGTGATTAAAAAAAAAGAACCACTGAAACTTAAAAAAAATACACAAAAGAGAACAGAAGGACATACAGCAGGAAACCCAAATAAGCAAGACATTTTTTAAAGTAATGTATGGAATTTATTATATAATGTCTTTAAAGCAAAAGTTATAAAATAGATTCCCTGTTTTATATACAATCAGGAGTGTGATGGTAAATGTGTAACAACTGGCAAATACTCTGGGAAAATGTACATAACAACACACTTTTAAGGTAAATCTGCATTATTAACATTTTCTCTTTCACTTTCTGAAGTGTAGACAACCAATAATAAACCAAGCCCTGATTTGTACATTCATTCTGATTTCTGAGGTGTGAATGCTCACCCAGCATGCCCCTTCCAATCCTCTTTTTGGATTGATTGGACAGAAATCAAGGGAATTCTTTAAATATGAAAAACAAACGGGCAAATGGGGGAAGCCTAGGGTCTAGGGAGAAAAAGGAATAGGTTTTTGCAGATCAGAGAGGGGAAATATGTTTTTCAGACTTCTCATAGGATTGGGGGTCTAGGAGGTTCAAGGCCTACACGGTGAGTTTGCAGTGACAATTCCTTGAAGATCTACTGACAAAGTTTTGAAGCTGAACAGCTGAGACAAGGCCAGGGACCCGCCACTGCAACTGACACCACCACACTGTCATTATTTTGTCTGGCCACATTGATCTCAAAGTAATCCTTCTATCCCTGGTGTGTGTGTGTGTGTGTGTGTGTGTGTGTATTCTGCTGTGTATATAAAAATGCTCCTTATTGGTGTTAAGAATTAAACATTTTTGTCTGGTGTCAGAAGTAAACATGAAAATTAAACCCCTACCCCTAAGCATCTATTAAATGCCTTCCATGGGCACAAAGACAAAAAAAGAAAGAGATGTTTCCATTCTATGACAACACACACATAAATATGTGCAACATTCATTTTTTTTAACTAGTTTAGGGATGGAGGCCACTAATAGCTGCAAGAGTAGGGAGGGCATCAGCAAAGGCCTCATATAGAAGGTGGTTTTTGAGCTGGGCATTGAAGGCAGTAAGGGACTCTATTGTGAGACAGAGCAGGGCATGCATTGCAGGCTTTCAAGAAAACTCATGCATGACCAGCAAATACATTCTGGCAGGGGAGAAAGTGCTCACTAAAATTGGGAACTCCCTCTTGATCATTTTGAATGGGGCCAAGGAAGAGAGGGGAAGCCTCCAGCTGGATACTCATCTTATTCTGGGATTCTCCACTAAGACCATCAGAACCATCCTTGCAACCCTGAGGGTTGGGGGGATAACTAACTGCCCACTCTGGCAGGGTCAGCTCCTTCAGTTAGTGTGTGATGTGTGCCCAGCTACTTCCTCCCAGCTCCACAGTTAAAGAAAATCAGTCTTATGGCAATAACATGTCATTTCCTCTTTGGTCCTTTGTAGCACATCCTTCTAGCTTTATCTGAAAATAGAATGGTGGGAATGCTGATTCTCACTCTCTCTCTCTCTCTCTCTCTCTCTCTCTCTCTCTCTCTCTCTCTCTCCCCCTTCCTCCCACCCTCTCTTTAATATATTTTTAAAAAATGTTTCCTAATTACATATAAGATTTTTTTAACATTAATTAAAAGTTTGAGTTCCAAATCCTCTCCCTCTCTCCTACTCCTCCCCCACCCCTTGAGAAAGCAAGCAATATGATATTTATTATATAGGTGAAGTTGCGCAAAACATTCCACATTAAGCTACCTTCTCTTAACCTCAGCTAACATCTACTTAAGACTTTGGATGCCAGCTTCCTGTCCGCTTCTCTGGCCAAAGCAGCTTTAGGCTGCAATAATTCATCCAAGTAGTCAGTTGTGTCTCTGAGTCAGTAAGGCACAATTCTGCCTTTTTTCTCTTGACCTTTCTCTTACTCCCCATCAGCAATTTCTAGGCTGTTCTACGGCATATCTTGAACATGTCTACCTCTAACCACCTTAACCGAGAAATGAAGTAGTCATCAATTCTCAGTCAAAGTGGAAGTGAGTAGGGGAGATAGACATAGTGAAGGGGCTTAATCTGATAAAGAAATTCAAGATCCCAAGGTGACTATAGTTTTACTAACTATACTTTAAGCCAAGTCATTGAAACTCATGGTGATTTTATGTGGCAGGGAGATGGTGATCTTGAGAACCAATTAGATCATAATGGAATGAGGTAAAGGTTGGTGAAGGTGACATTTTTGATGGAGTACTGAGTGTCCAATTGGCAGACAGGTGATGCTATTGGAAGTGACAGCTGGTATGTTATGTCCTTTGTTGCCTCCAAATTTATGCATATCTTCATAAGGCCAACTTTCTCTGTGGCCCATGAACCAGATGCTTTAAAGTCCTGCTCTGTAGAGATGGTAGCTGCCTTCTTCCTTCTTTTACCTGGCTTTTTCCACTATAGTTTTTCCCTCCTGCTTCCTGCTGAATAACCTTTATGTCAAAGATCTGATGTGTCACAAAAACCTGGAATGAGTGCCCAAGGTCAAAGCTCTCTCCATGAGGTCATTGCTCACCTGCCTGAGACTAGTTCCCTCAGGATGACCTGGATTCAAAAAGATTTGAGGATTTCGTTGATGATTGATGATAACACCTGTTTTTCATCACAAGCCTTGCCAACTGAGGAGAATAGTGCTAGTAGTTCAGGACAGATGTTGACACTCTTTGGGGGTGGGGATTGTTTTATTGGTGCTTTTTAAAAAAAATAATGCTGTCACATCCCAATGATTCCCTCCCCCATCCCCATCCTCTCAATCAAACCCTCCTTTGTAGCAAAGAAGTACAGTTAAGCAAAACAAATCAACACATTTGTCCACATATGAAAAGATATCCTATATTCCACAGTTATAACCCACCACTTCTCTGGCAAGGATTGGGAGGCATACTTCCCCATCAGTCTGCTATGGTCATGATTGGTCTATATGTTGATCAGAACCCTAAAGTCTCTTTAGTGCTGCTTTCCTTCTCGTGATTATAGTCATCATGTAATTTGTCTTCCAAGTTTTGCTTTATTCAACACAGGATCAGGTCACTCAAATCTCAAGTTTCTCTGAGTTCTATTTATCATTTTTTATGGTGCAATAATATTCCATTACATTCATACTTCGAAATTTCCCCAATTGATGAGGACCTACTTTTCTTCTAGTTCTTTGTGACTCCAAAAAAACACTGCTATAAATACGAGAGACCTTTCACTCTGTCTTTAACCGCCTTGATGGATATGCCCAGCCATGGTATTACTGATATATATTTTCCTAATATTACTTCTAGAATCTTGATTCCATGTTGAAAAGGGAGTCCTTATCTCAGTTGTAGATGTCGGGTTTGTTGAACACTAAGCTACTATGTTCAATTGCTTCTGGGTCTTACTTACATTGTCTGTTCCAATGACCATGATATTGACATTTTATAAATCTTTGTTATCAGTGATTACTGATTTGTTCCATGGCTGGAAATGGTAGTCAAAAAATTTAATTTTTGGACTCAGTCTCTTTCTATAAAATGCCTTGCTCTCATGGAATCAGTCAAAAGTTATATATACACATATTTTATATTATGATATAACTATTACATTGTAAGTATATAATTATCTACATGTATAATCTGATATATTTTCAGGAACCCTGGACTGTCCTAGGATTTTTCACATAGGCATCTTAATTAAAAGTCCTCTTTATTCTTAATTCCTCATTAGAATGCAACCTTAAGTTATATATGAAAAAGTAATTGTTTTTAGAGGGTAGCTAGATGGCACAGTGCAGAGGGTGCCAGGCCTGGAGTCTAGAAAAGCTGAGCTCAAATCTAGCCTAAGGTACTTACTAGCTGTGTGACCCTGGGCAAGTCACTTAACCCTGTTTGCCTCAGTTCCTCATTTGTAAAATGGGCTGGAGAAGGAAATGGCAAACTACTCTAGTATTTTTGGCAAGGAAATCCCAAAAGGGGTCATGAAGAGTTGGACATGATTGAAAAATGACTAAAATGCCAAAAAAATCATTTTTAGAATGAAGGCACATCTAAAGTATTATGCTAAGTTTTGGGAAAACACCAATGAGATGGAACATATCCGGAGAAGGGTGGTTAAGGTAATGAGAGAATTAGGGACTGTGCCATAGGAAGGAACTAGGGATGTTTGGACTGGAGAGGTAAATATTTTGTAGGATGGGATGGAATAGGAGGAAATAACATCAATCTTTTTTTAAAAAATGTTTTATTAATGTAATCTTTTATCCCATAGACACTTAGCAACAAACATCTCCTTCTGTTCCTTTATCAGAGTGAAAAAAAATAAAAAGTAAGTAAAACCATTAGCTGCAGAGACTGTGACTGACAGAGCCTATATCATTTCATATCAGCTCTACTTTGAGAAAGGCAAAGTGTTGCAAAAAATCATGTATCTATCAGTCTTTAAACATTAGAAGGTCTGTCATATAGAAGAGAAAATTGATTTGATTTGTGTGGTTTTAGAGGACAGGGCAAAAGGACAATGGTCTTAGATCACAAATCTAGAGCTGGAGGGGCCTTGGAGGTTATCTAGTCTGACTATCTTATCTTGCGGGTGGCACAACAACAATCAAGAGATAACTTACTAAAATATAGAAAAAATACATAATATATGTATATATGTAACTATACACTCATTATATACATATGTATACACACACACACACACACACACACACACACATATATATATATGTATAATAACTCGTTCAAAGACAAACAAGTAGCAAGCATCAATGTCAGGGTCCCAGCCCAGGTCCTCTGAATTCAGATTCAGCATTCTTTCTTTCTTTCTTTTTTAATTTTATTCTTAATAGTATTTTATTTTCCCCAATTACATGTAAAGATAATTTTAAAAACTCATTTTAAAAAGATTTTGAACTCTAGATTTTCTCCCTCTCTCCCTCCCTTCCCCCATCCCTAAAAAGGTAAGAATTTTAAATAGTTCATATATGTGCAATCATGTAAAACACATTTCCCTATTAATCATGTTGTGAAATAAGAAATAGACCAAAAGGAAAAAAAATCAAGAAAAAGATAAAGAAAGTGAAAATAGTATTCAGCTTTTTTTCCTGTTGTACCTCACTGCCTTCCTGGGATCATGAAAACAAAACTTGGTCCAACTCTTGCAGGTGGTGGTTGTGGTAAGTAGAAGACCACATCATGGATCTGATTAGGGCCTTATGGATACACTGTGATGCCATTTGAATGACAATGCACTTGGCAATATATCAACAAATGATGAAGGATATCTTTGGAGACCTGCTTTCCAGATCAATTTTGATAAAACTTGGTCTCAGCATCAGATCCAGCATGTTACCCATGACTGAATAACCCTACCTCACTTCTGTCTACTAAATTATATGCCAGGCTTAAGTATATGTTTAACCTGATAGAAATTTCTTTGGGATCACAATCCCTTTATAATGTATCCAGATGGGTCCCCATCAGGATCATATTGTCCTTTGCTGACAAGTCCCTTCAAGCCTTGAGAGCTCACAGCACATACTTGGAGCCACAGGACACTGCCAGCAGTTCATGCCTTTAATTTTTTTTCTTTGTTTTTTCTTTAAACTAAAATTTTTTCAATTAAATGCATTTTTTTTCTCCTCTCTCCCTTGACTATTAAAAAAGAGGGAGAGAGGGAGGGAGGGGGAGGGAGGAGAGAGACAGAGAGAGAGACAGAGAGAAACAAACCCTTGTAACTAATATGCATAGTCAAACAAAACAAATTCCCCCATTGTCATGCTTTATCATTCAATCCAGCTTCTACCTGCCATTGAAGAGCCATGCCTTCTCATTTGCCAAACTTTCTTTTAAGCTCTAACAAAATAATTTTCTTTTGCCCAGGTCTTAATCTTTACACAAGTGACTTTTTACAGTAGAAATAGATGTTTTAGATATAGCAGTAGGGCAGTACTATCCTCCACTAAAACCAACCAAATTATATGTACTGTCCTAAAAACTGACCCTTAGGGAACACAATTATACCTTATGGAAAGAACTCTTACCCATTAGGATGAAATTTTGAACCTCGTGGAGGCAGTGAACCAGACACCTTTGTTATTGGGCTGGGCATGGATCACCACATTTCAGTACATATCAGAATACTTATAGTTTTTAGAGATCAGATTTGTGGGCCACTCGTCTTCTTTTTTGAGTTCACGATCTATAAGAGACTGAGGTCCTATAACTCCTAGGAGGCTGAGACCCTTTCATAGAATCCCTAGTATCAGATCCAACCTGAAGCAATTCAATTCGATTAGCATTTACTACAACCATATGTCTCAGGCTTCAAGGGTCTCCAGATGCCATTTTGTCCAGTTTCCTCACATTGCAGATTTACGCTTTACAGATTAGGGGACCGAAGGAGGTTGTTACTTGCCCACAGGCGCACAATTAGGTAGGCATCAGAGGTGAAATTTGAACCCACATCCTCTGATTCCAGAGTCAATCCTTTTCCACTTTATCATGCCACTTCCCTAATATGTACCATGAACTATATGAGGTGCTTCCCCCCTAGTATAGGAAAGAAAATGTAGGCACTACCTGACATGCACTCTAGATTTAGGGGAATCGATTTCGAAAGATTCAGAGGAAAGATTAGCAGGATTCCACAAACTAAAATTCTAAAGGGGAAGTCAGCCTTGCAAGGGATGGGAGATGCTCAATAATTAAATTGAAAGATGTCTACATTTAGAAAACTACTCAAATGAGGAATTTATAAGTGTAATGGAGATAGCTGCAAACCCTTTCATGGAGCACGTGTGAAGTCGAACTGAGCTTCTCTGGCTACTTCTGGCATATCACAAATGCCGTGACCCAGCACTGAAGGATCTGGCCCTTTGGGGGTAATATAGTAATTCTTTGGCTTCCATTATAGTAGCAGGGATGGGGGAGGAAGCGCAGAAAGAGATAAGCTAGGAAGAGCTGTCTATTCAGTGCACTCCAGCACTGAAGGATTTGGCTCTTTGGGCTCATACAGAGATTCTTTGGCTTCCATGATGGCAGCATGGGAAATGAGATGTGTAAAACGGGGATTAACTACTTAGCTAGGAAGAGCTATCCACTCAGTGCACTTAAAAGGGAGAAATATTTTCT
This sequence comes from Trichosurus vulpecula, assembly GCF_011100635.1. Classification (NCBI taxonomy): domain Eukaryota; kingdom Metazoa; phylum Chordata; class Mammalia; order Diprotodontia; family Phalangeridae; genus Trichosurus; species Trichosurus vulpecula. Next base: position 194,251,074 of record NC_050578.1, on the reverse strand, counting down.
CTTCCTATCTTTCCCTTCCCATATACTAAGTATGTAGGAACTCTGTGAGGAGGGGTATGAGGAATTCTTCTTCCACTCCTCTCCCCCACCTATAGTGGCTACTTGCACATGCTCATTTAGTTGAGCCTCAGTTGAAATCTTAAGGACCTAGATTTTTGTCAGGACTTTGTCAAGGTCCTCTGCTTAGTATTTCTTCCCCTGAGCATAGATAGGTGACCAAATAGCAATCCTGAGATGGACATTTCCAGTCTTAGAGACCACTGTGAGTTTGAGATTAGGTGCTCAAGTCCCTTAGCTGGAAGCAGCAGGAGCTTTCTGCAATTACCCTTTTGTCAGAGAAAATGACTGCTACCTGAAGGATGGGTCCAACCACTTACACCTTTGTGGAGTTGTTCAGAAACTGCAAAGCCAACATAAAGGTGAAACGGTTATTTGGCAGTTCCACAAAAATGCTTCATTTTTTGATGTGTTAAGTGTCTGCCTCCAGGAAAGTAAAAGAGGAATAATGAGTTAATCATTAATGCATGCTTATTCAGCTTTCGTGTGTTATGTACTTTTGTGTGGAGGAAATAAATGACTATCTATGTCTGATCTCCATTGTACATTGGGTACCTTTTTAGTTTCTTTCGTGGGATATATGCAAGAAAGTACATGGTGCGTAGAGAAATCACCATATTTGGTAACTTATTGGCTATGTGGGGTGAATAAGAATGAGGAGTCAAGAACCCAATATAAAACTCCTCTTCCGTTCCTACTTTTCCTAACCTTAACCTTGTCCTTATACTCCTCTACATAGCACTTGATCCAATGACATGGGCCTCCTTGCCTCCCTCATTCCTGGGACACTCTCCTTCCTCATTCCTGCCTCCCAGCTTCTCTGGCTTCCTTCAAGTCTCATCTACGAGAAGTCTTTCCCAATTCATTTTCATCTTAGTGCCTTCCCTCTGAGTTTATCTCCAGTTTACCCTGTATATATCTTGTTAGTGAAGAATTGTTTGCCTCTTGTCTTCCTCTTCAGATTGCGAGCTCCCTGAGAGCAGGGGCTGTTTTTTGTCTCTGTACCTCCAGTGCCTGGCACCTGGCTGGCACTTAATAAAGATACTTGACTTGACTAGGTGGTTTGTGATTTGGTACTGGAACTCAGTGGAAAGACTAGGGGTGGCTATATAGGTCTGGGAATTATTGATATAAAAATTATAATTGACCCCCTGGGAGGTAAATGAGGAGAGGATGCAGGGCAGATGTAACTTAATAGTTACAACCACACTTGGTGGGTACAATGTGGAAGCAGATCCAGCAAAGAAGACTGATAATGAATGGTAAGAAAAAAGAAAAGCAGTGACCCAAAAACTCTGAGGAGGGGAGACAGTATTCAGAAGGAAAAGAAATGATCAATGGGAGCGAGATCCTGAAAAAAATTGGGAGAATATGGAATCAAGGGCACACGGAGAGGAGTAAATGGGATGTTATAAAAAATAAATTTGACAGTCAAGCCAGGCTCCAAACATCAATGTCCTTCTACAAGAAGCCTTTCCCGATCTCTCTTAATTCTAGCACCTTTCTATTGATTACTTCCTATTGATCCTGTATATAGTTTGTCTATACATATTTGTTTGCATGTCTTCTCCCTCGTTGATGTATAATGTCCTCAAGGGTAGGGACTGCACCTTTTGCCTTTTGTTGTATCCCTAGAGCTTAGCATAGTGTCTAGCATATAGTAGGTACTTAATCAATGCTTATTGACTGACTTTTCCCAATTCAATCACCTTTGCCCACATCCAATCAATCACTTACTACATCTTGTTGATTCTTCCTCTGAAATACCTCTGGTATCTATTCTCCTTTCTTCTACTTCCACTGCAACTACCCCAGTTTAGGGACTTTTTTTTACTTCTCAGACCATTTTAAGAAAAAGAGAAGATAGTTTCTTCCCTCAAGGAACTTACATTCTAACTGGAGAGATAAACTATACATACATAGGTGTGTATATATATATGTATATATGCATGTGTGTACACACACATATACATACATGTACACACACATATACGCACATACACACACACAAATACATACATACACATACACACATATACATATATGTACATACATATATACACACATACACATACACATACACATACAAGCTACATACAAAACAGACACAAAGTAACCTTAGAGGCACAGGCACTGGTAGCTAGCTAGAAGTACTAGGAAAGGCCTCCTGGCTTGCCTTCCTATCTGTAGTCTATCCTCTTTAGTCTTTCACTATGATACTTAAATTATTTAATATACTGTTTTGATTAGATTACTTCTCTGTTAAAAATATTCAATGGCTCCCTACCTATTGAATAAAGTATAATTTCTTCATTCTGACATTCAGCCCCTCCCAATCTCTCTCTTTCTCTCATCCCCCAAACCAGCTGCAGTCTAATTTTCTGATATCTCATGTTACTGCATTTCATTTATTCAGAATACTAGAAAACTAACTGTATTAAGGCATGACCTTTATAGATCTTATTGTCCCCTATTCTTGCCCCGTTCCATTTCCAGGCCTTTGTTCCCTGTGTTTCCTATTTCTGGAATGGATTTCTTCCCTTTGTGATGGCAGATACTTGATGTGAGTAATGCTTTTTTAGAATAAACTATCATTTCATTATAAACAGGTAGTCACATCTAATCCCTCCGTTTTTGCCTTCCTTTACTCCAATTTTTATGCAAGGACAATCAAAAGACAGAGGATGCCTTGTCCGGAATTTACATTATTTAGCTTGTCATCTAAAGCCCTTTAGAATTGGCCTGAAGCCCACCTTTCCTGGAATGTTGTACACCACTCCCTTTCATGCCCTTTCTGTCCAGCCAAACCAGGCCACTTGATTTTCCCCTAACTCAGTGTTCATCTCTTAATCTCTGTGCTTTGCACAGACTGTTGAATGCACTGTTTCTTTATTGCTACCCTTTAGAAAATCTAGCATCTCTCAAGGCTCAGTTCATGTGCCATCTCTTCTGGGAAGTCTTTCTTGATACCTCTGTTTGTTAGGACTATTTCTCTTCTTGAAATATCACACATACTTATCTATTTATTTCTTATATCCCTTCAATAGAATGTAAGTTTCTTGAGGGCAAGGGCTGTTTTGCTTTGTCTTTGTATCACTAGAGCCTCACACAGTGCCTTGGGCATAGTGGTGTTTAATAAATGCTTATTGGATTAGAATGGAATAAGATTTGTACTTTATCCTAGTGGTAATATGGAACCATCAAAGATCTTTGAGCTGAGAAGTGATATGGCCATATATGTGCTTTATGAAGTTATTTTGTGCAGAAAGAAGCATACTTTTCTTTACTTTACTTTTTTTTGTCTGTATTTTCTTTCATACCATGACTAACATGGAAGTGTGTTTTTCATGACTGCAAAAAAATTATTTTTTATCTGTGTATAGGATAAAATGGAGAGGGGACAGACTGTACAAAAGAACATTTAGGAGCCTAGGAAAGAGGTGGCTATTAGGGAGTTGGTACCCAAGATAAGCAAAGTACTAATAAGAGGGTATCTCACTATTCTTGATGGAATTCACGTCCCCTGGCCCAGAACTCATGGAACATAGAGTACGTGAAGGAGAGAGTGTAAAATAAGTGTTGAAAGGTAAGTTAGAGACTCATGATGGAACTACATCCTTGGAGACTTAAAAGAACTGATGGATATGAATACTGAGCCATCTTTGAAATATCATGGAGAATTGAAGGAGTGCTGCATAATTGGATAAAGTCAAATATTGTTCTGAGTTTTCAGTCTAGAAACCAGGGAACTTGACCTAAATTCCTGAAAGCATTCTGTAACATTAATCAAGTGATAGGGATTTAGAGTGGGGCAGAGAGGTGGCATAGTAGATAGACTACAGGACCTGTAGTCAGGAAGAGCTGAGCTCAAGTCCATCCTCAGACACTTACTAACTGTGTGATCCTAGGAAAGTCACTTAACCCTGTTTGCCTCAGTTTCCTCACCTGTAAAATGAGCTGGAGAAGGAAATGGCAACCATTCCAGTATCTATGCCAAGAAAACCCCAAATGGGGTCACAAAGAGTGGGACATGAGTGAAAACAACAGAACAACACCAACAAGAAGTGATTTAGAGAAGGCTACAGTAGTCCAGTCCAGTCTAATGCAACAACCATCTCTTACACACTTCATACATACAAAACACTGTATCATATAAGAGACAAAACAAAAATAGTTTCTGCCCATAAAGTACTTATATTCTACTGAGGAAATGCAGCATGTCATTAGATACATATATACATAATAACAAACAAGCATGTCTTATTTTTTTTCCCCTAGATCAGTGGAATGGATGCTGTCAATAGAGTTTATCTAGATTTTTAGCAAAGCATTTAATAAAATTTTGACTATGCTTGTGAAAAAGATGGAAAGATATGGGTTAAACAATTGGGGTACAAATTGGTTGAATGACTGGACACCACAAATGGTGTTTGTTTTTTTAATTATTACTCATTTATTTTTAACATTTCTTTTCTTTTCAAATTTTGAGCTCCAAATTCTATCTCTCCCTCCCATTCCTTCACACACCCACTGAGAAGGCTAGCAACATGATATCAATTATATATATGAAACCATGTAAAACATATTTCCATATTGGTCATATTTTCAAACAGTAGGAAAAATAAGGAAAGAACATTATATTTCATTTTCCACTCAGAGCTCGCCAGTTCTCTGGAAGTGGATAGCATTTTTTCATCATGAGTTCTTTGAGATTGTCTTGGGTCATTGTGTTGATCAAAGTAGATAAGTCTTTCACAGCTGATCATCATTACAACATTGCTGTTACTGTGCACAATATCAGGTTCTTCTCAGTTCACTTTGCATCAGATCATATAGGCCTAACCATGTTTTTCTGAAATCACCCCCTTCCAACAAATGATCATTAATGGTGCAGTCAACTTGACATAAGGTCTCCAGTGAAGTGCCCCCAGGAATCTGTATGCAACTGTGCTATTTGACATTTTTGTCAATGACTTGGATGAAAGCATAGACGGTATGCATATCCAATGTGAAAGTTATTACAAAGCTGGGAGGGAAAGCTAATGCTATGAACACTAGAATCAGGATTCAAAAAGATCTTGTCAGGCTAGAACATTGGGATCCATCTACCAAAATTGAATTTAAAAGGAATAACTTTGGGGATTCCAAAAATCAACTTGGTATCATTTGCAGTATGACTATGTAGCAGCCCATCTAAAAAAGATCTGGGAGTTTGAATAGACTGCAAACCCAGTAACGACGAGTACGGTGATGTAGCAACCATAACCTCTATGAATGAGGCGGTGATAGTCTCAAAGGCTTTGCCCTGGTCAGATCACATCCGGGGTATTGCATTCAATTTGGGGCAATACATTTTAAGAAGGACATTGGTAAATTAGACAGCATGCAGAGGAAGGCAGGCAACGTGGTGGAGGACTTTAAGATCATGCTCTGCATGGATTACTTGAACGAACGAATGGGCTGTTTGGCTTAAAAGGATTAGAAGCCTCAAACTGGCTATGATAATTGTCTTTAAGTACTTGAAAGACCATCATGCTGGGAGAAGACTTTTTTGTTGTTCTAGAGGACAGAATTTAGAGAAATGGGTAAAAGTTTTAAAGAGGCAAATGTATTTATACTGACATAAGGAAAAAAATTTCCTAACAATCTGAACTCTCCTATAACAAAAGTGGAATGGGGTCCCTTGAGAGGCAGTGGGTTTCCCATCCCCTAAGTTGTTGGAGGCCGGTTTGGAAATTCAGGTTTGGGATTCTAATGGAAGAAAATGCCTTATGGTTCTGACAGTTAACATAAGGAGGTTTTCTTAGTCATATCAGGGAGAGTATTTTCAACAAATATTGATTCAGCTGAATGTTTGCATTGGTTAAACTGTTCTGCTGGACAGAGGGATGGGCTTCTGATTCCTCAGGAACTGCCCTCTGGAAGTCCCACTATCCCCACCCAAAACAAAATGTATCAAGCTTTAATAAAGATACTTTTTATTTAAAAAATCATGGTAATTCAGGTAGGATAAGGGCTACAATTGTCACAAGTATACAAATTTCAAACTCCCGTTCTCCATGGATTACCAAAAATGTGATCACTATAAAAGCCAATAAAGAATCTTCATTTTGTACCTTATACTATGGGAATGCTTAGAATGAGGGTAAACACTTGGGCATTGAGCAAATACAACTTTTTACAAGCCTACTCTGACTTTGAGGAAATGAAATAAAAACTGCAATATTCTTCATTGGAAACATGATCTCCAACATAAAAGGAATAAAAATTGTTCTGGGAAAGTGATCTCATTTGGGGAAGCTATTATTGAAATCCAGATTGCCTGAAAGACAATGGCGGAGGGCTGGGAAAGGGAGGGGGGTGGAGAAGTGTCCTTTGTCTTTGAAGGAGTAAAGTGGATGCTAATGGCAGCCAGGGAAGGAAAAGTATACATTTTTGAAGTTACCCACTCCCATCTTCACTAGACAAGCTGTTTACACCAGTGCTTACGCCAATGCATCTCATATGTACTCTATATGTGTAAATGTCAGAGAACTATCTCTTTGTATTTAAGAGATGTCCTCTCAAAAACTGGGAGGAGAAGAAATTCCCACCAATTTCAATTCAGATTCTAAGACATCCTATCTGTGACATCTGTTCAGTCCCTTCAAAACTATAAAGTGTTTAGTGTATTCACAATGTAACTTTAAGAAAAAAAAGGAAAATGAAATTCTGCTTTTTTTAAAAATGTGATAGAAAAAAACAGAACTGTAAAGTCATCAGAAATATAGTTATTAAAACTTCACACACAATTTACTTCTCATTTCTAGCACTGTCAGTTTCCTATTCCTGATCTGCTCTGGCTTCTTTTCCTGTGGATTTGTTAGAATCTTTACGAGCTTCAGTCTTTTCCCTTTTCTCTTTCGGCTTCTCTCTTCTTTGGGTTTGGGTTCTGAATTTCAAGAGACATGCATAGCAGATAACTATACCAATATCTTCTGTGGTTCTTCCTTGGCCTTAATTTTATCTCCCTTGGCATCTTTTTCAGACTTTTTTTTTTTCGCAATACGGTGGTGATGGACCAAGAGCAGTGACAGCAATGGAATTTGGGCTGAGGATGTAGGGTAGCATGTGGAGGGACATTCCTGCCTCTTCTTCCTCATCAATTACATCTTGAAGATAGTTTCAATATGTTTTAAGGAGAAACTAACCTAGCCTACATGGCAGATATTGCTTCTACCCCAGAGGTCTTCAAACAAAAGCTGAATGATTACCAAGTGTTGTAGTCAGTTGTAGTAAATGATTTCTGAGGTTCCTTCCAACTCTGAGATTTCATGAAGGCAAGGTGATGAAAGCCTCAATTAGGATGGTAGCTGTGTGAGTGGTGAAAAGGGAATGGATAAGAAAAATGATGCGGACAAAGAGTTGACAAAACTTGGCAACAATTGCTTATGAGGGGTGAGGAAGAGTGAAGAGTTGAAAGAGGCTTCTGTTGATATTAGTTGAGGTTAGTGGAAAAATACTAGTGCCCTTAAGAGAAACAGAAAAATTTGGAGGAGAATCAGGTTTATCAGAGAAGAAAATGGGGTCAGTTTTGGCCATGTTGACTTTGAGAAAGATGCCTAAGCTAGATCCAGTGGCAGGTCATAATATGGAATTTAGCAGAGATTAGACCCTTGTCTGAGAGCCAAAGGCATGGAAATGATTATTGAGCCTATGGCATTTATTGAGCTTATTTAGGGAGAGTGGGGAGAAAAAGACAAGAAGTGGGCCCAAGAAAGAGCCTTGGGCACACCTACTATAAAAGGCAGGGGATGGATGTTGACTTAGCAAAGGAAAGTGAAAAGCAGTTTATCAGAGAAGCAGAAAAAGAACAAGAAGAAAAACAGGGCAGGTTAGCCTTTAGACTTTCATATATCAAAGTAGCCATACATCAGTTTATTGGTGCATCATCCATGCCTTTATCACTCTATAAATTCTCCAAAGAGAATCTGTGAAAGATACTGGAGACCTTCCTTTAGTTCTTTTAACAAATGCTATAGATACGAGGGTAATATGGAGGCTCTGTATTTGTTATCCTTCCCTCCCTTGATATTTCTGTCCTGCCCTTGTTGATAGATTTTATGACTCTTTTTATCTGCAAATCATCATTGGCAATAGGCTGCGGCCCACTTACATCCGCCATTTTTGTCTTTCCATTGCCCTGTGGGTCACTTGCAATTTTGACCCTTTAGAGATTGTTTGTTCTGTGATCATTGCCCCTTCACCTCCTACTCACTTCTCATTCTGCTGTAATCTCTCTTCCAATCCCTTCACTCTACTAAAATTGCTTTCTCTAAGGCTGCCAACAAACTCATTCACCATTACATCTATTGGCTTTTCATCAGTTCTCTTTCTTCTTGAACTATCTGTACCTTTCGGATCATATCAGCCACCCCCTCCTCCTGGATAGTTTTCTCTATCCCAATCTTTCGCAATATTGTTCTCTGCTTATTTCCTCTCTCCCTTCCTCCCTTCCCTTTTTTTTTGAGGAGGCAGAAGGGGAAGGTGTGAAATTGCCTTTATTTTGAACTAGACAAAATGCTTAAGATGCTATGGACTCACCAGAGCCCATGAACAAATAGAGAAATTCGAAGCACTTGAAAGCCCATCAGCTCTCCTCAGATGGGAACTGAATTTGGAGCTGCTGTCACGATAACCCTCAGTCAACCTCTCATTCCCACAGTGTCCTTCCTACACAATCTCCTCCAGACTTATGAAACCATCTTGTGAGTTAGAATCCCTCTGAAACGCAAGCATTGCAGCTGCTGAAAAAAGCAATTCCCCTTTTCACTAGATCTATGCTGTCATTAATTTTTCAAATTGAATTTTATTTTTTCAATTAACAAGCATTCATTTTTTTCTCCTTTCCAACTCCCTCTACTGCAGAAAAGAAAAATAAAACCCTTGTAATAAACATGCATAATCAAGCAAAACAAATTGCCACATTGTCCATGTCCAAAAATATATGTTTATTCTGTGAATACACTACATCACTCCTCTGACAAGAGAGAGGTCGCATTCCTATCATGGTTAACCATTTCATTTCCCCGAGTTCTTAAGATTTTCAAAGACCAGTATAGACTAATATCTTTAATTTTCTTTGATGCAAAAATTTAAATACAATATTAGCAAAAAGGTTACAGAAACATTTAAAAAGATTGTACACTATGACCAGGTTGGATTTATTGCAGGAATGCTCAGTTGGTTCAATATTAGGGAAATTATAATTAACCATATTATTAAGAACACCAAAAAATGATTAATATTATCAATAAATGCAGAAAAAGCTTTTGACAAAATGAAAGATCCTTTTCTGTTAAAAAAAACCCACTAGAAAGCATGAACAATAAATAGATATTTTCTAATATTTTTCAAACTGCATTTAAACTATATTTCAACTGGCCCTCTCTTTCTGAATCCCCTTGACTTCCTCTGTATAAATTTATCTTTCTTGCTATGTCTGCTAAAAGTTCTTCATCTTCGTTTTTTATCTTGGTTTTTCATTAATCACTCTTGCAGGTAGAAATATCCATTTTTCTCTTTAAAGCTTTTGGCTTTCCTTCTTCCCGTAACAGACTTTTTTAAATCACTCTTTAATGGGTCTCACAACTCTGATCTCTTGAAAGGAGAACTGAGGTTCTCTCCCCTTGATCCCATCATTTTTATCATACTTTTAAAAACTTTTTCCAGTTCCGATAGGAATTTGCTCATGCTCCATAAGTCTCTGCAAAATTTCCAGGGTTGTGAAAAGCAAATTCCAGCTGTTTATCCTTGCATAATCAGAAAAAGGTGGTATTCCACATAATAATTGAAAGGCATTGAGGTAGAGCAGTAAATAGAGTGCTAGATCTGGTCAGGAAGACCTGAGTTAAAATCCAGCTTCAGACACTTACTAGCTGTATGCTCCTGGGCAAGTCACTTAACCTGAGTCAGTCTCAATTTCTTCTACTATAAAATGTGTGTAATAATAGCACCTACCTCCCAGGGTTACTGTGAGGATCAGATGAGATTATATTTGTAAAGTGCTTAGGCCAGAGCCTGGCATATAATAAGTATTTAATAAATGCTTGCTTCCTTGCTTTCTTATTCTTATTAATTTCACTGATATCACTTCTCTTTTTTTTCTTAGAATCCTTTATCCCCTCTTCCCCAAAACAATAATCTTGCCCAGACTTATCTTTTGCTACTTCTCCTACTTTACATTTTAGTCAGATGCAGTTACTTCTTGGCTCCTGTCTGTATCCTCACATCTCTTGACTTTGCCTTGTCCTATTCTTAGAATAGAGTCCTTTCCTCCTTTCCCCTCTTCCTTTAAGGCCCAATCCACATTCCACTCTCTCCATGAACAAAACCTTCCCTACAAGCTAAAAATTACCTTCCTCAAATTTCTTCCCTAAATTTCTTGTTGTTTAGTCATTATTTAGTTGCACCCAGCTCTTTGTGACTCCATTTGGGGTTTTTTGGCAAAGATACTGCAGTGGTTTGCCATGTCCTTCTCCAGCTCATTTTACAGATGAGGAAACTGAGGCAAACAGGGTTAGGTGACTTGCCCAGTATCACAAAGCTGGTAAATGTCTGAAGCCAGATTTGAACTCAGGAAGATGAATCTTCCTGAGTTCAGGCTAAGTACTCTTTCTACTGTGCCACCTAGTCATCTATTCCCTAAATTTACCCCTCCTCAAATTCCTTCTAGAGCACTTTCTCCAGGCACTTTGCACTGATCTTACTCTATAACTGAGTCAGTTTTTTGGCTACCTGATCTTCCTTCCATTACATTGTGAATCCTTTGAGATTGAGTCTTTGTAGGGCTGATTAGGAGGGGACTACGCTCACCATGATTAAGGACATACCTTCAGAATGGGTTGTGGGGGCTGCCTGTGGCTATGTCTGACAAATGATCTTTTTTCTAACACTGTGCCTTCAAATGTAGACCTCCTTTGTTGGAAATCTCCAACTCAGATTTTCCCCCTCCAACATAACCAATGTGGAAATATCTTTAATACGATTGTACATGTATAGCCTGTATCAGATTGCACGTCGTCCTGGGGAGGGAGGATGGAAGGGAGAGGGAGAAAATTTAAAACTCCAAATCTTACAGAAGTGAATGTTGAAAACTAAAAATAAATAAATAAAATTATTTTTAAAAAGAAATAAATGTTGAAAAATAAAAATAAATAAAAATATATACATATTTAAAAGAGATTTTCCACCTCAATGGTCTGGCCTACCCTTTGGTTTATACTTTCACTTAGATATGGATTTGGACCCAACCTCTCTTTCTACAGGATGGAGTCTGCCCCTACCCAGCAAGTGTTCTAATCATCAATCTGTCAATTAATAAGCAGTTATTAAGCACCTACTAACCACTGTGCTATGCACTGATGATTCAAAGGAGAATACAAAGGAAAAAAAAGGCAGTGCCTACCCTCAAGGAGCTTATATTTTATCAGTAAAGTAATGCATTCAGGATTTTCCTCAGCCATCCTGAGAATCATTGTTTAAGATTAGGCTGCTTTGTAGCAAAGACTTGGGTCGGCTGAGGTAGCATACATGTTGGTTGTCATATGTAAATCCCTCTCATAGCTTCTGGGAGCAAGCCCCTTTCCCCTGCCCTGCCATGGGAAGTCCCAAAGAGAATTCTTGGAGACAGGCTCAAGAAAAGAGTGGGTGAGAGTAGGTGTTCAACCTTTTAAAATCTCCTGAATTGGTCTTCTTGGTTCAGTGGCTAATTGTCTTTGACACAGCAACATCCTTCTGCTGCACTCATAAGGATTAAGGGATTGCTTTATCATCCCATAGTGCTTCAGTGCTGGGCACATGGACCTGGAGAGACCATCGATGCTCAGCTCAGTTCTACATGGGCTCCTGCCTATGGTGAGCACCACGGCTATTACACATATACTTCCGTTTTAAAGATGTAAAAAGAGTATGCTCTGGTCTTTTCACTGAGAAAGCTTGAAAGTCCTCTGTTTTATTGAAAGTCCATATTTTGCCTTGGAGCATGATACTCAGTTTTGCTGGGTAGGTGATTCTTGGTTTTAATCCTAGCTCCATTGACCTCCGGAATATAATATTCCAAGCCTTTCGATCCCTTAATGTGGAAGCTGCTAGATCCTGTGTTATCCTGATTGTTTTTCCACAATACTCAAATTGTTTCTTTCTGGCTGCTTGCAGTATTTTCTCCTTGACCTGGGAGCTCTGGAATTTGGTGACAATATTCCTACGAGTTTTCTTTTTGGGATCTTTTTGAGGAGGCGATCGGTGGATTCTTTCAATTTCCATTTTGCCCTCTGGCTCTAGAATATCAGGGCAATTCTCCTGGATAATTTCTTGAAAGATGATATCTAGGCTCTTTTTCTGATCATGGCTTTCAGGTAGTCCGACAATTTTTAAATTCTCTCTCCTGGATCTACTTTCCAGGTCAGTGGTTTTTCCAATGAGATATTTCACATCATCTTCCACTTTTTCATTCCTTTGGTTCTGTTTTACAATATCTTGATTTCTCATAAAGTCACTAGCTTCCACTTGCTCCAATCTAATTTTTAAAGTAGTATTTTCTTCAGTGGTCTTTTGGACCTCCTTTTCCATTTGGCTAATTCTGCCTTTCAAGGCATTCTTCTCCTCATTGGCTTTTTGGAGCTCTTTTGCCATTTGAGTTAGTCTATTTTTTAGGGTGTTGTTTTCTTCAATATTTTTTTCAGTATTTTTTGGGGTCTTCTTTAGCAAGTCATTGGCTTGTTTTTCATGGTTTTCTCACATCCTTCTCCTTTCTCTTCCCAATTTTTCCTCTCCTTCTCTAACTTGCTTTTCCAAATGCTTTTTGAGCTCTTCTGTGGTCTGAGACCAGTTAATGTTTTTCTTGGAGGCTTTTGATGTAGGCTCTTTGACTTTTTTGACTTCTTCAGGTTGTATGTTTTGGTCTTCTTTGTCACCATAGAAAGATTCCAGAGTCTGAGTCTGAATCTGAGTCTGTTTTCACTGCCTGCCCATGTTCCCAGCCAACTTACTTGACCCTTGAGTTTTTTGTCAGGGTATGACTGCTTGTAGAGTAAAGAGTACTTTGTTCCAAGCTTGAGGGGATGTGCTGTTGTTTTCAGAGCTATTTCTATACAGCCAGCTCTGCCACACCAACACTCCTCCTTCCCCAAGAACTGCCAGCCACGACCTGACTGGGATCTTAAGCAGGCTGTGCACTCCTGCTCTGTTCCACCACTTAATTCCTCCCACCAGGTGGGCCTGGGGCTGGAAGCAACTGTAGCTGTAGTTCTGTAGCTGCACCACCTCCGCTGCCCCCGGGGTGGTGGCCGGACCACGAACTCTTTCCACTCTGTCCCCTGCAGCTTTTCCCACTAACCTTCTCTGTTGTCTTTGGTGTTTGTGGGTTGAGAAGTCCAGTAACTGCCACAGCTCTGATTCAGGGTGCTAGGGCCTGTTCTGCCTGGCTCCTGGTCTGGTTGGTCCTGCCGACGCCCATGCTGGGCTCTACTCTCCTCCGTCCCCAGCTCTGTGCGTGATAGACCTCTTCCAGTGACCATCCAGGCTGTACTGGGCTGGATCTCTGCTTCCCTCTGCTATTTTGTGGGTTCTGCAGTTCTAGTACTTGTTCAGAACCATTTTTTATAGGTTTTTGGAGGGACCTGGTGGGGAGCTTATGCAAGTCCCTGCTTTCCAGCTGCCATCTTCAAGGAACTTATATTCCAATGAGAGAGCCAACACATGCAGGGGAATAGTGTCCAGGGAAGGATGTTTTGGTCTGAGAAGGCACAGGGTGAGTGGAGCAGTTAATCTAAACTAATTTATTTCTTGAATCCCTTCCCACTCTCATGAATCTGTGGATTTATAGTAATAGTAAGAAGGGTTTAGAGGTGGCAGATGGAGGGGGAAGGAAGACGGGAATGGGGGAGTAATGGGAAAATGGCTTTGTTAACTAAATATTTAGAGGAAGGTTGACCAAACTAATCAAAGGTGGGAATGTAGAATTCACTAGTGTCACAGAAAAAAAGTACAGGCACTTTTCCCCTTTCGTTTTGGTGCTAAACTCATTTAACTAGCAAAACATTTTTCTTGAATACTGGTTGGTTAGAGCACCCTCTACTGTCTCATTGTAATATTACTTTTAACAACAGACCCAATTTATTCCCAGTGGCCACTCTTTTCTTCATGCTTGCTTCAAGGGTCCCACATCAAGGTCTGAAGAGTCATATCTAGTCTTGGGACACTGGGTTGGCCACCCCTGAGTTGGTACATGGGTCAGCGACGTCATGGCTACAGATTCAGTTCCTGTATAGGTCAGTTATCTCTGTTTGATCTCTTCCACAACCCCTTGATCGGCTGTCTCACAAAGGCTGGTTTTTTTCTAAGGTAGACTAGCCCAGGAGAATGGGAAAGTCTCTCTCTGATCATTCCTGCTATTGCAAACATTGCTCGATGCACCCGTCAGAAGGATGGTGGTACCACCATAAATTCTAAAGTCTGCAAAGTGCTTTATGTATTTTATTTCATTTGACAGGTGTGTGGTACGTACAGTAGGCATTGTTATGCCCATTTTACAGATGAAGAATTTGAGGGGACCAGGACACGGTCACACGGCTCATCAGTGTCAGATGTGGAGGTCAAACAGGGGTCTTTACAGCACCAAGCCCAAGTCTGCTTCCACTTTACGTGTTGCTTTTCATTCTGTTATATTACTGGCCCTAAGTGAAGTATGGTATGTGCACGTGTGTGTGCGCACGTGCTCACATGCATGCATGTATATCATCAGCGACTTGTCTTGCTGCATAGATCACTGGAAAGAACACTAGTAAGGGGACCTAGATTCATATCTCACCCCTGACACCACCTCTGTGACTTCGGGCAAGTAGTTTAACCTTTGTGGTCCTCAATTTTCTCATCTGTAAAATGGTAGAGTAGAACTAGATGGTCTCTGAGGTCTCTATCAACTTGAAATCTGTGATTCAATGTTCCTATGATCCTTAAGGGCCTTGTATTTAGAATTAGAAAACCTGGGTTAGAGTCTCTCTTCTTTCACCTGCTACCTGGGTTGGCCTTGATCTCTAAACGCCTCACAAAGGGTGTTAGCAATACTTTCATTACCCACCTCATTAGCAAATGAGCTAATGAATTTGAAGCATAAATTGAAGTGCAAAATATTCATTTGTGTTATTTTTTGCAAATTTCTACAAGGCAAGTTGCTTAGTTCCCTTCTGGAATAATTTCTCCAAACATAGGCTCATCTCAGGAATGCCTTGAATATCACAACATAACAAAGTACACATTCTCCTTCTCCGGAAAGAGATTCCTCCAGAAATAATAACACTTCCAGTGGTCAGGAATTCTTCTTGCCATGGGCGTCCTGAGGGATGGATTCTTTGTAAAAGAACACAAAAGACAAGTTGATGCAAACAAGATGACCTCAAAAAAAAAAAAAAAGGTCTAAATGAGTGAAAACCAAATCACAGATAAAATTAGGACTTTGTGTCAACTATTCCAGAGAATGAAAACAAAGTTTAAACTGTTTTATTAATATTTCCTCCATCATTTTCTCAAAATCGAAACAATCAACAAAGTAAGAAATCAAACCCTGAATTGTACCACGGCAATTTCTTAGTGGTCACACTAAGAATGTGACAATCACTTCTCAGGATCTGCCTCCAGCATATTGAAAGGGAGCTTTAGGAACCACCAAGTCCAATTGTTTTATACTGCAGATGAGAAAGCTGAGGTTCAGAGGAGGGAATAACTTACTGTTACTGCAAGTGTAAATGGTGGGGCAGGGACTAGAATCTGAGATTCTTTTGCTGAAGACAATGAAAAACTGATTCATTGAAGCCCGGAAAGAAAATGAGAGATGTGCTAATTATAAATAAGATACAGAGACTTGTAATTATGAGGAAGAGTTGAATTTTTCTTGTAGTCCAATAATTTTTAAATTATCTCTCCCAGATCTATTTTCCAGGTCAGTGGTTTTTCCAAGGAGATATTTCACATTGTCTTCCATTTTTTCATTCCTTTGGTTCTGTTTTATAATATCTTGATTTCTCATAAAGTCACTAGCTTCCACTTGCTCCAATCTAATTTTTAAAGTAGTATTTTCTTCAGTGGTCTTTTGGACCTCCTTTTCCATTTGGCTAATTCTGCCTTTCAAGGCATTCTTCTCCTCATTGGCTTTTTGGAGCTCTTTTGCCATTTGAGTTAGTCTGTTTTTTAAGCTGTTGTTTTCTTCAGTGCATTTTTCCGTATTTTTTTGGGTCTCCTTTAGCAAGTCATTGACTTGTTTTTCATGGTTTTCTCACATCCTTCTCATTTCTCTTCCTGATTTTTCCTCTACTTCTCTAACTTGCTTTTCCAGCTCCTTTTTGAGCTCTTCCATGGCCTGGGACCAGTTCATGTTTTTCTTGGAGGTTTCTGTTGTAGGCTCTTTGACTTTATTAATTTCTTCTGTCTGCATGTTTTGGTCTTCTTTGTCAGCAAAGAAAGAATGCAAAGTCTGAGACTGAATCTCCATGTGTTTTCGCTGCCTGGCCATATTTCCAGCCAACTAACTTGACCTTTGAGTTTTTCAGTGGGGTATGACTGCTTGTAGACTACAGAGTTCTATGTTCCACGTTTGGGGGGGAGGTGCCAGCTCTGCCACACCAGCACTGCTCCTTCCCCAAGAACCCCCAACCCGAACTGGGCTTAGATCTTCGGCAGGCTGTGCACCCCTGCTCTGATCCACCACTTAATTCCTCCCACCAGGTGGGCCTGGAGCCGGAAGTAGCAACAGCCGTAGCTGCCCCACCTCTGCTGCCCCTGGGGCTGGAAGCCGAACCGCCAACTCCTCCCACTCCCGCAGCTTTTCCCACTAACCTTCTCAGCAGTCTTTGGCATTTGTGGGTTGAGAAGTCTCCTAACTGCCGCAGCTCACTGGTTCAGGGCGCTAGGGCATGCTCTGTCCGGTTGCTGGTCTTGTTGGTCCACGCCGCTCAGGCTGGGCTCTGCTCCACTCCATTCCCAGCTCCCAGCTCCCAGCTCCGTGTGGGATACACCTCACCCAGAGACCATCCAGGCTGTCCTGGGCTGGAGCCCTGCTTCCCTCTGCTGTTTTGTGGGTTCTGCCGTTCTAGAATTGGTTCAGAGCCATTTTTTATAGGTTTTTGGAGGGACTTGTTAGGGAGCTCACGCTATTCTCTGCTTACCAGCCGCCATCTTGGCTCCACCCCCCGAGTTGAATTTTTCTTAAACCACATTAAATACATATAGGGAATTTGGACTTGGAATCAGAAAACCTGGCCCTGACATATGTGACCTTAACAAGGGTTGGGGAGGATTTGTTTTGATCTCATCCGGACATACCCTCCTCTTATTTAGATCTCTTTAATATTAAAAAATGATTTCTGTCTTTGGCTTTGAAAAAGTAGGTGGAATTCATCAGAAGTTGTTTCACTGACTAACCTAATTCCCTGGAGGAAATGTTGATTTCTCAGACAAAATTCTCCAGGAAAAAAAAAAAAAACTAAGTAGGAAGCTAGTGGTAATTACAGCTCTGTAGGGTGACATCAAGGGCAGAGCAGAGTTGAAAACCAGCATATGAAACTGAGTTAAAATTACAAAGGAATCTTTGAGGCCTGGATCAAAGCAATTGATTACATTTTCAGTGCAACTTCTTTCATGTTTTGAGACTTCAAGGTGTAGTTTCCTCAAAGATGTGGCTGAACTGAAGGATTACAGCATTACCAAATTCCTGCCACCAATGCAGTCTGATTTTTCTCTTCTCCTTAGTTCTTTTCTTCCTACTCTCTTTCCTCTCTCCATTCCACGTCCCCAGGTTCACATCCCTAGACGTTTTCTGTTCACATTTGTTCTGTATTTTCCTGGTTTCCTGTCTTAGTTTTTTTTCTCTTTCCATTTAAGATTTATCCTGTTTCCTATTCTTGTTTTCTGATCTTTTTTTGCCACCTCCTTAATTATTTTTTCTTAAGTAGTCCAATCTACCAAGAGAGTAAAACCTAAAGTGGAGTGTGGAATTCACCCAGAATTGCTCATAACTTTCCCAGAATACCTGGCACAGGTCTCCTGACATTCTTTTTTGTTTCTTTGTTTTAATTTTTTTTGTTTTAGATTTTGTTGATATCTTTTGTTTTTATATCACTTAAATTTCTCTCTCTCAGAGAACCATCCATTATAACAAAGAACTTCTAAAGAAAAAGAAGAAAAATTTCACTACCTATCAATCCACTGAAAAAAATCTGACATTTGATTGACTGGCTACCATTAGTCATTTATAACATCTACTATGTGCCAGACACTGGGTTAAATACTGAGGATACAAAGAAAGGCAAAAAAATAAAAGAAAGAAACCAAATTCCTGCTCTCAAGGAACTCATTCTAATGAGTTACATGCAATGTTTTACCCTAATGGCCCTCAACTGTTCCTGACATTCTGAATGTGGTCCCTCTTCCCAGGATAACTGAGGGTAGGATAGAAAGGAGATCTTGGTCCCTCAAGGTAGGTTTTAGTCTCTGCTTAACTTCCTGGACAGCAGCTGTAGATAGAACACTGGGCTTAGAATCAAGAAGACTCATCTTCCTGAGTTCAAATCTGGCCTTAGACACTTACTAGCTGTATGACCCTGGTCAAGTCACTTAATACTGCTTGCTCTGTAAAATGAGCTGGCCCCTGTAAAATGAGCTGGAGAAGGAAATGGCAAACCACTCTAGTATCTCTGCTAAGAAAACCCTAAATGGGGTCACAAAGAGTCTGACACGACTGAAATGACTCAACAACAAACTTCAAGGACAGTCTTAAGGTCTTTAAACCGTCCTGAGCAGAGGGCAGAGGTGGATATAATCTGTACAGATTTCGCTGTGGTATACTCTGGTTAGTATATTTCTCAGAAGGACAGAGGAAGAGATTTATATGGCAGCCATTATGGGAGTAGGTGGCATGGATTCACTAAACTATACTTCCTGAATTAGAAGTCTCCAGGGGTTCACCAATGAATTTTAGCTAAAAAAAAAAGCTAATTAAGCTAGTATTTAAGGGCAGGTTCTTTAATCTGACTCTGAACATTCTTTCCATCCTTTTCTTCATTCTTCCTTGGCTCACTCCAGTCAAATCACTAGACTGCTACAGTGTTACTGTTTCCCAGTCTTGTGTTCTGTGGGTATTCGCAGGGGCCATGCCCAGCAAACACTCCCCCTTTGGTCTGCTGAAATCTTTTTATTCCTTCAAGGCCCAGCTCAAGTGCCACTTTATCCATAAAACCAGCTGATTTCTCCCCTCCTGCTGAAAGTGATCTCTTCCTCCTTCAACTTTGCTGCAGCACGTGGTCTCTTACTGGGTTGGATTACTCCCTTCTCTTATCGGATTCTAGCTTGCAACAATAATTAAAAGCTCCATTTTGGTGGTACCTTATGGTTTGCAAAGTGCTTTATGTATGTTATTGTCTCACTTGAGCATTACAACAGCCTTGTGAGGTAGGCAATATTATTATTCCTAAGAGACAGGTTGAGGGGCTTACTCAGAGTCCTATGACTAGTAAGCATCTGACACAGGATTCACACTCAAGTCCTCCTAACTCCAAGTTCAGCACTGAATCTTCTCCATCCAGCATCTTCCTTGCCATATATATATGTACATATTTAATCACTCCTAACTCACCCCTATAAAGTTATAAGCTCCTTAAGGGCAGGAACTGTGTTGTTGGTGTTTTTTTTTTAATTCCTTTTTCTCCTTATATCACTGAACATAATATATCACGCACAACAGGCATTTAATTTGCTTTTTGAATTGAATTAAGTGAAAAGTATTCTTTTTTAATTTATTTTTTATTTTTAGTTTACAACACTCAGTTTCACAACTTTTTGAGTTTGAAATTTTCTCCCCTTCCCTCTCCTCCCCCTGCCCCCCAAGATGGCATGTAATCTGATATAGGTTCTACATATACCTTCACATTAAACTTATTTACACAATAGTCAGGTTGTAAAGAAGAATTATAACCAATGGACTGAACTGTGAGAAAAAGAAACAAAACCAAAAAAGAGGGGAAAAAAAAGAGAGCAAATAGTTTGCTTCACTCTGCATTCAGACTCCATAATTCTTTCTCTGGATGTGCATAGCTTTATCCATCATGAGTCTTTTGGAGCCGTCTTAGAACCTTGTATTGCTGAGAAGAGCCAAGTCTATCAAAGTTAGTCATCACAGATACCATGTGTCTGTAATCGTGTACAATGTTCTCCTGGTTCTGCTCCCCTCACTCAGCAAGTAAAAAGTATTCTTAAATTTAAAGTATGCTTTACATAATAGTCACATAGGGAAACCTGGAATTATCTCTTCTTCATTTCTTTCTCTTTCCTCCATGTGGAAAAATTACACTGGGATGTGGGTGGCAGTAGGGTGGAGTTGCCAAGAAGGGGCCAGGACCAGAAGTCTGTGTAGTCAGGAGGGGTCTAGCAGGTCCTTGCAAGCAAGAGGCTGAGTTAAAGGAAGTGAGTTGAGGCACCAAGGATCAAACAGGTACCTTAGGTGTAGGCAAGTAGCGTTCAAAGCCTGAGAAATTCATCACAGAGCAGTGCTAGTGACCATGGGGTACCAAGGTGACATTTCATTTTAGGTCAGAGATCATTAGTTTTTTGTTCTCTTTTATATACCCTTCTACTGTGGCTTTTCTACCCACCACTCCACTCCAACTGTTCTTTCCAAGGTTACTATGAGCTCCTTATCACTAATTCCTCCAGTCTTCTTTTCATCCTTTTCTTTCTTGACCATTCTGCAGCATTTGACCCTGTTGCCTACCCCATCCCTGATACTCTCTCCTCCCTTGACTTCTGTGATATTGTGCTCAACATACAGTACTGCTATCTTTGTGACACTTCCCATCTCCTCTCCTAGCCTCTCAATTGTGGGCATTCTTTATACTTCTTTTTTATCTACTGTCTTGTTCTCTCCCTTGATAATCTCATTCATACTCTCAGTGATCACTTCTGTGATGATAAAATCTCTTATCATCTCCTTCTGCTTAGGGCTCCAATCAGATTTCAATTGTCTTCTGTGTATCAGCACCTAGATGTTTTCCACCTCAAACTCAACACATTCAAAATAGAATTTCTTATTTTCCATCTCAAATCTGCTTTTCTGTCACCTTCCCTACTTCTGTTAGTCATCTTTGGCTCTTTTCTGTTATTCCAGGTGCAATTGGATGCCACGTTCTATGGGTTTTTGCCTGTGCCATCTATCCCCTCCTTTCCAGTTGGTCACTCAGCAGGTATAATTAAGTACTTGGCACACTTTGCTGGCCTACCATTGTGTTTCATGCTCTTGTGTTTTCTTACCTAGATTACTGTCATAGGCTCCTAACTGATCTTCTTGCTTCCAGTTTCTACCTGTTTCAATTCATCCTTCAAATCGCTGCTGGTCCCAGCCTCCTAATGCACAATGCTGGTCATGTGACTCTTTCCTCTCCAATTCGCAAATCAAAAATGGAAGCCCAGAGAGGCCAAATGATTTTCCCCAAAGTCACTAGTAATTGATGGAACCAGACATTGAACGCAGTTCTGTTCTTCTTGCTTAAGGTCCAGTGTTCTTTCCAAAGGCTCTTGAAGCTGAAGAGGCTTCACAAGACCCAAATATGTCATTAATTTTTTAAAAACATGAGTTTTTTTTGAGATTCTGGTTTTATACCACTTACACTTTTCACTGTATCTTGCTCCCCAGCCCTCTAAGAGAGTAATCTCTTAGGATTTTTAAAGAGGAAGAAGCTTCACAAAACTAACCAACATATTTTAAAACATCTGATGTGCATTAAGTGTTTTACATCTATGGTTCTCCACCTCTATAAAGAAGGAAGGGAACTGTCTTTTTATGTTTCTTTTTTGGGGAAAAGTTAGGTCATTACAATTTTGTAGCATTCAACTTTAGTTACCTTGATGTTGATGGTATTTTATGATTTATACTGCTGTAGAGATTACGTATATGGTTTTAAAATATCTTTTTATCCATCCCTCTTGTGTTTATACTGCCTACATTTTGCCTTGTATCCCTTCCCTCTTTCTCCCAGAAAGCGATCTCTTACAACAAAGAATGTTTTTTTTTAAAAGGCGGAATAAGAAAAAAAATCAGCAAAACAATTATTACCTCAAAAAAAAAAATCTGACGTTATATGTAGTGTTCCAAATCTGCAGACCTCCACCTCTGCAAAGGAGTAGGGAAAGATGTCTTGTCATGGCTCTTCTTTAGGGCCAAGCTTTTACTTTATAATTTCACAATATTATTCCCTATTGTTTAGTTGTTGTTCTGCCCATTTATCTTGCTGTAGTCATTGTGGATATTGTGTTCCTAGCTTTGCTTTCTTTGCATCAATTCATATAAATCTTCTCATGCTTTTCTGTGTTTATCATGTCAATCATTTTTTTACATCACAGTAACACCCCATTATATTCATATGCCATAATTTGTTTAGCTCTGTTTTGTTTCAGTTTTTTTCTATGCCTAAAAGTGCTGCTATAAATTTTTTTTTGTCTGTGAGGCCTTATCATTGACCCTCTTGGAGCATATATCTATCAGTCCTCCACTAATTTGATAAAAATGTTTATGCAATATTAACAGAAACCTAAGTCTCCATAGATGGGATATACTCTAGCTCAATCCTCTACCACTCCAAAAAATGCTTTTTCTGAATGAAGGTTAAAGTATCATAAGGTTTAGAGCTGGGAAAGACCCTAAAGATGATCTAATCCAATCCATTCATCACACAGAAAAGGAAACTGAGGTTCACAGAGTTAAGTGTTTAGCTCAGTCACACAGTTAAAAAGTGGAAGATCTAAGATTTGAACTTATTCTAAATAAAAGGCTCTTCCTACTATATTATGCAACCTTAGTTACTTAAATTATTTGGCACTTAATTATATACTATCATACAATTCTTATTTCTCTTATTGGCGTGTCAATCTGGTTTCACCAATGAAATTATAACCTGTTAATGGGCAGAGATTACTTTTTTGTTCATATCCATAATGGTACCTACTAGTGTTAGGTTAATTATTGGATGAATGGATGGATGAATAAATCAAGGGGTGAGTGCTAAATGAAAATACTGAAGGTAATGGAGAACAAGTTAGACTCAGCCAATGAAAGTGTCCGTTCAGTTGTGTTTTTTCTCTTGCTCCAGTTATTTGAACTGATCAATTTGCTATAGAATTGTGGGTCGTGGGTAGGAGGTGGGGAGAAGTACTGGAAAATTCTTTATTATACATAGAACAAAAAGTAAGGGTGTTCATCACTGCTAAGAGACAGCTGTCTCCTCAGAGAGCAATGCTGTCCAGGTGTAACAAATTTAAGGGAGCTTTTAAATTAGGGCTGGCCTAACACTGACATGATACATACATGATACTCACAGGAAACCACATGTGGCAAACTGGGAGATTTCTTTGTACAACTCAAATCTTGTTGGTGATTCTAATATTGCACTTCTAACTTTTTAAAATATATTTTTATTAATTTCATTAAATATTTCCTAATTAAAATTTTTTAAAAATTGTAACATTCATTTAAAAAAAACTTAAGTTCCAAATCCTCTCCCTCCCACCCCTTGAGAAGGCCGAAATATAGGATAATGCTGAAAGCCACCTTAGAGGTCACTAGTCCGGTCTGGCAGCCTCATTTTTCATATAAAGAAACTAAGAGTTTAGTGACTTTCCCAGGATCATGTTGGTAGCATGTGACAGGGCCAGGATCAAGCCCCCAAACTCCACCATACTGCTTTTTCAGAGCATATTCTCTATGTTGCTTCTCTTAGGCAATTATTTTTTGGTAATGTGTGGTAGCCCACTCACATCTGTATTGCACTTTGGATGTCCTTCACTTTAATTTTTCATGTAGCATTCTGTGACTGACAGTTATGTAGAAAAGCTGAATGAGTATTGCTGTTAAAATGATGGGTTTTTATTTTAGGAAGAAGCTGAGCATCATTAAGGGGACTGTACAATTTTCCAAAGGCATTCTAACCTTCTCTCCCCCTCTATTCTGGGTCCACTTCATTGTCTGTCTTTGCTGTCTGTTCAAGATAAGTGCACTATTAGACCAGCTCTATGGGTTGTGTATCCAACTCTATCTCATGGTCTAGAAAAAAAGGACATTTTTTATATACTTGTTTTTTTATAAGTCAATGTAAATTTTTTTAGATCAAATTTTTTTCCAGTGGTTATAGATCTCATTTAGAAAATTCTGCAATATTCTGACTTGAAGGAAACTGTAAAATAGTATCTTTTTGTAAATAAGTTTCACCATACAAGATGACCAAAAATGTTCCAAAAATAATGTTTCTTATTTCCTTTGGACACATAATAAAACTACTCCTGTCAAGACTTTGCATTTATCCCTATTAAATTTCATGCAACATTCTAGTTTGTAGATATGGTTTGGTATCAACTCCAAGGTTGGTATCATCTGCAAATTTAATAATTTTGCCATCTACGTCTTTATCAAAGTCATTGAGGAAAACTTCTGAATGGCACACGGCTAGCCGCGGGTCCCTGACATCGAATCTTTGGCAGTAATTGAAGTCACCGTTACTAGTTTATACAGTGCAGATTCTGTGCTTTTCTAGTTTTTGAACAACAAGATGGACATTTACTCTTGCCCAGTTCTGAAGTATCTCCTCTATTTCCCCCATCTTTCAAAGACCAGCGGTAGCAGCTCAGTAATTACACCTGCTAGCGTCCTGGGCTACGTTCATCTGGGTCTGGTGACATCGAGGGCAGGTGAGCACTCTCTTACTGTCTCCCTGCTCACCTTGCGTATCAACTCAACTCCCTCTTAGCCATTTTTGTGTTTTTTTCCAATCCAAAGATGATTTCCCTTGACAGAGAAATAGAAGCAAAATAAGAGGTGAACTGTTAAATCTCTGTGTCTCCAGTTATCACCATCCCTTTTACCCCAGACTGAATTACAGAATGGAACTTCTGCGCGGAATATTTTTGTATGGAACTCCAGAAGTCATAGAATACCCAAAAACGAATCCCTTCAACAACACCCCTAAGAAGTGATCAGCCTCCATCCATTTGAATAATTCCAGTGACAGGGAATTCTCTACTCTTCTTTGATTCTAGTTCTGTCCCCTTACTCATGTAGAGAAATTATCCCATATTAACAGCTTTCCTCTCCAGGCTGCTCTCCAGACTTTCTCTACCATGCCCCACAAGTCTCTTCCTCCTGGAAACTCACTCTTACCCTGGAATTCACCTGTTCTAAGTACCCTCTGCCCCTGAGGCCTCTCCTTCTGATTGGACAGCTCCTCCCAGAACCTCCATTTAAAGAGGGCACTTCATTTCCCTCTACACTGTACTCCAGACTTTCTTTCAATGCCCCCTTAATGGATTGTCCCCTGTCCCAGGTCCTCACCTCTCTCCCCTTTTAATTTTCCTTTTATGTGTTATCTTCCCTCATTAGAATGTAAACTCCTTGAAGGCAGGGACTGTCTTTTTCTGCTTGTATTTATATTTCTAGCACTGAGGGCCTGGCATGGAGTAAGCATTTAATAAATGTTTGTTAACTGATTTGCCTTCCCCACATACAACCCTGAAGGTTGACCTTTTAATTTTTCTTCTTCAGGACAATCCTGGGTGTTTATTTTAGCTTGATTTCACCTGATACAAATTTTGGGATTTGGAAAGAAATGCAGAAAGGACATATGATTTGCACATATGTATGTCCCTTCTCCTCTCTTCCCCCATGGTACTTTGATCAATGTGGTATAAGGGAAAGTATGCTATATTTGGAGTTGGAAGGCTGTGAAATGTCCTAGCTGTTAGTTGTTTCTTCTTCTTCTTCTTCTTCTTCTTCTTCTTCTTCTTCTTCTTCTTCTTCTTCTTCTTCTTCTTCTTCTTCTTCTTCTTCCTTTTCTTCCTCTTCTTCCTCTTCTTCTTCTTCCTCTTCTTCCTCTTCTTCTTCCTCTTCTTCCTCTTCTTCTTCCTCTTCTTCCTCTTCTTCCTCTTCTTCTTCCTCTTCTTCCTCTTCATCATCATCATCATCATCATAGCTAACATTTGTGTTAGGCACTTTACAAATATCTCATCTGACCCTCACAACAACCCTTAGAGGCAGGTACTATTAATATTCTCATTTTATAGTTGAGGAAACAGAGTCAAGCAGATGTTAAGTAACTTGCCAAGGGTCACACAGCTAGTAAGCATCTGAGGCTGGATTTGAACTCAGGTCTTCCTGACTTCAGGTCTGGAACTATATCCACATAGCAGCACTTTTTTTGTGGCAGCAAAAACAGGAAGGAAAATGCCTATTGACAGGGTTTTGACAGGACAAATTGTGATATCTGAATGTGACTATTACTATACTAATAAGAAAAGACAAATAAGGAATTCAGAGGAAAATGGGAAGCTACATGAACTGATGCAATCAAATAAGCAGAACCAAGACGATGATACGTGCAACGATTATAAATGGTATAGGAAAACAATACTTATGCACTCAGATTAGTTTCAATAATCAATTTGTGGTCATGGAAAACAGATGATGAAACACATTTCCCTCTTGTTGGTTGAGGGAGCAGAATATTGCATTTGCTGGCAGAAGTGGTTTCTGTATTGATTGTTTTCACTTCACTGTTTTCCTTTGTTGCAAAGACAGGTTCAGTGGGACACTATGTTAGGGAATAATTGCTGTAAAAAATAAAAGGCTTCAATTAAAAAAGAAAGAAAAAATGAAGTTGGGCTAGAGGACCCTTAAAGTCTTTTGTGGTCCAAATCCCATGCCCCGTATTCAACAGCTTTTATGGGATGGATGTCTTTGAAGGTAAAGTCAGTTGTCTTGGAGTTACTCAATGAAACATTGAATAGAAAGCTCTGAGGCTGTGGATTCCCATCAGCTTCTCCTTAGTCCCACAAGGTGGCAGTGCGCGCCTGAAGTAAAGTGTCTTGTAGCTGGTACAAACTGGAGGAAACAAGAAACTTACTTTCCTGGCAAAGACACCCTGAAGGAAGTGATAATATCAAATGCCACAAAAAGAATGCAATAGCTACACAGAGCGCTTTGGGTGGTGGGTGAGGGGGAGAGGGTTTGAGGACCAACAAGATATGAAGGTCAAATTGCTTTATTGGCTGAGGCTTGGAAAAGTAATTGTTTCATATGGGGAAATGATGGGAGTAGGGGAGAGAGGAAGCACACCAAAGTATTTTGGCTTATTGACTTGGTTTAGGCATCATTTTGAATTAGTATTTTATATAGTGCCTACTATGCATCATCCACTGTGCTAAGGGTTTTACACAGATCCTCACAACAACCCTGGGAGGTAGGTACTGTTATTATCCCTTTATTTTTTTTAAATTTCTAATTAATTAATTATTTCATTTTATTATTATCCCCTATTATTTTTACATATTTTTACAGTTGAGGAAATTGAGGCAAACAGAGGTTAAGTGATTTGCCCAAGCTCACACAGCTAAGTGTTTGAGTTTGCATTTGAACTTGAGTCTTCCTGTCTCCAGGGCCAGAGTTCTATCCACTGTAACACCTAGCTGCCATTTTGTATTAACATAGATTCTTTTAGGTCCTGTGATGTGAAGGAAGCTCAGGGTCATGTTTTGGGCAATGAGTTCTCCACCCCTGGGTTTCTTCTAGCAGAGAGACTGGATGTCCACATCTTATCATGAATTTTGTAGACATGAATTCCCAACCTGGCATGTGAGGAGCTTGTCAAAGGGGCAAGGGAAATTAATTAATCCTTTAATTTTTTTTCTTATGTGCACTGGCACAAAAGAATTTATTTCCTATTGCATTGAATAGGGTATTATTGGAAAAAGACTAGATCTAGATTCACTGTTGTAAAGGAAATTCTTTGTTGGGGTATAGCTTGGACTAGGTGCCTTCTGAGATCCCTTCCAGCTCTAAGATTCTGTGATCCTATGACTGACAGAAATTCTGGATCTATAGAGTTTGCTTCATCTCAGTCCAGTGCTATCTGCAGAAATGCTTGGAGGCCCCAGAAATAGTTATCGGGCATTTAAAATGAAGAATGAGAGGAACGAAGCTTACGTGGCTGTATTTATTCATTGTGCATTCCTGGAAAAGTGATATATACCTTCTGAGCTCCTGTTTTCTCATGTACAAAATAAGGATGTCGAAGCAGATGATTTCTAGAGTCTTTCATAAATTCTGTGATCCTAAGGGGGAAGGATTCTAGGATCCTAAGAGGAAGACCTTCCGCACCCCTTTCTACCACTGTCATCATTGGCTGGCTGAGCTATCTATCAGCAGCTGCTGCTATATTGCCTATTGACTTTATTTGGTTATTATATCAAATTAGAGCCCTGACGCTGATTGATGGGTAAGCCAACTTATGATAGGGGATTCAGGAGGACTGGGATCTTCCTCATCCAACATACATCTGTGCAGAAGGATCAGATCTAAGGAAGAAGGGAAGAATAGGAGAAATTTTCTGTCTGGTGTTAGGGAATTTGGAACAATTAAGAATGGAGAATGCTGGAGTTCTGGAGCCAGATTTAACCAGCTCCCAAGACCTGATTGTTCAGTTTTCATTGTGAGCATTTATGCTTTGGAAATCAGCAAACACTACAAATCAGGGTGGGATTTACTGTTTTGTTGATTGTCTAGACTTAAGAAAGTGATGGAGGAAACATTAAATAATGCAGATTAACTTTGAAGTGTGCAGAGCGGGCATTTGTTTTTGAAAGCCAGTTGTTAAATCTTGAAGAACATAACATTGCTTTAGTGCCACTGATTCAGCATTGGAAGGTCCAAGCTATGGGCTGAGACTGCAGTGTGCACTGATGCCCCATAAACTCTGGACTACAGCCAACGGACATTGGAGATAGACCCTACAGAAGCCTCAGACTACTGCTCGGTGCTGCTTAGGGTCTTACTAGTAGGTAATAACTAGTGCTCAGATCAACCTGATAACCACTCCAGGGGCAGTCTCCCAACCCATTTTTACATGCCAGGGTGCTATTCTCCCATTTCCCGCAGGCAGCTACTCTTGCTTGTTCTAAACTCCTAAGCCAGTCAGAAAATTTCTCCTATTCTTCCCTTCCTTCTTAGGTCTGGTCTGCCTTGGCAGATGGCTTACGGTCCCCTGAGAATGCTTTTCATTTGGCCCAATCAGGCAGCCCCTCCCAGTCATGCCTTCATATCTTTGTGGCATCTGGAGACAAAAGAGAACACAGGTGTGTGTGTGTGTGTGTGTGTGTGTATGTATGTATGTATGTATGTGTGAGGCCATGGGGTAAGGGTGAATGAGAAATTATGAAAGCTATAGGGAAAAGAGTAGGGGTGGGAGGGATGAGAGAGGCAAGAAGTGGGAAAAGACTCTGACTGATGGGAGAGAGAATGCTCCACAGCTCTATCACAAAAATTTATTAGCCTGCTCTATCAGCAACCTGAGGACCCAGTAAGGAAGTAGGACTCAATCTGACCTTCTAGTCTATATGGGAAATTCTGCTAATTTAAAAGGTTTGAAAGATCAAAAGTCATTCCATCCTTTATCCAGAAACTTGCCTGAAAAACCAACAATGCTCCAGGCATGTATGTTTTCAAATTATTTGTGGTTTAGTCATAAGCCCTTCACCACTGCTTGTTCCTGGCATCTTCATGGGCGGCCTGGTGTGCTGTAGGTTCACAGTCAGACTTGTCTTGCAAGGTTCCCTTAAGGGAAGAGAAGGGATGAAAGGAAAGGACGACTCAACACTCAAACATGCACTCAAAGCTTCAGAACTCCTAGATCCATTTCCTAAATGGAGCTGAGGGTCAAGAGACAGATCGTGGGCCCAGAGGATTAGGTCCTAAAATCCTATCTCACAGGTTATATGCATAATATAACTGAGCTTACCAGGAAATAATCAGAGTAATAATGCTGATAAACGTGTTTCTATAACACCTTAAGATTTATAAGTCACTTTCCTTACAATAAGTTTGCACAGCATGTAGGGGCTGGAGGGGGGGGTTGCTTTTTTTTTTCCAAGTTTTTTTTTATTAGATTTTTTATCTTTAGTTTACAACACTCAGTTCTACAAGTTTTTGCGTTCCAAATTTTCTCCCCCTTCCTCTCCTCCCCCTTGCCCCCAAGACGGCATGGAATCTGATATATTAAGATATATGTGTGTATGTGTTCTACATATACTGTATTCCCCCATGTATAAGACGCACCTTTTTTCAAAAAAATTTGGGGTCTAAAAACTGGGTGCATCTTATACAGTGGTTGTAGGTTTTTTTTACTTGCATTTCCCGCTTTTTTGCGCTTGTTGTCTTTGTGCTCATTGTTTTGCATCTGTTACCGGTATATTAGGTTGTGTTTTGCCATGTTCTGCCCAGAAATGGCTCAGAAAAGATTTTCGTACAGCTGCCATGAGAGATGAATGGAACCAATGGATGAAGTCTTCTGGGGATAATTTGACACCAGCAGGAAGAGTGAAGAAACCAACTATAGGAGAAGTTTGTACCTGGGTGAAAAGATCCTGGGATAATATCAAGATTGAGATTGTTGTCAAGTCATTTAAGAAGTGTGGTATTTCAAATGCCATAGATGGAACTGGGGACAAGGCAATATATGAAGACAGTGATTCGTCATCAAACACAGATGAGGACAAGCAAATGGATGGAAGTTTTGACAGTGACGAAGAGTTGTATGAATTTTATGATAAATAAAACTTGAGTTCAACAACTTTATGTAATACATTTTTTTTTCAAATTTCGGGCTCCAAAAGGGGAGGAAAGAAAAGAGGGAGCAAATAGTTTGCCTCAATTTGCATTCAGACTCCATATTTCTTTCTCTGGATGTAGATAGCTCTTTCCATGAGTTCTTTGGAGCTGTCTTTGAACCTTGTATTGCTGAAAAGAGCCAAGTCTATCAAAGTTAGTCATCACAGAAGCAATATGACTGTGGTTGTGTACAATGTTCTCCTGGTTCTGCTCTCCTTACTCAGCATCAGTTCATATAAGTCTTTCCAGGTTATTATGAAGTCCATATGTTCCCCATTTCTTATAGCACAATATTACAGTCATATACTACAACTTGTTTAGCTATCCCCCAATTGATGGGCATCCCCTTGCTGCTATAAATATTTTTGTACATACAGGTCCCTTTCCCACTTGTGTGATCTCTTTGGGGTTCAGCTCTAGAAGTGGTATTGCTGGGTCAAAGGGTACTCACATTTTTGTAGCCCTTTGGGCATAGTTCCAAATTGCTCTCCAGTATGGCTGGATCAGTTCACAACTCCACCAACAATGTAACGGTGTTCCAATTTCCCCCACATCCTCTTCGGCATTTATCATTTTCCTGTTTTGTCATTTTAGGCAATCTGACAGAAGAGATGTGGTTTTGTTTTGCTTTGCATTTCTCTAATCAATAGCGATTTAAAGCATTTTTTCATATGCCTATAGATATCTTTAATTTCTCCCTCTGAAAACTGCCTGTTCATATCCTTTGACCATTTCTTAATTGGGGAAGGACTTGTATTACTATAACTTTGGCTCAGTTCTGGGGAGGGGTTGTTTTTGGTCCAGACTTGTGGTCTCATCAGTCTGGGTAATAATTCCCAGTATGGAAATTCCATTCTTTGATGCAGGAACCGCAGCTCTTCTATAATTTATAATGTTAGAGAATGGTCTAGTCCACTGAGAGGTTAAGTGGCTTGCTCATGGCCCCACATCCAACATGTGTCAAAAGCAGGAATCTATGTCTTCCTGACTCTGAGGCAAGCCTTCTGTTCATTACACCATGCTGCATTTCACTACATAGCATCACTTATTCTACAGATGGGGAAATTGAGGCCCAGGGCCATTAAGTGATTTTTCTCAGGTTAATTTAGGACCTAAGTCTTAGGTAGTAAGGGTAAGAGTTAAGTCTAGAAACCAAGTCTATTGCCTGATGTTCAGTGCTCTCTCTGGTGCAAAGAGATGTTGAGGCACATTTAAAGGGCCCCATGCTCAACATGAGTCATGTCTGGGATTAGGGAGGTCATAGTCTCCACGTTCTCTGTCCTGGTCACTCTTCTTCAAGTTATTCAGTTCCATTACATCATCACATATATGCAAAAATATATAGGTGTATATTTTTTGAAATCTATGTAAAAAGAGTACTCTCGGTATCCATTGTTTTGATTAGGGATTCTTGATCTTTTTTGTGTCATACATTCCCCTCTGAGGATAATGTTTTTTAAATACTTGTAGGAAATGCTAAATTTCAGTTAGAGGTTAACAAAAATAAAGGTGCATTTTTTTTCCCCATCTAAGTTCATAGACTCTGAAATAGATCCATGAATCCCTTGTGAGTCTGTGGACCCTAGGCTAAGAACCCCTGATTTAGTTAAAGCTTTGTGTGTGTTATCTCATTGTATTCTCACAACAACCAAATGAGGTTTGTAGGAGATACCTATTTCTCATTTTGCAGATGAGAAAATCTGAGCTCTCAGAGACAATGTATTCTTGGAGATCATTACATCAGAGAATGATTTGATCTGGGACTCTGTTCCAGGTCTTCTGACTGCATGTAAAATTCTCTGAGTCCTCTTTTCACATCAGATTTGGTCTGTGGATTTGGTTCAGTCAGTCAGTCAACAAGCATTTAATAAGCACCGACTATGTTCCAGGCATTGCTCTAAGTGCTAGGGTTACAAAGAAAGGCAAAAAAAAAAAAACCAAACCCAAAACAAAACAGTTCCTGTTCTCAAAGAGCTCACAAGTATAATGGAGACAAAACAAAACAAAACTATGCCAACAACTACATATAAACAAGATGTATAGAGGATAAATTGGAGATAATCAACAGAAGGAAGGCACTGGCAATAAGAGAGACCAGGAAAGTTTTCTTCTGGAAGGTGGATTTTTTGCTGGGGAAGGAAGCCTGGGAAGCAGGAGATAGAGATGAGGAGTGAGGGAATTCCGGGTGGAGGACAGTCTGAAAAATTAGAGTTGGGAGATGCAATGTCTTCTTTGGGGTTTGGTTATGAAGGACTTTAAAAGCCAAACAGAGGAATTTAGATTTGATCCCGGAGGCAATAGAAGCTTCTGGAATTTATTAAATGGGAGGAGGAGGGATGTGATATGGTCAGGCATGACCTTAGAAAAATCAATCTTCAGTCCCTCAACACCAGCATAATAAGTAAGGGGACATTATCATCATATTTGAGAGGCATGCATTGGAACATTCTAATCCAGGTTCAATGGATTAACTTTTCTCATTCTGTTCTGAGTGCATATACCCTCCAATCCACCCCACTTCCACTCTGTTGCCTTTCTTCACTTTCCCCACTGGTGGTGGAGGTGAAGAAAGAGAAAAGTAATGAGGGGGCTGGGAGAAGAAATAAGGACTGAGGTTAAGTTTCCTGGTCACTCTCTTAATTTCTCTGCCTCTAATTCTACTGATGTTTCCAAGAAGAGGTACAAGAATATTGGAAGGGAGTTAAGAGTCAGAACAAGAAGTCCTGTAAGAACCTATTGAATCTAATTACAGGAACTAAAACTTGCTACTCTAATGACAATAGCTGCCAAAAGCTTCTCCTCTAATCCACCTATCAAGATGCCTCATAAATTTTGACTGATGTAAGATTAAGTCATATACATTTTTCTTCTTTCTTTCTTCCTGTTGTCCTTGTAGGTAATATAAATGTTTCATTCTTTCTTCTTGTCTTCCTTATTCTGCCTTCTTCCTTTCTTTTTCCTCCTTTCACTCCTCTCTCTTTTTTCCTTCCTTCCCCCCTTCCTTCTCTTCCTTTCTTCTTCTTTCTTCCTTCATCTCCTCTTTTCTCTCTTCAATTCTTCCTCTTGTTTTTCTTTCCTTTCCCTTCCTCTCTCTCTCCTCCCTCCTTCCTTTTTCTTTCTTCTTTCCTCCCTCCCTCCCTTCCTTAACCTGCATTTCTTTGATTATTAATGATTTAGACCATTTTTTCATGTGGCTTAGATTTCTTCCTCCGAAAGCTGCCTGTTCAAATCCTCTTACCATTTATCAACTGGGGAATTGCTCTTATTCTTATAAATTTAAATCTGTTCCCTATTATATAGCTTAGTAATGAGATCTTCATCAGAAAGTTTGGCTGCTAAGATCTTCCCTCCCTCATTTACTTATCTTCTAATTTTAGACTTTTTTTGTGGAAAAACTTTAAAATATTTTGTAAAAAAATTTTTCCATTTTACCTAAGGTGATAAGTCAGCCACAACTAGCATTTAATAAGTACCTACTATGTGCTAGGTACTGGGCTAAGCACAGATCATCTCTATTTCTTATTTGATCATCAACTCTTTCCTTATTCATAGATCTGAAAGGTAATTTCTTCCTTGTTCCTGACTTGTTTATGCTGTCACCCTTTAGGTTATGTATTCATTTGGATTTTATCTTGGTAAAAGGTGGAAGATATTGGCCCATGTTGCTGTCCTTCAGTCATTTTTCAAGTGTGCAGTGTCTTGGCAGAGATACTGGAGTAGTTTGTCATCTCCTTCTCATTTTTATAGATGAGGAAACTGAGGTAAACAAGGTTAAGTGACTTGTCCAGGGTCACACAGCTAGAAAGTATCTGAGGCTGAATTTGAACTGATGAAGATGAATGTTCTTGATTTCCAAGCCCAGTGTATCACCTAATTTTCCCAACAGTTTTCGGTGAATAGTGAGTTCTTGTCCCTATAGCTGGGATCTTCGGGTCTCTCAAACACTAGGCTACTGTGCTCATTGGTTTCTTTTCCACCAATCAGTTTCTTTGTTTCTTGCCCATTACCAAATTGTTTCAATGATTACTGCTTCATTGTAGTATGGTTTAAGATCTGGTACTGTTGGGTCAGATTCCTTCCTACTTTCTTTCATTAATTCCCTTGATATTCTTTGTCTTTTCATTCTCAAGGTGACTTTTGTTATTGTTTTTTCTAGTTCTACGAAATAATCCTTAGGCAGTTTGATTGGCATGATACCAAAAATGTAAGTTAATTTAGGTAGCATATTCATTTTTATTATATTGACTTGGCCAACCTGCCCCCATTGAATTTAAACCAGTTGGACTGTTTACGTTAACCTTTGTCTTCACTTACACCATATGTTTCTCCCTCAGGACAGAGGAGTGGGATGTGTGTGTGTGAGAGTGTGTGTGTGTTTGAAATAACATAGGAGCGTTCCCCATCAGTGAGCTCTCTCCTCTTTTGTCTTCAGTCATATGTCCTTGTGTGAGCAAAGACCAGAGGATTACAAACTCTCCTTCTGTACTTCCCTAACACACAGGTGACCCTATTGTTTCTTTACTTGAGACTTCGGTGTCATCCTATTATCTCTAGGACAAATTACAAAATTTTAAGCTTGGCATGAAATGTGTCTGGCAGTAGGGACTTTAATGGTGGTGGTGGTGGGATCAGAGGAGTCCTGGTGAAGAAGGCTATTATTTATCAAATCAAATGTCATGTATGTATTATGCTAATTAAATTCAGAAGATTGTCACTCCAGACTTCTTGTGGCACTTAATGTTGATTTAACGTTGATTTCATTCTGATCTGAGCACTGTCTACTATGGATAAGATTAATTTTTCCCTCTAGTTCTTCAAGTTATAGATTAAAATACCTTTTTTAAAATGTTTTCTCAGTGGTAATCAAGAAGTAATAGAATGCACACAGAAAGGACATTTGATAGTATATTCATATGTTTATGTGGGAGGAGATTTCAGGGGAGGAAAAGAAAGAGTAAAGAAGGAACCTGAGGCTGAATGATGAATAGAAGGAAAAATACCCTGCTCCAAGACTAGGTGGTACAGTGGATAGAGTGTTGAACTCAGAGTCAAGAAGACCTGAGTTCAAATCAGAAACTTCCTAGCTGTATGACCTTAGATAAGTCACTTAAACTTCTGTTTGCCTATGAATTGGTGATCCATCAGAGAAGGAAATGGCAAACCACTTTAGTATTTTTGCCAAGAAAACCCCCAAAGGGGTCACAAAGAGTCAGACACAACTGAACAACAACTACATTCCACTGTGTTTCCATAAGCAAAATGCTGTTAGGTGTTGCTCTGTCCCTTGTGTTGCTTAGCTTACATTTATAATAAGGTAGCATCATATCAGATGTGTTAAGAAATAGTCTTTTCACAGTTACCAATGAGGTTAATGCTATGATGTTAATAGCTTGAATTGATTGCATATGGTTGGGGCTTCCCTGCCTCCAGTCTTTCTCTCCTTCAATTCTCCCTTCATATCTGCTCAAACATTTAATGGATCCCCATTGCTTACTTGGTTAAAAAAACCACTTTTTGTGTGGTATTCAAAACCCTCTTAAATGTGACTCCTCTTTCTCATCCTCATCTCTCTCCCAATACTCCAGGTTGATTTAAATTGATTTGAGATGTGGAATGTTATAATAGAAAACATACTGGGTTTAGATTCAGAGGATCTGGATTTAAATGCATCATGGGACCCTGGGCCAGTCATTTAACTTCAGAAGGCCTTGGTGTCTTCATCTATAAAATAAAGGGGTTAGATTATCCTTTTAGCATCCTCAAGGCCAGATGAACTCTCACTCTAAATCTGTGATCTTTGATTCTATGATTTGATTGGGTTTGATTATAAAGCAGTATGGCATCATGGATAGAATGCCAGATGTGGAGTCAAGAAAACCTGGATTCTGATCCCACCTCAGACACTTCCTAGCTCTGTGACCCCAGGCCAGACACTTAACCCCATTTCACAGGATTATTGTGAAGATCAAATAAGATAGTATCTGTAAAGTCCTTAGCAAATCTTAAAATGCTATATAAATGTTAGCCATCCTTCTTATTATTATTCCACATTACCTTCCTCTCAAGCTGTTCTCTGAACCTGGCATTCAATCTCCTGCCTCCAAGCTTTTATCCAGGCTGTGCCTCATAAGTGGAATGCAGTCCCTGCTCATTTCTGTCTCTTAAAATCTCTGGTTTCCTTCATGATTCACGTCATATTCCACCTTCTACTGGAAGACTATCCTCGTCTCCCTCATTGTAGGTGGTGTTCTATCCATTCTCAAATAATTATGCGTGTATATATGTGTGTACACATAAATAATACAAATTATATAATAAAAAATAAATGTCATACATATATTTGTTTAAATATATCATCCCAGTAGAATTTTAGCTCCTTGATGGTAGGGATGCTTTTTGGTTTTGTCTTTGTATTCTTGTTACAGTGCCTTGTACATAGTAGGTGTTTAATAAATACTTTTTGCATTGGATTACTCCCATGACTAAGGAGCTGTAAAATCGTGTCGTGGGAAGAGTACTGAATTTAGAGTTAAGAGACAACTGAATCCACATGCCAGCTTTGATGCTTACTAGTTATATAGGCAAATCTTTCAATCTCTGTGAATCTCTGTGAGTCTCTCCTGTCAAGTGGGGATTATACTTGCAATGTCTACCTCACAGTGGTATTCCAAGGCTAGCCCTTTGCAAACTTTAAGGTTTGATAAGTGTGTTATTACCTTTCTTTGTTTTATCTGACACTCTAGGCAACCTAAATCACCTTTTCTCCAGATATGCCCCACGCTTTCCTACCTTACTGCCTTTACTTACCCTGTTACCTTTGCCTGTTATTCTTTTCCAAACTTCAAGTTCCCTCTGCTCCTAGTTTAAATGTCATTTCTCCAAGTTTTCCCCATTTCCCCTAGACAAAAGCGATGTCTCTATCTCCTGAAACAACAAAGCCCTCTGTCCTTCTCTTTGCATTTCCACATTCTGATTTCTATAATAGTCATTTGCATTTGCCTCTTGTCTTCCTGACCAGTTGAAAACCTTCTGAGGACAGAAGCCATATCTCAGTCTTCTTTGTAGCTTCCACAGCTCTTACCTAGATCCCTACAGGGTCTTACAGGTATTAGCTCTCTCAAAAAATATTAGTGAAGGAATGAGTGAATTACGAATTCTTGGAAAAAGAGATAAAATAAACTTTTAAAGCATTAGATGAATTTTAAATTTGTGCAGAGCTTTTTCAAGATCAAAGTACAATGAATTCTTGTTGAAGTGCTAGGTACCATGTCACAGTGACATGGCCAAAGGGCTGTGTCTGAACATGAGGCTTTCCAGAGGAAGAGGGGAAGAGATGGTTCTTTAGCTATCCTGGAAGATCTCCCCTTCTTGCTGCCAGATTAAAATCCCTTATTGTTTCTAATGTGATTGGTTTGGTGTTGGAGGGGATGCCAAGCATCAAAGTTAGAGCCAGAACAAGAATGACCAAGGAGAGGCATTTCAATAAGGCAACATCAATGATTATCATGAATATACCTATGTAGTTCTGTATCACAAAGTATTAGAGACTCTCCATATAGAAGGTAGAAGTAAACCATTTATCCAGACACCAGAGAACCATATCCCATAACCAAATGTTCAGCTCCCACAGCCAGTTAGCCCACTTTATCATAACAGCAAGGAACTTAAAACACGATATCACAACATGGAGCCTCACCATCCCAAAACCTCTCCGATCCCCTGCTGGGGTCTTCCTAAAAACAAACTTACAGTACAGCTAAGTCAGTCTGTTCAGCTATAACTATCATGATGGTGGCCATTAGCAGCAATCAGCAGTCATAACTGCTCTCTCTCTCTCTCTCCACCCCCCTGCATTTTCTGTGACATAACTTCCTTTTCCTGTCAGGAAGCTCCTCCCACCACATAAGCAGGTCACATGGCCTATTAATGGGTGGGAAAGATCTTCAAATCTAAATTGCTACTACAAAATGGGTTCTCATGACAGTCTAAAGAAGAAATGTCAAGATGGGAAAATAATTTTATTCTGATTTTATTGCTTATGTTAAAACTCACTTTCATTAGCTTGGCCATTTTGAAGATCAAGAAGAGGTATGGAAATAATAATAATAATACTTATATAGCACTTTAAAGTTTGCAAAGCATTTACATGTATTTTCTCAATTTAACTTCACAATAACCCTGGGAGGTTATTGCATCATGCTATGATGACAGGGATCCAAATCTTACTAAACTTTCTATCTCTGAGATGCTTAAGATAATACTCAGCACATATTAGAAACTTAATAAGTATTTGTCAAACTCAGCTGAACTGAATTGGCTATTAGAGCTGGGAGAAGCCTTAAAGATTATCTAATTCAATTCCATTTTACAGATGGAAAAACTGAGGGAGGTAAGTGATTTGTGAATTCTCTGGTAATTCCCCGGTCTTGTTTTCATCATTAGCTTTAATAATCTCTTCCACCAGTCTTTTTATTCTAGCAAGTGATAAAATTGACTGATATGACTTTCCCTTCTTTCCTATTTCCAATTACATGTAAAGATAATTTTGAATATTCATTTTTTATTAGATTTTGAGTTCCAAAGTTTTCTCTCTCCTTTCCTTCCCTCTCCCTTCCCTCTCCTCTCTGCTTTTCAAGCAAGCAAATCTGATGTAGGTTGTACATGTGCAATCATGTTGAACATATTTCCATATTAGTTGTGTCACATTCACCCTTTGGTGAAATACGAATGGGTTCAGGAAAAATGAGAAGTATGTCCCCAGTGTCTCTCCTCCCCACTCTAATTCCTGCTATACACCTCCTATACACTCAGCATCTTTATATTTTTTCCCCCTTCTCAAAATCTGCTTTCAGGCAAAGGTCTGTTATTATTCATTTACATCTTTGTATACATTTAAGCCAACGTATTATTATCTCCCTCAAGAGTGTTTGAATTTCCCCTTAAAAACAAACCATTTGTTGTGCAGTTAAAGACTCTTTTTCCGCCCAAGGACATCCACCAGCTCTGTAGGTGGACCACGAATGGGTTCCAGGAGTGAATAGGAGAAACATCAAAGACACAATCAAGGAGATTCTTGACCCAAAAAGGAGATGGCTTTTCTTGCTTGTGGGCCTTTGCTCATCCTGTTCCTTGGATATGGAATGTTCTCCTTACATTTCTTTACTTGTTGAATTCATGCTTCTTCTCCAAGGCCATGTCCAATATGATATCCTTCATGCAGCCTACTTTGACCCTTGGACTTCACATAACACTTTGCTCTGTAACTTTTTAACAGAAAGATCATAGAATCATAAGGTCTTAGACCTAGGAGTCATCTAGTCCAACCTCTCATTTTACAGATATGGAAAACTGAGGCTCAGAGAGGATAGATGACTAGGGCAAGGTCACATAAATGAATCATATTCCTGACTCTGAGGATTATCATCTATTATGCATTATTATTCATTATAGTCATCTGGTTAGTATGTCACCCCCCTAACAATTATGAGCTTCATAAGGCCAGG
This sequence comes from Trichosurus vulpecula, assembly GCF_011100635.1. Taxonomy (NCBI): domain Eukaryota; kingdom Metazoa; phylum Chordata; class Mammalia; order Diprotodontia; family Phalangeridae; genus Trichosurus; species Trichosurus vulpecula. Next base: position 194,210,790 of record NC_050578.1, on the reverse strand, counting down.
AACTGCATCTTCTCTAAACTTGTCATCTTCCCTAGTACTCAGCACCTGTAGTGTTTTAGTAAATATTTGTTGCTCAATCCATTAATTGATAAACCACATAATATGCTTCAGGTCTGCAGAGCTGGTATTAGACTCATCAATCACAGTCAAACACACCACACCTTGATGCCAACTTCATGTCATTGGTCTCTTCCAGTACAAAGAACAAACAACAACCTCAAACAATGGCTAGGTAGGCTGAATTCACAGACTCATAGATTAGAAGTGGAAGGGAAATTTGAGGTCATCTAACTTAGCTTCTTTTTCAAATGAAGAAATTGAGGCCTGCCAAAGTTAAGAGACATGCCCAAGGTCACACTGATAGTAACACAGCTGGCATGCAAACCCTAGTCCTGCACCTCCAAACCTGGCACTCTTTGCTCTGTCCTGTATATACATAGGCCAAGTTAACTTTGTGATTTGTTACCTAATCAACCAATCAACCACCCACTCAGGTACTACTTAATAAGAATTCATCATCAAAATTGAATTGGGCTAGCACCTACAGGAGGATGAGAAGTGTGCCAGGGTCTTGGCCCTTAAGGAGCTCGTAATCTTATAATCCAAAGGAGTCCCCTATAAATGTGCTAGAGTTTAGAGAAGGGTGAGACCTTGGTGGGTTGGGATCTCAGGGAAGCCTCCGGGGAGGAGAATAGTGTTTGATCTGTGCTCCAGACAGATGAGCAAAGCCATATAGTTCCACCCCTCCATGTTACTTACCTGAACCCAACGCCAGACGAAACATGTTTGTACTGAAAAAACTATTGCGTTCAGATCTACACAATCAAGTCTCTTGTTCCACAAAGGCCCTAAGCCACCCACCTCCTTTTTATCTGCAACATTGCCTCTGACTTCGGTGCCCAGGTGTTTTGCCAAGCAGGATGTTCTAGGACAGAGCACTGCAAAGAAGAAAGAAATCTACCTTTATTTGTAGCCAATTTTAGTTATAGAACTTCATGCCAATGGCAGCCTCTATCAACACTCACCAGTAATCTAAGCAAAACAAGTCTCTTCTTTCACAAGCACTTGTTTCTTAACATCTCCTGAGATTCCAGGGGAATTTATGAAGTTGTGCTGAGGAATTCCTACCAACCTTTAGTTTCCTTGCCACTAAGGTTGATCTGTTCTTGACAAAGCAGAGGGACAGGAGCAAAGTGAAGGGGTGCCTCCCTGGCTTGTAAAAGGACAGGGACTGTCATATCTTCCTTTTATCATTCCAGTTATATTTAATTTTAATTTAATATAATTTATATTTATATATATTTAATTTAATTTAATAGTTTTCACTCATATCCAACTCTTTGTGACCCCCTCTTGGAGTTTTCTTGGCAGAGATAATGGTAGGGTTTGCCATTTCCTTCTCCAGCTCATTTCACAGATGAGGAACTAGGGCAAACAGTGACTTGCCCTGGATCACACAACTAGAAAGTGTCTGAGGTGAGATTTGAACTCGTGAAGATGATTCCTCTTGACTCCAAGCCCAATGTTCTATCCACTGAGTCACCTTACTGCCTCATAAGTTAGGTTTAAGGATGGGGAAAATGCGAACAGATACAAACTTGAAGTCTCCAAGAGCCAACTGGCCACTGATGACTGTATGTTACAGGTTAGTGAAGGGGAGACAGCCTTAGTCAAGCATGCAGCTAATGAGTCTTTGCCCTGCCCCATGGCTTCCTGGGGGTATGGTGCTCTTCCTCTCAGGTCTGGTTCCTGTGACTTCCCCTGTGGTCCTGCAATCCCATCTCATATGACAACCTTGTGCATACTTTAGTGTGTATTTCAAACTCCAAATAATAGTAGTAAGTAAAATGGTGACAACAGGTTATTCTTTGTTCCTGAAGGCAGGTACTTTCCTTGAAGAATTCCAGACCTTTGAGCTAATAAAATAAAAATTACAATTTTACCTAAATCAATTTACTTATTCAGTGTCATACCAATCAAGCTACAAAAAATTATTTTACAGAGCTGAATAAAATAATAACAAAATTCATCTGGAAAAACAAAAGGTCCAAAATATCAAGGGAATTAATGAAAAGAAATGCTAGGAAAGGTGGCCTAGCCATACCAGATATTAAACTGTACTATAAAGCAGCAGTCATCAAAACTACCTGGCACTGGCTAAGAAACAGAGTCGTGGATCAGTGGAATAGGTTAGGTACACAAGACACAATAGTCAACGACTATAGCAATCTACTCTTTGATAAACCCAAAGAATCCAGCTTCTGGGCTAAGAACTCACTATTTCACAAAAACTGCTGGGAAAATTGGAAAATAGTATGGCAGAAACTGGGCATAGACCAATATCTTACACCATATACCAAAATAAAGTCAAAATGATTCAGGAATAAAGGCCGATATTATAAGCAATTTGGGAGAGCAAGGAATAGTTTACCTGTCAGATTTATGGGAAAGGGAAGAATTCATGACCAAAGAAGAAATGGAGAGCATTACAAAATGCAAAGTGGATAATTTTGATTATGTTAAATTGAAAAGTTTTTGTATAAACAAAGCCAATGCAACAAAGATTAGGAAGGAAGCAGAAAGTTGGAAGAAAATCTATACAACCAGTGTCTCTCCTAGAGGCCTCATATTAAAATATACAGGAAACTGAGCCAAATTTATAGGAATACAAGTCATTCCCCAATTGAGAAATGGTCAAAGGATGTGAACAGGCAGTTTTCAGAGGGAGAAATTAAAGATATCCATAGGCATATGAAAAAATGCTCTAAATCACTATTGATTAGAGAAATGCAAATCAAAACAACTCTTAGGTACCACATCTCTCCTGTCAGATTGGCTAACATGACAAAACAGGAAAATGATAAATGCTGGAGAGGATGCAGGGAAAATTGGAACACTGTTACATTGTTGGTGGAGTTGTGAACTGATCCAGTCATACTGGAGAGCAATTTGGAACTATGCCCAAAGGGCTAAAAAACGTCCATACTCTTTGACCCAGCAATACCACTTCTAGGGCTGTATCCCAAAGAGATCACACAAGTGGGAAATCGACCAGTATGTACAAAAATATTTATAGCAGCTCTTTTTGTAGCAGCAAAGAATTGGAAATCAAGGGGATGCCCATCAATTGGGGAATGGCTAAACAAACTGTGGTGTATGAATGTAGTGGAATACTATTTTGTTATAAGAAATGAGGAGCAGATGGACTTCTTTATAACCTGGAGAGACTTATATGAACTGATGCTGAGTAAGGCGAGCAGAAACAGGAGAATATATATGATTACAGATACAATCTGTAAGGACTAACTTTGATAGACTTGGCTCTTCTCATCAATGCAGGGTTCAAAGACAGCTCCAAAAGACTCATGATGGAAAAAGCTAAGCTATGGAGTCTGAACGCAGATTGAGGCAAACTATTTGCTCTCTTTTTTTCCCTTCTTTTTTGGTTTTGTTTCTTCTTTCTCATGTTTCATTCCATCGGTTTTAATTCTTCTTTACAACTGAACCATTATGTAAATAAGTTCAATGCGAAAGTGTATGTAGAACCTATATCCGATTACATGCTGTCTTGTGGGGGAAAGGGGGAGAAGAGGGAGGGAGAGAAAATCTGGAACCCAAAAATTTGTGGAACTGAGTGTTGTAAACTAAAAACAAAAAATAAATTAAAAAAAAACCGAATTCAAGGCCTAGTAGTAGTATCATTGGTCAAAGGGGATACACAGTTTAGTGACTTTTTGTAACCCCCTCATTTTACAAACGAGTAACTGAGGCACAAAGGTTAAATGATTTGCCTGAAGGTCCAGGATATAGGATTTGAGTGCAGGTCCTCTGAGTCCAAAAATAGTACACTTTTTACTGTACCACAGAGGTTGTTATCATCATACATTCTACCACTTCTCAGATTGAAGTTTTGATTAATTTATGAGGACTTTTCCCCCCAAAAAACTAGCTTGGAAATAGGAACCTAGGGATAAATGAACCCAGCAAACTTTGACAGGAGAATAAAAGGTTGAGAGATAGGTTTAAAGTGTAGGGGGCACTGCATGGGGAAAGCTGGCCTGGGTTTATCAGGGGAGCGCTTCATTTAAATCCAATGAGCATCTATTTAACACTTAGTACATTCAAGGCACTGGCCTAGGAAAGGGAGATAAAAAGATTAAAATGAACTATGGCATTCATAGTTGAGCTGGGCCTCCCATAGCACTTGTTCTCAATCTGGATTGGAACCCAGGTTTATTGACTCCACGTCCAATACTCTTTCCACTACATCCTGGCTCTGACTGCATGACCCTCTAACTGCATGACTTTGAACAAGTCACCTTGGATCCTTGAGAATCATTTTCCTCATCCATGAAATTTTGTTGTTGTCGTTTAGTTGTGACCAATGCTTTATGACCCTATTTGGGGTTTTCTTGGCAAACTAAAGCAGTTTGCCATTTCCTTCTCCAACTCATTTTACAGATGAAGAAACAGAAGTAAATAGAGTTAAGTGACTTGCCCAGGGTAATACAGCTAGTAAATGTCTAAGGTCATATTTGAACTCAGAAGATAAGTCTTCCTGACTCCAGGCTTAGCATTCTACTGTACTACCTAGCTGCCCCATCTCTAAAAATGGAGATAAATCATTCTCATACTAATTATTTTGCAATGTTTTTGGAAGGAAAGTACTCTATAAAGATCAAAGTGCCTTATTAATGAGTTATTGTTATACCACAAAAGTCAATACAAACCTGACTGATTTTCTCCTTGAGAAAAGTGAGATCTCCATAAATCTCCAATTTTACCTAATATCTAAGTATTTATCCAACAAATAAGTAATGGACATTTAAACCCATTGCTGATGGTTGATGTTAAAGACCTGAATATTATTCTTTTTAAATATTTGGGCCCTATACAAAGACATTTTCTTTCTTTTTCTACAGAAAAGATTGTCTAAAAATATGGGAAACTTTTAAAAATGCATTCGTTTCCAAGAACCCGTGCAACATTACAGAACAAGATTATCAGCCACTGATGGAGCTGGCTGCTCATCCTATACAATGTAATAAGGTAAGTCACTGTTTGCACTTCGTAGACACATATTTGTATCCTGAATCACTCTGGTCAGATCTACAGGGTGTTCCTAAAGTCTGGACACATAGGCAAAAATGCATATTTTCAAGAAATGAAATGAATGAAATTTTCGACAATATTTTAATTGGAATATTAACAAATAACATTTCCATCATTTGTGATGCAAAGGTTGATGCACTTTGCAAGATTCAAGTGAACTCAATGCGATAATTCAATAACTCCATATTGCCGTCAATTTTAGCACATTCACTCTTGGAATATGAATATGAAATCATAAGATATTATTTGAAGTTGAAGAAGTTATTTGTTAATATTCCAATTAAATAAAATGTTGAAAGTTTCAATCATTTCATTTCTTGAAAATATGCATTTTTGCCTATGTGTCCAGACTTTAGGAACGCCCTGTACTTCTCACACTATTAATGAGGCCATTTTTTAAAAAGAAATCTTAATACTCAGCAACTAAAAAAAGCCAACGTCGCTGATGTGCGTAGGAGACATCCCACAGACCGTGCTTACCTTTCATGGGACAGGCTACTTTGTGCCAAACAAGGACTGGGGTGGATACCCTGGGCCTCCAGAGCAACAGGGACTTCCATGACATGATCTTACAAGGCATGTAATAATGTCCATCTATGGGAGACATTTTCTCCCACCAGGGAAATAAATCTGAGTTGTAGTATGGAGAAGACCACATTGATTTCAGTACCATTTCAGTGAGGAATTGCAATAGAAAAATAATCTCATGATCTGGTCTAGATATTACCTTTATCTATATGGAACTTATCTCCCCACTAGAGCTTAAATATCTTCAGGGGAGAGATAATATCTTATCTAATAATAATAATAACACACATTTGTATAATGCCTTAAGGCTTTCAAAGTTTCCCTGGGGTAAGCAGGAGAAATAACCTTTGTTTTGTAGATGAGGAAACTGAGCTAAAGGTTGCTTTTAGCTGGTGTTAGTCTCAAGGTTTGAACCCATCTCCTGAGTCCAAGGAGATTTTGTTAGACCATGCAGCCTCCCACAGAGAAGGACAAAGCATTAATTAGGCCTGGGGTGGCTTCTTTTTGACTTCCCTAATACTTATATGTAGTAGGGGCTTAATTAATGTTGGAAGGAGGGCAGCCTCTCTAAATTATCTCTCTAATTCCTGGCCACAGGATTCTTTAAAATTTCTAACAGCCATCTTTCCTCTGCTTCAGGTCCTAGCTATAGGCTCTCTATTCCTCTGTGATGTTCCCCTTGTCTGCCCTAGACCACCACCATCTCTCCCTCCTCTGAAGTCCCTTAGCATTTAGTGTCTACATCTCTCTTTTGATTTATTGTTAATTACCTCCCTGTTTGCATTTGTTTTGTTTTTTTTCCCTCCAGGTAGATTTTAAGCTCCATGAGGAATCACATTTTATACTTCTAGGGCTAGCCTCAACATCCAGACCAGTGCCTCCCACACAAGAAATGCTCCGTCAATATTTGTATACTTGTCATTTTATAGTGACCAGGGCTCCTACTAAGTATCAGAGAAAGCAGTTATAACTACATGTGATTTGAGGGTTGGCACAAGACTCCATTTTCCAGGATTTATTCCCATAATCATCCTAGGAGGAGCTCATCCTGCTCCTTGGCCTAAAATTCCAAGCATTAGCATTAGACCATGAGGAGAGGGTGACCTTCTCTAGAATGCATTCAGATGCATGTAGGTCCATCGGGAAAGGAAGGAGGACTATTTGGAGAGCAGTTGGGTCATCTAGCCCTCTCCCATCAGCGTAAACTTTATCACCTCCACTCAGGTAGGTTTTGGAAGCCACAAAAACACAGTGGAGACAAGATTAGAGGCAAATAAATTCATGATGGAGGGCTGAAGACAGTTTGGGGAACAATGTCAGGGAGGACAAGTTTCAAATGATGAAAAGCTCTTGTTGAGTACCTGGAAGAGGGTCACTAAAATGGGAGAGAAAGCTGAAAGATAAATTCCACCCACTTCATGCTTTTTTCTAGGGCTGTCCTTGTATCAACCTTTTGATTAGTCATTTATCCAATGTATGACCTTAGACAAGGGACTTAGCCTGTCTCAACCTCAGTTTCTTCATTTATAAAACAGGCATAACAGTATATTCACTATGTCACTGACAGGATGGTTGTGAGAAAAGTGCACTGGAAAGTTTAAAAGCACCATTCAAATGTGAGCTATTTTTATTATTGTTTGAAAAGGAGAAACGGATACTCCTCGTCTTCAAGGTTAACTCACAGGAAGGATTTAGGATTCCTATTTTCCTGACTAAGAGAAGTATAATAGATAGTTCTCCAGGCCAAACTCCTTCACTCTGGGATTAGGTTTAGGAAAATATCTAATATGTGAAGGATCTGTGATTTTCTTGTTTAGAGAATTCCTTCTATGGAAACATCCCTGACCAATATACAATGACCCATCTATGACATAGAAGCCAAGTCTTAGGGAGTTGCCTAAATCATTATGAGGTTAAATGATATGTCCAAGGCCACATAGCTATTAATTTTGAAGCCAGGTCTATGCATTGTGCCACACTTCCATTCTAAGCTCAAGAGGAGAGATCCAAATGTATTATCTTTGGTATATTATACCCTCCTAGGGCCCACAACTGTGCATTTGGTATGATTCTCTCTCTTAAAACTGTGTAAATCTTTCCTAACTCTCTCTTGTGATAAAGGGGAATTTGGAGGATATCCATAAAGTTCTTCTCCAACCACAGCCTCACTACTGTTGCAGAAAACTTAAATAGGAGGTAGGAGATCTGGGTTCTAACACCCCCTCTACCCCTTAACTACCCATGTAATCTTGGGCAAGTTATTTAATCACCTCTATTCTCGCAGAATTTTAGAGGACAATTGGACAGTAGAATTCATTTGGTCCAACTCCTCATTTTATAGGTGAAAAAACTCAGACTCAGAGGGGAAACTGAGTCACTCAGGACAGTACAATCAATTACCAGTAGAGGTGGCACTGAGCAGCGGTTGCCCAATTTTACAAATAATTTTGTCAAACAATGACAATAATAACATTTATGCAATACTTTAAGATTTGTAAAGTGCTTTACAAATATTATCTTATTTGATCCTCACGACAACCCTGTAAGGTAGGTGCTATCGTTCTTCTTATAAATGAGGAGACTGAGGCACAGAGAGGGGTTAACAATCTTATTTCAATCCAACATACAAATATCATTCACTTAGTTGAGGGGAAAAAGCCAGCACCCTGAACTTCAGAGCAAATACAAATTACAAACATACGTTATAAACAGGCCAAATACAATTCATAGCTACCAAGAAACCAATATCTGAGTTCAGGAACCGGGGAGCTCACAACACCGGCTGGTCCAGAGTCACATGCCACTCCTCCTGTGGCTCAGAGCTCCAAGCAAATAGTTCTGTTCTCTCTTTTTATACACTCTTTAGCCATCATCAAATGCCATCCGAGCAACCAGAACTTAGTCTCCTACTATTGACTCTGGTCTTGGCAGCTCCCCTTAGGACCCTGAGGGCTTAATGCCCACATAAGCTTAGCACCTTGTAGTGCTAAGGGTTTGTGCCTGAGACTTTGCACCTAGTAAGGCTCAAAGACACAATAACTTTATCATTCTAAAACAGTAAAAAAGTTGCAACTTAATTGATATTAAAGGTACTAAGAAAATTTTTCCTTAAATTGAATCCAAATCTGCTTCTCTATAACTTCTACTCATTGGTTATGTTTCTGCCTTCTAGAGAAACAAGTCTTTCACAAAGCAACCCTTTATATATTTCAAGACCCAAATAACATACCCTTAAGTTATCTCTGAGTTCAGTATTTCCAACTGTTCATATGTTTCCTCTTAGGATGTAGGTGATCTGGTCCCTTCACTGTCCTAGTCACTCTTCCCTGGACACACTATAGTTTGTCAATATCTTTCCTAAGAGATCCAGACCTAATGAACCTAATAATCTAGATGGGATCTGGCCTGAACCCAGTAATTTACACGGGATTGGTTGGTGGGGAGGACAAGATAGATAGGGATAGACCAAATGCCTCTTCTTTCTCAGACTCTCCTTTGGAGCAAAACCAATGAGCTGGCTCATAAGTACACCAAAGTCCAAGGCAATTTACTTACCCTGGAGGACACGCTGCTGGGCTACATGGCTGATGGACTCACATGGTGTGGAAGCCCTTCGAGTTCAGGTGAGTGTTTTAATATTTTAATTAATTTAGGAATATTCAGAGGGAATGAGATCCAGGCTCTGATTTTGTATGAGATCAGTTTGTGAAAACTGATGTTATGGGCCCATCTCTAGCAGTTTTAATACTTTCTGTGCCTCTTTAAGGTTAACAAGGCACTTTCTTCAAAACAACCCTGTAGGTAAGTAGTATAAGTATTACTGTATTTCACTGCATAATCATTGCAGATTTTATGCCAAAATTTCTTGCAAAAAAGTGGGGTGCAACCATTATGTGAAGCTTACTTTTTAAAAATTTTGCCAGTGTTATTTTAAAACCATTTCTTTCTAAATAATTGTCTTTGGTGCAAGACTGGGATGCATGGAATACTCGTGAATATATGTTAAAATTGAATAGTCCAAATCAACGCATGAGAGGAGAGATTTAGGATAAAGTCTTGGGCTATGCTTACAAATGAGGATGATGACCCAGTAAAGGTTACTAAGAAGGGCTGACTACAGAGATAATAGAAATGGTCTTAATGTAAGACCTGTTTTTGATGCAGTTCATTACTCTTCTTTATTCCACTTCCTTTCCTAGATGTTCCTTTTAATAATCCCTTTAGTAATATGTGCCACAAGGATACTAAATAATGATTTAGCAGTCATGTTTGCCATTTCCTTCAGGACCTAGGGCTATAATTTATCAGGTGACTTGAATTCACTGAACCTAGCTAGGTACCCTGTTATCATCTCCTTTAAGGATAGTAATCTTTGGTTTTAAGTCTCAGCCGTTGTGGCAGATGAACTGTACAGTTTAGGGGGGATGATGCAGGTCTTACCCTATCATGTGACTTATTCATGGAAGTTTCACCTGCAGATCTGCTCCCCTTGTGCCTACCATTTTTCATTGGGTTGAGTGACAATACTGTTAGTACTGCCGCACTCTAAACAAACCATGCAAGTCCACTTTCAGAAATACACTAACAATGTATGTGTGCTGAGAATTCTAGGCTCCCAATGTGCAAGAGGTAAATGAATATCCATATGCCACTGGTGAATACATTGCTGCTCTGTTTACCTTTCCAGTGGCGTGATGAACAGAATCATAACATGCAACGATTATGCGAAGAAAGGTTATAAACCAATTTTTGGACTGGGAAAAAAGCCAGTGTAATAATTATGTGGTGAAATATGGTATTAACCCCAATTTGCAAATAAGGAAACAAGATTCAGAGAAGTAAAACAACTTTCTCTCAATGACGCACTCAATGTTGGGGCTGAATGGTACTGAATCCAGGGTTCTATCCACTGTAACAGAGTAGTTGATCTTAGGTCTTTAAGTGACATCTGTTGCATATGCTCAGCTACCTGTGCTCTTGCAAAAAAAAAAAATTCCAAGTTTTAATCATTCCCAGAAGGTAGCTAGGTAGTTACAGAAGTAGAATTAGCATCCAGGTCTCTTGGATTTTCGTGCTGCCTGTCTTATCTTTTATATTTTTTTCCCATGATTTTATTTTTGAGCAGGTTAATGGGAGAAATGATGGAGACTGGCTAAGCAACATGATATTGTCGATAGAGTCTTGGACTTGGAGTCAGGAATACCTGGGTTCAAATCCCACCTGGGACACTTATTAGCTGTGTGACTCTGGGCAATTTATTTAACCTCCCTGTGACTTAGCTTTCTCATCTATAAAATGAGAGGGTTGTCCTTGACAGGCCCCAAGATCCTTTCTAGCTGTAATGATTTTTACCCCTTTTATATAAAATCAAATATTGAGCTTTGATGTGTTTTTGTGCTGGAACTTCAGCTTTTAGTTTGTTAAACGAAAGGTTTTTTAAAAAACCAGTCCCTAATGCTGGAGATTTGGAACTGGAGCCTCCTCACCCAGCAAAGGGTGGGAAGTGAGGAGGAGGACATTCATTATACATGGAAGGGAAAATGCAGCAGTCAAAAAGGTGAGATTTTCTGTTAAAGGAGAAGTTTCAGGTGATTTTTTCCTTTTTCATAGTTTAAGGCTGACATCATGACCCCGTATACAGCTAATCTGAGATTTTCCCATTTATTTCTGCATTTTAATTATCCTGATGCCTCCTTCATTTTGCCGGGTGTCACAGCTAGCGCCATTCTTAATAAAACCTTACAAATTAGAAAATCCCTAAAGTTGGCGAAGACAATTTACAGCAACAGTAAGTCCAGCTAACAAAATTGGGGATTGGAAAACATTTCTAAACATTTTAATGATAAATATTTCATGGTTGATTAAAAGTTCATTGAATTGCAATTATCTGGTAACACTTTCAGTTTTTTTTTCTGGTGTTAGGGAAATAAAAACGAAATATTTTGATTGAATGGTAAAGTTATTTATTTCACTACTTGAGAAATGATTGCTTTTATTTTAAAGGATATGATCATCAATTACCATTTGTCAATTGATGTTAAAATAATTTAACTTTATTTTTCAAAGATAGGTATTTCCATCTTCCTGTCTCACTTAAGTACAAATTTGTTAGAATTTGTAAGAAGAAAGTACTCTATCTCTGTTGGCAGGTCACATCCCCACATTTCTTCACTTGAGGTTTCTACTCCAGCTTCTATCATAGAAGATTTTGAGGTATTCTTTTGAATAGGCTCCTAGGAGCGAGAGCTAGCAAATACATCAGACATTATCTTGTTCCTTCTCCTCATTTGACAGTGGAGGAAACTGAGGACCAAAGAGGAAGAATAACCTGCCCTAGGTCACGCAGGTAGCAAGAGGCAGAGCTGGGATATTCTGACTCCAAATATCTTTCCCCTCCACATTTAATGTCTCTGCCTAATGTGAAGATGTGATTAAAAAAAAGGAACAACAGTAATTCACAGTTCCATAGACTTTCAAGGTTTATAAAGTACATTTCTCATGATTACCCTGTTCAATAGGTAATGTGTTATTTTTGTTGTTTAGTTTTTTTTGTTTGTTTTTTTTGGCAGGGCAACTGGGGTTAAGTGACTTGCCCAAGGTCACACAGTCAAGTGTCTGAGGCCGGATTTGAACTCAGGTCCTCCTGACTCCAAGGCCGGTGCTCTACTCACTGCACCATCACCTAGCTGCCCCCGTTTAGTTTTTTTTCAATCACATCTGACTATTTGGGAACCTTTTTGGGGTTTTCTTGTCTAAGATACTAGAGTAGTTGGCCATTTCCTTCTCTAGTTCATCTTACAGGCAAACAGGGTTTAGCGACTTAGCCAGGATCACACAGTTAGTAAGGGTCTATGATCTAATCTGAACTCAGGTCTTCCTGACTCTAGGAAGGGCACTCTATCCGCTGTGCCCCCTAGCTACCTAATTAACTTCACTTTAAAGAGGAGGAAACTGAGACACAAAATGGTTAACCACTTGGACCCAGTTACATGGCTGAGTGTTGGCATGCAGATCTTGGCACAGATTTTCAGATGCCAAATCTAGCAATCTGTCCATTACCCCATGCTGATATATGTTAGGAAAGAGGTTCAATGACTAATGACAACAGCTGGATAATGTCAACATTAAGTTAGCTGGAGTAGCCCTGAAGAAATTCTAAAAGGGTCAAGGAAGCACAGCATTTCATTCCACAGTCAAAGATTAGGCTTAAAATGTAAAACCCTAGGAGAAGTAACTGAATTCAGTTCCAACTGAGGTATAGACAACTAATACCAGAGTTTTTCTGAGAACATGATCTAGTAGAATGAGGAGGAAAAAGAAAACATCTGGCAACTGGGAACCTAAAAATGGGAATTGGTATAGACTGGTGAACAAAGTGTACAGAAAGGAGAGTCTGTGAATGACAGAGACAATGTTCACCTACTTCAGAATTATGTCCCAGGACAGCCCTGGCAGGAGGTCACGACAGCCAGGCTTTGTTCTTTTGATTCACTTAGGGGCTGGTGTGGGTGAGTGATACCCCGTGGCTAGTCCTTCCATTTCAAGCTTCCTGAAAGGGCATGTTCATGTAAGTATTTCCCAAATGATGACTCAAATATTATCACTGTGTTCTTGTCTAGATCTTGGGTAATAAATTGAATGCTAGGCCAGGGTTCCAGGAAGCACTTAGCCAGATTGGGCCACCATTTGTCCATTTTCAATATTCCCTTCACATCCACTTAGCAGGAATGTGGTCTGAAGTTTTCTCTGTCATTACTGCATTGTGGCAGTATCATGAAACATGTTTTACAACCTCTCCTTTCATCTACCTTATTCTGCACAAAATGTCTTTTTCAGAAACGAACTATCAATCTTGCCCACACTGGCGTGAATGTGCCAACAACCCCGTCTCCATATATTGGAAAATGGCATCCAAAACTGTAAGTACTTTGAATCATTGCTACAGAGGGTAGTAAATAGAGCCTTGGACTTTAAAAGTTAGAAGATTTGGTTTCTGAGTCCTGGCTCAGATGCTTACAAATTGCCTTGGACAAATCCCTTCAGAGCCTCAGCCTCCCCATATGTAAAATGGGGCTAATCATATTTACCTAACCCATCTTGAAAAGCTACTGTGAAATACCTTTGCAAGCTGTAAAGTACTATATAATTGTGGCTGTGAGGATCATAGATTTAGAGCTGGAAATGACCTTAGAGACTGAGTCCAGTCCCTTCATTTTGAAGATGAATGAACTGAAGCTAAGGGAGGTTAAGTGATTTGCCCAAGGTCACACAGGTGGCATAGTCAGTGGCAGAGCTTAGATTTGAATCCTGGCCTTCTGGCTTCAAATCCAGCTTGCTATGGCTTTCTCCTTCAAATGGCCATTCACCAATGACATCTGTCAGTCATGTCAATGAATTATTATCATGTAATCTTCTAACTTGTCTTACTGTTCCACCCCAATCACCCATAACCATTTTTGGTCTATCTTTCCTAATCCAAAGATCACTCTCCTTGGAAGAATAAAGAAAAGCAAAATGGGAGTTCAGTGGTTAACAGTTCTGCCACTGTTATCCATTACAATAATCTCATCTACTTTTTGTTGGGGTCCTATTTTTTCTTTAATCCTTCTGTTACCCACAACACAGCAAAAGCCAACAAAACAAGCAAGTAAAAACCAAAACAATACAAAACAAGCAAACCATAAAAAACCAAGCCCAAATCATATTTTGTTGTCTTTAGCATTCATTTCCAGCCTCAGTTCATCTTGGGATTTTGAGTTCCTGGTAACTATTCTTAAGGGAAGTACAGTATACTATTCTTTCATGTTCACCCTCAGTTTCCTTACTTTGCTTCCATTTTTAAGCATATCTTTTTACCAAATGGGTTTTCCTATTATTTTATCAAATTCCATGAAGTATCCGTTTGGTGATTTGATTAGACAGCCTTAAAAATATAAATATTTTCATCTTTGGTATATTAGCATGGCCCAGCCATGAGCACTAAATGTTCTTTCAGATATTTAAATTGTTCTTTTTATCATTAAGAAGTACTTTGCACATGAATTTATGCAAGTCTTTTGTATGCTTTGGTAGATTGTTCTCTAGATACTTTATGCATTTTGTAGTTATTTAGAATGGAATTTTCCTTTCTATTATTGCTTCTTGGATTTTGCTATTATTATAAAAATGCAGTTGACTTTTGAGGGTTTATTTTGTGGTTTGAAACTTTACTGAAGCTATTAATCATCTAATTAGTATCTTTGCTGACTGATTTCCTAGGATTTTCCAAGTATGCCATCATATCATTAGCAAATAGAGACAGCTTTTTCTCTTCTATACCTATCTTTATGCCTTTAATTGTTTTCTCTTGTCTCATTACTGCTGATAGTATTTCCAGAACTATATGAAATAACAATGGGGAGAGTGCGCATCATTGTTTTACTCTCATATTTGTTGGGAAAGGTTCTAGTGTATTACCACCGCATATGATACTTGCTTTGGGTTTTAGATCAATTTTTATTCATTCATTTATTTATTTTTAGTTTTCACCATTCACTTCCACAAGATTTTGAGTTCCAAATTTTCTTCCCATCCCTCCCCTCCCATCACTCCAAGATGATATGCAGTTCTATACAGGCTCTACATATACATTCATATCAAACATATTTTTAGATTAGTCATATTGTAAAGAAGAATCAGAACCAATGGGAGGAACCATGAGAAAGAAGAAACAAAAAAAAGAGAGAGCAAATCATATGCTTCAATTAGATCAATTTTTTATATTAATAAAAATATTTCTCTATGCCTATAATTTGTTGGTTTTTTTTAAAAGAAAACATAAATGAGTGCTGTACTTTGTCAAAGGATTTTTCTGCATCCATTGAAATAATCATATGGCTTGGGATGTCTTAGTTTTTAATGTGATTGTGTTATTTTCCTAACATTGAACCATCCTTGCATGCCTATATAATCTAACAGTCAGAATGAGCAATTCTTGGATAAATTGCTCTAACCTATTTAACGGGGTTTGGTTTAAATTTTCTAAATTGACATTCATTAATGATACTGGTCTATAGCTTTCCTTCCATGTTTTATCCTTCCCTGGTTTCAATATTAGGATTACATTTGTCTCAAAGAAGGATTCTGGTAGGTGCTTTATTTCCACATTTTTGAGAATAATTTATATAGTATGGGTAATAATTAAAAGTATAATAGAATTCTCCTATGATTCCATAAGTACCAGGAGTTTTTTTTCCTTCAATAGTTCCTTTACAGCTATTTCTATTTTCTTTTCTGAGATTGGGCTATTTAAGATCTTTAACTAGTCTTTTGACATTTTGAATATTTAAGGCACTCTATTGCTTTTGTACTCTCAGTTTTGTTAGCATGTAATTGTGCAAAATAGGTTCTAATTTTTAAAGTTTCTTCTTGTTATGATTTTACCTTACTCATTGGCTATTTTATTTCTCCCTCTTGTTTTTCTTGCTGGGTTTTTTTTGGAGGGGGGAAGGCAGGGCAATTGGGGTTAAGTGACTTGCCCAAGATCACACTGCTAGTACATGTGTCAAGTGTCTGAGGCCAGATTTGAACTCAGGTCCTCCTGACTCCAGGGCTGATGCTCTACTTATTGTGCCACCTAGCTGCCCCTCCCTCTTATTTTTCAATCAAATCAGCTAAAGATTTATTAATTTTATTAGTTTTTTCGAAGTTCTAATTTTTAGTTGCATTTATTATTTCTATGGTTTTTTGGTTTCTAATTTATCTATTTCTCCACTAATTTTTAATATCTTCTATTTTGCATTTATTTTAGGCTTTTTTTTGGCTTTTTATTTTTTAAAATGCATATTCAGTTCACTAGTCCTCTCTTTTTTCTGTTTTGTTAGTGTATATTTGTAGGGATATGATTTTTCCTCTGAGCACTGCTTTAGTTGCAGCATGTTTGAAAATGAGGGGGTCAACACATTCCCTCTAGAGCCGCCTCAATTTCTTTAGTT
Source organism: Trichosurus vulpecula (assembly GCF_011100635.1). NCBI lineage: Eukaryota > Metazoa > Chordata > Mammalia > Diprotodontia > Phalangeridae > Trichosurus > Trichosurus vulpecula. The sequence continues at coordinate 194,194,177 of NC_050578.1, read as the reverse complement.
AGCTCCCATTTCTCTTTGTCTTCACAATGTCAGCCGTAAGAGCTTTCCATCCCTCCTGTGTCAACGTCCCTAATAGACTATTAGGACATTACATCCTACCCATTCTTTCTTTTTGACACTGTTCTCACCAAATCTAGGGTGCATGTCAGACTGCATCCAGATTTCCTCTCCTCTCCAGCCCAAACTCTGTGATAGAGGGTCACATGCCCTTTAGTTTCACTTCATTTCTTCTAAAGGAAGTAGTTCTACTTATTGGTTAGAATCAGGTCTAGAATAACAGCTCCCCTCATGGCAGCCTCTACGTTTTGAAGGATAAAATTAACAAATTTAAGTTACAAATATACTGGTAGCTGGGAATGGTGATGGGCTTTTGTAATCCCAGTTACTGAGGGGGATGAGGCTGGTGGGTTTCTTGAGCTCTGGAGTTCTGAGCACGAGTGGGTTAAACCAATCGTGTGTTTGTACATAAGCTTGGCATTACTGTGGTGAGCCTCCAGAAGGCAGATCAGTAGTGAGATCAGCCCTTGAGGAGCACCTACACCTCTACCCTGGAAGAGATAGGGAGACCTTGGTCTTTAAAAAACAAACAAACAAACAAACAAACAAAAAAACAAAACCAAAACTAAAACCTAAAAAAGAACAATTATATTGGTGGTTTAACTTTTGGTAGTGAGATGTATGTCCAGTTAATTGAAATCTCCTATCACTGTCATATTCTTCTTTATAGGGCATTTTCTGAACTACTCATCTGATTCATCCTTCTGTTCAAGCAGTCTGGATAATACAACTTCTTTCTCCCTCTTCTCTTTCTGAAATACTATTTACTGTGTTTCTTCCCTTGAGTCAGAGGTTCTCAAACTTATTTGGCCTACCACCCCCTTTTCAAAAAAAAATAGTCAGAGTGCCCCACCCCCAGAAATCTACTTTCTTTAACTTTTGAAAAAATTTGCATCATTCCAAAAAATATAATTTTTTTTTGAAAAAAATGACACATCTTAAGTTTAACATTGTGTGGCATGGATTTACGAATCCAAGAATTAAAAACAGAGGCATCTCAAGGTGAAGGTAGAAAGAAAAATTTATTACGATCCTGCGGGAAAGGGCAACTCCAGGCACCTCTCAGTGTCAGAGCACGCTGGACACAGAGAATTGGGGTGTTTATATAGGTCCCTAACCGCAATTCCCCCTCCCAACCTCCTTCCTCTCAGCTTGCAGACCTAAGCTTTGAGGGTACAATCTGGACGTGATAAATCTACCCGGTGACAATGGCAAAGAACAAATAGTATGGTTATTTTTGACAAGCAGGTGATGGACATAACCTTTCCACCATTCTTATCCCATTCTCCAATCAATCTGAAGTGATAAATCTATCTAAATGACAATGACAATGAACAAATGTTTTGGTTATCTGTGATAGGCAGAAGCCAGTTGTTGGTTACCTCATCTTCACATCTGTGGCAAACTAGCCTTTCCCACCACCACCCTGGCTTCTACAACGGATGCCTCCCATCACCCTTACATCTGTGACAGATATCCCCAGAACCCTTACACCTTGTCTCCCTTCATTCTTACATCTAACTGGTCTTGCACGTCTACATTGCACCTGGCTTTTCGGCTTTTCATCCATTCTTCTGCTGAGCTGAGGGTCCCTTATCCTGGGGTCAGTGCACAGGGGTGAGCATCCTGTGTCCTGTCCTTACTCTCAGAGGATTTTATGGTTACTGACTTATTCACCTCAACCCTTCTTTCTTTCAGGCCTCTCGCTCTTAGGTAAATACACAGGATGTGAGCATCCTGTGTCCTATTCTCATCCTCGGGAGCCTTTCGGTCACTAGCTTGGCTTATGGAGGGGAAAACATCTAAGCAGAGAAATGGCTTTACAGAAAGAAAAATATCTAAGTAGAGAAATGGCACTCACTATCCTACTTATTTCTATTTATTTAATTTGTCCCCTTTTATGAGACGTCTTCATTCATTCCACACAATGTTAAATTTGTGGGTTTTTTCCTGCATCAAAATTTTGATAGCACAATATATCAGTAAGGCAAGATTCATGACCTGGAGGATGACCATGAACAGGCCTATATGTTTCAGAATTGCAAAATATGAAAAACTCCCTAGGTAGAAGGCAGAGGAAATATAACATTTATTTAGGCACCGAACAATCAGATCCCAGAACCAGTAATTCCAATTTGATATAGCAGTAATTGTATTGCAAAACTAGTAAGCCCATGTCAGTGTAGCAACAAGGAGATTAAAACACAGTATTACAGCAAAGAGCCAAGTCATCCTGTAACCTTCCCCCCTGCTAGGGCCTTCCCATAAACAATCACTCACGAATCCTAGCTGTTTGCTTGCCTGTGTCCTCTCCCCCCTCAGTCCTCTGGTCTGCAGCTCTGTGGTCTCCACTCTCCCCTCAGCACTCTCTTCTGCAGCTCTGTGGACTTGGAGTTCTTGTTGGGCTGAATTCTGAAGTCTAGTTTCTCTTCTGACTTCTGAATTCTCCGTTCTCAATAGCTACCTTCTGGGTGTATATGTTCTTTCTAGGGACCGAGGGCTTCATGCCCAATAGGCAAAAGAGTGTGGGAAAGATCTTTAATCACTGATTGGCATCACAAAGGTATGGGCCTGCCTCTCTTAACTGGCCCTACCTGAGGCCTCTTGAATGGGTGGGAAGGATCTTCACTCACATTATCACTACACAAAACATTGAGTATAGTATCATATTGTAAACAAGTGATTACACACATATATTCCGGCCAATGCATGCTGGACTTCCCAACAATGCTTGACATGCTCGCCAGCCAATACTTGCTTGTCAAGACCTATCAACAAACTTTACCATTGATCAGTTATAACTTATATTTTCTGTGTTTATTTGGAAAATAATGAAATCACTACAACTTTAACTCTTTTACATAGCAGATGAAAGACGTTCGAATGGTTTTCTAAATTCTCTTCTTTTCTTATGTGTCCATGGCCCCCTTATTTTAATTTAATGACCCCCAATTGCACCCAAGGCTACTATCACCCCCCTGGATCATTCCAGCACCCCCCAGGGCTTGTATCACCCATTTTGGGAACCTATGCCTTGAGTTCTACTCCTTCTTTATCTAGTCTGTTCCTTTTGAATAAGGTTTCTCTTTCTGGAGGTATATTTCAAGCCATGAGTACAAATTGCCTCCTTAAATTAGAAAATCTAATTTTCTCTATTTATCGCCCATTTCCTCCTTGTTTGATTGTGAGCTCCTTGAAGGCAGGGATTGTTTTTGCCTTTCTTTATGTCCCCAGCACCTAGCACAGTGCCTGGCATGTAGTAGGTACTTAATAAATGCTTGCTGATTTGACTTGCCCCAGACCTTGTATGTAGAAACCTGATGCCAGGGGCTTTATTGCTCATTCTCTTCTCTGATATTGACTCTTGGTACCCTCTTCTGCTATTCATTGAATGTTATACCTGCTGCTCTCTATTGGCATAAAAGAAAAAAAGTCAAACATTTTGAGTTGGAGGGGATTTTAGTACTATGACATCCCTGACAAGTGGTGACCCAGTCTCTGCTTCAAAGATCCCCAGTGAAGGGGAAGTCATCATTTCCCAAGGCAGCCTGTTGCATTTATGAATTGCTCTAATTGGAAGGAAGTCTTTCCTTTCTCCTCAAGCCTAAATTTGCCCTTTTACAACTTTCACTAATTGCTCCTGGTTTTGCCACCTGGTGCCAAACAGAAAAGGTCTAATACCTTTTGCATATGGCAACCTTTCAAATGTTTGAAGATAGCTAGCATATGAAACTTCCTTAGTTCATTCAACCCAGCCTTGTAAGACAAGAACTCCAGATCCTTCACTATCCCAGTTGCCTTCCTTTGGATTTGTTCCAGTTTATCAATAGCCCCCTTAGGTTGTAGTGTCTAGAACCGAACAAAGTATTTCATATTTGGTCTGATGAAAGCACACTACAGCGAGGCTCCTTGTTCCAGGAATCTTAATGCTTAAGATTGTACTAGCTTTAGGGGCCGACACATGACATATCTTCATCTCACTAAAAATCTTCAGATTCTTTTCAAACAAAATGTTATCTATCCTGTAGTTAGGAAGCTGACTTTTTCATCCCTATTAAATATCATCTTACTAGATTCAGCCCAACAGTATAGCCTTGTCTATGTCCTTTTGGATTCTGACTCTCTAATCCAGTGTGTTAGTTTTCCTCCCCAGTTTTGTGTCATCTGCTAATTTGATGGGCATATGATTTATGCCTTTATTAAAATTACTGACCAAATTATTAACAGCACAAGGCCAAGCAAAGAAGTCAGGGGCATTCCAGTGGAAAACCTGCCAAGTTAACACTGAACCTTAATGAGTATTCCCTGACCAGAACTACTCATACCATTCAAATTTTTATAATTAGTACATTGTTTAGTCAACTTCTCTCCATATTTTTCTTTAAAAAAATTAATTGAATTGAATAATTACATTAATTAAAATTAATTTTTTTTTTGCAATTTGCAAGCATTTATTTTCTGTCCTTTCTCCATCTTTTTCACAAGAATAATATGAGAATTTGTAACATGCTTTTTAAAAATATAGTTAAACTACAGCTTTCCATTAAATGGAATGGAGCTATTGCTGGTTCTGTGTAATCATCACATCCTTTTCTAAATGTTTACTCATTACGCCTTTTTTCAATGAGCCATTTTAGGATTTTCCTAAGAATTAAAATCAAACTTATTGCAGTGCCTATAGAAACAGGAAGATAATACCTTTGTTGGCATTCCTTTCCTTATCCTTTTTTAAGTTTAGAAGTTTCTTGATCAGAATACCAAGAATACATGTAAATATGTTTTTGCTCACCCTTAGGTATACTTTTTTTTGGATAAGGAGTCATCACTCCCATATTTTATTGCATTCACCAAAAATCTTCTCAGATACCATAATCTTAGACAGTTTTTAATTTCCCGTATTTGCCTTTCCCTTCTCCATTCTCATCCTTCTATTAAAAGTAGTGGTAAAGGGGGCAGCTAGGTGGCGCAGTGAGTAGAGCACCAGACCTGGAGTAAGGAGGACCTGAGTTCAAATTCGGCCTCAGACACTTGATACACTTGCTAGCTGTGTGACCTTAGGCAAGTCACTTAACCCCAACTGCCCTGCCTTCCCCCCTCAAAAAAAAGTAGTGGTAAAAACATTACCTGTGCCCCTAAATTCTTCGGGGTTTTTTGTCCATGACTACATAGTTCTTAACAAAGCTTTACAGGTTCCTTTTGGTGATATAATTTTTCCCAATGTATGCCACCAGAAATGGGTAGCAGTCACCAGCATTAACAAGTCTGGGGAAGCTTTTCTCACTTACCCGGAGATGACAACAAAATTCCTTGTTGTCTGTTGTGCTGAGAGTAGCTGCCGCCCGGAGTCCTCATCAAGGTGTCACTAACCACTTCTAATTACTTCTACTTCCTGTAATCAATTTCCAGAGGACCTTTTACCTGGTACATGCAAATCATATTTCTTGGAGCACAAGAGATTGCTTCCTCCTAAGAGAGTATAGTTCTCTCTCCATAGGAAGAGGGTCATAACTATTACTTAGCTCCAATTATTCAAGGGTCTTTCTTCTTTCCTTCCTTCTCTGCAGTACATTCTTCTACCCTTCAGCTTTCCGATACATGGTAGAATTTTCCCCTGTTCTTTATTCCCTATTATTTAATTTCCTCATGGAAGCAATTTTTCTACTCATTGTCCCTGATGACCTAGAGAGCTGAGATTTATTCCTTTGAGCCTGTCACTTTCTCCCAATCTGCATAATGTTTATACATAGTGTTGGCTGGGTAACAGCACAAACATGCCATATACTCCTTAGGTACCAGATTCCCTCTGAATTTGCTCAAAGCAAAATCCAATTCCATCACTTCATTTCGTTAGCTCTCCTGACTAACTTTTGTGACTAATTGTTAGGGTATCTATTTTCATGCCTGTCAATTGGGCTGGGTCTTCAGGTAGTAGGGGTTCTAGAGCAAAGCTTAATTTACCTAGAGTGGACTCCTTGCCTTTTCTGGAGATAGGACAAAACAATCTGCCTTTCATTGGCAGTTTGCACGTTCTTGCAATTCTCTGACACAGACAAGAATAATCTGCAATCCAATTTTCTCTTTAGATCTCCCTAACCTTGTTTCACATTTCTCCCAATCTCTAGATATCTCCCCATTCTTTCCTGGCCACTATGCTCTCTAACATTAAACACAAACAAACAAACAAATAAATAAGCAGGCAAGCAAACAAAAACCTCTTCCATCACAAATACTATGAATTGCTACCCTTGGTTCTAAACATAAGTTGAGTTGGAAGGCAACAGTCAAGCTGTCAGTAATGTTCTCTAAAAGGCCATGAGAGGCTCCATCTCAGCAGGATTTTTACCTGATCTAGAAAGAAGGACAAAAACCCATCTTTCTATAATCCAGATCCTCATTCAATGATGAGCCTCCTTGTGAAAACAAACCTCACAGTAGAAAAGGTTCTAGACTTAGAGTCAGGAGAGACTTGTGTTTAAATCCTTCCTCCAGCACCTGCTAGATATGTGACAATGGGCATGTCACTTAGTCCTTTTTCTGAGTCTTAATTTCCTCATTAGTAAAATCTTAGTGTCTAACTCACAGGATTGTTAGGACCAAATGAGATATGAAGGTAAAATACTGTACAAATGTCAGATAATAATGATAATAGCAACAACAAATTCAATTTATTTATTAAGCTCCATATTTTGGGCAGAGCTGTCTTTCATTAAAGTCTTCCTCTGACGCATTATCATGGTGTGATGGTGACCATGGGTTCTTTTTTTTTAGCTTCTATTTAGCATTTTATTTTTGCCCAATTACATGTAAAAACAATTTTTAACATTTGTTGTTAAAACTTTGAGCTCCAAATTCTCTTCCTTCCTCCCTCCCCACCTCCCCACATTGAGAAGCCAAGCAATTTTATATAGGTTATATATGTGTAGTCAAAGAAAACATAGACAAGAAAAAAAACTCAAAAGAAATAAAGAAATTTTTAAAAGGTACACTTCAATATGTATTCAGACACCAATGGTTCTTTCTCTGGGGATGATAACATTTTTCATCATAAGTCCTTTTTTGTGAGATAATTTACCCCATTCTACCTCTCCTTTTCTCTTTCTCCCAGTACATTCCTCTCTCACCTCTAAATTTTATTTTTCAGATATCATCCCTTCATATTCAACTTACACCTGTGCCCTCTGTCTATATATACTCTTTCTAACTACCCTAATAATAATTGAAGTCTGATGAGTTACAAATATCATTATGTAGGAATGTACACAGTTTAACCTTATTAAATCTCTTATGATTTCCCTTTTCTGTTTACCTTTTTATGCTTTTCTTCAGTCTTGTATTTGAAGGTCAAATTTTCTCTTCAGCTTTGGTCTTTTCATCGAGAATACTTGAAAAGTCCTCTCTCTCATTGAATGTCAATTTTTTCCCCTGAAGAATTATACTCAGTTTTGCTGGGTAGGTAATTTTTGGTTGTAATCCTAGCTCTTTTGCCCTCTAGAATATCATATTCTAGGCCCTCTGATCCATTAATGTAGAAGCCCATAAATCTTATGTTATCCTGATTGTGGCTCCAGGATATTTGAATTCTTTCTGGTTGCTTGCAATATTTTTTCCTTGACCTAGGAACTCTGGAATTTGGCTATAATATTCCTGGGAGTTTTTATTTTGGAATCTCCTTTAGGGAATGATTGCTGGATTCTTTCAATTTCTATTTTACCTTCAGGTTCTAGAATATCAGGGCAGTTTTCTTTGATAATTTCTTGAAAGATAATGTCTAGGCTCTTTTTTTTTATTAAGCATGACTTTTAGGTGGCCCAATAATTTTTAAATTATCTCTCCTGGATCTATTTCCAGGTCAGTTGTTTTTCCAATGAGATATTTCATGTTGTCTTCCTTTTTTTCATTCTTTTGGCTCTGTTTTATCATTTCTTGATTTCTCATAAAGTCATTAGCTTCCACTTGCTCCATTCTAATTCTCAAGAAATTATTTTCTTCATTGAGTTTTTGAACTCCCTTTTCCATTTGATCAATTCTGCTTTTTAAGGCATTCTTCTCCTCATTGGCTTTTTGGGCCTCTTTTACCATTTGGCCAAGTCTGCTTTTTAAGGTATTATTTTCTTCAGTATTTTTTTGTGTCCCCTTTACCAAGCAGTTGACTCATTTTTCATTATTTTCTTGTATCACTCTCATTTCCCTTTCCAATTTTTCCTCTAACTCTCTTACTTGATTTTCAAAATCCCTTTTGAGCTCTTCCATGGCCTGAGATCAATTCATATTTTTCTTGGAGGCTTTGGATGTAGGAATTTTGACTTTATTGTCTTCTGAGTGTGGTGTTTTGATCTCCTTTGTCACCACAGGAACTTTCAATAGTCAGAGGTTTTTTTTTCTGTTGTTTGGTCATTTTCCCAGCTTATTAGTTGACTTTTAATTCTTTGTTAAAGTAGGGCTTTGCTTCCAGGGTAGAGGGTGCACTGTCCTAAATTTCCAAGTGTTTTTGTACAGTTGTTTTCAGAGATACTTCTAGGGACCTGTAAATTTTCAGTTCTTCCAAGGTGGTATGATCTAGGGAGAGGTGTTCACTATTCTTCTGGCCTGTGCTCTGGTCTGTGAGAAACCACAAGCACTCTTATCTGCCTCAGAAATGTAAGAGGGGGTCCCCCCTCCACTCTGGCTGCAAGCTCTGCTACTGCCACCCAGGACCCGGACCTAAGCATGGGCAAAGCAACAGAGTTCTGCCTCAGTGTTAACAAAAGACCCCTGTAATCTCCTTCTGACCAGTTGTTCAACGCCCTTACCATCTGTGGGCTGAGAGCTCATGAAGCAGCCACTGTCAGTACTGCTTCAATTACTCCCAAGGCCTGCTCCTGGTTTGCTAGGGTCCCTTCTGTGCTGGCATGGTCTGCGTTTGACTGTGCTCCTCTCTCAAAATGACACAACTGACCTTTCTTGTCAACCTTCCAAGCTGTATTGGGGTGGAAATTTGTTTCATTCCTTCTTTTTGTGGGTTCTGCTGCTCTAGAATTTGTTTAGAGTCATTTTCAACGCTATTTGGAGGGGTTTGGGGGAAAGTTCAGGTGATTCCCTGCCTTTACTCTGCCATCTTGGCTTTGCCTTGCCACCATGGGTTCTTAAAGGCTCTGCCAGCAGAACATGAACTCTGGCAAGTCCAGGCAAGCTGAAAAGGCTTTGAGGACAGGCCTGGGGTGGATTGTATATCTGTCATCCAAGAATGAACTTACTTCTGCTTAGGCAGGCCCATCACAGGGTTGGCCTCAGGGAGATGAAATTTTTGGCCACAGCAATCTTCAAAAACTATTTTAATAAGGCATCATTCATAAGTTTTGTGATCTGCTGTCGTTGAGGAAATGAGCACACTAATGAAATCAGACATCTTTGATGAAGTATACAGAGCATTCTGCTAAGTGATGCGGTCAGGGAAGGGAAAGAGTTGCCTTCAGTGAGCCTATAGTTTAATGGGTGGATTTCACATTCAGGAGTAACTATAGTACAAAATAGAACACGATAAATGCATGAGAATTAGGAGATGTTAGAGGAGAGTAAGGTCTGTTAGGAAAAAATGATTAAAAACTGAAGGGCGGCATTTAAGTCAGCTGTAGGGTAAATATCTTCCTTTGCACAGATATTAACATATCCTGGCAAAGTATCATAGAATAAAGGGTATTAGACCTTGGAGTAAGAAGACCAAAGTTTAAAGCTATGCTACTTGTTCACCATATGACTCTGTGTGCCTCAGTTTTCTTATCTATAAAATAGAAATAAAGCTTGTACTATCTTTAACTCAGGGATATCATGAGCTGTGAAAATGTAAGTGATAGTGCCCAAACCAGTGGCTCTTTTTTTATTTGTAATTATTGAACCTGATTAGATTCATAAAATGTAAGAGCTGAAAGGAAACTGCGAGGTCATGTAATCCAACCCTTCATTTCACTGAGGAGGGACCTGAATCCCAGAGAGGTTAAGCAACTTCTTTTGAGTCACACAGCTGTTTGGAGCCAAGTTATTTCTTCTGATTCTCAGTCTAAAGCTTTATCGTATATCACAAATTCTGAGATTCTGCCCATTCTCCATTGGGAAAGCCAAAGACTGATTTAAAATCAAATAAAATATTTCTGCAGTTGAGTATGGAGGTGTAGGGAGAGATGACAGTGATGAAGGGAGGGAAAGGTCGGTTTCACCTGGAGCAAACCTTTGTTGAGTTGTTTCAGTCATGCCTGGCTCTTCGTGACCCCATTTGGGGTTTTCTTGGCAAAGATACTGGAGTGGTTTTTGCCGTTTCCTTCTCCAGTTCATTTTAGAGATGGAGAAACTGAGGCAAACAGAGTTTAAGTGACTTACCCAGAGTTACACAGCTGGTAAGCATCTGAGGTCAGATTTGAACTCAGGAAAATGAGTTTTCTTGACTCCAGGCACAGTGTTCTATCCATTGCACCACCTAGCTGCCCCATTCTGGAGCTTAAATGGTGTTAAACATCAAGTTTAAATTCAGATAATACAAGCTGACTTGTTACAGGCAGGAGTAACCCTGTAGTGGTGAGCAATGCTAATCTCAATTTAAAATGCCCTGGGCTCTCCTGAACTTCTGTAGGTCTGGGGATTTCCCATATCATTTTGCAATGACTAGCCACATCCAGGATAGTAGAACCCAAGTGAGAAAAAGGTGATGAAGTGAAGAGAAAAGTCTGATAGGATTTCGATTTAAAAGAGACAGACATCTTCTGGTCCAACTTCCTCATTTTAGACATGTAGATCCTGAGGTCGTGAGAAGGAATGTTACTTGTTCAAGGTCATATAACTGGTAAGCGTAAGAACTGGCGTTCCAGTTCTGGTTTCAAATTCAATCTTCTTTCTACTGCTTCCCATTCCGTCTGTGTCTCAGTTTTTGATCTTTCATCTATCAGTTTCACTTCTTTCTAACTTCTGTTTGCCTTGTTTCTTCTCATCTGTATATCATCTGTTTTACTACCTTCTTATCATAGGTGGTACAGTGCACAGTGAGACAGCCCTGGAATCAGGAGTACTTGAGTTCAAATGTGACCCCAGACACTTACTAGCTGTATGATCCTGGGCAAGTCACTTAATCCTATTTGCCTTCTTCATCTGTAAAATGGGTTGGAGAAGGAAATGGCAAACCAGTCCATTATGTTTTCCAAGAAAACCCCAAATATGGTCATGAAGAGTCCCATGTTACCAAAAAATGACTGAAACAACAACCACAACCATAGCACAGAACATGGGCATAGCCCAAAGGGAATTACAAGGAAGCAAAAAACTGTAGACTAAAGTCAGACTCTTCATTTTATCGATTCAAATTAATATTCTCACTTGCTTTTAGGAAAGCTAACTAAATTTTAGCAGGTCCTTGTCAAGTCATTAAATAGCTTTTTTGATCCTCATAAAAATCTTGACAGAGAGAGAGGGAGGGATGGATGGAAGGAAGGAAGGAAAGAGGGAGGGAGACAGAAAGAGAGAATGAGAGAGAGAGCTCATTATTATCTCAATTTTACAGATGAGGAAACTAAGTTCATTGATGTTAAGTGTTAGGTCATATAGCTGATAAATAGAAAATTTAGGCCTCTCTCTCTCTCTTTCTCTCTTTCTGTCATACATATTTTTTGGGGGGAGGGGAGCCAATCAGGGTTAAGTGACTTGCCCAGGGTCACACAGCTAGTAAGTATCTGAGGCCAGATATGATCTCAGGTCCTCCTGACTCCAGCGCTAGTAGTCTATCTACTGCACTATCTAGCTTCCTCTCAGGGCTATATTTTTTTAAAAATTATTTTTGCATTAACCTTCTTATTACTGCTGTTTTATGGCTTAAAAATGCTGTCTTCCCACCAAAGTAAACTAGAAGTTGTTGAGAGCTTGTAAATTTATTTGGATTTCTCATCTATTTCTATCCCAGGAATCTATAATAAAAAATTGTGACTAGGGAGTTGGTTTAGAAGTAGAGTGTGAGGCGGGCAGATCATCCCTTGGGGATGGCCTATCTTCCTACCCCAAACTGCCTCAAATGTTAATTCTTGGAGAACCAGGAAATGCACATCCTATGTCTTCTGACTCTCTATCTCTCTGTCTCTTTATCTTGGTCTCTCTCTCTCATTCTTTCCTCTTTATTTCTCTCTCTCCCTTCTCTTTCCTTCTCTCTTTCTTCCCCTCCCTCTTTTTACACTGTACTATGTTGCCTTTAAATTCTGCTTTTCAACACTTCACCAGAATCCAGAAAGATTGGGAATATTGCTCTTCAACCAAATTAGAGTGGAAAAATACATTTGCTAATGAGTTCACACATTCATTTGCTAAAATAATCACTATTTTCTTTCCAGAATTTAAGCCATGATAAATGTTACATCTTTACATCTTCCCAATGACTTCTCTGGGGATGGGAAAACAGAAGTAAACTCAGCTATTATCATTCAGATGGGCTATGCTAGATTGGATCCGACTGTCATTTCCCCAGGTCTTGTGCATGCTTGTGTGTGAGCTTGGAGGACTGAACACAGACACCTGTGAATGTCCACACTCACCACAATAACACACAAAGGCAGGGGATCCAGGATCAAACACTGTAGGAACCATGGCCATATCACATCTTCCTTTGTTTCCTGCAAGCATCCCACTGACTCACCAAACACTCTCTCATTGCTCTGTTCTCTTACATCTAAATGTCGGTCGGTATCCACATAACCTCTTCCCACCTCTCGTCCATACAGCAGCCCCTTTCCTACTCTCTGGCATGCTCGAATCCCCTAAGGTAAGTGCTGGGACGATTAATTGCTCTTTCCTTCAGCTATTCCCTAAAACAGCACTATGCTTTCCCTACTGTTCCCTAATCTTGCAGCAGTTTTTCTTCCTGTCAATAAGAGATTTTCTTAATGTTTAAATCATCCAACTATTTCTGTATAATTGCCTAGTCAAGCCAAACGTTGTCACACTGAAGAATGGTGGGCATGTTTTCAGTTTGCAGAAGCAGTCTGTGGTGTTGTCCATGTGATGCTCAATGGATCAATCAACCATGCCTTTGGGAACAGCAGGTACCTGTTGTTGTTGTTGTGTCTTGTGTGTACGTGTGAGATTATGTATATGCACGTGTGAGCTTTATATTCTGGCTAGTTAAATTTCAGTCTTGAAGGATTTATGATTCAGTCTCTTTTGTCTTGAAGCTCTGGGCCAAAAAAAAGTTAAAATTCTGGGTCCTGTTACTAGACTAAGTCTCCTGAAGTGTTGTTTCATTATGTTCAATTTAACCAAGCACCTTTTAGCTACCAGGCACTGTCCTAGGGGCTGGGGATATAACTACAAAGAAGGACTAATCCCTACTGGCAAGGAGCTGACATTCTAATAGAGAGGTGACAAACACATGTGAAAATATATACAGCCTGAAAAAAGTAAATAGATACAATAAATAAAAAATAGAGTTTGGAAAAGAGGGTACTAGCAATTGGGGGAATAAGGAAAGGCTTCATATAAAAGCTGCTGCTTGATCTGAGTCTTGAAGGAAGAAACTCTATTAGGTGGAGGTGAACAAGTGTTTTAAAGGCCTACTGTGTGAACCAAAGCCCTCTGACTCCAAATCCAGGGCTCTTTAAAGATCAGAGTATCATATATTTTAGTGTTGGGACTATTGAGGTCATCTCATCTGGAGGTGTCAAACTCACCACCAAGGCAAAACTGTGAGTGCCATCAAACCAGATCAAAATGTAATGGGGAAATATTTAACAAAATAAATGAAAATGAAACACAACACAGATAATGTTAATTTGTGGTTTTCTAAATCAATATGTGACTTGCAGGGATAAATTTCTTTATATGTTTCACACCACTGCTCTAGTCTACTTCCCTTATTTTACTGATGAGGAAACAGACCCAGAGAAAGGCAGTCATTTCTCCAACGTCAAGGATGAAGGTAGTCATGGAAGGATCTAAATCCAGGCCCTTTTAAGTCCTGTACCTTTTCCACTAGACTACATAGCTTTCCTGTACTTAATTGTTCTTTAATTAACCCATGCGTATGAGTTTCGTTTGCATCTCTCTATTATGAGCATCATGAAAGCAGGGGCTATTTCTTAAACTTTACTATTATTTTCTAGCACAGTGCTGGGCACAGAGTAATCTCTCCTAGTACTTCCTTTTCCTGAACTCCCTTTCTCCCCTCGCCAGCGTGTAACTAGAGGTTTAAGATCAAAAAATATTTGATCTATTGATCAAATGTCTTTCTCAATATGAAGTCAATTCTGAGGTGAAAAATGTATTTATCTCTTATTTTATTCCCCTTGAGGGCCTTGGGTAAAAAGAAAAAACTCTCATGTTCCAGAGCACTATAGTCAAGTTGCTAATACATGGCACAAGTTCTTGCAAGACTCCCTTATTGGTGTTAGAACTAGTGTCTGCCAGTGATTAATGTAGCATTGCTTTCAGAAATGCCTGAAGAAGGATCATGGGAATGGGCTGCAGGCTAGAAATGAAGCGTGTATGTATGAATATATGTATATAAATATATATGTATGCATATACATATATATATGTGTGTACATATGTGTGTGTATACACACACATACACACACACACACACACACACACACACACATATATATATATATATATATATATATATATATATATATATATATCTGGATCGACAAAAGGACCTAGGAAATGCTCTCAAAAGTGGGACTAACTCTGAATTGTGACAATTTATAATGAGAAGGATTCACTCCATGACTTCCACTCGTGCTTCTGGGAAGATATTTGCTGATGTTTCGAGAGATCAGTCCCAGGGCATAGCTTGACATGCCCATTATTGGCTTAAGACGGAGGGCATTGTGGCGGAGAGAAAGGTCATATGGATGAATGACTAAACGCTGCATTTCAGCATAGAAATCGTGCCTTTTATCCCAAATGGTAGTTTATTGTCCCTTGTGCTAAGTGGGTAATAATTTCTAACAGCCAGTTAAAGTGTGCCAGCATCTTGAATTTGCTATTGAAAGCTGTGTTCTGTTCTGTGTCCCTTCTGCCTCAGCATTTTCGGAAGTGTGGAGGTTCACCATTTGAATCCAAAGAAAGTTCATTTGATGAAGATTTGGGTGATGCACAACATTGGGGAACAGCCAAGGTAATCTGAGTATTAAATGACAACAGTTTACACAATATCATTTCATGATGCATCAGTGAGATGTTGTGGTTGTCAGAATGCATTCAAAAGCAACCACTCCTAGGGAAACTGAGCCTGCATGGAAAATAGTCAGGAGTCAGGGAAGATTTGGATCTTCGGGGTTCATGTTCATCATCTCTTTTTTTCCCTTCTAGTGACTCATGCTCAGGGTCTTCCATCAAGGAGCTGAAATCTATTATAGAAGGCAAGAACATTACATTCTCCTGTGAGGATGACCACAGGTAATTGCTTTCTCTACAAACAGAAAGAAACTGCATCTTAACTTTCTGAGAAATATTTTCCCTGTTCTCCTCACTGACCTGGAAATATGTGCCAGTGAGCCTTCTACATCATGCCAAAGACTAGAGACGTTGTTTCTGGTACATTCAGTGCAAGAAGTCCTTGGTGCAGTGGAGATACTACTGGGTCTTGAGTCAGAAGACATGAGCTGGGCTCTTGGTTCTGCTACTTGCTACCCTCAGGTCATAGGATCATTCAATTTTAGCACTGGAAGGACCTCCAAGGCCATCTCATCCTGTTACTTCATTTTATAGGTAAAGAATTTAAGGCTGAGGTTAAATGACTTACCCAAGGTCTTACAGGTGAAGAAGGTAAATTTTGAATCCAGATCCTTTGACTCTGAGATTGATTTCTCATTTGAAAATGGGGGAATTATTAGTTGTACTGCCTATTTCAAAGGATGATTGTGAAAAATATTTGGAAGACCTCAAAGGAGAGCTATTGTTCTTGCTTTTGCAATGGCTATTTCCCATCCTTGGAATTCCCTCTCTCTTCACCTTAGCCTCCTGGGTTTGCTCCTTCAAGATTCAGCTGAAATCTCGCCTCCTGCAGGTGGCCCCTCTCAGTCTCTTTCATCCTCTTCCCTGACCCCCTCACCTCTCCATCTCTAATGCCATTCCTCTGAGGCTACCTTCCACTTACATTGTGTGTGCGTGTGTGTGTGTGTGTGTGTGTGTATACATACAAATATATACATATATATGATTTTTTCATGTGGTCTCTCCCATTAGAATGTGTACTTCTTGAGGGCAGGGACTGTGTTTTTGCCTTTCTTCATATCGCCAATGCTTACACAGTGCTGGCATGTAGTAAATGTTTAATAAATTAATAAAGGTTTGTTATCTGATTAATATCAGCCCCTGCTTCCCCTTTTTTGCATCTTTTCTTCTCCCTGTTCCCAGCCTTATTACTAAGAGGTCATTGTCTTTGCTCTAAGCACAGTTCCCCACAAGTTTTTTACTCCCACCTGGTAGATGGATAGGAATGAAAAGACTGAATCTGGATGTTGGCTAGACGAGAATATTATCTGAAAGCTTCTAAGGTAGGAAGGGCTGGTCCCAGGCAGGCTTTAAAATCAGGGATTTTTGGCTAATCTCATAGAAAAACATTCTAATTTTTTTTTAGGTGGAAGGGAGCTGAGAAATGATCAAAATTTAATGAGGCCAAACTGTAAGACCCTTAAAGGCTGGGACTGTGTCTTAATTTTCTTCCTATCTTCTAAAGTATCTAGCGCATTGCTTTGCACTTAATAGATGATGAATGAATGAATGAATGAATGAATGAGATCTATAAATGTTAGGGCTACTTTGAATGGATTCAATGAAATAAAATCCATTTCTCCAAATCTCTCCCCCTCCATAAAAATTTTTCTGATTTTCACAATTTGGATCAGAATATTTTAGTGGCTTTATATGTGGTAAACTGTCACTTGGGCCAATGGCATCCTATAAAAGAATCACCTGAAGACTGAGATCGTTGCAGCTTTTTTTTTTTTAACTTATCTGGGTCTCCTGATCTCTAGCAGAAGCATATCCAAGAGAACAAGGAAGGACTTAGAAGGAATTCTCAAGAATACAGCTCTCATTGACTGTGACATAGTTAATTGCTCAGTATCTTTCATAAAATCCCAGAATCCCAGAGCTGCACAGTCCAATGCACAAAGCTGTTCCCAGGGATGCTGATTTTAGGAGCACATAAACAAAAGCATGCTGGGAAAGCCACTTGGGTGACCAGACTCTCCAAACTGTAATATTCTGCCTCAAGGGTCCCTTGCATTTTCTCCCTTCAATATATGCAATTCTACAACCATAAAATAAAAATCAGTGTAGGGACACAATTTCAGAGGTGCTGGATTCTTCCTACTTTTATAAGCTACTTACAGGAAACCTCACAGTGGGAAAAGAACTGGTGCCATTGTTAAGTCTGATGGCAGCAAGTTCTGTCTTTTTGATCCCACAACTCAACTACCCTCTCTCCCCAATCGTGATCATTAAAAATAATATTATGTTTACTGGGAATTAGAAAATGTGGTTAGGTCAGTCTATTCCACATAGAGAAATGCTAAACTCAAATTCATCTGGAGTTTGGTTAGAAGCCAGCATTATGATCCCTTTCAATCTGAAATACTGTAGGGAAGGGTACAGATTCTGGGCGCAACTTCCAGCCACACCTCCCTCTCCTTTAGAAGTGGTTATAATTCCCAAGCAATGCTACCCTCTCATCCCTGAATCATGGACCTGACCATCAGAGCTGGTACTATAGTCACACTCAAGGTCAGCAACTGTCTAGGATACTACTCAAAGGGAGGCCTAAGGGATACTTTTTAATATTTAAAAATGCACATTTTTTTATTAGAAAATTTTGCTTTCCACAGTATGTAGGAATTTATTTTGTGATAAGTCAAGACTGTGTTTACAGCAAAGGGTCAAAACCTTTAGAGGTTAGGAACTCAAACAGAACATAATTTTGCAACCATGCCCACGGCACACAAAAGCCTTATTATTGGTCTGCTGGACTTTGATCTCAATGTTTCTTTAAGTAAATAAGAAAATTGCTATTCTCCCTCAAAAGGCCGGGAACATCTGGTTTACCATGTTTCCAGTTTCCTTTGCATTTCACTGTGGCAGCGTAGCTATTTCAGCAGAGTATTGCAGAAAGAGGAATGGCTGGATTTTGAGGACCTGGGTTCAAATGCTGCTTATAACCATATCTTTGTGACCTTGGGTAATCCACTTAGGCCTGCCTGAGCTTCATTTTCCTCATCTATAAAATGAAGGGGTTGGGCTGGACAACTTCTAAGATTCTTTCCTGCTCAAAATCCACAGTTCTAAGAGGTCAAATCCTTTGTGTAATACTTTTCCCTTTGAAACATCATCCCGATACTTTATCTAGTATGTGTCTATGGATTTACATTTGGCCATAAATAAAGCTTAAATTAGGCTACATTTAAAAATCATTCAATGGAGAGGAAATTGGATTTTTCAATGAACCAACATTAAGCATCTACTATATTCAAAGCTTTAGGGAAGACACACAGATGAATAAGATGAATAACAGCACACAGTCTTTGCCCCTCAGGTACCAATATCCTAGTATGAAGTTAGTTAACATTTATATAATGCTTACTATGTGTCAGGCACTGCACTAAACATTTTATAATTATTATCTCATCTGATCCTCACAACAACTCTGAGAGGTATGTTCTTCTGTTATCTCCATTTTACAGATGAGGAAACTGAGGCAAACAGAGGTTAAGTGACTTGCCCACGGCCCAACAGTTAGTAAGCATCTGAGGCTGGATTTTACTCAGGTCTTCCTGACTCTAAGCCCAGCACTCAGTCTACTGTGTCATCTTGCAAATGACTAGGCCATCTGCAGAAATAATTATAATATGATTCTTTTTTTCCCCCTTTAGGGACTATTTTATGATTGTGTCTAGAGAGGTACTGAGTATTCTTTGATTTGTTGTTATTCAGTTATTTCAGTCATGTCTGACTCTTTGTGACCCCATTTGGGGTTTCATTGCCAAAGATACTGGAGTGGTTTGCTCTTTCCTTCTCTGGCTCACTTTACATATGAAGGCAAACAAGTGACTTGCCTAGGGTCACACAGCTAGTAAATGTCTGAGACCAGATTTGAACTCCCAAAGATGAGTCTTCCCTATTCCAAGCCCAACGCTCTATCCACTGCTCCTCCTAGCTGCCAGAATGGCTAGTGACTCTCAGATATTTCATGCATGTTGTTCTTTTAAATGAGACTTAAAGTATGGTAGCAAAGAGAGTGTTTGCTGGCTCTGTAACAACTTTAGGTTCAAATCCCACCTCTGATGCTTCCTACTTGTATGATTTTGGGCAAGTCACTTAACTTGTCTGGGCCTCTGTTTCCTTATCTGTAAAATGAAGGGGTTAGACTAGCTGGCCTCTGAGATCCCTAAGGTCTTTTCATTTATTTGCTCCTAGATTGTGTCACTACTACGTAAAAATGCTGTTCACATCTGTGGGTTTTATTTTGTTTCTGAAGCTATTGTCCCAATTACTTTAAGTAACAATACAAAACAGAATAGAAGTGTTTGGGAGAGGAACAAATAAAGTGTTATGAATATCTGAGGAGGGAGAGATTCTTTTCTGGGTGGAGAGCATTGGGAAAAAGCTTCTCAGACAGGTAAGAATGGAGCTAGGCCTTATGGGATGGCTAAGATCTCAAAGGAGTTGGATAATGAGGTGTTAGGGCACTAAAGAAGCCAGGGCTGCTAAGCAGATGGGGCAGAAAGGGAGGTGTGCTGTTTCCAGAAGTTTTGAAGAATGTACTAGTCTTTTCTCCCTCTGGGGCTGCCGCAGGTTGTGGATAAAAGTGAGGAGAAGCAGAACTTATGGGATGGTGTTTCTATGACTGGTCTATACTGCTGTTGCAGAAGTGATTTTTTAAGAAAGAAAGGGGAAATTGAGTCAGGGGCAGTGGGGGTCAATGTTCCTCAGTGGACTCCCTGGGTGTTTCTGTGCTCCTTGTGTTATCTATGTCCCTAAGGAAATCTTGTGGGCTCAGCCATGCTGTGAACCACCATAAATCTCTACTGCCTGCAAATACAGAAAGGTTTATTGGTGAAGAATCTATATTTCAAAATCAGCCATAGACTCGACCTTCCTTGATGAACAGTTTTTGAGTTGTTATTTCTATTCTAAGGCATTTATTTCTCTGTCATAGATCTCCAGGCCCTCGTAGTCAGTGGTCATTCTAGGCCAGGGGTGGGGAAGCTGCGGCCTTCAGGCCACATGTAGTTTTCTTGGTCCTTGAGTGTGGCCTTTCAACTGAATCCAATTAGATAGAAG
This sequence comes from Trichosurus vulpecula, assembly GCF_011100635.1. Classification (NCBI taxonomy): domain Eukaryota; kingdom Metazoa; phylum Chordata; class Mammalia; order Diprotodontia; family Phalangeridae; genus Trichosurus; species Trichosurus vulpecula. The sequence goes on along the minus strand of NC_050578.1, from coordinate 194,173,831 downwards.
GCCACAGGTTTCCCATCTCTGTGGAGTTGTAGGGGATAGGGTGAATGTGAATATGAGTGAATATGAGTTTGGGACATGACAATTCCTTTGGCAGGATTTTTAGAATTTCTGATGGGGAGAAATTTGAGATAAGACTACAATGTAAAGTTGAATCCCTGTCATGGATACCCTTGCACGACAGGCTAAAGTTTTCATTCTTTAGCACATCCCCACAAAAACAGAAAATTTATGTATTCTAAACTTCTGCTCCTAGACTTGGGGCCGCTAGGTGGCTCAGCAGATAGAGCCCTGGGCTTGGAATCAGGAAGACTCATCTTTGTGATTTCAAATCTGGCCTCAGACACTTAGTCACCTTAGGCAAGTCACTTCACCCTGTTTGTCTCAGTTTCCTCATCTGTAAGATGAGCTGGAGAAGGAAATGGCAAACCACTCTAGGATCTTTGCCAAGAAAATCGCAATGAATAGTCGGAGACCACTAAAACAAGTGAAAAATAACTCTTAGATTCTGACTGTCATGTAACAATCAAGATATCCCACTTTGGACAAGCTCAGGGGTAGCTTCAAGGTCACATGTGGCCTTCTAGGTCCTCAGGTGCAGCCTTTTGACTGAGTCCAAGTTTTATAGAACAAACCCTTTTATTAAGGACATTTGTTCTGTGAAGTTTGGATTCAGCCAAAGGGCCACACTTGAGGACCTAGAGGGCCACATGTGGCCGCAGGTTCCCCATCCCTGGACAAGCTATTCAATTATGACCTTACTTCTAAGATGAGGATGATAATACTAGCATTGCCCAGCTTACAGCATTAGAATGAGGAAAGTACTTGGCAATCCTTAAAGCCCTATGGAAATGTGAGTTGTGTTTGCTATTACTACTATAACTAAATGCTTTTTTTTTTCTCTTGTCACAGGGCTGTTCAACTCATTCAGTGTGTAGGACAACCTGAGGAACCAGCCTGCAGAGTCTGTAGAACTGAATTTTGAGGTGTCTTTATTTTTTTTTTTTTTGCAGTATTAATCTGCATTTATCTAAGACAGTACAGAGAAGGCACACATGTTAAGGAGAAAATCTCTCAAAACTCGGACAACATTTCAAAAGCGAGCTGGTTTAATTTCAAAACATGGGCACTCTTAAGTCTCATAAAAATTTTATAAAAATAATTTACAACAATTATGTTCTACTTAGGTGTTCTAATATTTAGCAATAAGTAGTTATTGAATCAAGTTAGAAATATGATATTCGTTGTAAATGAGTTTTTAATTAGTATTTCTCTGTGATGGAACACTAAAGTGTCATGTGTACATTTGTACCCTCTTTCTACTAAAAAAAAAATCCCAAAAATCCCAAGGAACATTGATTTACATCCTAATAAGGGCCTAAGATCTGGTCTTTCCAGAAAACATGATGCTTCTATTTCTATATGCCTGACTGCATTTATCCTGGTAGTATTTCCACGTCTTCAAATTGAACATTGCACCATTATTGGGAAAAATGTCTCCATTTAGATTTCAGGTCCTATTCTCAAGGGTGAATGAATATCATGTTGAACTTTCCTAAAACAGAGTGTTTTGTTTCCTCTGGGAGGAGGCGTGGATTAGTTAATTAAAATCATCTTGTTTCTCTTTTCATTCTGGGGACCTTTCCAACACCTATGAAAGTTTGAACAGGTCCACAAAATGTTCACCAGCTCTTTTTGTACTTCCTAATGGTACAATGATAATGTGTGAGATGGAAGGGATCTGACAACTTCAACATAGACATGGGGATGGGGTAGGCTCCCAGATTGTGCAGTGGATTGAACACTGGGCCTAGAGCAAGACCGGAATTCAAATTTGACCTCAGATGCTAGCTGTATGACCTTGGACAAGTCACTTAACCTTTGTTTGCCTTGAAGTCATCTAGGTAGCTCAGTGGATAGAGTGCTGGGCCTGGAGTCAGGAAGGCTTGAGTTCAAATATGACCTCAGATACTTACTAGCTGTGTGACCCTGGGCAAGTCATTTAACCCCTGTTTGCCTCCATTTTTCTCTTCTGTAAAGTGGGGAGAATGATTGCACTTAGCTGATATGGCTCTTGGAGAGATGAAATGAGATAAAATGTAAAGTGTTTTGTAAACTATACAGAGCTAATGCAAATGTACATTATTATTATGAGCATTATTGATATCTGTAAGTATAGATCATATCTTCAACTGACCCATAGTATACTTTTTTTAAAGCCAAGCTTGATTTTTCTCATGCTAGGCTTGTTACGGAGGATTTGGACATCTGTCATCCAGTGTTTCTTCCCCATTTCCATTAGCTGCTTTACTACTCACATGCCGGACAAATGATCTGGCCTCTGCTCGCAGACCCCCAGTGAAAGGGGTTGTGCCATCTCCTTGGGAAGCCTGTTCCGCTCTTGCATAGCTGTCATTGTTAGGAAGTTTTTCCTGGCATGGACCCTAAATGTGCCTCCTGGCAGCTTCCACCCACTGCTGCTCACTCTGCCCTCTGGGGCCCCACCAAACAAGTCTAATCCCTTTGACAGTTTCTGGGCATCCTAACTTGCATACGTAAGCAATTGTTCCTAGAACCAACCTTCTCGCATGAAAATCCCAGTCCCAGAATGCCCTCTTCTAGTTCACCACCAAGCCTTCTCTTTTCTCGGTTAAAGACTTTTTGAAATTTTGCTTCCTCCAGTGAAATGGTCCTCCAAATATGTTAACTTCTTTAAGTCAGTGCTTTCTACAGCAGAGGAAGCTTTTACATTTATTCTTCTGCTAAATTCTTTAGCAATCTGTAAGCCATGTGAAAGTGGGACATTCTGATCTTAGTAATTAGGAATGGAAAAGCTAGGTGGCACAGCCAATAGAGCACTGGGTCTGGAATCAGAAAGATCGGAGTTCCAATCTGGCCTCGGACACTTTCTGGCTGTATGACTTTGGGCAAGTCACTTAACGCTGTTTGCCTCAGTTTCCTCATCTGTAAAATGAGCTGGAGAAGGAAATGGCAAAGCACTACAGGATCTTTGCCAAGAAAACCCCATGGACAGTTGATCCACCGGGTCATGAAGAGTTGGGCACCACTGAATAACAACTATTTACCAGGTACTGTTAAGTACTGGGGATAGAAATACAGCTGCTCCCTTCAAAGAGCTTATTTTTAATTTGGGAGAGACAACATATCCAGGAAGGAGTGTTTTGGTGGGGCTGATTTCGCCACAGGCTTCAGGGTGGAGGAGGGGGAGAAAGGAGCCCGTAGGGCTGGGTCAGAGGTGGAGTCGTGTGTCTTAAGATTGTCAAAGGTAGGAGGGACCTAGGGGTCATCAACTCAACCCACACATCCCATTGAGAACATCCCTAACGAGAGTCACCCAACCTCCACTAAAAGACTCTCTAGTGGGAAGGACAATTCACTCCCTATGGAGGCAGGCTATTCTACCTTTTTTTTTTTAAGTTTAATCTATATTATTATAATTTTCTCCATCGAGGAACAAGAAATGAAGCCTTGATTTTTGATGTTTGCTAACCTTTGCTAGTACTTTGGGAAATGCTACTAGAGGTCATAGAGTCTAACCCTTTCATTTCACAGATGAGGAAATTAACTGACTTGCTCAAGGTCAAGAAAATCCCAAGAAAGCATTTGCTCAAGAAAGCAGGTTCAATACTAGTGATAGCAGCATTTAGATAGCACTTACTATGTGCCAGGCACTGTGCTCTGCACTTTATTTATATATGATTTTTATATATGATTTTTTTCCCCTGGGATCCTACTAGAGTCTGGGCACATGCCCCCAAAGACCCTGGTCCTAAAGTCCATCATTTTGCAATGGATGAACAAGGGGTCCTGAGCAGAGCTGCCAGGGACCTGAGAGCCCCCAGCCACTGAGAGAGAGTCTTGCTTTTGTTCTTCATTTTGATATTTTCCTCCCTCCTACCAACAGTTCCCGACCTCGGGCCCATTCAAGGCGCCGAAGGCCCCTCCTAAATTCTATGGTACCACGAGAGAGAAGGGAGGGAAACAGGGTCTTAAGTGGGAATTGGAACATGATGTCTGCTCTAGGGCTTTTTATCACTGCAGTTTGGGATACATTTTCCCACTGACTTTTTGTCCTTTCTCTCTTGTTTCGTAGGGAAGGCAGGACAGTACAATCATAAAATGACCTTTGGTTCTGGGGTCTGAGGACCTGGGTTCAAGTCTCATCTCTGAAACTTACTACCTGGGGAACCTTGGGCAAATAATTTAACCTCCCTAGGTCTCAGTTTCATCAACCATAAAATGAGAGAGTTGTAGTAGATAGCCATCCCTTCCAGCTCTCGATCTATGATCAAATGAATTCTTCCCAGGCAAGTAGGTCTGACTAGTTATTAATGACCTGCCTCTCCTCAAATTGCCTTATATTTAATCTACTTAAAATTGCATATCGATTGCAAGCTCTTTGAGAATGTTGAGCCCATGAAATATATGTATACACATATGTATAGATATAATACACACACATACGTGCGTGTAGCTAGATGGTGCAGTGGATAGAGTGTGAGGCCTGGAGTCAGGAAAAATCATCTTCCTGAGTTCAAATGTAGCCTCAGACACTTACTAGCTATCTGACCCTAGGCAAGTCACTGAACCCTGTATGCCTCAGTTTCCTCATCTGTAAAATGAGCTGGAGAAGGAAATGGCAAACCCCTACTGTGTCTTCGCCAAGAAAACCCCAAAATGTGTTCACAAAGAGTTGGATGCAACTGAAACAACTGAGCAACAACAAATACATACACATATACACACATACACACATATGTATTTATATACATATGTAGATACAAATATGTATATAAAATATTTACATATATACCTATATACACACTGTGTGCATATATGTATATGTACATAAATGTATATACGCATATATATACTTCCCTATATACTGTGTGCATACACACACATATATATATACATACATACATACATACATATATATATATATATATACACACATATAAACACAAACATAAAATAGCACAGAAAGACCTTATGAGAAAGAATGCAGAAAAAAAATCACACAGAGAGACTGCAGTCTCACTTGGTAGAGTGAGTGCCGAGCAAACAAGAACACAGATCCATTGTACTCACAAACTGTCATGGTTTTAGAGGAAAGCCCCCCACCCCCACCCCTGCCCCACCTCCAAAACAAGAATGGTCCTGAGCAGAGCTCCCCTACCTCACTAAAGGGAAACAAGCCCAGACTATATAAAACCCATGCTGGTGCTACCAGAGTCATATATTCATCCAGACCACACACCCTGCCCACTTCTTCATGATGGAGAAAACACAAGTGAGGAAGGTTTCCTAATGACCTGAGGCATAAAAGGCCCAGTCTGTGAGGAGTTGGTGTTCAAAGTTTTAATGGGGTTCCTATTTCCTTTCTAACTTGGCTGCCAGCTGTTGTGGCCAATGTACAGATGTGGAGGGTAGCTGTTTTATCTGAATTACTACTTTTTTAACCTTGTGAATTGTATCCTTTTTATCTTGTTATAAATAAATACATATGTATATAATAAAGTCATTTTGTTACATTAAATGATCCATGAGTGCCTCATTGCATTCAGATCTCTCTAACCCTGAGCCTGAATCCCTAGACAGGTCTGTGTTAGGCTTGGCTCCAATTCAGGAAATTCAGTCAACATTTGTTAAGCACCTACTATGTGCCAGACACTCTGCTAAGTGCTGGTGAAACAAAAGAGGCAAGAAAGAGTCCCTTCCCTCAAGGAACTTACAATCTAATGGGGGAGACAGCATGCAAACAAACATAGAGAAAACAAGTTATATACAGGACAAATGGGAGATAATTAACTGAGGGGAGGCACTGGAATTAAGAGGGGTTGGAGAAGGCTTCCTCATGGATCGTTTGTTTGGTGAAGAGGGGCGTGTGTCATTGACCACTGGCTGGGTGATCAGTTAGGCAAGGTTGCAGGCATGGGGTTCAGAAGATGTCGAGCTATAACACACCTTGTAATCCCACTTGTCAGGATGCTTAATGTCCTTCAACACTCAGCCCAGTTAGACTATAAAGCTTTCCCTGAACCTTCAAGCTGTCCATGCTCCCTCCAAATTACTTTGCATTTACTCGTGTGCCCATGTTATATCCCCAAGTTTCTGCATAAAGTTAAATGCTTAATAATGTTTATTGAATTGAGCTGAGCTAAGTTGGTCTAGTTTTTTGTTGTTGTTTCATTTTGTTTTGTTTTTTTTGAGAGGATTCCATTTTCTAACAGACCAGAGAAAAAGAGATGCAAGGTGGGACCTCATTAGGCAACTCCTCACCTTCTTCCCCCTTTCCAATTTAATCCTGGGTCATTGGAAAAAGCACAAGGATTCGCTACAAGGAGGAAACCCAAGGTGAAGGTTATGGTGGTTTTATGACCAAACTAGGAAGTGTGATATCATGAAAGAGACTTGGAACCAGGAAGCAGAGAGCCCAAATCTGGTCTGGACATTGACTGTGTAGCTTCACCTCTAGGGGCAGCTAGGTGACTCAGTGGATAGAACATGTGGGCTTGGAATCAGGAAGACCCCTCTTTGTGAGATCAAATCTGGCCTCAGACACTTAGTGACCTTAGGCAAGTCACTTTGCCTTGTTTGCCTCAATTTCCTCATGCATAAAATGATCTGGAGAAAGAAATGGCAAACCACTACAGGATTTTTGCCAAGAAACCTCAAATGAGGCCACAGAGAGTTGATCTCAACTGAAATGACTCAACAGCAATACCTTCACTTTGGGTTTCTGCCTGCCTAGTACTTGATTTGATGCTTAGCTTTTTGCTAGTCTCAAGGCCCTCCTACATCCTAGTCCCAAACCAAACCAGACTCTATCCCTGCACAAGGAAGCTGATAGCAGCATCCCCGAAGCTGATCTCATTTTGTATTCTGCAGCAACCGAAGGACAGGGACACCAAGTTCCCATGCAAATAAATCCATTTCAGAGATTAAATTGACATTAAAGAAAGCCAGAATTTGCCACAGAGGACATAATGATACAATGAGACAATGACAGTGCAGTCCCTTTATTTTCTTACCCTCCCAGTATTAGCAAAAACCCACAAGACTTGACAAAATGTCACATTTCCAAAATCTGGAATTTAAAGAGTTTATAAAATGTCACAGGTAAGACATTCCCTGGTGCATCGTATCACCTGAAATTTTAATAAACTATGTGAGAGGTGACATTTAACCTTAATATTATATTATTGTGTTCTTATGTGCACAGTGTGATATCCATATTTTATCATTTCTTTTCTATTCTCAGTAGCACATTAACTCAAGCGCTCACGAGTCAAATATGAATTCCTAAGACCTGACTTCTTTTATGGACAGCCATCCTCCTAAAGTAGAGGTTTTTAACCTGGAGTTTGTGGCCCTGGGGATAGATTTTTGGGAGTCCATGACCTTGGATGGGAAAAAGTTTATCTTTATTTTCACCAACTTCTAACTGAATGTAGTCATTTCTACTAATTAATATAACTAGTGTAGCACTTCCTTCTAACTGAAACATAATATTTGCTTTACTTATTTAAAAACATTATTCTGAGAAGGGTCCCGTAGGCTTTACCAGATCTTCACAGGGGTCTAGGACACACACACAAATATGAAGAACCACTATCTTGGAGGTACTTTCTGTTTTCATCTCCCTCTTCCATTCCCCGCCCCACCCCCCCACCCTTACTGACCACCACCTTAACTTCATGAAAAACAAACAAAACTCTTGTATCAAAAATTCATAGTCAAGGAAAACTGATTCCCACATCAGCCATGTCAAAAAAATCTCAGTCTGTACTCAGTCTATCATCTCTCTGTCAAGAGGGAAATATGTTTCACCATAGGCTCTCTGAAATTGTGGTTGGCAGTTGCATCAGTCAGAGCTCCTAATTCCCCAGATGATGGTCACCTGTTTAGTTTCCAGTTCTTTGCCATCACAAAAAGAACTGTTACAAATATTTTTGTACTTAAGGAGCCTTTGATCGTGTACAGAGCACTGTACTAGGCACTAGAGGGGTTAGAATGGAGAAGCAGTGCGATCAAAAAAGCTTTGGATTGGAAGTCCAGAATCCAGAGTGCTAACCCCAGCTCAGCCATAACCTGTGTGACCTTGGGGCAAGTCTCTCTGAGTCTCAGCATCTTTATCAATAAGATGAGGGAAGTTGAATTAGATTATCACCTAAGGTCCCTTAGGTGGGCCTAAAGTCAGGAAGACCTGAGTTCCAATGTTGCCTCTGATGCTCACTAGCTATGCGACCCTGGGTCAGTCGCTTAACCTCTGCCTGCCTCAGTTTCCTGAATTGTAAAGTGGGCCAAATAACAGCACCTACCTCCCAGGGTTGTTGTGAGGATTAGATGCAATAATATTGGTAAAAAGCACTTCAGACAGTGCCTGGCACATAGTAGGTGCTTAATAAATGTTTGCTTCTTTCCTTCCTTCCAACCCTCCAATTCTGTGCTTCCTTAGATTCCTTTCAGTTGGCATTCCAAACACAAAAACTGAAGAAATGGTCTCTGCCTTTAAGAAGTTGGAATAACTCCAGTACCTCAAATTGAGATGCTCAAAGTAGTAGATACATTTTCTAATCCCTCATCTCAATGTCACTGCAAAGTCGGTAGGAAGACAAGTCAGATTAAGATCTGTTTCTGCCGCAGTTTCCTTCTCTGCAAACTAAGCGGATTGGCATACACGATTTCTCAGTTTAGAAGGGGCACACTGAGGGGAAAGGGTGTGGGCGGCATAGCCCATGGAAGATCCATCTGAGGCTTCTGTGATTCTGGTCCGGGCGAGGGGGAGGTTAGTTTGTGATAATTCAGCCTGGGCAACACATCCGCCAGAGTGAACAGACTCCAGGCTCTCCTTCTGGACCAGAGTTTCTTAAATTTTCTTGTGTCATAGACTATTTGGCAGTCTGGGAAAATCTATGGAGCCCTTCTCAGAACTATGTTTCTCAATGCATAAAGTACAAGAAACCCATTATATTGAATACACTTATCAAAATATATATTTTTAAAAAGTTCATGGACCCCAGGTTAAGAACTCCATCTTCTAGAAGCACGTTTACATTTGTCTTGAGACAAAACTTCAAGGTCCCTTCTAGCTCTAGGGGCAGCTAGATGGCTCAGTGGATAGAGCACTGAGCCTGGAGTCAGGACGACCTGAGTACAAATTTGACCTTGGGCCCTAACTAGCTGTGTGGCTATGGGGAAGTCACTTAACCTCTCTCTGCCTTGTCTTCCTCTGTAAAATGGGGATAATAACAGCACCTACCTCCCACGGATTTTGTAAAAATAAAACGAGGTAACATTTATATAGAGCTTAGCATTGTTCTTGAAACTAGTCAGCACCTAATAAATATTTGTTCCCTTCTCTTTCCCTTCTCCTTCCTCTCTAACATTCTAGACAATCCCACTAAACAAATATTTATTAAGGAACTACATTAGGTACTAGGAATATAAAGACAAATAACCATCCCCAAGGATATGGGGAAAGGAATGTGTACTCAAGTATTTACAAAACATATATGAAGCACTCATTAATTTTGGGGAGTAGGAGAGAGCACTTGTTAGTACTCCCTGGGGAGGATCAAGAAGGGCTTCATGCAGGCAGTAATAAACACACAAATTGATATCTGAAGAGAGAGGAGGATTCCAAGAGGCCAAGGTGAAGAGAGAAAACGTTCTCAGCATGTTAGATGGCCATGAGAAGTCACAGAGATGGGAAAGGAAATGTTGCATAAAGTCTTAGTGCAGCATTGCCTTGAAAAGCTTAAAGCTGTACTAAGGCCTTCAGGACACCCTGTAAATGGGGAATAGTAAGCAGACCAATTTGGCTGCAGCAGGGTTAATGATGTGAAATCAGCCTAGGAAAACAGACTGGAGTCAAATGTGAAGGGCTTTAATCAGCAAATCAAGGATTCTGAGGCTCGGTGATGCCAGATTGCCCATGCTGGAGGTCACTCAAGCAGAGTTCAGAAGACCGTTTGTCAGGTACTTTATAGCGGGATTCCTTTTTGGTACTGGTTGTCCACTAAGGTCCCTTTCAATTTTCAAATTCTAGAATTTTCTCCATTTTTCAAATAGCAGGGCCAACGCTGAACTGTCATAGGCCCAGGAAATGATGGAGTTGAGAATAGAACGAAGACTGACCTGGAAGAGAGGGACCTTAGAAAACATTTAGTCTTATACCAGGCTGTCTCCATTCATATCTAAGCATTCCTTCCATTCCCCATTTACATTTTCTGCAGGCTCTGACTTGGGGTCTCTATGCTCTCAATAGCGGCTCACTCAGTTATACCACTGAACTTTGCCTTGCTGCCTTGGAGTGTTGGGGGGAAAGACCCAATCAATTCCTATTTCAAATATAATGATCTGCCTCATTTCCGCCAAGGTTGGTCCTTGTTCTTGGTGGCTTAGAGAATGAAGGGGGTGTTGATACAATGCAAAAACACAGAAGCGGGTGACCCACAAATGGCCCTCTCCCTTCCTTGTTGGCTGTTAATCTTGAAGGCAAAGATGAGTCACCCAGAAATTGAATCACATTTCAAGCCTGTGCAGCCCAAAGGATGAATAGAGCACACAACAATGAATCCATGCCACCCTTCAAAGTATGAAGGAGGAAAAGAATCCAGAACAGCAAAGCTGTATGCCTTTCCTCCCACACAAAAAGACATTTTCCTAAAAAAAAAATTTATTTCATCAAATATTTCCCAATTACATATAAATTTTTTAACATTCATTAAAAATTTTTTTTCTTCTTTTTTTCTTTTGGAGGGGGGAAGGCAGGGCAACTTGCCCAAGGTTGCACGTCTAGTAAGTGTATCAAGTGTCTGAGGTCACATTTGAACTCAGGTCCTCCTGACTTCAGGGCCAATGCTCTACTTGCTGCGCCACCTAGCTGCTCCTTTAAAATTTTTGAGTTCCAAAATTCTCTCCTTCCCTCCCAGCCCACCATCCTCTTTGAGAAGGCAAGCAATTTGATATCAATGATGTATGTGAAGTCAGGCAAAACATATTTCCCTATTAGTCATGCTATAAAAGAAAACGGACAAAAAATGTAAAAGTTTAAAAAAGTATGTATAAAGACATTATCTAATTAGAATTATTCTTGAAAAAGATTTAATTAATTCAGATCAGTCGACTTAAGTGCTCTTAGAACTTGGAGTAATCTCTTCAACTGATTTTGTCCATCAGCTAATTCAGTTTGGCTCTCAGGCTTGGTTTATAAGAAGCCATATCTAGGCCAGCAATATAGCATCTACAAGGAGTTTTCCAGCTCTTGCAAGGGTGGACCCAGATACTCTAGGCAGCTCTGTGTCAAGAGTCAGAGAAGAGGGAAAAACTTTCCATTGCATGATCTGCGCTATCATTGGACACTGAAGGATGTGGAACTTAGCCTGGCATCCAGAGGATAGGGCTCAGCGACTGTGTTCTCACTCAATGCCATGTAAGGGAAAAGTGATACCAAGGTTAGAATGGAGATTTTTCCAATAGTTGTGCAACTAATCCGTTAATCTGGATATGTTCAAATTGTGTCTTGCTCTAGTCGCTTTGATCACCCTCTCCTCCCTTTTAGGGAGCATAGGATGTAAATTTATAAGGAGCCAGTACAAACAGGCAATTAGCAGGAAATGAGTTTGCACACAAGAACCTAGAAGTCATGTACAAACTGTTCCAAAGATCAAAGCAGCATAATTTACAAATTGTATCACACATTAACTAAAAATCACATCCTGGTAATGTGTGCTGAATTAGCAGAAGCCATCTAGGCACTGCTGTGAGGGTTCTGCTTCTATGAAACGTAAATTCCAGCCAAATTCCAGGCCTTCGTAGTTCCAGACCAGAAGAACATCAAAAAGGGACAGATAACTTTGGGATGACCACTTGAAGTTTTACAGTTAACTTTAGGATGATCTGGATGCATTAATAAGCAAACTCTGAGGTGGTACATAGATAGGATTTGTTCTGTTCCCCACCCCAAAAAAAAACTCTATAAAAATGAGACCTCAAACTCCTATTCCCCCCACCCCCACCCCAGCCCTCTTCCATCTGCATCAGGTCCATACTGCAGAGTGCTCCCAACTCTAATCCCTGGTTCCTTGAGTGAAAGTGTCTGCCTCTTCCCTCTCCCCACGCTCTGCCTCAGTATCTCTTTTGCTGCTTGTTTTTGTGCCTTATTGTTCAGTGAGGTCAGGCAACATCTCATTGCACATAACTTGGCATGGTTTCACGATGTCAGGCCTCATAACTCAGAGGGCAATCACTTATCTTTACATCTAATATTTGATCTAACCAGACTTGGCAGTGATTCCTGAGCAACTGGAAGATGTTGCACAAGATGTCCATTTTCTCCATCAATTAACCTTTGGGTCCCCTTGCGGGAATTCACGAAAGGGTTTTTCATAATACATGCAATAAAATGAATCTCTAAGCTTAGCAAAAAGATTCCACATGGATATTGCATCTCGGGTTATACAACGTTCCTTTGGATCTCCTCAATGGAGGCAAACTTTAGCCTTTCTGAGGGTGGATTTGATTCCGAGTAATGTCTGAAAGTCATTTGGAGTCAAGCATAATCTTTAAAAAGTGAGATATAAAGCATTGGTAATGATAATTTGGCCCAAAAATAAGGGGTGCCTATAATGCAATGAAACTGATTGTCTCTCTCATACGACACAGGACCCTAATCTGAAGGTAAACCCAAAGTGGAATTCTATCCATCACACCCATTTCGGGGGAAGCAATTGAAGTAATAAGTGTGCAGTCTTGGAAGGGGACTACTTTGAACAGGGCTTAATTGCAAGTCAGAAGATATAGATTCTGGTTTGGTTCTGTCCTTAACTAGTTAGGTGATCTTTGGCAAGTCATTTACCCTCCATGAGCCTTGATTTCTTCATCTATAAAATGAGGGCTTGGACTAAATGATCACTGAGCTCTCTTCCAGCTTTCATACTTTATGATTTGAAACCATCATTGGGGTTGAGTTCTAATTTATTTTTTGAAAATAATTACTTTTAAATTATGTTTTGCATTTGCTATGGACATATTCATATAACAAATAGATAACATTTATAAACTTATGGATCTAGAGTTGGTCAGGACCTCAGATATCATCCTGTCCAGCCCCCTCATAAGAAAAAACTGAGGACAAGGGTAGTCAAATAACTTGCCTAAAATTATACAAGTAGTAAGTCATGGAGGCATTGTTACCAAACGCTCTACGGTATCCATGTGGTTCAGTTTTATAGAAAACTCTTGTGGCAATTTCAGATGCCACTTTGTAGGCCATGAGTCTAAAATCCATTTGTTCACAGAGATTACAGATTTAAAAAAATTCTTTGGCTGTACTTTTTCGCTTCTGTTATTTTGCTAAGATATTAAACAGGAGCAAATTATGGGTGGAATGGTCAAAATTAATAAGAAATTAGCTGAACTAAAAAGGTTAAAAACAAAACCACACAATTTTCTGGTAGGATTATATGGTCCTTAAAAATTATTGAGGACCATCCCACTCCATGAACTTTTGTTTATGTGGCGTATATCTATTGATATTTATCTATTAGATTTGAAAACTTTATATTATTATAAAAATAGTTTGACCTTAAAGGTCCCTTGATGGGATCTCAGGGAACCTCAGAAGTCCTGGGAATACACTTTGAACACCACTGCTTTCATAGAATAAATAAAGGAAACACTTCTCTCCTTCCTAATTCACCAATGAGAAACATCAGAATCTGAAGGCCAGGCTTTATTTCAAGGAGCCCGAGAAAGTCAGTCATATTACTCCTTGTACGTGAGCCCTAGAAACTCTCCACATTGACTATGCATGCTTTGCATGCTCACTTCCTCATATTTCCTCCGTAAATCGTTTTCTAGTACACAAGAAAGCCACAAATAGCAGCCACTTCAGTAAAATTTATAGATAGTCATTGCTCCTTGTTGAGCCACTGCTAAATATTGTGAGCTGTCCCTTAGCAACAGAAGAGCCTCCTGCCAGTGGTAATGAAGAGATGGCTTTTTAGTATTGAGTGGGATGTCGATGGCCACAGCATGAGCCAAAGGCTGAGTTAGACCTTGGCAGACCTTTCTGAAGGGACATTTGAGCTATATCTTCATAGCACAAAGTGAAGTAGAAATTTGGGAGCTTCCCAGTACATTGTCATTGGAGTAATATCACTTGTTAATTCAGATAATTTTAGTTTCTCCCCTTCCCCAATATTTTGCTTGTTTTTGAGAATGAATTCTCTAGTTTGCCTGCCTAGCTCGGCGATACAAGAACAGGTTCAGCCTAGCTAGCATGCCAGTGGAGGCCTTTGGGCTTTAATGCGGTGGGGGTGGTGTAACAACAACGTTGCTAGCAGCTGCTGTGGAGGTGAAAGAGCAGCAACCCCAGGGCTCCTAGTACAGGTCCTTAGATCTAATTTTCTAAGGAAAGCAACTTTAAGGGGTTAACAAACTTACTTTAATTGAATATACATATATCATCCACTTAGTTCAGGGGGGAAGGGCAGCACCCCGAACTTCAGAGCAAATACAAACAGAAACTATATAAACAGAGCAAAATAACACAAATCAGCAGACAGGTTTCTATCTATCCATAGCAATACATACACTTACCAGAGAGAGAAGCACTAACATCTGAGTTTTTCAAAGCTGGGGTTGGGGGGTGGGCCTCCAACGGCTACCCAGAGTCTTGTCTGGTCGAATCACCAACACTCTTTCAATGAGTGTACCCCGAAAGGCAAAAAATGCTAACCTCTGAGTTTATATATACTTCTCAGGGTCAAAGGGCATCACAACCATGTGACTCAAATCCATGTGAACTAGGCCTTCCCTTGACAAGTAAGCAGGCCATCAAAGACTCCTGATTCAATCAAAGATTCCTTAGTGTTGAGAAGCACTCCAAAACAAAGACAACAAAAGGTCCACTTTGCTTGCCATTACATTTGAAAAGCAAAACTCATCAAGGGTACTTGATTACCTCAGCATTCCAAAAGAGAAAATGGTTAAAAAAATTTCCACCCCAATTACCATAACAGGTGGAGGGAGAAAGAGACAGAGACAGGGCAATCACTTCTTTATTCATTTGGATCTTATGTTGATATTATATCATACTTGACATATGTATTTCTGAGTTTCTAAACTTTTTCTGTGTCATCTGAGGCTTCCGCAAAACTCCCAAATAAAGCTTGGAACAATCCAGTCTTCATAACCAGAAAAGGAGAGAAATGAAGGGATTATTCACCTTTCCCATGTACCCACAGGGTCATCAGCTCCCCTGGCTCTGGAGCCAATTAGGAGATTTTTCATCCTCTCTTAGTGTAAGCTCCTGAGTCATCCAGAAACAGGATTGTAGAGCTCCTAAATGTTTATAGGATTGAATTTGATTGGAAATTAAATCTACCTGAATCTCCCTTGAACTCCAAATATGGTGGCCTGGGGTTAGTTTTTTCTTTCACTCACATACTAACTTTTATCAGAAATGTTATTTTAGAGGTCATATCAGAAGCAGTGTGGTTTGGTCATAAAAGCGCAGGACTTGAGAGTAATTTAGACTGAGGTCTTTGAGGGGGCTGCGGAGGTGGTAGTTCTTTTTGCAGTTCTTTATTCCCCCACTGCTTAGTGAAGTACCTGGCACCACAGCAGGCAAATAATAAATGCTTGTTGATTACCTAGGTTTGAATCTTGTGTCTGACATTCGCTGGTTGGGTAACTACATAATTCAACTTTTCTAAGCCCTAGTTTCCTCATTTGTAGGAAGGAAATGGTATAATTGTAACTGTAGTGACTACCTAACAGAGTGGTTGTGAGGCTCAAATGAAATGAGTAAGAAAAGCTTTGTACAACATATACATACATACTTAATTACATATGATTCTGGTATTATAAATTATATATATGTAATATGTATTATATATAACATGTAATATATATTACATAGTATACAATTATATATAATATATTATGTATAGGAGCTATGATTATGATTATTTATTATTTTATCCAATGGCCATCTTACACTCTCCTTGGGCTGGGAGTCAGAGGCAAGTTCAGCTGCATGCCATGATATAGATGTCACTTTAATAATTCTGATATTATATACTTTTAAACCATGATAGAGATACTTCAAAATATTTGGTCCTTATTACGTACAATTAGTTCCTAGAAATGTATAACTGCATCCAACGTCTTTCACACTGTCCAGAATCCCAGAATTAGAAAGGACCAACAAGGTCATCTAGTTTACCCTTTACCTGAACTGAATTCTTTCTCATTATAACTGATGTAGCCCTCAGTTTATGCCCTACTGACAAGCCCATTCCACTTTGAGACAGTCCGGATTGTTAGGAAGTTTTTCCTTATATCAAGCTTAAATCCGCCCCCTCTGAAATTTCTACCCATTGTTCCTACTTCTGCCCTCTGGGGCCAGACAAAGCAGATCCAATCCCTCTTCTATAAGTCAAGCTTTCAAATACATGAAGATGACTGAGTCTTCTTTTCCCCAGGCTAAACACCTTCACTTTCATCTACTAATCCTCATAGGCCTTCTCCTCAAAGCCCTTCAGCTTTCCCGATGTTTTCCTTTGGGTTCTCTCCAGCTTATTCATCAGTGTCCTTCCTAAACTGTGGTTCCTATAACTGAGTATGATATTCCCAATGTGGTTGAATTGGGATAATAGAGTATGACTAGCATTTCCTCATTCATGAACATTATATGCATCAATGCAGTTTAAGATTGCATTCCTTTTGGGGAGTTGCTGTATTGCACTTGCTGTCCACTGAAGCCTCCACATATTTTTTTTGGTTGAAATGCTGTCTAGCCATAATCGTGATATAGTCATCTTGTACTTGTAAAGCTGATTTCTCTTAAACCCAATGGTAGGACTCTATTATCCCTATTAAATTTTATCTTTGATTTGGCTCAAAATTCTAGTCTGTTGATACCATTTGGAAACTGACTCTGTCATCTCCCTACCAGGTTTGAGTCATCTGCAAATTTGAAAAGCATACCATTCATATTTTCATCTAAGTCACTGATGAAAATGCTAAACAGTACAGGATGAAGCACAGATCCCTAGGGAGTGAAACAATTTTCCAACCCAAGACAACTGAGAAAGTCAGCAGGAAAAGTCTGTTGCACCAGGGTGAGAGTGGAGGGCAGTCTAGTGCAGGCCATACCAGTGAAGACTAGGCCCCAACAAACCAGGAGCATACCTAGCGGGCAACTGAATCAGTGATGGTAGTGGCAGTTTCTGGACTTCTCAGTCCACAGATGGTAGGGGGTTGAACAACCAGTCAGAATGAGATTACAGGGGTCCCTTTGCTGGCACTGGGGGCAGGACTCTGTTGCATTGTCCACATTTCAATCCAGATTGCAGTTATGGGTCTTAGTAACAGAGTGAGGAGGAGCACTAGCACCCCAGGCCTTGTTTCCTAAGGGGAGCTAGTCACAGTTCCAGGACAGGAAAGAATGCCTGTGGTCGCTCACAAACCAGAGTATGTGCCTGAAAAGTAGTAAGCATGCCTCTCCACAGATCATGCCACTTTGGAAGAACTGAAAACTTGCAGGTACCCAGAATTATCTCCAAGAACATCAGCACAAAAAACCTGAAGCTTGTGACAGTACCCTTTCCATTCTGGAAGTGGAGCCCCACTGCAGCATGGCGTTAAAAGTCAAGAAATAGACTAGAAAAATGCGCAAACAGCAGAAGAAATCCTAACTATAAAAAGTTACTATGGTGACAGGGAAGATCAAAATGCAAACCCAAGATAACAAAGTCAAAACTCTTGTACCCAAAGCCTCGAGGAAAAATATGAATTGGTGTCAGGGCATGGAAGAGCTCAAAAAAGATTTTAAAAATCAAGTAAGAGAAGTAGAAGAAAAATTAGGAAGGGAAATGATGCAAAAAAAAAATTCATGAAAAAAGAGTCAACAGCTTGGTAAAGGAAGCACACACACACACACACACACACACACACACTGAAAAAAAATAAGACCTTAAAAACAGAATAGGCAAATGGTAAAAGAGGCACAAAAATCCAATGGAGAAAAGAATGCCTTGAAAAGCAGAATTGGAAAAAGAGGTACAAAAATTAACTGAAGAAAAGAACTCCTTAAAAAGTAGAATTGACCAAACTGAAAAGGAAGTACAAAGCTCACTGAAGAAAATAATTCCTTAAAAATTAGAATTGGGCGAGTAGAAGCTAATGACTTTAGAAGACAGCAAGAAACAATAAAACAAAATCAAAATAGTGAAAAAATAGAAGAAAATGTGAAATATTTTATTGGAAAAAAACAACTGACCTTGAAGATAGATCCAGGAGAGATATTTTTAAAATTATTGGATTTCCTGAAAACCACAATAAAAAAGGAGCCTAGACTTCATCTTTCAGGAAATTATCAAGGAAAACTTCCCTGATATTCTAGAATCAGAGAATAAAATAGAAATTGAAGGAATCCACTGATCAACTCCTGAAAGAGATCCCAAAATGAAAACTGACAGGAATATTATAGCAAAATTCCAGAGCTCCTAGGTCAAGAGAAAATATTGCAAGCAGCCAGAAAGAAACAATTAAAGTATCCTGGAGTCACAACCAGGATAACACAAGCTTTAGTAGCTTCTACATTAAAGGATTGGAGAGGTTGGAATATAATATTCCAGAGAGCAAAGGAGCTAGGATTACAATCAAGAATCACCTACCCAGCAAAACTGATTATAATCTTTCAGGGGAAAGAACATAGATATTCAATGAAATAGACTTTCAAGCATTCTTGGTGAAAAGACCAGAGCCGGATAGAAAATCTGACTTTTAAATATGAGACTCAAGAGAAGCATAAAAAGATAAACAGAAAAGAGAAATCATAAGGGATTCAGTGAAGTTAAACTGTTTACATTCCTACATGGGAGAATGGTACTTGTACCTCCTAAAATCTTTCTCATTGGTAGGGCAGTTAGAAGATGTATACATTGACAAAAGGAATGGATGTGAGTTGAATATGATGGGATGATTATCTAAAAAATTAAAATTAAGGGATGAGGAAGAGGAATGTACTAGGAGAAGGAGCAAGGGAATGATGGAATGGGGTAAATGATCTGACATAAAAGAGTTGCAAATGAGCTTTTACAGTGGAAAGAGGGGGATGGTAGGAGAGAGCATATGAACCTTACTCTCATCAGAACTGGCTCAAAGAGGGAATAACATACACACGCAGTTGGGTATAGAAATCTATCTTGCCCTACAGAAAAGTAGGAGAGAAATGGGATAAGAGAAGGGAGGGAGTTGATAGAAGAGAGGATGGAGTGGGGGAGGTAAAAGTCAGAAGCAAAACACTTTTGAAAATGGGCAGTATAAAAGGAGAGAGAGAGTAGGACAAACATGGGGGGAAATAGAATGGAGCAAAATGCATAGTTAGTAATCATAACTGTGAAAAAAATCAGAGCAAGTTTCTCTGATAAAGACTTCATATCTCAAATAGATAGAGAACTTAGTCAAATTTATAGAAATTAGAGCCATTTTTCAATTGATAAATGGTCAAAGGATATGAACAGGCAGATCTCAAATGAATTAATCAAAGCTATCTATAGTCATATGAAAAAAATACTTTAAATCACTAATGATTAGAGGAATGCAAGTTAAAACAACTCTGAGCTACCATGACACACAAAACAAATTGGTCAATATGACAGAAAAGGGAAATGACAATTGTTGGAAGGGATGTGGGAAAATTGGGGTACTAATGCATTGTTGGGGAAGTTGTGAACTGCTTCAACCATTCTGAAGAGTAAATTGGAACTATGGCCAAACTGCCATAAAGCCATGCATACCCTTTGACCAAGCAATACCAATTCCAGGTATAAAAAACAAAAAAGGTATGTGTACAAAAATATTTATAACAGCTCTTTTTGTGGTGGCAAAGAATTGAAATTGAGAGAATGCCCATCAATTGGGGAATGACTGAACAAGTTGTATATGATTGTGATGGAATACTATTATGCCACAAGAAATGACAAACAGGACGGTCTCAGAAAAACCTGTAAAGACTTACATGAACTGATACAAAGTGAAATAAGCAGAATCAAGAGAATATTGTATGCAGTAACAGCAATATTGTATGATGAATTGTAAATGACTCAGTTATTCTCAGCAATACAATGATACAAGACAATTCTGAAGGACTTGTGGTGAAAAATGCTATCCATCTCCAGAGAAAGAACTGATGGAGTCTGAATGCAGATCAAAACATACTTTTCCTTTTCTTTATTTTCTTGGGTTTTTTTTTTGTATCTGTGTTTTCTTCTACAACATGACCAATGTGGAAATATGTTTTCCATGAATACTTATGTATAATCTATATCAAACTGACTGGCTTGCTCGATGAGGTGGGAAGAGAGAGCATTTAGAACTCTAAAACTTTTTAAACAAATGTTAAAAAATTCTTTTATGTGTAATGGGGAAAAATAAAATATTAAATTTCCAAAATAAATGAATACTTATGTACTGATGAATTAAATGAAAGGCCTGAGGAGGAGGTCAAGGAGATTACTGAGGAACATGGATGGGGTAGGATGGGGAGAAGCCCAAACTCTTCTAGTTTGTGTACAGCATAGGCACAATGCAAATATCCTATTGTTTGAATGGAAAGTAACCTTTGAAAGTTAAGGTAAATTGGCAGCTAGGTGGCGCAGTGAGTAGAGCACCGGCCATGGAGCCAGGAAGACCTGAGTTCAAATCTGACCTCAGATACCTGATACTAGCTGTGTGACCTTGGGCAAGTCACTTTAATCCCAATTGCCCTGCCTTCCCCCCTGCAAAAACAGAAAAGAAAAGAAAAAGTTAAGGTAAAAATCTGAGAGTAAATTAATTCTTCACACTAATTAATTTCCTGCTGGTAATAAATAACGGTAGAGAACTTAAACTGTTCTTTTAAAAATAGAGTTTTCATTCATTTTGAAGACTAGTTTGAGGCTTCCAAGATCCAAGCTCAAGAGGAAAAGTAGGTGAAGTCTGAGAGCTTGCTGCGATCAACAGAAATTCAGCATTTGCACCACATCATTGGAGACCATCAAAATTACACAGAAAAAAGACAAATTCCAACATCATTCCAACACTGTACAAAGGATTTTTAAGCAAAGTGTCATGAGATTGGAAAGCAGATCTCCTTCAGGGTTCCAATTGGTAGCTGAGAGGTGAGCTGATGAAACTGAATCAGTACAGGGAAGGAAATCAACAAGGCTTATTCTCAGTTGCCATCAAAATAACACACATGCTGTTGTAAAATGTCCAGGCATGTCTAATAGAACAAAGTTTTGCAATTTTGAGAATATGTCCTGCTTGCAGGCAAATACACTTGCAAGAGTTTTGCAAGGCATCATAGCAAACAGATAGTCATCTAATTGTGCAGGAGAGTATCACACGCATTAACTTTTAACTTAAGGGCAGTTTCCCAAGAACACAAGGGGTGGTCTGTGTTATATATATAAGAGTTAAGGAAATTACTGCTGGAAATTGATTCTTTTTTAATCCAGCTAGTGCTTTCTGACTGTTTAATTGCCACGTCTAAGGAAGATGGGGTAGTTGAGTCATAGGGGAGGAGGGTAAGGAAGGCAGCAGCTTTGGGTAATAATCCTGAGGACTTCACCAGCTTCTTTCCCTTTTGGAGGTTGTGTGTCTACAGGCATCAAATAAAAGCCCTAAAATGCAGAACTTCCCAAATGGTATTTGGATTACTCATTCAGCTGCTGTCACAAAAGTGTTGTTTTAAAAGGAGGGAGATATTTATCCAGATGAGGTGTGTTTGTAGTAGAGGAAAGGCAGCTGTGGAATAGGAAGTGTCTGGTGACTTGTTGTTGGATAGCTTTCTCTTTGTGTATCCTGTGTTGTAACTGGAGAAATGTGTACTGAGCCATGTTGTATGTTACCTGAGGTCCTGTTGCTGTTGTTGTGTTTGTCCTTCGTTCTCAAAGATCACAACATCAGGGAGATGATGACATGACTTGCAGTGGACTTTGATTTGAGTGAGGGAGGGCTATGCAAGTTCACCAGCCTCACTTTCTCCTCCAGAGCCATCGGGGTCCAGTAGCCTGATATTCACCAATTTGACTGGAGATGGCCTGGGATGCAGTGGGAGACCCTGGCCCTTTCAGGCTAAGGTCTTAGACACAAAGCAAGACACAAGGTTTGGGTAGTGATGAGCCTTTGACATAGAGTCATTTACATAAGCTTCTGAGCTATTCCCTATTTCCTTCATAATTCTAAGGTCAATGTCAGAGATTACAGGACCCTGAAAATGTGAAAGTTGAGCTGGGCATTGAGAAATGCATAGGCTTCAAGTAGGTGGCAAGGAGTAGCAATGGCATTCTAGAAGAGGTTATCATATGCCTGAGGACATCTACAGAAACAGGGATATACAAGACATGCTTGGGTAATAGTGAGGAGATTATGCTGGCTTGTAAAAACACTTATAAAGGGCTCTAGTCTTAATCCATTGCATTTGCTTTTGGGGACTCTCCTCTCTCCTGTTGTGCCCTTACTTGAGCGTGTTCTGCCCAAAGGGAGGTAAATTTTGATGGCCGAAACCCATCTAGTTAACTTGGGGTTTACTGGCTAGATTTCTTTCTCAAAGACCAAGCCTTAAACCCAAATTCACTCTGGATCTCATTGACTGGACAACAATTGGTCCCTGCCCAACACCACTTAATGGCTATTTTTGGACCCTCCTGGCTCAAAGTGAAGGTAACTAGTAACTATTTCTCTTTTGGCCAGCAAATCTGACAGTCTTCCCCTCCCAGTTTGATTTTTTTTTAATTATTAAAGGGACCATCCCTTGACTCACTTCTTAAAGAAGCCTATTCACTAAATAGGCATCGCCTCACTCAAAGTGAGAACTTGAAAAGACCTTAGTTTAAAAGGACCAAGGACCACTGCATCCTGGGCCATCTCCAGTCATCCTGATAATATCTGGCCACTGGACTCAGATGGCTCTGGAGGAGAAAGTGAGGCTGGTGACTTTGCACAGCCATCCCTCCCTCAAAGCAAATTCAATTGCAAGTCATGTCATCATCCTCCTGCTGTCATGATCCTCTTTGAGAACAAAGAACAAACCACCACAACAACCTTTTGGGAACTAAGTTCCCATTTAAGAGGGAAACTGGCCAATGATGGGAAATGCAATAAGACTATATTCAGTGCATTTTAAATTACACAAAAAGGGGAATGTCATGGCTTACCTCAAGACTACCGAGAACATAAGGAGGGATCATTTGCAAGGGAAGACAGGAAAGTATACATCTAGATCACAGTCATTCAAGGGACACTTGTGAGACAAGGATATAATGGGATTTCCAGAGGTGATGGGATACATCTTAAATTCGGCCAGTTGCGGAGAGTCCAGGCCTCCAGAGAAATGATCTTTAAGGCATAGAAGGGGGAAGGAAATTCAATGATCCTATGAAAGTTGGGCCTGATAACTTGGCACTTGCCCTCCTCTGAGTTTTTCAGGAGAATACTGGGTCATCCCATACAGCAAGATAATTCTGTGATGATGATGATGAAGGCCAGGGTCTTATAGGGAGAAGTGGGAGCTCTAGCAGAGGATACTAATTCTTTTTTCACCTCTAGTGTCACTGGTGGGAAGCTGCTAAAAGCTGGCTAGAGAGATGAAAGTTCCTCGCATGAAATATTACAAATATAGGGAGTTACAGAAAAAGAAATGGGACAGAAGTATGGTAGAGAGAAGTCTTTCAATGGATACTTGATTGATTGGTTGATTGGTTGATTAATGTGCCAGACAGGAGGAGAGGCTGTGTCCATCGTGGAGACCACCTATTGCCAGAAATTCCAGTCCTGAAAAACAAAGCTTTCCTATACTATCACAACTTTCTACGTTAGACTTTGCGCAAATGATGAGAAGCTGAAAAGATTGCTAATATTTTATGTGACAGAATAAGCATCCAAAAAGATCATGACAGTACAGAATGTTGGATAGAATCTAATAAAATAAAATTTAATCAAGAAAATGTAAAATCTTACACATAGACAAGATAGGGGAGACATGGTCAGACAGTAATTGGTCTATAATGATCAAGGAGACTTAGTATATTTAATAGTAAGCTCAATACGAGTCAATAATTTGATATGGCATCCCCAAAGTTCTTGTGACTTGAACGGCATAGCTTCCAGGAACAAAGAGGTCATTATCATACTCTACTCTGCTGGTCAGATCACATCTAACATATTGTGTTCAGTTCAGAGCAAGGCAACTGAAGAAGGACATTAATGAGTTGGGGAAGGTCCAGAGCAAGGTAACCAGGATTGTGAAGGGCTTTGAGTCTATGCTATGTTGGGAGTGATTGAAAGAATTGGAGATGCTTAGCCTGGGGAAGCTTAAATTCAGAGAGAAAGCAAGAGCTGTTATCAAGGATTAAAAGGTTGTCTAGTGGAAAAGACATTAGGCTTATTCAATTTGGAATTGTAGGACAGAATGAGGGGCAAGCATTGGAAGTCACAAATAAGTGAATTTAGACTTGATATCAAAGAGAAAAAAAATCAATTTCCTAATATTTAGAATGTTTCTTATTGCCTCCAGAGGTATTGGATTTCTCTTTGTTGGACATCTTCAGGTAGAAACTAGTTCCTGTTTTATGGTTGAAGGAAGAAAAGAAGGAAAAAGGGAAGGAAGGAAGGAAGGAAGGAAGGAAGGAAGGAAGGAAGGAAGGAAGGAAGGGAAACTTGCCCAAGTGATTTCACTACTGATTGCATTCATCTGCATAGAGACTATCTTGGAATGGTTCCCACATGAAGGAAAGAAGGAGAAAAGGAAAAAAAGAAGGAAGGAAGGAAAAAAGAAAGGGAAGGGAAAAAGAAAGGAAGGCAAGGGAAAGGAAAGGAAAAAGGAAAGGAAAAGGAAGGAAAGGAACAGGCATTTATTAAGTGCCTACTATGTGCCAGGGACTATACTAATCACTTTATAAATAATATCTCATTTGGTCCTCACAACAACCCTGGGAGGTAGGTGCTCTTATTATCCCTAATTTATAATTGAGGAAACTGAGGCAGACAGAGGTTAAGTGACACAGGCCATAAGTATCTGATGCTGGATTTGTATTCACATTTTCTTGAGTTTAAAGCTAGTGCACTGCTCTACCACCTAGCAATCTCTCATGGGATGGGGGAGGGCAATTCTTTTGGGGAGTACAAGTTGGTTCAGGCCACTGAACCAATGAGCTATAAAATTCTGAGATGATATATATATATATACACACATGTATATGTATATATGTGTGTGTATACATACATACATATATACATATATATATATATAAAGTCAAGCTATGAAATTCAGAGGTTCTCAGACTAAAGCATTTGGTACATTTTGTACATTGAAATGTACCTCTAATTCTTCTTATAAGATCTGAATATAAGAAAATATGATTCAGGCCTCTGTGAACAGGGAGTATATCCAAACAAGCCTGTAAGGTAGGCAAGTCAGTCATTTTTACCCCTAATTTTAAGAATGGAAAAAAAGGAATGGGACTTTACTTCATAAGAACTACCCTGGTGTCTAACTTCCGCTTCATTGTTCACCCTATACCTCTCTAAGAGCCTACATCCCAGTAGGTTTATCTGAATCTGGGAGGAAATGCCTGGGGTGACCTTCCTCTCTTCTTCTACTGCGTTTTTTTCTAACACCAGGGGATGGTATTGTCTTCCCTGAGAATGCCTGGTGCCAGGTGAGTGAAGGGATAGAGGATAAAGTACAAGGAAGTCTGAAAGAAAAAGCAGAGGGAACTTTGGGATCTCCAGCAATGAGAGAAAGCGTGTGGGGAGACACATCTAGAGGGGCTCTTATATGCCCTGATTATAAGCTAAGAACAGGATGAAGCTCACTTTGCAACGTGCAGAAGCCTAAGACCCTCTTTTTTTGTAAGATCTTCAGTCATACCTTTGTGATTTTGTAACTTGTCACCATTTCTAGCCTCTTTCCATACATTCTTGTTACCAGAACCAAAAATTAATAACGACAGCCAGCATTTATATAGCACTTTAAGGCTTACAAAGTGCTTTACAAATATCACCTCATTTGATTCTCATAACAATCCTGGGAGGTAGGTGCTATTATCACCCTCCCCCACCCCTTTTACAGATGAGAAAACTGAGGTAGACTGAGGTTAAGGGACTTGCCAAGAGTCACCCCAGCTAGTTAAGTGTTAGAGGCTGTTTCGAATTTGTAGTAATTTGTAAATTTGTAAAATTTTGTAGTAATTAGTAGTAAAACAAGTTTAACAAAATTTGTAGTAATTAGTAAATTTGTAAAATACTTAGTATAGTGTCTGGCACATAGTAGGTACTTAATTCAAATTCAGAAAGTAGGGGCTCTATCCACTGTGCCACCTAACTGCCTCAATTCTTAGAAAGTCTCGAGGACAATAGTACTTTAGGAATTATAGATTAAGAGATAGCTGGCCCAGAGTGACAGTTTTGTGGCTAACCCTTCACCCCATATGAAATGCACCATCAGCTCTTTGATCCGCAAGATGCTGAAGTGGAAAGCAGATTAGAGGACAATTTTATACTGCAAATGCCTAGAGCAAGCCAGATATGGCCTATTCACCAGCCATCTTTTTACTACAGATATGTTTTAAGGCAAGCCAACATAGGGAGATTTTGTGCTTTGGAGGAAAATTCAGAGCTTTCTGTGCTATTTGTCCACAATATCTCCAAAGGGGATTTCGAATAGAAAAAAAGAAACATCTTGTCTCCTTTTGCTGAACTGGCTAGCACAGAAGGGTTTTTTCTTTTTCTGGAATACAATTAATACATACTTCATTTAATTCAATGTAAAAGATCACGGACTCAGAAGACCGCCCCAAGCTGGACAAAAGTGAATTTATTTAATTACATATTGTTTCCAAAATAGGCCATAGGGAAAATCAAACCAGATGAATAAGTGTGGTATAGTAGAAAGAGGGCTGGATTTGGAATAAGACGAGCTTGGAGCTGGGCTCCTTCACCTCATCCTCCCATCTGAGTGTCGCTAAATCTCTTTGCCTCTTTGGGCCTCAGTCTCCTCAGCTGTATGGGGTTGGACTAGATGACCCTGAAGTTCACTCAGGGCCAGCTATCTTTATTTTTTTTTTTGGAGGGGGAAAGGCAGGGCAATGGGGGTTAAGTGACTTGTCCAAGGTCACAGAGTTAGTAAGTGTGTCAAGTGTCTGAGGCTGGATGTGAAGTGAGGTCCTCCTGACTCCAGGGCTGGTGCTGTATTCGCTGTGCCACCTAGCTGCCCTCAGCTATCTCTTAATCTATGATTCCTAAAGCACTATTGTCCTTGAGATTTTCTAAGAATTTAGAAAAGAAAGGAATCACAAGGTAAGGATTCTTTTGTCACCAATCAAACCAGGAAAAAATATGGCTCCGATAGCCACATGACAAATTATTATATTCAATTTGCTCTCTTAATTCTGAAGCATTTTACTGTCTAGGACAAGGACCTCTAAATAATCAAACTCTAAAACATGAGTGGAAACTTCTGGCCCTATGCTTAATCTCATGCAGTCTGTAGCAATTAACAAAAGCTAAACATTTGTCAGGCACTGCTTTTCCTAGAACAAAATCTTTTTTTTGCTTCTAGTTGTGAAAATACAGCATGAATTAAAAAGTCATTAGTGGCAATATCTTGAGAGACCACAAGATGGTGACATAACTGTATGACAGGCCACCGTGAGTTTGCCTAAGCAGACACTTGCAACATAATGAAATTCTAATCCTAATGTAGTTGGAGAAATCAAAAGACATTCACCAGGGTAAGTTTTTCAGTTTAGAAAATTAAATAAATTTGGGCTTTGTTAAGAAAATATTGAAAGGTAGAGGTGTTTTTTTTTAAGTCATTGGGGCATTAAGAAGTTAGGAGACTTTTAAAAATACTTATTTTAGGAGTTCTTAAGTTTGGAGGAATCATAGACCCCTTTGGTCATCCGGTAAAGCCTGTGGAGCTCAGAATGGTGCTCTTCAATGACTGAAGCAAAGGCTGAATTTCATTTAGAGGCTAGTGAAAATAAAGTCGTAATTTTTTCTATCCTGAAATCCATCCATGGACCCATACGTGGTATGTTGGAAGAGATTTCTTTCTCACCAGAAGTTTTTATGTGAAAGCCAGATGACTGTTTCTTAAGGATGCTGGAGAAGGAATTGATACTTCAGGCATGGATTGGCCTAGATAACCTCTAAGGTTCGTACAATTCTGAGAATCTACATGAATGGAATGGGTCCTAGAATTAGAAGACAGAGATTGTGCAGCTGCATGATGGTATTCCAAACTGGGCCAACTGGTTTCTCCGAACCATACCTTTTGTACCAGAAATGTCCTGGTGGGGCCACCTCAGGTCTGGTCTAGGTCCTCAATGCTTCAGGCTTGGCAGGTTGATTATATCGGTCTACCTAGAAGTGATCATGCTTTAGGGAAACTGATTCATACTAACGTGACTCACATTAGACCAGTTTTATTAACTAACAATCTATTAATTTACAAATCAGAAATAGGAGACAAAAAAAAATTTAAATCAATTCATCAATGCATTCTCTTTCCAGGATGAAAGTCTATGTGAATGAATATAGTGCTTACTATGTGCCAAGCACCGTGCTAAGCCCTTTACAATTATTACCTCATCTGATCCTTACAACATGAGGACCATGATTAGGCCTCTTACTAAAACCATAACTTGTAATTCTAAAGCTTATATTAGCTCCACTTTGATGGACCCCTTCCTATATAAAGAGACCCCTTGGGCCTCTTGCCTAGTTTTAACAACTTCTTTCACCTCTAATCTATCCTTCATATCCTTGTCCCAATAATACTCTCCCTTATACACCAGGTCTGATCCTATCATTCCTCTGCTCAGAAACTTCAAATTAATCAACAAGCCCTTATTAGGTACCTATTGTGGGCTAGTTGTGCTGCTAAGCGCTGGGAACAATGAAGATTTCACCAGATCTACGATTTCACCAGTACAGGGAACTCCCAGTGAAAATACCCTTTCTACCAACATAGATCAGTACTTGCTGTGCAACTTACGAATCATAGACAATTGCCTGGAGCACGGAAAGGAAAACTGATTTTAAAGGGGGTGAAGAGAATAAGCACTTATATTGTACCTACTCTGTGCCAGATACTATGCTAATCACTTTTTACAAATATTATCTCATTTTAATCTTCACACCAACCCTGGTTGGTAGGTGGTATTCTGATACCCATTTTCCTCACCCCTGGTGAGGAAACAGAGGCAGTTAAACCATCACAGAGCTAGTAAGTATCTAAGGACAAATTTGAACTCGGGTCTTCTTGACTCTATCCGCTGTTTCACGCAGCTGGCTCTTTAGTGCAACAATACGGAGAATAATAGCACCTACCTACAACAATGTTGCTAGCAGCTGCTGTGGGGGTGCAAGACCGACAACACCAGCACACAGAAGGGCTGCCAACGCAGGTTCTTTGATGCGCTTTTCTAAGGAAAGCAACTTTGAGGGGTTAACAATCTCAGTTTAATTAAACATACATATCGTTTACTTAGTTCAGGGGGAAAAGATCAGCCCCCTGAACTTCAGGGCAAATACAAACAGAAATTACAAGGATACATTATATAAACAGAGCAAATAACACAAACCAGTCTATCTATAGCAATACATAGTTACCAGAGATGCACCAACATCTGGGTTATCAAAGCTGGGGAGGGGGGGTGGAGTGCTGTTTCAACAGCTCGCTCAGAGTCTTGTCACCAACACTCTTTCAATGAGTGTGCCCCCAAAGGCCAAACACCAGCCTCAGAGCTCTTATACCCTGTTCAGGACCCTGAAGGCTAGGGACAACTTAGCATTTAGGGTGTGGTGCTGAGAAACACTCCAAAACAAAAAGATCCAAGGCAAGACTCATTAAAGGCACTTGATAGCCTTAGCATCCTAAAAGAGAAGAACGGCAAAAAGTCCTGCCCTGATTACTATTACACTACCTCCTAGGGGTATTGTGAGAATCAATTAGCATTTGTGAAATGCTTAGCACAGTGCCTGGCACATAGTAGGGGCTTAATAAATACTTATTCTTCTCTCCCTAATTTGCTCAGGGTCACACAGCCAGTATAAATCAGAGGAGGTTAGAACTATAGAGTGCACAGGTCTTTCTGACTTAGGCCAGCTCTCCATCCACTGTACTATGTTATAAAGGAAGTAATCTTACAAGAACTGATTGTTAAATTTTCAATGTAAGAATTTATGCCTCAGAAATGGGCAAACACTACAAATCAGTGTTAGATTTATTGTTCTGCTTATTATCTTAAGATAGTGATAGAGAAATATTAATAATATAGATTAAACTTAAGAGTGTGTCATGCATGTATTTTCCCCCCAGAGACCATTGTTAAATATTTACCAGCACACCTCTGCCCATACTTTATGATCCCTAGCGCTGGTTCATTGTTCTCACCATTACCTCCGTCACTCCACCCTTCTGTATATTGCAATATCACCCTTATGCTGGGTATACTCCCAACCCTTCCAAATCTCAACCCCTTAATGTATTCATTCAACCCTGGATTGCTTCAACTATCTTGGTTGCTTCTCCTATTAATCAGTATTAATCAATTCCATAGGTGTAGTGATTATAAGTTCTGATATTCAACCTCGGAGTGGTGAGCTGCAGATTGTAAGTTCAATTGCTTAATCATAGGAAGCTAACTAGAGGACCTCCACCTTTGTTTTCCTTGTTGTGGTGACCAAGCCCAGTGTGGCAGAGGTGACTCAATTACATGGAAAGTCCCCCAGCTATTTTTCTTACTCCTCTATCCCTTGTCATCCTTCTATTGCCCAACATGGGGAGATGATGATGAGCACTTGGCCAATGAGTGATCCCATGGGGGTGCTCATTGGCTTAGTATGACCTCCTGAAAGGTCTGTTGAGATCTGCTCATTAGCCTGATGGTCTACCAATGGGATTCTGTATTTTGCGTAGACCATCCTGGAGAGTTAAGAACAAGTTCTATTTACCAATGAGACTCGGTATTTTTGGTCTGCTCCATCATTGTTATCTGGGTATCAAGCAGTATAAAACTAAGGTCCTGGAGGAAGAGGGCATCTTAGATCGTGAGGCAGCTCTGAGGTCCACTTCATTAGAGGGGACCATGGACCCTTTAATAAAGTGCCATTAGCTCACAGCTCTGCCTCAGTTTCTTTTATTGTAGTTTGGGCAATTTTTAATCCCCACATTTTCCAAACCCCAGTTCTGGATTACCTCCACCCTCTGTCTCCTTTATTCCTACACACACACACACACACACACACACACACACACACACACGCTGAATAGAGCCACAGGAAGTCATGAAACTGTGCTGAGTCCCTCCACAAATTTGTGTTATTTAATCTCAACTACAGCAAGGTAATTCTACTCTTCACTAATTAATTTTCTACTACATTCACTAGAATAGCTGTTCCAAATATTCTCTTGTCTCGTCAAGCATTCCACAGCACCTCCTTCCCTCTACCTTCTCATCTGATGACTATAACTCATACAACATTGAGGTTATTTCAGAATCCCCTTCTCCCCTTCTCATCTCATATCCCTTTGATACTGTTCTCCACAACCTTCTCCTTCACTCTAGTGTTTGATAAAGAGGTGGCCCTTCTTCTTGACCAAAGACAACTTCTCCACTTGTATCAATTGATCTCATCTCCTCCCATCTTCTCCAGAAGATTGCCTCCACTATCATTCCTATTCTTTCTTTAGTCTTCAATCTATACATGATTAGTAGGGCTGAACATATAAATCCTTCAGTCATCTTCAAAAGAGATGATAATTAAACCCATGGGGCCCAATGAGGTGACTAATAGGGAATATAGAGAGAGTAGAGAAGAGGCCCCAGGAATGAGTTTTGGTGTACGCCCACAGTCAGAAATATGATATGGATAATAAATCAGAAAAGAAGACCAAAAATAAATGGCCGACAGTGAAGAAAAGAATCAGATGAGAGTAATATTACAAAAACTCAGAGAGCAGAGAGTATCCAGGAAAAAGGATTGTCTATGGCATCAAATACAACAGAGAAGACTGAGAAAAAATCCCCCACTGGATTTGTCAATTAGTGGATGGATCATTGGTAATTTTAGAGAGAGCAGTCTCAATTGAGTGAAGTCAGAAGTTAGATTAAAAGTTGAGGACCGTGGGAGTAGAGGAAAGTGGGAGGAATTATATAGATAGCTTGTTCCAGGAATCTGGCTGATAAAGAGAGTAACCTTCCTATTACTTACTACTTTGGCCTTGTACTCAGGGTTCTCCATAATCTTCTTCCAGTCTCATCTCATGTATTTCCTAATCCCTACTACCTTGTGCTTTCTTTCAGACCTCTGGGACTATGTTTACACTATTCCCTATTCCAGGAATGCTGTCCCTCGGGGCTTTTGCTTGGCAAAATCTTACCCATCTTTTAAGATCTAGGTAGCATAAACAAGGCCCCAGAAGTTAGAGATCTTGAGATAAATTTGGGAAATGGCAAGTGATTCAGTTTGTCTGGAATGTAGAACATATGAAAGTGAGAGATGATGCTGAATAAATGGAAGGATAGAACAAGATTCTTTGTATATTTTTGAGCACACAGCAGAGACTCAGTGAATCTCTCTTGACTAATCTTCAGTCTTTCCCTCCAACATGAGCTGTGTGACTAAAGGCCAAGTCAATGTAGGTAGGTAGGTAGATAGATAGATAGATAGATAGATAGGTTCTGAATCCATCTCCTCTCTATCAGCTGGTGGGTAGCATGTTTCATCTTGAGTCCTGTGGAATTGTGGTTGGCCATTTTGTTGACCAAAAATCCAAGTCTTTGAAGGTTGTTGTCTTAACATTATTGCTATTATCATATAAATTGTTCCCCCAATTCTGCTTACTTCACTCCGTACCAGTTCATTAAAGACTTCCCAGGTTTACCTAAAACCATCACCTTCATCATTTCTTATAGCACAGTTGTATTCTACCACATGCGTATTCCATAATTTGTTTATCCATTCCCTAACTGAAGGGTACCTCTTCAATTTCAATTCTTTGCTACCACAAAAAAGGGCTACTATAAATATCTTTACTTACGTTTGAGTCCTTCTCTATTTAATCTGTCAGGGGTATAGACCTAGTAGACTCCTATGATTTTTTCTTTGCTTGTCATCATCACCATCATTTTTGGTCCTTTTCAGGACCATAATCAGGTCACTTAGTACTGTCTGCAACTTAATGAATCATCATTCTTTCCTAGACATCATTTGGTAGCTCAAGTGTTGGGGAAGGAATTGAATGGTCCATTGTCTTACTGAGATACCTGTCTCCTCTAGGAGATGATTCACATGTGCCCTGGTTGGGTTTGTCTGTCAGTGAACAGGTATGAGATTTAAATAGTAGGTTTCTTTTCCACTTTATCCAAATTCCATCACTGCTTCCTCGAGCATGTCATGTTGGAGAATCCCCTTCCTGTTTCTCAATTGCTGGCATGATTAGGCTTGCTGATGATTTTAAAGATAGACACATGCATTGGGGGAAAGTCTGACAGGCTTGGTAAGGAGTCAATGATTAATCTTGTTAATCAGGGTGAGGAAAGGCCGTGAAGGTACTGCCTTTGCCTTTGCTTTTTTTTTTTTTTTGGAGGGGGGAAGGCAGGGCAATTGGGGTTGAGTGACTTGCCCAAAGTCACACAGCTAGTACATGTGTCAAGTGTCTGAGGCCGGATCTCAACTCAGGTCCTCCTGACTGCGGGCAGGAGCTCTACTCACTGCACCACCTAGCTGCCCCCAATGCCTTTGCTTTTTTAACACTTGAAGTTGTGGTATCTGCATTATCTGATTCAATTTAATAGGCACTTGTTAAGCATCTGTCATGTTTCAGGCTTTGAGAAACATAAAAATCACCCAAACCTTACTCAATCAAACAACAAGTATTTATTAAGCACCTAAGCCAGGCACTGTGCTAGGCAATAGGAATACAAGTATAAAGTATAAGACTATCCCTATTAACAATGAGTTTATATTCTAATGAGGAAAATATAAGCATATTAAAAATATGTAGCATAAAGTCAATAACGAAATATATTACATAACTATATTTATATTTACTCCATGTTACATATTTATTTGTACTATATAGTAATATATGGTTATACAAATATATATTATGTATGTACTTAATATATGCTTTGTATAGAGTAATAGAAAACATATCCTTTGTACAAAGTACATACTTTGTATAAGATATATATAATATGTAGTATAAATATATTAATTACATAAATGTAAAAATTACATATATACATATGCATATATGTACACATGCACACACAAAAGGCAGCTAGGTGTGGCAGTAGATAGAATACTGGGTCTGGAATCTGGAAGATTCTTCTTCTAGAGTTCAAATTTAGCCTCAGACGCTTACTAGTTGTGTGACCCTGGGCAAGTCACTTAACCCTGTTTGCCTCATGTTTCCTCATCTGTAAAATGAGCTGGAAAAGGAAATGGCAAACCACTCCAGTATCCTTGCCAAAAACAAAAAACAAAACCCAAATGAGGTCACAAAGAGTCAGACATGGCTGAAATAACTGAACAGCAACAGAAAAGTTAAATAAAGGCAATTTGGGAAAGAGGGAACTAGCAGTTGGGGATTCAAAAAGGTTTCATGTAGAAGATGGATCCTGAGCTATATGTAAAAGGAAGAGAGGGAGAGGTAAGGGAGGCAGAAGTAAGGATGCAGTGCATTCCAGGCATGGGAGACAGAGACGGAGCATGCTGAATAAAAAACCCAGAGAGGACCAGTTTAGCCGGACTGCAGTGTGGAAGTGTGTTGAAATGCTGAATTGAGAGCAATTTCAGCCAGGGAGGCTGAAAAGATAGATTAGGTCAGGTTGTATAGAACTTTAAAAGCTACACAAATGAATTTCTATTTTATCCTTGAGGCCACGGGAAGCCCCTGGAGTTGTATGAGTAGGAGAGTCATACGGTGAGATATTCACTTAAGGAAAATTACTTTGGCAGCGATGTGGAAGGTGTCCTGGAGTGAGGAGAGACCTGAGGCAGGAAGATGAATTAGGAGGCTGTTTCAATAATTTAGGCTGATTGATATTCAAGCCAGCCAAATACTTATTGCTCTTGTAGTCAAAATGAAAGATTCAAGAAGGTACACAACCCACTTTGCTCATCTTTCTTGGCATCCCCAGTTCCTTGGCCTAGTGACATCCCATTAGGGTTATGATCATAACTCATAAGACTTTTAGGTTTATAAAGTAGTTTTCTCCTAACAAGGTAGATAGGTGAGGAAGGACATATAACCATTACTTCCCCATTTTACTGATGAAACTGAGGCACAGAAAGCTACTCTGATTTGCCTAAATCACAAAGGCAGTACAAAGCAGAACCAGGACTTAAACCCAAGTCTTCTGACTCCAACTCCAACAAACTGCTCCTTATACCACAGTAACATGCTTCAGGGTTATTATACCCAGTGTTTTTTATTCTTTTTCATTCAACTGAAAACAAACCTCCTGAAGAAACCAGAGCAGAAAAATTAGGTGCAAAATGGAAGGGCTCGATACCTTCCTGCCTTAGGGGACAAATTAGGCAGAATGTGTCAAAGAACGAATTTTAGAAAATAAAA
This sequence comes from Trichosurus vulpecula, assembly GCF_011100635.1. Taxonomy (NCBI): domain Eukaryota; kingdom Metazoa; phylum Chordata; class Mammalia; order Diprotodontia; family Phalangeridae; genus Trichosurus; species Trichosurus vulpecula. The sequence goes on along the minus strand of NC_050578.1, from coordinate 194,138,154 downwards.
TGCTGAAACAATCAAGGGCCAAGAAAACCTCATACTTCTGCTCAGAAAAAAAACATGAATGTAGAGCCTGTATCAGATTGCACGCCATCTGAGGGAGGGGAGAAGGGAAGGAAGGGGAGAAAATTTAGAATTCAAAATCTTGTAGAAGTAAATGTGGAAAACTAGAAATTAATTGACTAATTATTTTTAAGAAAGAAAAGAACATGAAAAGAATTTGGCCAATACACGGGAAACTCCACAGCCATTTCTCAGACTTTACTTGGTTTATTCTCATCTAAGACCAAAGGTAACTTTGAGATAACTCACGAGTGGTAGAAAGAGCATTGGAAATCAGGGCTGCAGTCCTCATTCGACCACTAATAAAACCATGGCACCATGGGCACATCATTTCCCCTCTTGGAGTCTCATATGTACAATGGTGAGGTGAAACCAAGTGATCTTTATGGTACCTTACATGAAAATTATAGAGGTGGCCTTTGTCTTCAACTACTATCCTCAGTCTTCTTATTTCAGAGGCATCTCTGCTTATCCCTGCTTAGCAGTGTTCTAACTGCATCCCTTTTAATGACATACTATTCATCAAAGACTATTCTCAGAAAAATATCTAAAACTCGTTTAGGCTATTGTGTAAATGACTCATAGCTTATAATGGGTACTCTCCCAAGGCAGTATGTACCTCTCTGTCAGATTTAAGAGAAAAGGAATGCCATTCTAAGATAAAGTTCTACGTATTAGCAGGGAAACAAAAGACTTATTAGGGGAACTTTCAAAGTGTGACACACTACATTTTTCCTTATTATACTTTGTATGATTAGTTTTAGCCTTATTATTGAACAATTTGTGGATCCTGACTCAGTGCATTAACCATCTTTCTTAGTTTTGTAATCATTTGCAAATTTCATAAGTATTTTACATCTTTGAATTCTTTTTTAAGGTTACAAGGTAAAAAAAAAATCACTGGAGCACTCTGCTAGGGACATCCAGTCAGGTTTACCTTTGGGTCTCATCATTTAATGAGTTCAGAATCTAGCTAATTGAAATATCACTTTGCCTATACCTTTGCATCTTTTTTACCAGGCTACCACAAGAAATTTTGTCATGCTTTGCCAGATTCTAGGTGTTCAGGGTTAACGCCACTCCTTAATGGTTAATGTCGGTCAAGTTTCCTTGTCATAAAAGTAAGTGAGGTTAGTCTGACATGACCTGTTCTTGACAAAGCCATGCTAGCTCTCTGTGACTGCCATTTTCCCCTCTTGATGTTTTAAGCCATCTGAAAATTGGGTAAGTCTATCTCTATATTCTCTAAAAGTTACCAATAAAAAATAGTAAATAATACAGAACCAAGTGCAGATTCTCAGAGGATTCTACTGAAAGCCTCCTCCCAAACTGAGTGACCAAACTATTAATGACTGATGCTCTTTGGGCCTGGCCATGTAACTGGATAGTTCCAAATCCACCACACAAAAACTGTATCTTGCTTTTAGCCCACAAAATTGTATCTTATTCATAAGAGTAACACGAAAGACTTTGTCAAAATCTTTACAAAGAGATACAAGTTAAATAATACTGAGATATCACTCCATGCTTGTGAAATGATGAAATAATTCAAACCAATGGAACTCAATGCTGGCTGGGTCTGGGCAGGAAAAGGTACACATTCATAGCAACTAGAATTACAAACTTGCAAAATATTGTTGAACAACAATTTGGCAGGGGACATACACACACACACACACACACTAATTATACTCATTTTATAAAATAATTCTGTTGTTGAAAATATCCTGAATGTGTTTTTATTGTTTTTTTTAAAAAATCTATTAAAAGATTTTCATAGCAGCCTTATATGTAATTGAAAAAAATTAAACTACATAAATGTCTAACAATATGGGAATGGTTAAATAAATTGTGGTACTTTAATGTAATAGAAGATTCTAATTCAGTTAATATTAACAAATGTGAAGAATACAAATAAATATGAATCCTGATAAGAAGTTAGGGAATGGGTTCTTAATATATTTATGCGTTACAGACCCCTTTGGCAGTCAAAGAAAGCCTTTGGACCCCTTTTCAGATGGTTTTCAATGAACAAAATAAAATGCATGGGATCACAAAGGAAATTAATTATATAGAAATGAAATTATCAAAATAGTAAAAAAACAAATTCACAACTGATCCAACCATTCTGAGGAGCAATTTGGAACTATAGAGGGCTATAAAACTGTACTACCCTGTGATCGAGCAACACTACTACTAGGTTCGTATCCCAAAAAGATCATAAAAAGGAGGAAAAGATCCACATGTACAAAAATATTCATAGCATCTCTTTTTGTGGTGGCAAAGAATTAGAAACTGAGGGACGCCCATCAATTGGGGAAGGGCTAAAGAAGTGCTATAAGAATGATGAGCAGGCCAGATTTCAGAAAAACCTGTAAAAACTTACATGAAATGATGCTGAGTGAAGTGAGCAGAAGCAGGAGGGAGAACATCAAGAAAGTAATAGTAACATTGTGCAATGACCAACTTTGATAGACTTAGCTCTTCTCAGCAATACAATGTTCCAAGTACCAAGACAATTCCAAAGACACATGACAGAAAATGCTATCTATCCACATCCAGAGAAGAGCTATGGAATCTGAATGCAGATCAAAGCATACTATTTCATTCTTTTTTTGTTCTGTCTCATGGATTTTCCTTTTTGTTTTGCTTCTTCTTTCACAACATGAATAACGTGGAAATATGTTTACTGCGATTGTACATGTACAGCCTCTATCAGATTTGCTTGCTGTCTTGGGAAGGGGGAAAGGAGGAAGGCAGGGAGAAAAAAATTTGGAACTCCAAATCCTATAAAAGTGAATGTTGAAAACTATCTTTACATGTAATTGGAAAAAATAAAATACATTAAGTAGGAAACAAAGATAAAAAAAAACCCAAACTCACAGTTGCCAGATTTAGAGCCCCTGAGTTAGAGGGAGTAACTAAAAATCGTTACGATGATTCATGTTTGAAGTTAAGTATTTAAAAGTTACTAAGTTGAGTTCATTATTTTGATGCTCACTGTTAAGCTTTAATAAAACATTAAAATGTTTGTTTTGCTAAATCTAGGTGTGACCATCTCTCCAGAAGATGTCAAGAGCCTGAAGGCCTAGTGGGTGAGGCACAAGTCTACAGGTGATTCTGGCTGGGGAAGCTTTTGGGAAAGTGATAGAACACCCTGCCCTCTTTAGGAGAGGCTTGACTCTGAGCAAAGGATGGTCTTTGAAGGGAGCAACAAGAAGATACGAAACAGTGTAGTGAAGGTTCTGGCTGACCACATAAGAAGGAACAGAATGGTAACATCTGACCTTGATATAATGAAGAACAAGAGGAGGTTGCCCACAGAGGTATGGAGGGAGGCAATGGCCAGAAGCTCTGACTAATGGTGAGGTCCTGATTTCAGCCTATAGTGTAGAGCTCCCCATGCCAAAATCATCCCAAGAAATACCCACATCTTCTGTTTTTCCACAGATCTTATGAAGAAAAAGTAACCTTGTTTTCTCTCAATGTGTGGCTAAGCTATAGATTATTAGTTTTTTTGTATATGTTTATTTGCATCTTTATGTTATTAAAAAACCTAATGCTTAAATGAAGCATTGTGGTGTGGTGACTGGAAATGAATTAGGCAGGCGAGAAATAGTCAAAACTGCTATGTCTGCCAGAGTGAGATTTCTGGCTGGGGGCTCATAACTATGAGAGAAAGTTCTTAATTTGTTTTGACAGATCCCCAGAATAGAGAGTATCCATTCACCGGGATTTCTCTTGACATCAAAATACATTGGGAACAGCATTGGAAGAAAATTAGGTGGGCAAGTCAAACAGTAACCATCACCTGCAGCCGATTTTGAAAGGAAATTATTCCCCAGAGGAGAGGAGCTAAGGGAGCGTCAAAGAAAAAACCATGTCCTAAGGGAGGAGTAGCCACAGCCACAAAAAGGTGGGGAACTACCTACAGATCACTCTGCCCAGGTGCCCATCAACCTAGAAGCAAGCAGAACCATTGTTTCACATGCAGATTATCTTACAACATTCCCCTGTTGTACCAGTTTAGGCAGTGAGATGAAAGTACTTGTTTCCTTTTTTGAGAAAGTGTTCCACCCTTGGTTCATAAGCTATTAACAAGCCCAGTAGTTAAATAAGAAATGGGTATGGCTTTATTTATCTTTCCTGAGATCCCAAACTGGACTAGGAAAACATCTTTCCCGGGAACCAGACTTGAATTCACCCTTGAAGGGGCTGGTTTCTTAGTTTGTGGCCTCTTTCAGGAGGCCTCAATTGTCTATCCTATAAATTCATACTTATTATCCTCTGGTCTCATAAAGTTGTCATTCTACTTCCTAAGCCAAACTGTCTATCCTTGATTCTGTTGACTCCCAAGTCCTTCTTTGTCTTATTCCACCAATTGTCCCATCTCTCTCTTCAATTGATCCTTTGCCTCTATGTACAAAAGGGCAAGATGTTTATTCTAAAAATATAAATAAAAATAACTATTCCTGAACCCTGCTATATCCTCAAGCTATCATCCTTTTGTTCGCACCTTTCTGTCTCTATCAAAGAGATTATCGAGGCTTACATTGTCAGTACTTTTACACAACACAATTTTTCCTAAACTCCTTGAAATTTGTCTTCTGTCCTCCAGATAGCGCTGAAACCCCTCTAAGAGCTTCAATAGCTTTATCACCAGAAAATAAGTGGCCTTTACTCTATTCTTATTCTCTGTGACCTCTCTAAAACATTTTTACATGCTCTTCTCCACACCCACACACATCTAAATACCTTCTAGATAACTTGACTTGGTTTCTGTGACATTGTTTTCTCATTTTCTTCCTCTTACTTCTCTGTTCCTCTATCTCTTTTGCCATTGTCCTCCTTTTTCTCCTTCTGTGTAAATTCAATGTTCCCCAAGATTTTATCCTTGATTGTGTTTTCCACCTCTCTCTCTCTCTTTTCTAATTTTTCTATCTTCTCTAAGTCCCCATTGATAGCTGTATTCACTCTCATGGCTTAGATTATAATGCAGATGACTTCCAAGTCTACATCTCCTCTATTCTTCACTAACCTCTTTCCACAGCTCCATTCCCATATATCCAACTGCCCACTGGAAATCCACCTAGATGTTCCTGTGATAACTTCAAATTCAATTTGTCCAAAACTGAACTCATCAACTTTATACTCCAAACCTTCTCATTTTTTCTAATTTCTCTGTTTCTGTTCATGGCACCACTATCCCCCCAGCTAAATCAATAAACAATAATTTATTGAGTCTGTTATGTGGAATACTATTGTGCTATAAGAAATAACAAGCAGGTGGCTTTCAGTAAAATCTGGAAAGACTTACATGAACTGATGCAAAGTGAAATGAGAAGAACCAGGAGAACATTCTACATAGTACAGCAACATTGTGCGATGATCAACTATGACTAACTTAACTCTTCTCAGAAATACAATGATCCAAGACAGTTCCAAAAGACTCATGGTGGAAAATGCTATCCAAGTCCAGAGAAAGAACTGATATAGTCTGAATGCAAATTGAAGCATACTATTTTACTTTATTTTTTCAAGTTTTTTTTCCTTTTGGTCTGTTTCTTTTTTCATAATATGACTGACTAATATGGAAGTATATTTTACATAATGACACATATATAACCTATATCATATTGCTTTTCATTTTAAGGAGGGGGATGGAAGGGAGAAAATTTAGAACTCATTTTTTTAAATGAAGGTTAAAAACTGTATTTACATGTAATTGGAAAAAATAAAATAGTATTTTTTTAAAAGAGTTAATATGTGGCAGGTCTTGGGGATACAAATACAGAAAGTAAAACTAGCCCTGTCTTCAAGAAGCTTACATTCTATTGAGGCGATAGAACATGTTCACAGATATTAAAAATAGAGAATATATGAAATAAATGTTGAGCAGACAGCTGGTAGGAGATCAGGTAGAATTTGAGTTGAGCCTTGAAGAGAGGTAGGTACTGGTTTCAAGGGAGTGAGGAAGGAAAGCATCCCAGTCATGAAAGACAAACTGTGCAAAAATACAAAGGTAGTTTGGGGAGGAAATATAATACCATGTACCAGGAACAGCTAGCATCCCAGTTAGGCTAGTTTAGAGTATGTGAACACTGGAATAGGTACTTGGCCTCAAGGAGTGGCCCGAGTCCAGATTATGAAAGGATTTAAACACTAAGCAGAAACATTTTATATTTTATTCTAAAGGCCATTAATGCTTTTTGACAGCGAATGCCATGTATTTTTAGGAATATCAATTTGGCAGCTATTTAAAGGAAGAATTGGAGATGAGAAAATCTGGATGGAGGGAAACCAATTATGAGTCACTCACACAATTTACTCTGGAATTGTATTCTAATCTTCCTTATCCCTCATCCCCTTACTCAATGAATTATCAAGTCTTCTTGATTGTACCTCTACAATGTCATACACTTCCATTCTCTTCTTTCTTTGCCTATAGCTATCATCCTTATTCAGAGCTCTTATCTCTTCTTGCCTAGACTATTATAATAGTTTCCCAACTGGTCTTCTTGCTTCCAGTCTATCCCTTCTCCCATCTATCCTTTGCTCTCTGCTTGAATAATATTCCTAATACACTATTTTGACCAACTTATTCCTCTACTAGAAAGTCTTCAGTATCTTCTCATTGAGATACCAAACTAAAATATAAACAGCTTCTGATCCTGACATTCAATCTCTCCACAATCTAGGTCCAACCTTATACTACTTACACCACTTCCTTTTCCCATCTCCATGCTTTTGCTTAAGCCATTTCCCATGCCAGCAATGACACCACCATCGCTAAGAAGAGTTACATAGTATTTCTTTTCCTGTCCGTCCTCCAATTCCCTAAAATACCTGCTACAACAACCTTTCAAGGGCTCAACCAATCCAAAAGCAGTTATTAAGTGTGTGTGCCTACATACACGCATGCACACATACACACGTACACATACACATATTCAGAATTGCTTAGGCTAGGATGACTTAGTAAAGCTTCTTAGAAGAGTTGATATTTGAGGTGAACTTTGAAAAGTAAGTAGAATGGTGGTGGGGGAAAGGATAATAGAAAGAAGAGGAACCATTCTAGGCTGAAAGAAGGTTGTGAGCCAAAAACTGCTTTCTCCTAAGGTCCCATCTTGTGCCTCAAATCTCAAAACTTAGCTTTAGGCCCTAGCCTAGATGAGTACTGGGATATTTCCCCTTCTAAAAGTATTTGCATTTCAAAGGAAATTTGGTTGTTTGGGTGGGGAGGGAAGTAATAAAGATATTTTAGAGCAGAGCTAGCAACCCTATAAAATAACTCCTTTAAGTCTCTAACTGAGGACTCTTAAGGTCTGCCCTGATTACTTCCACATCCAAATTTCTTTATATCCTCCACACCTTAATTTCCAGTTTTATGCATTCATCTCCCAGAAATCGTCTTTCCCATGAAAACAAACAAGCCAGTTTGGACACAAGCCAAAGAAGTTTCTTTATAAAGTCCAGCCTCACATAAATTCCTCAGCAGACAGTTAAGGAAATTTAAGCATCCAAAGAACCCTAGGGCAATCACTCCTCCAGATAATGAGGTGGGGGAGGAGAGGACTGGAGGGAAGTCACTGAAGAGTTAAGTCTCCCAGGGGAGCCCAGGGCAGGTGTAAGTGGGAGGGTTGGGGTGAAAGAAATGGGGAGAAAGAGTGTTACTTGAGCCAGGCCACACCTACCCAAGCTTTGGCTAAGGCAGGAAATAGGTAACTTGTGAGTGTACAGCTCCCACAGTGATTGGCTTGTCCTAGATGGGGCGATATCAGGCGTTGGGGGCTGGTACTTCTACTGGAGGAGGGAGGCTAAGAGGGGTTGGGCTGCTCCAAGGAATGGCTTAGTCCCAGGTCCATTCATTAACTTCCTGTTCCATTGCTTTCTGAGAGTTGTTAGGTAACCAGTCTGAGTGATCTAAACCAAATAGGTGAGTGACTAAGACAGCTGAGAAATAAAAGAAGAAAATGCTTTAGAAGTAATGTGCATCTTGGCAAAAAAAAAAAAAGTGACAGAGACAGAGGTTTTTAGATGCGTGTCTTTTCTCTCCTTTTTTGAAAAAGAAAATAATCTCTTCCCCCTCCAAAAAAGTCTAACATAATGATCACCCTATGACGTGTCACATTACACACTCCATTTCTGTAGCACCCAGCGCTCGAAATTGGGGGAAATGCAAAATTTAGGCAAAAAAGCTTTTCTTTGTGAACTTCTCAGTTTAGAAGCCCTTATAAGACACCAACATAAAGAGTTTTAATGCACAATATTACCTAAGTACATTCAAATAACACAAAACTGAGTGTTCTGTAGTGGGGCCTGAGGTTGGAGGGTAGAGATTTAGTCATTACCGACTAAAGGGCAGAAGAAGGAGAAGGGACAGATAAGGAAGGGTCTTTGGAGGAAAAGGCAATTGTGTTGAGTTTTAACACAGTGGGTAAATCCTCGCTAGGTTGAATAAAAGAGCTCAGCACAGGTGAACAAAGGCATAGAGTAAAGAAAGCTGAGGAGGGGGGCGGGGAGGGGGAGAGCAGAGATTACTCTGTTTCAGGGTGGGGTATCTGGAAAAGAGTAATATGAGATAAATATGGCAAGGTAGAATGGTACCAGATAATAGAGGGCCTTGAATTCCAGAGAGGAGTTTGAAAATTATTCCAGAGGCAATAGGGAGCCTTTAAAGGTTTTTGAGCAGAGGAGTAGCATGACCAAATGTGTATACAATTAAGGTTATTCTGTCAGAGCTGTGAAGAATGACTGGAGTGGATAGAGGAGAGCCAGGAAGACCTGTAAGGAGGTTTTTGCCGTACTCCAGACAAGTGAGAGTGAAGACCTGGACTATCGTGGAGGTAAAAGACAGCTATGTTATTGTGAGGAGCTAGGTGGCATGATGGCTGGACTACTGTACTTTGAGTCAATAGTATGTGAGTTTGAATTCCGACACTTATTAGCTAGGTGACCAAGTCACGTACCCTGCCTCAGTTTACTTTCCTCATCTGTAAAATGGGGATAATAATAGCATGTATCTCAGGTGTGTCATGAATATCAAATAAGATGATATATGTAATATATAAATGTTAGCTATTATTAGTATTATTATCATCATCAAATGATGGAGCAATCAACATCTTCTGTGGCAATTTCCTTCTAAGACCTGGGCAGGTTTTGCCTATTTCTACCTCAGTAATGGTTGCCATGGAGACATAATATCATAGAATGTTAGAATACTAGAATTAGAGCTGATTTTGTTCAATCGTCTCATTCTGAAGTTGACAAAACTAATGAGTAGAAAGAGAGGTTGACTTTTTCAGTTTTGTACACTAGTTGGGGGCAGAGCTGGTCTCCCAAGTCCTTATCCAGCTCCTTCCAATAAGTCAGGATTGGAAAAGGGTAAATGGAGGGCAGTGAATAATGAAATAATTTGAAGGGGAATGTGCATGTGATTTCTTTTTTCCTGCTAGCTTACTGTGCTCCCCAGCACATGTAAACAAAATCGACTTGTAATCAGGGACTTAGTTGGAAGGGATATTAAAGGTCATCCAGTCCAACCAAACTCCCATCTCTAACATCAGAGAGATGGCCATCCCTTTCTGCTGGAACATATAACAGCTTTCTATAGTACTTTAAGGTTTCAAATCATTTTCTCTACTACCCTCCAGCCTTATTTGACTGATATCACTGCATTTCCTGGACCCTCTGTTCTAGCCAGACGAAACTGGTTTACTGATCCCTGATCTAAACATTCAGAATTCCATCTCCTGCCTTTCCACAAATGTCTAACGGTGCCTCATGTCTGCCTTTCAGAATCCTTGTATTCCTTCAGTGTTCATTTCAGGTATCACTTCTTTCACTGAAGCCTTCTCTGATCCCTCTAAGTTGGTAATATTTTTCTTCCTGAAATTTTCCTAGAATACTTCATCTGGCTTTTTCTTTGCTCCCTTAGGACTCTGCTTTGTATTATATTTACATATATACATATATGTATATGTGTGGGTGTACTCTGCGTCACCCTAGTAGAATGTAAGCTCCCTGAGGCCAGAGTCCCCTTCATTTTTATCTTTGTATTCCCAACATTTCCTTGTCACGTATTTCAAAGGCTCTATGACTTGATCAATGTGGGCACTTCCACCAACCATGCAAACAAAAATTCATCTATGCCTTCTCCTCTGGGAGACTCTTGTCTACTTCTCTTGTAAATCCCACACAGGGGTTTACCCAGCATTTCTGTAGTTCTCTATACACTGGGTGAATGTCAATGGAACAAATTGGCTGTCCATTGATTATCCCTGACCACCTACTCTGATCAGACATATTTCTGATTGCATTCTTTACACGGCTTCCCCCACACTGTTCTTAGCTATGTTCTTCAGTGACGCATACCCACCATGAGCCCCTTCATTGTCCTTCTAGGGTCCTTCAACTTTAATTCTTCAGAGATGGGGAGGGGAGTGATGGTGAAGCTAAGTGGGGAAGCAGATAGAGTGCTGGGCCTAGAGTTAGGAAGACCTGAGTTCAAATCTAGTCTCAGATACTAGCTATGTGACAAAGGAAGAAAAGAGGGAAGAGTATGGGAGGGAGGAAAAAAATCAATATAGAAATAGTTATTGACTTTAAAAGTTAAACATCATCCTCATTTCACAGCTGAGGCTTGGACAAGTTAAATGACTTGTCCATGGTCACCCAAGTGTTAGAGCCAGGATTGGATCCAGGTCTTCTAACCTTAAGTTCAATACCCATTCCATTATCCCACAAAACATTGGATGAGGTCTTGGAATATGAAATGTCAGTGAACTGTGATGACCATTGGATCCCATAAAAGTTGCTCGTAATTTTACTATTAGTGGGAGCCTTATATATGTTCAAGGTGAAAAACAAAATAAACACTGTGTTTTGGGATTCTGTCTCTCTCAAAGGAGGCTATTTTTTCTTGTTTTCTTTACTTCATGTCTCACAGGGGAATTTGGAAAACTTGTAGAAACCATGACCTTCTGAACGAATTCCAAAATCTATTGTTTTAAATGAAAGGGAATTGTGAGAAACTCTTCAATATCAAAGCATAAGAAGTACTTAGGCAAAGTCAACACAATCCAAAAGGAACCTGAGGCATTTGTCAGAACAAAAATCTGATACCAAGGCCAACTAATTCCAATAAGTTGTAAAGTAGTTATCTACCAAGATGTCAATAAAATGTAAACTAATGATTTCACGTTTCTGTAGTGGGTATAGCACATGACCAAAGAGTAGCATGATATATAACCACATTTACATGGAATATTCACTTTATGTGAACCCTAGACCTTTTCAGGATGTACTTATTTTAAAATTGATCAGGGATTACCTGTATAGTCTAGAGCTGAACTGAAGGGATAATGATTTAGGTTTTATAGCCCAACTATTTTTCCCCTGTACCGCAATAAAATAAATTTAAGGTAATCAGAAATGTGAAATCATTAGTTTACATTTTACTGATATTTCGGTAAGAAACTATTTTACAACTTATTGGAATTAGTTGGTCTTGGCATCAGATTTTTGTTCTGACAAATGCCTGCTTCCTTTTGAATTGTGTTGACTTTCCATGGGAGAAAACCAAGGTAATCTTAAAAAAGCACAGATATTTACCTTCCAAAGTTCTATTTGAAAATTGTCTCGATGCGAAACAGAGTATACTCCACAGTGATAACAATTTCACTGTTGATAGGGCACCAACTAAAATGTAGATGGGGGCCAGAATAAACATTATGGAAGAGATGGCATTTAACCTTGAAGGATATACTTCCTTCATCTTCTATCTATTTCATCAGATCTTAAAGTTAAAAGGGACCATCAGGATCACCTTACCAAATCCCCTCATTTTATAGATTAGGGAACTGAGGTTCATCGAGGTGAAATGATTTCCTAAGGTCAAAAATTTAGGAACAAAGCTGGGAATTAAAGCATTCCTAGTGTAGAGGAAGGAAAGTATGGGATATGCTTTGCATAGGCAATCTAACACCTCAGCTTTATGACTGTTAATTACCTAAATTCAAATTTTATTTTCTGTTCCAAATTATCTCCCTCCTTCCACCACTTCCTCTACCTATTACACATATGAAGTCATGCAAAACATAATGATTGTCTATTACCAAGGTAATCATGACAATTATTGATAGGGATCAGATCTGCATGGGAAAAGTGCCTAAGGTTGTAGAGAGAAAGCATGAGCCAGAACAAGGGAGAGTCTACATTCTTACCCTATGAAAGATTTCAAGGCGCTTGAGCCATGGGAGAAGGAAGCAGCAACTATGAGTCATAGCTCTGAGACATAGTTCTGAGTCTCTCACTTTAAAAAAAAATTATTTTTTCCCCAATTACACATCAAGACAATTTTTAGCATTCATTTTTACAAGATTTTGAGTTCCAAATTTTTCTCCCTCCCTCCCCTCTTCCCAAAATGGTAGGCAATTTGATATAGGTTATACATGTGCTATCATGTAAAACATATTTCCATGTTACTCACAGTTGTGAAAGAAGAAAGATTAAAAAGAAAAAAAATCATGAAACAGAATAAAGTAAGTGAAAAAAATATGCTTCAATCTATCTGCATTCAGGATCCATCCGTTCTTCATCTGGATGTGGATAGCATTTTCCTTCTTGAGTCACTTGTACTTGTCTTGGATCATTATGTTTCCGACAAGAGCTGAATCATTCATAGCTGATCATCACACAATGTTGCTGAAACTATGTACAATGTTTTCCTGGTTCTACTCATTTCACTTTGCATCAATTTGTACAAGTCTTTCCAGGTTTTTCTCAAATCCCCCTGGTCATCATTTCTTATTGCACAATAGTATTCCATTACATTCATATACCACAGCTTGTTCAGCCATTCCCAATTGATAGGCATCCCTTCAATTTCCAATAGTTTGCCACCATGAAAAGGCCTGCTATAAATATTTTTGCCCATGTAGGTCCATTTCTCTTTTTCTTATGATCTCTTTGCAATACAGACCTAGCAGTGGTATTGCTGGCTCAAAGGGTGTGCACAGTTCGGTTGTCCTTTGGGCATAGTTCCACCTCTCTCACTCTGAAGGAGCAGATCAAAGCAACGAGAGCCAGAACCTCCGGACTAGTATTTGCAGCACTAGATACCTTGGAAAGAAGGAGAGCTAGACAGCTCAATGAGGCCTCTCTGAAGCAAGATCAGGTGGTTGCCAGCTCCCATGGTTGTGTTCCCCCATGTCTCTTATTCCGATATCCATTCCTTGGTGTCAGGCTACACTATAAGCTACTTGAGGTCTTGGACAGAGAGAACACTGGACAGTTTGGGCAGTGATAATTCTGAGTCACAAGGTCAACCACATCAATATCCTTGACAACTTCTGAGCCTTTCCTAGTCCCTTTGATATTCTTATGCCTGAGGCCACAGGACTCTGACTCATGTACCAGCTGCTTCCTTTTTCTTTCAATGTTTCAAAATTTCTTGCTCAAGGAGTCCTTTGACTGTAATGGAGCTAGACTTTTACTAATTTAGTCATTTCAAGAGTAAGAATGTTCTTTCCTAAAGTATGTTTTAAAGGGCTTAGTGGCTGTGACCTCTTCTCATATCTTTTGCTCTACCATCAGTTTATGGTATCTCCTAGACAAATATTTATTAATACCCTACTATATGTAAGGCACCTTAAAGAAAGAATCTTGAATTTAGGTCAGATGAGGGTCACTTGAAGGAACTGGGATGTTTTGAGAGGACAAGTTGCAGGAAGTACAAGAAGGAGAAGATGAAGGCCTTACCTCCTTCCCAATAGAAAGAATTGAGGTAATTAGGACAGTAATGGTGGAAATCGAGTGAAACACACTAACTCCATCTTATCATCATGGAGCTAGCTCAGTTCCCTTTGTATTCAATTACGGCTCTAGTCCGAATTCTGGCTTGTGAGAAAACGTTATCCAATTGTGGAAACTGGGAGAAAACCTTATTGTATTGTTTGACCTTAGCCCTGTTTGGCTTGGAAGCTGGGCCGCCTCTGCTTGCTGCTTGGAGGCCCTTAACTAAGGACGTGGGTTATGCTGACCAGAAACTCAGTCGGACCTAAAGATTGATGCAAGGAGCTTTCTCCCAGTCGTACACCTCAAGCAGCCCACATGTCTTATCTGAAAACTGGCCCTGTACTGATCAATCAGTTATTATTTCCATGTTCCTTTGACTGTTTACAGACTCTTGAGGGGAATAGGACCCTTGTTTTTCTGATTTCAGAGAATTGTAACTGTTCATACTCCACCTCCCAACTTGGAAAGTCCCTAATTAAAAATCAGATTCCCTAATGTTGTCTTGTTTCTTTTAAATTAACTGGCCTTATTTGATTAATTGTTTTTAATCCGGGCCTAAGCTGAGGAGGTCTTGTCCTGCTTTCTCAGGCAATTGCCATGTATTTCTTAATAAATCGATATTCTTGAAAGATTGAACCTTTGTTCCTCCAGTTATTTCATCTTTTACCTGCCACAGAGGGACTTCATAGCTGGCTTCAAGTATTTGAGGGGTTATCGTGTGCAGGTGTAATCAGACTTGTGCAATTTGGTCCCAGGGGGCAGGACCAGGAGTAGCAAGTTACAAGGAGACCAATCTAGATTCAAAGTCAAGAAAAGCTTCCTAATGATTAGAACTCTTTGAAAGTAGGAGGGGCTGCCATCAGAGGCTGTGGGTTCCCCTTTCCTGGTCTTCAAGTAGGAGCTGGACAGCTATTTGTTATAATAGTGAGGATTCCTTTCAGTTGGACTAGATGGCTGCTAAAGTCCCTTCCAACTCTGAAATGCTATGATTCTTTGATTTACTGAGGGGGTCTCTGTACAGGCCACTCCTAGGCAGGCTGGTATCTCCCCCAGATACAAGTTCAACTGTGCCACAATTTAGATTAACCATTATAGTTCTCCTCATCACCCTCTCTACACTATTTATTATATTCTGTGTCAGGAATACAAGCAAACAAACCCTACCTGAGGCAAACATCCACGAGTGTACCCCATATGTGATAATAACTATACAGGGAAGATCAAAGCCTGCCATCATGGCGCCACCATAGCAGGACCTCCCCAACTCTGCATCTGTGCTCACTCGCTGCTCTCCTATCAAAACCTAGATCTTACCACCATCCCTGACTCTCCTCTGGTGCTCTAGACCCACAATATTCAGGCCTGCTTCACATCCACCATTTTTTGTCCTCATGCTAGCAATTTGCTTGTAAAAATTGTAAGCAGGCAAACAAGCAAGCAAGCAAATTGCTTGTAAACAACAAAACAAAAACTAATAAACACTCACTGCTCCTCAATACTGCCTCCTGTCCCCTGCTCTGGGCTCCATCATCAGATGCATCTTCAGTGGCTGAGAGCTCTGGAAGGAATCTTCCCACACATGGGGGTGGGGTGTAACCCTGGACCTCCTTCCCCCTCCCAGCCCTGTAGCATCCCATGTTCCTGGCATCCATTTGGTGCTGTCAAAATATTAAGAGATATAAAATCCAGTCCCTACCCCTGAGAGCCCTACAAGCCTACTTGGAGAGAGAGGTCATGTACATACAAACATAAATAACAGGGCAAAGGTGGTAAAGGAATTTGGTCTATGAGTCCTAAATGTTGGCATTTGTTCTCTCTTGCTGCCATGCGAATGAGGGGTGGGGATGATTAAACAAGGAAAGGTAAAGGAGCTTTATAACAGATGAATTCATTACCCTAGGTTTGAGCACTCAATAAATGCTGCTGACACCTTGACAGAACTGGAAATGAAAATAATCTCTTTGGCTGCATTTTTAAATGATATGCTTTTAAATGACGACAAGTTTTCTCTAAATGTCTCCATGTCTAAAGAAAGTAGGTCACCTCCTCTTCTCTGAATTTCCATCATCACCATCATCATCATCACCATCATCACCACCATCATCATCATCACCATCATCACCATCATCATCATCAACATCATCATCACCATCATCACCATCGTTATCAACATCATCATCATCATCACCATCATCATCACCATCATCACCATCACCATCATCACCATCATCATCATCATCATCATTGCTAACATTTACATAGTATTTACTATATGCAAGGTACTGTGCTAAGTGCTTACGATTATTATCTCATTTGCTCCTCATAACATCCCTGGGAGGTAGGGGCTATTATTATCCCCATTTTACAGCTGAAGAAACTGAGGCAAAGAGAAGTTAAGTGACTCGTCCATGGTCACACAGCTAGTAAGTCTCTGAGGCTGGATTTAAACTCTGGTCTTCCTGACTCCAGGTCCAAGGTTCTATCAACTGTACCATCTAGCTGCCCTAGTAACTTGACACCTTGCTTATTGAACTTCTACATCCTACCTTGTACTGTAGGTTTTTGTGGATGTGCCTTATCTATCTAGCTCTTTCAGGGCAGGGAGTACACGTGGCAAAGGAGACAGGTAATAGACAGCTCCTTTAATTTTTAAAAAACTGGGTTTCAAGATGTTTTTCTTAGGTATAGCATACCTTCTCTGCTGGGATGCTCATGGATGAGGGGTTCTTAACCTTTTTGGTCTCATGGACCCCTTTATACGAATCTTGGTGAAACCTTTGGGTCCCTTCTCAGAAAAATGTTTTTACATGCACAAAATAAAATACCTTGAATCACAATTATGTTGAAATGCAGTTATAAAAAATATTTTTTACGTTCATAGACCCCAGAGAACTCCTGTTTTAGAACCCTGAATCTGCTTTTACTCACTGCATTTAGTCTGTCTTTGGCTCCCTGGTACAGATACTGCAGTCAGTTCTTTGAGGGATGTTACTGAGATGCCAATGGAAAATCTAAAACCTTCCAGATCTTTCAAAGCTCACAAGATTTGCCTCTGACCAGATGTAGGACAAAGTGGGAAAAGATTAAGACTGAGGCTAAAGACTCTGCTCCTCTCCTTCCCCTGCCCTCCTCTCCCCTTGGCTTGACTAAAAGATCTCCACCCGAAGCTTCTAGTTGCTCAAATCCCTGGTACCACTTTGGAGCATTTTACAAGCTCTATTGGGCATGACCAAATCCCTCAATCAACCCAGGCCCACTTCCCATGTGATATCATTCCACTTCAATTTCTTTCAAGGACTTCTGCATTGATCAAAGACTTTTTTGCACTTCGTCTAAAGCCTATGATTGACTGATTCAATAGAGGTGCTATTAACTTGGTTAAGGTCAACAGAACTAAGTGGGGTGGCATGATCAATGGATTCAATCAACTCTCAACACTTATAGATAGGAACAAGCTTTCCATGTACAATGCATCTATCTTACAAAAATTCTTACCTCTACTCCAGTCAATGTAAAATACCTGATTAGCAGAGCAACTTCTAACAATATCCCAAATAGAAGAATAGAATCAAAAATATGCTGAAGGCACTGGTAGAGTCATGGGTTTTGGTACATACAATTGCCACCAGGAAAAAGAATTCTAAGCTATTGTCTAGTTCATTTGTGTCTTTGGTCATGATCCTCAGTTTTTGTTATTTGCTAGAAGAATTATCCTATGTTGTCTACGGGTAGATGGCAATATTGCCCAAAGGAGAAGGGAGCACTATAGGCTAGTAAGACCAGGCAAGGAAGAGGGTGGGAGTGGGACATGTAGATAGTGACACTTAGGAAGACTGGTTAATGTCCATGATTGCAGCTCTTGACACCCAAGGAATTCTACCATCATCTCCCTTAAGCCTTATCTTTTCTTCTTGAAGTGCCTTGATAAGTGACTCCTACACATCTTGTCTACCTCAGTATAAAACTATAAAACCCCTACTATCTGAAGGCTAGTAAGCGATCATTTTATTGTCTGAATAGAAGAGACTTCCTGAAAGCAGCTATTTATACACGTTCACCCTCATTTCCTTGGAACTAGATAAATATAGGACGCCTGCAGATGGCAGTGGGGTGGATCGGAATATACATATTTCTATGTATGCCCACCTGTTACGTGTAATATGTATGTCCATGTGTTAAATATTATTCAGTAAGTCCATATGGTATATGTAGGTCTATGTGTTATATGTTATTTAGTAAGTTCTGTGGCTAGCTCAACTACGTGAGACTCTGTACTGGTTCTTCAAAATTCCCAACCTAATACTCTCATCAACCAGTAAGGTTAATATATTTCATTTATTTCTGCTTAAGAATGCAGGCATATGTGTGATTCAGTATAAAAACATTTTCATCTAAAAAGTCTCAAATTAAAAATAAAAGTTTTGACAATTCCCTGTGTTTTTTCCACACTGCCCCTGTGCCCTGCTTTGAGAAAACCAAATATATCAATGGGGTACCTAAATGTTTTTTAAATGAGACATTACAGTTTGATTTATTTTCTATCATAAATTGATTCACAATGAGACGCCTTTAAACAAAAAATTGCCCTTGTGCCTTTAAAGTAGAAAACAGTGCGCACACACTTCCCCAACCCCTGACGATTAGGTAAATTGGACTATCCATTTCAACTCTCCACTTAAGTTTATTAACATCATCGTAATGTCCTAATTTTTCGGAATCTGCCTCAGTCTACACTGCTCCTATTAGAGATGTTCTAGCTAAGTCTGGAAGATTGGCACTGAAGACAAGGAACTAACAGAAAGTGGACAGACAAAAGATTGGATTGCATAGTTTATTGTTTATGGTGTTAGTGTGTCTTGCCAGGGATAGTGTCTAATTCTGAGAATTAATTGGTCTATACTCCATGAAAGCTAGTTACCAGAATTGCCTTTGGCTGTGAATAACACTACCTACAGTCACAACAACAAGGGAAGAATAATGGTTCACAAACTGTTTTTCTCATCGTAACTCCACGAGGGCAGGGATTGTTATATTTTTGGTTTTGCATTGTGCCTAACCTCCCAGAGTGCCTTGTGAAAAAGTGGACTTTTGAAAGTGAACTGGCATAGTTAAAGCTGTGTCTTCAACTCTCCCTGCCTTTGGTCGGGGGAGAGGTAATAGGGAGCCACTGAAGATTTTTTGAGCTGGGGAACAACTTGATCAGAATGGTGGTTTTAGGAAAATAGGCTGTGAAGAGAGGGATTGCAGAGAGGATGGAGATGAGAGAGAGTTAACGTTTAATAAAGTATGTGGTCTGGCAGAGAAGCCCCATGTGATTTGGCTACAGAGCACAGGCATTGGTTTATACCTTCTTTGTGGCTGATTTGCTGATTATAGGACTCAAATCTATAGAGATATGTATGCCAGCTATCTAGCCCCTGGGGACAAGAAAATAGCCTCAATTAACAATTGTGTACTGGATACAATAGTTGAAAATAATAGCCAATTTCTTATTTACTAATATTATTTTCTCAGGAACTGCTAGCACCCCCCACCCCTCCCAAACTTCCTAGGGTGGGAAGTAGAATTCCTAGCATTGCAACACTCATGGATGAGCCTGTATACTATGTATTCTTCTGGTCAACCTCACTCCTGTGCCCAGAAAATATCTTCTCTCAACAACTTCAAACAATATGGAAAGGGCAGGTGCTACTTACATAAATGGAAGTCCTTATGCTAAGCAGAGATGCAGAGTACCATAGTGGTTGGAGATCAAGTCTTGAGGTTGCCACATGCTGCGCGTTTAACCCTGGACATGTCAGTTAACTTCTTAATGCTCTAGGGAAGTCTCTTAAAATTCTAACTTGTATAGAAGGTGCTGCCTAAATTAGTAGAGGAAGTTGCCTTACTTAGGAGTTCACTATACAATGGAACTACTGATCTAGTCCCTATCCCTTTGTTAATCTTACCAAGAAAGATGCTATCAGTAATTCCTGCAACATCTGTCCAGCTGACAAATAAATAATAATTTATTTATTAGTCAATTAATAAGATTAATTTATTATTTTACTAATGTGTATAGATTACTGTTCTGGGTGCTGGGAGTCAATGAACATTTTAGATAAGACACAGTCCCTACCCTTAAGGATTTTATCCTCGATGATAACCTATTACCTGTGGGAAGGAATGAATGCGCTCAGCCTAAGTCCCAGAACTAGGCCATTCCCCTGCTCATAAACCTTCAGTCAATTCCCTATATCTTTTAGGATAAATACAGATTCCACAGTCTGCCACGGGTCTTCACAATCTATCTCCAACTGACCTTTTGTAATCCTATTTCATATTACTTCCCTCGATACAGTCTATGTTCCTGCCTAATTGGACTTTCTGTTTCTCCAGTTCTCCAGTCTTTCTCATTCCTCCATTTAAACAGTGCTGGAATCTCTCCCTCTTCATCCCTTCTCAGAATCCTCATCTTCCTCCCAGAGTTAGGTTTGGTGTCACCTGCTAGGTGAAGACTTTCTCAATCCAAATCCTCCCCCCACCCCATCTCACACTCACCCTGATTTTCATAGGCCTCTCCTTCTAATTTCCAAAGATCTCCTTATTTGCATAAATACTACATCTTCTAGGAGAATGCAAGGGGCAGGGATAGTCTTGGTTTTTGTCAGCACCAAGCAGGGTGCCTGGACATTTAACTTTTAACAAATGTTAATTGAATTGAATTGACCGGGATCTGATACTAGCTACACACCTAGTTGCTTATGCTTTCTGAATCTCAGTTTCTTCACCTAGAAAATGGGGATAAAAATATTACTAGAGGATGCAGAGGCAACTTCCAGGAGCCAAGATGGCGGAGTAAGCAGTAAATCACCTCCAGACAACCATAAAATAGTGTCCCAAAACAAACACTAGAACAGTAGAACCAGAAAAAGACAAGGTGAAATAATCTTTGAGCCCAAAATACCTTGGAAGATGGACAAGAAAGGTCTGTCTCACTCAGGTAAAAGGGGAGTGAAGTCCAGGATAGGAAGAATCCAAGCAAGCCAGCAGCAAGTCCCACCTCAGCAAACCAGTGGGAGATCCTGAGTCTCAGTGAGGTGGAGCAGGCAAACACCAACACCAAGACCTCCCATGTGCCCTAGCATAGCCAGGGGAACTGGCAGACTCCAACTACTGGAACTACCACATGCTTCAGTGTAGCCCCAGGCAAACAGGTAGATGCCAACTCAAGGGTGCCTAAACAAACAGGCCCCTGCCACAGGCTTCTGTGTAGCCCTAGGGCAAACAAGCAACCTCCAGCAGCCAGACCTCCACATGCTTCAGCATAGCCCAGGGAAAATGCAGAAAGACCCCACCGGCCTCAGCACCCCCCAGACACCACACTAGGATCCGAGCTCAGCACCAGGTAAGCTGCCAACCCCTATGGCCTCCAGCAGTACCAGCCATCCTCACAATACCTCCTCAGTCCAGCACTAGACACAAGGGTCCCCCAGGGACCTAAGTGCAATATCAGTGAAGTACCAGGTAAACAACCAGGGCCTGCAGCCCCTGGCACAAGAAGCCTGAGACAGTGCCCCTTTCACCCTGGGAGCAGAGCTCAAAGTTAAAAGAAAGGAAAAACGCTAAAAAAGATGAGTAAAAAAAATAACAAAAAAATCTCACCATAGAAAATTATTATGGTGACAGGGAAAATCAAGGCACAAACTCAGAGGACAACAATGCCCATTAGGGCAAAACCCCACAGAAAAATCGGGAAGTAATCTCAAGTCCAGAAAGAACTCATGGAAGAGCTCAAAAAGGAGCTTAAAAATCATATAAGAGAGGTAGAAGAAAAAATGGGAAAAGAAATGAGAATGATGCAAGAGAATTGTGAAAAAAGTCAACAGCTTGGGGGAAAAATGGCTTAGAAAGTAGAATTGGTCAAAAAGAAAAGGAGATACAAAAATCCACTGAAGAAACAACTCCTTAAAAAGTACAATTGACCAAATGGAAAAGGAAGGACAAAAGCTAACTGAGGAAAACAACTCCTTAAAAGTTAGAATTGGGCAAGTTGAAGCTAATAACTCTATGAGACATCAAGAATCAATCAAACAAATTCAAAAGAATGAAAAAAATAAAAGAAAATGTAAAATACCTTATGGGAAAAACAACTGATGCATTGTTGGTGGAATTGTGAACTGATCCAACCATTCTGGAGATCATTTTGGAACTATGCGCAAAGGATTATAAAACTGTGCTACTCTTTGATCCACTACTAGGACTGTATTCCAAAGAGATCATAAAAAAGGGAAAAGGACTCATATGTACAAAAATATTTATAGCAGCTCTTTTTGTGATGGCCAAGAATTAGAAATTGAGGGGATGCCCATCAATTGGGAAATAGCTGAACAAGTTGTGGTTTATGAATGTAATGGAATACTATTGTTCCAAAAGAAAAGATGAGCAGGCGGATTTCAGAAAAACCTGAAAGGACTTACATGAACTGATGCTGAGCAGAACCAAGAAAACATTGTACACAGTAACAGTAACAGCAACATTGTGTAATAATCAACTTTGATAGACTTAGCTATTCTCAGCAATGCAATGACCTAAGACAATTCCAAAAGACTCATGATGGAAAATGTTATCTACATCCAGAAAAAGAACTTTAGAGTCTGAATGTAGCTCAAAGCATGTTATTTTCTCTCTATCTTTTTTCCCTTTCTCATGGTTTATCCCTTTTGTTCTGTTTGTTGTTCAAGGACTTTAGAGACTTCAGCCATAAGTAAGTTTTTCACAACATGACTAATGTGGAAATATGTTTAATATAACTGTATATGTATAGCCTATATCAGCTTGTATGTCATCTTAAGGAGGGAGGAGGGAAGGGAAGGGGGAAAATTTAAAACTCAAAATCTCATAAAAGTCAATATTGAAAACTAAAAATAAATAAATAGAGGCAGCACCAAGAACCCACCCAAAGCAGTGATTAATAACAATAATTCACAGTTATAAGCTCCTTTAAACTTTGCAGTGTGGGGTTTTTTATTTTTTAATATCTCTGCCAAGCATTACTCACAGGGCAGACCATTCCATTTTTGGACGGTCCTAATTGTATTCACTATCTTGTTACCACTTAATACTTTCCAAGTGTCTTAGCGAAATCAGATTATAAATGCCTTGAGGACAGGGACTGTGTTTTATGGTATTTTTCAAACCCTGCCATATTTACTTAGCATAGTAGCCACTCTATAAAAGCACAATCAACTGACATAACAATTGCAAATTGCTTAGCACAGTGACTAGCACATATTAAGTACTATTTAAATGTTAGCTATTATTTTATTGTTGTTGTGGTTGAATGAATTAAACAAGACCAATATACCCAGGAATCCATGAGCAGCAACTGACTGTAAGGAAATCCACAGATCATAAAAACCAATCCCTATCCCTTGTTACCAGTAGAACATCTATGGTGAGATTGTGAAAGGGCAAGGATCAAGCTGGTTGTAGGCAGAAGACACACGGATATGGAAACCTGAAGACTTAGCCAAGTGAAGTGGGTCTGAGTCTCCCTGGCACCTGGATTGTCTAGAATCAGAAATTCTTAATCAGATTATAGATTTAGAATCGAAAGGACTCTCAGGGGCCATCTGATCCAACGCTCTCATTTTATAAATAATGAAACTGAGGCTTTGAGATTCATTTAACATAACTTCTCCAAGGTCACAGAGATGCCATATGAATGTAGTTACTTTTGCTATTATGGACTGGTTGATCAACCCATAGCCCAAGGAAGAAAGTTGAACCTTAGCTAGATTTCTGAAATATACATGGGGTTATCTTTTCTCCTGGTGAGTATCAGAGGTAGGATTTGAAACCAGGTCCCCAGTCTCAGTTGGCAACACTCTTTGCACTGTACACCTCTGCATCCTTATTTGGCTTCCCCACTCATGTGGATTGTTCAAGGACTTAACTTTAGAGACTCTAGCAACAAGTAACCATCTAACAGGTGAGCTAGTGCCCTGAAACAGGACCTGTATGTTTTTTTTAAATATGTTTATTTATTTTTAGTTTACAACATTCAGTTCCACAAGCTTTTGAATTCCAAAATTTCTTCCCCTCCTCCTCCACCCTCCCCAAGACACCCTTCCCCCCTCCCCTCTCCCCAATTCAGCATGCAATCTGATATAGGCTTTACATATACATTCACATTAAACATATTGTCACATTAGTCATGTTACAAAGAAGAATTATAACCAATGGAACGAACCATGAGAAAGACGAAACAAAATGAAACAAAATGTATGGGGTTTTTTTGAATAAAAGAGCAGCCTCTTAACCAGGGCAATACAATGGCTGACTCTCTTCCACCTGTGTTGTAAACAAGTCGATAAAAAGCAGCATCATCACAAATGGCAAATTAAGTCAGTTATGACGAAGTTTTTTAGTCTCATTCACACCAACCCAGCCCAAGGTCAACTCCAACACCATCTCTGCAGAGACTTTTGAGTTTCATAAGGGCCAGGGATAGAGGTACTATTTTTGTTTGCCTTAGGAATTACAGCTTTTGAAGTCTGGAGTATTTTCTTACCTGGAGGCAAGTATGAAGCTTGAGGAGTTCTCAGGTGAGTGGGTTCCAGTTCCAGGATTCCATTTTCACTGCTTTCAGGCTTTCATGCCTGCACTTAACAGGATGATTATTTTTTCCTGGCAATGACCAGATCCTTGAGCCATTTTAGAAGGGTCTTCTTCAAAGAGTCTCAGCAGTTAAGTCTTCAATTGATTTTCAGCTCTCTGAGTAACAAAGAACTTGGGTTTCTTGGAAAGACAGATGAGAAGGTATTTCTGGCTCAGACTAGTGAGAATGTCCAGGGTGCATCCTGAAATCTGACAAACCAAGTCATGAGCCCACTTGACCCATAAGAACTCACATTTCAATAGCAGATGAGGTTGCAAAGTGCTTTCCTTACGAAAGCCCTATGAGGTAGTAGACAGCACAAAGTATCTTTACTATGATTCTACAGATGAGAAAACTGAGTCTGGGACAGAGAAGAATATGACTTGCCCAGGGTAAAAAGAACTGGTAAGTTTTAGAGCAGGGATTCGAACTCAGGTTTACCCCCAGCTTCAAGCCCACAAGCCTATTTTCTAAGGTGTGGGCTGTGGGCCAGGACACTCTGAAGAGGATCTGCAAGCAGCTGAGTTAACTTTACCCCACAACCTGCCCTCCCCTTACCATACACCAAAACCCAGGCGTGGACCATGGAAGAACCATGCTACTTATTGAATAGAGGCTTCTCAAACCCAATGGAACATCACTTGGAATGAATGAAAGAAAGAAAAAGCATTAAATGCTCAGTGTCATGCACTGGGCTAAGCATCTAAGACAAAAATATAAAAATTTAAAATGTCTCTAGTCTCGGCACTCACCAGAATGTTCAGTTTTGAGCCACTTTTATTCATTCATTCGTTCATTTATTTATTATTTATTTATTAATCTATCTATTTATGCCCCCCCACTTAATAGTATTTTATTTTTTCCAATTATGTGTAAAGACAATTTTCAACATTCACTTTTACAAGATTCTGAGTTCCAACCCTCCATTCAAGTGATTCACATAGGGATGAATTAAAGTATAGAGAAGAAATTAAAGCTTAGATTTAATTAATAAATCAAAAAACCAGAACCTATAAAGAAAGGACAGATGATAAAGAAGGAGTGGAATGGGGGGAGGGGAAGGTGAGAGAGAAAGAGAGAGAGAGAAAGAGAGAGAGAGAGAGAGAGAGAGAGAGAGAGAGAGAGAGAGAGAGAGAACCCAAGCCTATCCTTGAAACAAAATATTGTCTCAGTTCCCCACTATCTTATCTTCCCTGGCAATATCCGTAGCACATCATAGCAGGAGGGCCCCAGAGGCCACTTATCAAGAACACCAGGAGTCTCTGAATAGCAAATCATAGGAATATTTGTCTCTAGTACTCTATGGAAGGTTGCTTTGAACATCTAGCCTTGAATATATCTATAAGTTAAATAAACAGTGAAAGTTTAAAAGCCAAAAAAAAAAGATTCTGAGTTCCATTTTTTTCTCCCTCTCTTCTTTCTCCCCTCCCCAAGAGGGCAAGCAATCTAATATAGGCTATACATGTACAATCATATTAAACATATTTCCATGTTGGTCATGTTGTGAAAAAAGAATCAGAACAAAAGGCAAAAACTACGAGAAAGAAAAAACAAATAAACAAAAAAGAAAATAGTCTGCTTCGATCTGCATTCAGACTCCATAGTTCTTTCTCTGGATGTGGTTAGCATTTTCCATCATGAGTCTTTTGGAATTGTCTTAGATCATTGCATTGCTGAGAAGAGCTAAGTCCATCAAAGCTGATCAGCGTTGCTGTTACTATGTACAATGTTCTCCTGGTTCTGTCGAGCCATTCTTAAGAGAGGACTTTCTTTAGGGCTGCTTTGGACTAGGAGAGGACTGAAGGATGGTTTGCCAGAATAGTCAGACTCTCCTGCACCTGATAAGGGAATTCTCCTTGTGGGACAAATGGTCACAGAGCAGGTGCACCCTAGAAACTGGCCAACAGGAAGGAACAATTGCATGTTATAGATGAACTCCAAGGCTAAGCAAAGCTGCTCCTCTCCAATGTTTAGGAGGGGATGCCATTGTACATATATACCTTTGCCTTACTCCTGGCTGAGGCTGGACAAGATGTAATTGATTCGGAGGCCCTAGAAGGTGGCTTTGGATACCTTCCAGAGCCTTAGGGAGTTATTGGTTGGCGACTTTGGGGATTGCCTATGGATCAGTCTACCTATCACACAGAGGAAATGTGCGATTAATCTTTGATGGAAAGATCTATGTAACAGTATTCAGGGAGCTAATAATAATAATAACCTTTGATGTGCATGGTGAGCTGTGTGGTTGCAGAGCACAGTTCTATATATTGTGAATTGGATATGGTAGGTAATAGTGTTCCCATTGCACAGAGAAAGAAACTGAGGTTCAAATCACTTGGGAAATTGAAATTATCCTTGTGTTGTGTAACCAGAATGGCCTTTGTTTTCTTTGAATGTCAGCTTACCTCATTGAGCCTCGCTGGATGCTGGTGCTTGCTCTTCCTGGGGCAGGAAGCCCAGAAACCATGCCAGGAATCAGAGAACTTCCTGTGTGATGAGTCATGGGGCTGGCTGAGGGGAGGTGTTAACTCCAGAGCCACACCCTATTGGGTGTTAACCTGGTCTACGCTAGGGGGAGGGGCCAGCTCAAGAACCAATCGGCTCTGGTCATTCAGGCGGTGCTTGATGATGTCAAAAACTCTATAAGAGGGGAGAGGACAGCTTGAGGACCCTCTTTCCTTTTCCGGTTGGTGCAGCAGTGGTGGGGAGCGTGACTCGGGGCCAGCCCTTGCCCTTGGGCCGAGCCCAGATGTTGGTAACTATGAATTGTATTGGGTCTGTCTGTTGATATTTGTAATTTGTTTGTATTTTGGTTTTCAGGTTCAGGATGCTGGTTTGTTTTCCCCTGAACTAAATGAATGTTTTGAACCTCAGGGTGCTGGCTTTTTCCCCTGAAGTATGTGAATGAATCTGTATTTGGTATATCTCTTGATGCTTGTCTCTTTGCTCCCCTGAACTAACTGAATGCTGGCGTTTTTTCCCCTGAACTAAATGAATGTTGTCTGTATGATAACTGAATGCTGGATTAAAGTAAGCTGGTCAACCCCTTCACCGTGCTTTCCTTGTTTAAGCAGATAAAAAGAACCTGTGCTTTCCCAGTGTCCCAGCAGCCTCCTGGGTGCTGGCTGTGGGGGGGATCTTATGCCCCCACAGGAGCTGCTAGCTGGGTTGTTAAAACATGTTGGAATGATCTCTTCACGCAAGGGTTGTTCATGTCTGTATATAGGTGCATTTGTCCGTAGGTATTTTTAGTATTAGACTAGTGAAGTGTTTATGGTTTCACAGTATCAGTGAAGTCAGTCAGTTAACAAGCATTTATTAAGCACCTACTATGTGTACCACTACCTACCTTGTGCCAGGTACTGTGCTAGGTGGTGAAACATGAAAACAGCACGTTCAGTTTCTCTGACTCCATCAACCAAATCAATAAACAGTTATTAAGTACCTGTCATATTCAAGGCCATATTAAGCACAATGACTTCTGTGAGAGAAAAGGATCAGAGAAGCGCTTGACAGTAGATGGACAACCTGGGACTGATTACGTGACAATCCTGAAAATATGAAAAGAAACAGAAGAAGGCTGCTAGCCCTTGGCTGGGTTCTTTAGGGGATTTATGGAAGATCATGAAGAATAGGTTGTGATTAATGACCTCTGAAGAGAAGGAATGGATGGGGGATGAACTGCAGTAGCGTCAGTGGGAATATGGGGGAAAGAACACAAGTTCTGGAATACAGAAAGGTTCTGGGTTCAAATCTCTAATACTTACTACCTGTGTCCCCCTGGGCAAGTCACTTGATTTCATTCTGCCCATCTGTAAAATGATAAGTTTGAATAAATGGCCTCTGAGATCTCTTATAGCTTTAGAGCTAAGATCCTAAGACCAATAAGATTGACAGATCCTTCAATGTATTAAATTTATGTAAAGCATTATCCTAGGTGCCATGGAAAATGTAAAAAACTACAAGACATAAGCTTTGCTCTCAAGGATCTTACAACCCAGTTGGGGAGACAAATGTGTGAAAGATTAAAAAAAAATTCAAGAGCTAATTAATGATTCAATACAATCAGAACTTGGAAACAGAATAAAAAAATGCATGTGATTAATTCTCATGTAAATAATACAGACAATGAGTACTCTAGGATTGTAGAAGATGAAGAGATCACTGCAATGCTTTTGCCAAAGGAGAAGAAATTTGAACTGGGTGGATCTTGAAGGATGGGTAAAACTTTTATATATGGAAAAAGAATAGAGTATTTTTAGTCTGGGACAACATCAAAAATGCAGAGATGGGGAAATGCAAGACATGTTTGAGGGAAACCAAGTAGGCTGGTTTGACTGCATTAGAAGATTTCAGACGGTGAGTTCCCCGTAAATCTAAAATTCAACGATACCATCCCTCTCCTTTTTTTCTTTGCAGGAGAAGAAGTTTCATCCAGATGCAAAGATAGGCAATGACAATTTCCCCATGCTCAGTCCAAAAGATTTGGATCTCTCTGCCTTCCCCACCTTATAACTAATAGCAATTGCCTACGCAGAAGCAACGTAATTTCAGGTACAAGACAGATTCCTTGATAGACGAGTAGGCTTAGAAGCAATTGAGAAAGAATGGCTATCACCCTGCATTTGCAAATCCAATCCTGAACATTGTTGGGACTAAGCCCACCATCTTGTTTATTTAGACTTGGTTACAAATGAGGAAGTAGAGAGAGCACTGGACAGAGAATCAGAAGACCTCTGTGTTATGACCAGTTCTGCCTTTTATTAACTCTGTGATCTTGGAAAAGTTGCTTCTACTCTGTGATCCTATTGATTCATACTTTGCCAAAAAGAAAGAAGTAAAGAAAGAAAGAAAGGAAGGAAGAAAGAAAGGAAGGAAGGAAGGAAGGAAGGAAGGAAGGAAGGAAGGAAGGAAGAAAGAAAGAAAGAAAGAAAGAAAGAAAAAGAAAGGAAAAAAAGGAAGGAAGAAAAGAAAGAAGGAAGGAAGAAAGAAAGAGAGAAAGAGAAAAAAGAAGAGTTTTAACTAGGTTCCTAGTCTATGGCCTATGGATCCTTTGTGTGTGGGAGGATGGGAGATGGGGAGGGTGCTGTGGAGTTATCATAAGGGCCCTACAAAACCATGTCTGAATCAGTACTATTATAATCTCAAAATCTTATGGAACTGAATGTTGAAAACTAAAAATAAATAAATTAAGTATATATTTTTAAAAGATCATAATTTTAGAGCTGAAAGACTATCTAGTGCCCTCACTTTACAGAGGAGGAAACTGAGGCAGCACACTACAGTGGAAAGGACACTGGATGAGGTATGAGTTCAAATCCTAATTCTGGAACTTACTACCTGTAGGTGACTAGTCAAGTCACTGAACTTGTCTGGGTGTCAGAGACCCAGAGAACTGGATAGGATAGACTCAGAGGTCTCTTCCAGTTCCAAAGCTATGATCTTGTGATTTGCTCGGGGTCACACAGGTAGAGAGAGAGGACCCAGGTCCCCTGACTCCAAATCCAGTGCTCCTTGCTTTGTCATACACCAGAGACACAGTGATATGACACCCATTTCTTAGAGTTGTCCGAAGAATCAAATAAGAACATCTGGAAAGTAATTGGTCTCAGACAGCTATAAAATGTGGGTTATTTTTATTATTATTATTACTCTTATCATTGTTATCTCCTTTTCTTATCTTTTTGGATGGAGTTCAGATGGAAACGGCCCAAGGGTAAATTGCTATCCTGCTATTATTCTTACATGCTTAGTGTTCTACACACCACTGAGCAGGTACATCAAATTATTCTTGGTCTGATGGGGAACTGGTACATGCCTAGAGAGCCTCTAATGCTAATCCCCATGTGGAAGAGACTGGGGAGCATACTTTGAGAAGAATCATGACGACACGCAATGGAAATGTCTTGGAGAGACTTTGAATCCTGTATTCAGATTTTGTAACTGGTTACAATCTGCTAACCCCATGATGACTGATAGGCTCTTTGGCTACATGGCCCTAACTGGAGGGTGCCTAAGACACATCTTACCAGGGCCTCAGCCCTTTTCCTCTGCTGCTTGCTTGGTGATCTCTGCTCTTGGTCTGAATTCTTTGTTGACAGTGTCTAGTGAGAAGCAATGCTGGAAGAGGGGATGGACTTCTTTCTTCAAGACCAATATGTGGCCTCATGAAAATGGGTCTCAGTTCCTTCCCTCTGCCTCTTTTGTTCTTTTGTTTTGGGTAAAAGAGATTAATCTAAAGTCTCTGAATTTATAAGATTCAAAAGGTTAGGAGAACAAACCTCCAGAAATCCAATCTGACAGTCCAGGAATTGTAGTCCATGCTAGGCTTTGCTACCAGCCCAGGACCGATATCCCAGGGTCATTCCAGACCCAGTCTGGCACAACTGAGACAAGAACTCATCCAGGAGGAGTGATGGTACGCATGTGCAGTCCCCGCTACTAACGAAGGCTGAGGCTGGTGGATCAGTTGAATTACAAAGTTCTGAGGTGCAGGTGACAAAGTGCATCCATACTAAGTCTGACGCCAACATGGTGAGCTTCTGAGAGAGGAGCCACCGAGATTCTTAGGGAAGGGCAAAGTGGCACATGTCTGGAAAAAAGGAGCAGACTTCAGCTTCCATTCTGATCAGCAGTGAGATCAAGCCCTGGATGGCTGTTGTACTCTCATCCTAGGCAAGATAGAGAAACCCAGCCTCAAAAAGAAAAAAAAAAGTAGTTATGTTATATCTGGACAGGAACCTGGTGGCACAGGAAATACTGGAGCAGGGAGAAGATGTTTCTACTTTTGTATATCTTCAAAGCACAATTTTTTTTGTTTTGTTGTTGAGTTGTTGCAGTAGTATCCAACTCTCCCTGACTCCATTTTGGGGTTTGCCATTTCCTTCTGCAGCTCATTTTACAAATGGGGAAACTGAGTCAAACAGGGTTAAGCGACTTGCCCTGGGTCACACAGCCAACAAGTGTCTGAGGCCAGATTTGAACTCATGCAGATGAGTCTTCTTGATTCCAATCCCAGTTTTCTATCCCCTGTGCCACCTAGCTGCCCATTCGTAATACATATATACCCCTTTGTAAAAGCTAACTGATGTTAAGTGTTTAAATGGAACTGGAGCACTGGTCACCAGGGAGCTAACAGTGAGGGAAATCCACCTAGAATGGGGTGGCTTGGGCAATGGTATTAGAGAAGAGATGCCCCAGCCCCTCAAGGTACCCCCTGGAACCCTGAGGAGGTGATGTGGCTGACCTCACTCTAGAAGTATGAGCCACAGCATGCTTGCTACATCAATATTTGGTGTCCTTTAATGAGATGCTGTGTTAACGTTTCTATGATGGCTACCTCAGTCACTGACTTTCTTTACTACTTTTGCCAAGAACTTTCAGAGAGGAGTCCCAGGGATTGTGCGGGAACTGTGACAGATTCTAGTCATTCAAGTCAGTACTGGTATGTGGCTACACAGAAAAAGAACAAGGAAAGCTCAAAGGAAAACTTTCTTTCCAAGTGGAATGAATTCCTCTTGGAATTCATCTGTGTAAGATGATGGAAAACTCTGACCTCAGAGGAAGAAAACCCAAAAAGGGAAGGGAAGGGGGAAAGGGAATACACATTTTTATAGTGCCTACTATGTGCTAGGTGCTGTGCTACATGCTTTTATTTTTACAAATATAGTCTCACTTAATCCAACCACTCTGCAAGGTAGGTGCTTATTAGTACCCTCACATTACAATTAAGGAAACTGAGGCAGACAGGTTAAATGACTTGCCCAGGATCACATAATCAGTAAGTGTCTGAGGCCAGATTTGAACTCTAGCCTCCCTGACTCCAGACCCTGTACCAACAGCTGCCCTATAACATCATCACAATGAAATATCAAGTTGGGCACTGATAATGATCAAAACACTTGTTGGAAGTCTGGGGTGATTGTACTCTCCTTTCTCTCCCTCCTCTAACCCCTTTTCCTCTGCCGTACACCATAGACAGAGGCTGTGTTAAAACTGTATTTTATTCTGTCCTCCTGACCACCCTTCCCCCAACCCCTTTTAGTCAGTACTCACTTAAAGGCCTTAGCTTAAAAGGGCCAGGGTCTCCCAATGCATCCTGTGCCATCTCCAATCATCCTGGTGAATATCAGGCCACTGGACCAAGATGGCTCAGGAGGAGAAAGTGAGGCTGGTGACTTTGCACAGACCTCCCTTACTCAAATCCAAGTCAACTGCAAGTCATGTCATCATTTCCCTGATGTCATGGTCCTCTTCAAAAACGAAGGACAAACACAGCCTTTAGTCAGTATATTAAGTTTATAAGGAGCCAGTTTAAAGTGGCAATAGCAGGTATTAAGATTGCAAAGATTGCCTAGAAATTACCTGGAAGTCATGTACAATTCGTCCCAAAGATCAAAGGAGCATCATTTATAAATCATGTTACATATTAACCAAAAATCACATCCTGGTAACTTGCTGAATCAGCAGAAGCCATCTAGGCTTTGCTCTCAGAGGCTTTTGGTCCTCAGATATATAATCTCAGCCATCTGAAGTCATTTCACAGAAGGTCCTCAAATGGTGCCGATCATTTTGAGATGATGCCGACATGTTAACTTCGAGTTTTACTGACAACTTTGGAATGATAGTTGATAAACTAACCCCATGGCGGCCCAGATAACAGTCAGTCTGTTCTAGAAAACTCTATAAAAATGGGGCATCAAACTCCTGTCCCTTGAGCCCCCTTCCATCTCCATGGGTCCCTGCTGCCAAGTGCTGGCAATCCTAATTCTTGGTGATGGGATTGATTATCTGTGCCTCTCACCTTGAAGATCCTCTTCGCCTCCGCTGACTGCCTGCCTCCACCTCACCATCCCCATCCTCACGTGGTCAGCTTCTGGACACTTTTCACCACTTGTCTCTGTACTTTTTGGGCTATTTGTCCCCATGCCTGCTGTGCCTTATTAAAGCATGATTTCAGCCCCATTTCCTGTTGCCATCATAGTCCTTCCCAATTAGTATCCAAAGAACCAGGTGTGCCTTCCCCCTATTTCATGATTTCATAAATTAATTCTCAATTCAATGTCTCTTCTTGCCTTACTCCACTGCTGACTCATATCATCTCAGTATTGGAGGATATCTTGGAGGCCATCTGGTCCACTCCATACCTTCATAGGAAGTCTCTCTCTTCCACACCTTTGTTTGCCTACAATTAGCTATGTGACCACAGGCAAAACTAATGTCTGGACCTCAGTTACCTCATCTGAGAAATGGGGAAAAGAAAACCTTCCTTACCTGCCCCATAGAGCAGTTGAGAGGAAATCACTTGGTAATGCATAAATCAATACAGAAAGGAGAACATAGGTTCTATAGAAATGTTGCCAGTGACACTACTCTCATTTGAGAACGTCTAAACTCCATGTCCACTGAGGCTAGCCCATCCTTCGCCAGTGGCATCACTTTTAAACCATTTTTTTGTATTCCCTTGGAAGCAGTCTCTCCTAATCCTTTCACATGGCTTTACACTGTGGAAGGAAGCACAGTTGAGACACAGGGAGCCAAGCTGAGGAGGAAGACAATGTAAGAGGCACCTTTAAAAAACATTTGTTCTCAATATATAACTGTAGGGATTTTTCTCTGGATAGACTATGGCATGAAATAGCGGGTGCTGTCATCCAGATTTCATATCCTCCTTAGGTATAAGTTAGAAGGAGATCCATAAATTCATAGAATGTTAAAACAGGAAGGGACCTCAGAGATTATTTAGTTCAACCCACTCATTTTATAGTTGAGGAAACCAAGGCCCAGAGAAGGGAAATGACTGAACCCTTTCTGAGTGATTTAAGGTCACCCAGAAGAGTCTATAGTCATATCCTAGTTTAATTAGGGCCTAAAGCTGTATTTGGTAACCTTTGACCAAGCAAAGAAAATTCTTTCATTCATTAATTTATGCACCAAATATCTATTGAGTGGCTACTACATGCAAGAAATGTCTAGATGTTGATGTTGACATTGTGACATCGTGAAGAGTGATTGAGAGGTAGTGGTGGAGTATGAAAATAGTAGTTTTTGTTGTTATATAAATGCCAGGAAGGGTTTCAGACTTGGAATTAGGAGACACCTGGGCTCATGTCCCTCTTCTGTAATTTACTACCCAAGTGACTCGAATGACCAGCATTTAAGAATACCTCAAAGGACCAAATTGCATTAAGTGACTCAGTGCATGTTGTTTTAATCCACAAAGAAAATAGAGAAGCTAAGTAAAAATTTTTATTTCAAAGTAAAAGTAAATCAGATCGATTGATAGACCTTTCCCTTCTCTTGTTAACCCCCCTCACTGAACCTCAGCTTCATCATCTGCAAAAAAGGAGATATTTCAAAGGGTTGTTGTGGAGATCGACTGATATGATGTATGTATTTTGCTGTTGTTCAGTCTTTTTTAGTCATGTCTGATTCTTTGTGACCTTATTTGGGGTTTTCTTGGCAAAGACACTGGAGCGGTTTGCCTTTTCCTTCTCCAGCTCATTTTGCAGATGAGGAAACTGAGGCAAACAGGGTGAAGTGACCTGCCCAGGGTCAAACAGCTGATGCATGTCTGAGGCTGGATTTGAAGTCAGGACAGTGAATCTTCCTGTCTCCAGGCCCACTACTCTACGCACTGCACCTCCTCACTGCCCAACGTATGTTCTATAAGCTTTAAAGCGCTATGAAGATGCTAGCTATTTTATTATTCTTATCATATAGGTACCAGATATGATGACAGCAACGATATAATGTCAAGTCTTAGACACTGATACTCAAAGCATTTCCTATAATCACAAGTCATAAGACCTAGAACTGAACATGATCATCTAGTCAAACCCCTAAATTTTACAGGTGAGGAAACTGAGTCTTAAGGAGGGAAAACAGATTGTGCAAGGTGATGTAGGTAGCAAATGGTAGAGATGGGATTTGAATTCAGGGCCTTTGGCTATTAGGACACATGCTCCTCCAGCTCTTCTCTCTTCCTCTAGCCTGTACCTGGGACAAGGATTGCTCTTGGGAAACCTTGAGTCTAGACTGGCACTTCTTCATAACTCTTCTTACCCATTTCTCAGACAGGCATGAGGGATAGTCCCTCAAGAGATTTATTAGACTAACACCATTGGGACAGGGCCCAAAGTGTGAATTAAACCAAAACAAGCATCAGTGTGCCCAGAACCTTTACACTCTTGGAAGGATGGTATGATGTAATAGAAAAAGCACTTGATTTGCCATCTGGGGACCTGAGTTCTAATTCTGAGTCCCTATCCTTGCTTCCTTCCCTTCTCTTCCCTTCCCTTGACTAACTATATGACTTTGGGAGAAAGGATTCATTCCTCTCTACTTCCACTCTCCATCTCTAAATAGGGATGATAATGCCTGGCTGGCCTACTCCACAGAATTATGGCAAAGATCCAAAGAGAAAATGTATTTAAGGCATTAGATAAATATCATTAGTCCCCCATCCTTGTATCAAAAGCTTGTACCAGATTAACACCAAGCAACTGATGATTTTGAAGGACTTCAAATGTGGTCAAGGATTTGTCTCCCAATAATTATCAAAACTGGAAGCTCAAGGGATGAAGCTTCAAGGTCAGAATGATAAGGCTGGCCAGATAATGCTAATAGTGCTAATGCTATTAAGTGACTTGCCCAGGGCCACATAAGCATGTATGAACTCAGATCTTCCTGACTCCTAGGTTGGCTGTCTGATCACAATTCCATGCTGCCTTGCTATAGGTGCTGGTTACAAGGGCAAATGATAAATTAGGAAGTGGGGGTGGGGGGTACCTCTCATTTCTCCCCCACTCTATGAACTTCTCCCAGGCCCAGTCTTGCTCAGTCCCACCCTTCTCCTTCCATATGGTGACCTCTCTAGCACACAATAAACTTGTGGTGTCCTGGGGTCTTGATCTCTCATCTATGGGAAAGTGGCCCAGAATCTCCCCTACCTCTTGGCCAGTTCTAAAGTGACATTGTGCTGTTTGGCCTGAGGCACTAATATCACTAGCTATGGCTCTGGAGAAGAGTCTTCTTAGATCCCTGAAATCATAATCCAGAGAGAGAGGGTTGTTTACGCTATCTACCCTTCTGGTCCTGGTCCTATTTATTGCAGCAGACATAGAGAAACCAAACATTGGCTAAACATATTTGCAAAACTTTATTATCTTGGCCAAAGCTGGGGTGCCTGACCAGGTGAAGAGCGCTATAAGGTTGTCAAACAGTGCATTGCACTGAAACCATCTCTTTAGCTTACTGAACCCAAAGGGGGAATGAAGAGAACTTGCCATGTGCATGCACATATATGTATGTATGCATGTACATACATGTGTATACACATAAACATGCAGCCATGCACATTTGCATGTATATATGCACCTACATGTATGTGTGTATATATGTATTTATGTGTATGCACACAACCTCTTTACAACCTTTGTAACATCTGCTGACAATTCTTAGCAGCCTCTATGAAAATAAAATCTAATGAAGTATAAATTTCAAAATACAAAACAAGAAAAAATTACAAAACACATTTAAATACATAGGTGTACTTCCCTCCCTTCCAGCACCATGGAAGTTTATGCCATAGAGGGAAGCGTGGATCAATTTTATGCAGCACATGGAGAGAGAGAGAGAGAAGCTCCAACTGGGGGCAGGTACTGAGAATGGGCCTGATTCTCCTTAGAGTTTGCTAGCACTTTTTGTCCTGGAACATAGTGAGCAGGAAGGTGCATAGAGAGCTCCAAGACTCCCCACAATACTCTTCTGCCATCTTTCTCTGGTTGATCACCTCAATGTCCTCCACACACTTCTGAGTAGTCAATTGCTGACCAGTGGACTGGATGGTCAGAGCAGCTGGCCTGCCAGTGGAAGCTGGCGTTTGGGGATCCTTTTTCCCCCTCTTAATGGTGGAGTCCACCATTTTGAGATGGGCTTCTTTGGCACCCTTCTTGCACACACGGGACTTGAGGACACTCTTTGGGTCTGCACAAAGGTTCTTCTGTTTCCGCAGGGCACGGCCAATTTGTTTCCAGTAGGCTTTTTCATTGCCTACAAATTGGGGGCAGGAGGAAGGATTACCCGCATAGGTACACTCAAATTGGGTTTCCTGTCCTTTACATTGAACCCTCAAGGTGACACCCTCCTTCTCAGTCACTGCCCAAGTACAGGGGACATTGTCTTGAGTGGAAAACCTGCCCCTAGGGAGGTTTTTTCCTCCCTTAGCTTTCCGGTCTCTCTCATTCTTGTCAGGAGAGCCAAGCTGTTTCCTTTCTTCTTCACCATCTCTCCCATTTTTTCTTTTCTTTTGTTTTTCACAGTCTACCAAGAGCAGCTGTGAGGCCAGGAGCAGGATGGAGAACAGGGCAATGCACTTCACCTTCATGTTTCCAATTTGGGTGTGAAACCTGTTTTACAAAGTCAGATTAGTCAGAGGGCCCTTTCCTCTCAGAAGCTCCTCCCTCCTCTTTGTCCCACTGTCACTGATGACAAGACTCTCCGTAATATATGGCCTGAATGACCCACATACAGGGTGAGGATCTCTGGCTCCTGGAGTTACGACAGTCACAGCATCTCATGCTGGAGGAGCCACCTTCTCTCGGTTGGGGGACCTTTGCCAGTCCAATATATATTTTTTAAAAAATGCTTTTGCAAATGCTTCTCCCTAGAGCTTTGCTTAAAGTTGGGTAAATAGCAAAATTCTAGGTTCACAGATTTTGATCAGGGAGGAACTTTAGAAATTTTAGTTCAATTCTCTAATTTTACAGATGAGGAAACAAAGGCTCAAAGAAACGTGAACACTTGGCCAAGATTACTCAAGCATTAAGAAGCAGAAGCATGGGGCACCTAGGTGGTGCAGTGAGTAGAGCACTGGCCCTGGAGTCAGGAGGACCTGATTTCAAATCCAGCCTGACACTTAACACTTACTAGCTGTGTGACCTTGGGCAAGTCACTTAACCCCAATTGCCCTGCCTTCCCCCCTCCAAAAAAAAAAAAGAAACAGAGGCAGGACTGATTCCAGATATTCTCATTCAAAATCCATAGATAGCTCTTTCCATGATGCCACCCCTTTGATTAATTTATCCATTTCTTACTTCACTGCTGTTTGTAGCAAATGTGAGGAAGTGAATATAAACTATACATGAAAACAAAGGATTCTCTCCCATGGAGGTTAACTACCCTCCCTTCTCCTCAGTTTCTTCATTTGTAAACTGAGGAAGCTATGTTAGATGATCTATAAACACAGTCCAATCTAAATATTCTGTTCATCTCTACAGGTAAAGAAATTCCAAATCTATGAGCATTATTTATGGAGAAAGGGAGTAATTTACCCAACTACTAGAATTTTGCAAAAGAAAGAGAAAAAAGAGAGAAAGGAATGAAAGAAGGAAGGAAGGAAAAAAGGAAGGATGGAAGAAAGAAAAAAGAAAGAAGGAAAAAAGGAAGGAAGGAAAAGGAAGAGAGATTAAGGAAAAGAAAAAGAAAGAGGGAAAGAAAGGAAGGAAAGAAAGAAATAGAAGGGAAGGAAAGAAACGGAGAGATAAAGGAAAAGAAAAAAGGAAGAAAGGAAGAAGGAAAGAAGGAAGAAATAGAAAGGACAGAAGGAAGGAAGGAAAGAAGGAAGGTGAAGGCAAATAGGACACTTTAAGTGTTACTCATCTTTAAACATGGCAAAGCATTTAGAGGTTCCCCAGGCTTTTTAGCTAAACTCACTCAAAAAGTTATAGGAAACAGAATCACAGAATCATAAACTGTTCAATTTGGAAGAGATCTTAGGCATCATTCAGACTGATTCCCTCTCTTTACAGAGCTGGAGACCAAGACCTAGCAAGGTTAAGTGCCTTGTCCATGATCACCCAGTAAGTGGCACATGGATGGGACTCAAACCCAGGAAAGGACATTTCAAACTTACTGCTGTTTTACTTGGAGGGACATTCTTGGCTTTGGTCACATGGTACCAGCCTCCCCTAGAAAGCAGAATAGAAACTTGAAAGCCACTTACCTTACCCAGCTCAGACTCCAGTGCAATTCAGGACTGTGCTCTGTAACCTTTCAGAAAACCTATACTCCACTGGTGTTACTTATACAGCCAGGGCACTCCCACAGCCCAATCACAAGCTCTTACAATATGATACTACAGAAAAAAAAATACCTTTAGGATTTTATTCATTTCTTCCCTTGGCTACACCCACTTGAGAGGATGCCAGCTCTGGATTGTAACGTGTAAAAGCCCATGGCCTGCCTGCTTGCCATGGAGTGACAGAGGTGTGTCTGCCTAAATAAGATATTGCATTAGCCAAGTCCTTCAGTTTTCAACCTCGGGGAAGATTGGCATTCAGTTAATTTGCTCGTCTCAAAGGTTCTTATTGGCCATGAGTGCCTCTGCTGAGCTATCTCTGGGGCTTCTGTGCTGCCACCCCCAACCCCAGATAACTCATTACTCATAAACAGCAGGCTCAATGGCAAAGGAAAAGTTGGGACTTTTTTTTTGGTCCTAATTTTTGTGGTGTATATAATGTTCTAGAGTATCTTTGCACATTGCACACATAGATCCTAGATCTCAAGGGTTGTGGAATACCAGAATTAGAAAGAAACTTAGAGATCAACTCCTTCATTTTGCAGAGAAGGAAACTGAGACCCAGAGAGAGGAAGTAATTTGCTCCAAGTCACACACTGCGTCAGAATATTTAAATAAGAGGGAAAAGACTCTCTCCTCAGCTTCTTGCCCTTTGCTGGTGGTGACCAGTGTTTCAGCTGGAGTCTAAGGGTCTGGGGCTAAGACCCAGAAAGTGTTTCAGTTGGTCTAAGAGTCTATCTCCCCTTTAAGCTAAGGAAAAATGTAGATTTTTTTAGGTTGATAAAGAGGGAAGTCAGGATTTAATCATTTTCTGCTGAAAATGTCCTCAGAATAAAAAATCATCAACTTCTGGGGCTCTACCAAGTTTATCAGGGGGGTATACTTGCAGCAAGGTTCTGTGGAGACATGTCAGCTGGCTCCATATAACCGTGAACCCAGATTCAAATTTCTCCTCTAACATACACTGCTTATGTGAATGACCTGGCCAAGTCATTCTGAGTCTCATAGTATAAGCTGAGGAGGCAGTAGTAGTATTAATAGCTGGTATTTAACTAGTGCTTTAAGATTTGTCACCCTAAGAGTCTGGAGGACCTGAGTTCAAATCTAGCCTCAGACACCTGACACCTAGTAGCTGTGTGATCTTGGGCAAGTCACTTAACCCCAATTGCCTTGCCTTCCCTCCCCCTCCCAAAAAAAAACAAAAAAAAGATTTGTAAAACCCTTTACATATTTATCTCATTTAATCCTTACAACGACCCTGTGAAATAAGTGCTACCCTTGTCCCCATTCTTCTGATGAGGAAAAGGAGGTTAAGTGACTTGTCCAGGGTCATGTAGCTACTAGGAGTCTGAGGTTAGATTTTGAGCTCAGGTTTTTCTGACTCCAGGTCCAGGGCTGTATCCCCTGCTCCACCTAGAGACTCACTGGTGAGCCTCGCTGGCAGAGGGAATCCCTTTTTAGGCGCTCCCTTCATCAATAAAATTACAAATTTTGTCCCTCTCCTCTTTACTTATAATGGAACAGAATATAAGCTTCTGGAGAGCAGGGAGTGTTTCATTTTTGTATCCCAAAATAACCAACCTAATGCCTTGCACATTTTTCTTTTTAGACCAGACCTGTGATTCCATTGATGTAGTGAATCCCTTGTGAAGAAGTTTCCTTTGCCAACAGCCACCTATACAAGATAGCAGTTTAGGGAGTTTCCCGGGACGTTGAAAGGTTAAGTGATTTGTTCAGGGTCACACAGAAAAGAGGTATCATAGGTGGGACTTGAAACCAGGTTTTCCTAACTAAGGCTTCTTCTCTACCGATTACTTCACCTTAGACATAGTAGGCACCCAGCATGGCATGTCCACATCAAAGAAGTCACCAGGCTCGATGAACAAAGCGGAATTGTAGCAGCTCAAAGGAAATGTGAGATGTCTCCACTTCTAATGTTTGTGTGGACTATTTGTGTCCAACCCATGGTAGAACCTTGTGAGTTTATATCGGTCCGATCAGCCACAGTTGGACACACTGTACCTGGACCCCGACAGAGAGATGTCATTTTGGTCCTCTTCGAGCAGGAAGTATAATAACCACCAGTAGGTGCTTTTAACTCTAATTTTCTCTCTTGGATATCCCTGCCCCCATTTTGAGAAGCAAATTTTAAAGCAACTGTTTTCTCCATGTAATATCCTATCCAGACCAATATTCTTTTTCACACTTTGAAATAGCAACTATGATTAAAGGCACAACCTCATTAAAACTTTAAGAGAGAGCAGGTTCTGAGCTAAGAGAGAGCACTTTTCTTAGTCAACACTTTTTTGCATAAAACGTAATTTGCTTTGCCCAGAGAAGTAAGAAAAGACGTTAATCCATTATAAATGTGGTGTTTTGCTTGAACATCCCCAGAACAACTCATGTGAAAAATGCTTCTGACTCAGTACTAAATATGACTGTTTTTCTGATTCTATACTGGACTGTGGCCAGATGAATTTTGCCAGTTTTTTTTAGGTGGATATATTCAGTTGGAAGAATGGGCTTGTAGTAGTTACCTGGCAAAGAAGATGGCTTCCAGAAATAATCTAGGCAATACCACCATGCCCCATTAAAAAAAAAGGAATATGGGGGGGGGAACAGTTAGGTCATTATTAACCTTCTGGCTTTATAGTTTATTACTCCAAGCTTACAATTTTTTTGGAAATTTTTATTTTTTTATAATAAAAACTTTAAAATTCTTTATTCTGAAACATCAAAAAGATGGATATTTCCACATATAAAATGTGGAAAAAGAGGATTATGTATGAAGCCACAGATCTCTACTAGGTACAGCTTACTTAAATAACCCGGTAAAAGTAAACTCAAGATGTTACTTTCAAAGCTGTTCTAGTGTTTCCTTCCGAACTTCTTTCTATTTTCTTTTGTGCATTTCTTTAAATGCCTCAAAGACCTTTTCTCTTTTCTTTTCTTTTCTTTTCTCTTCTTTTCAATAACTTTCTTACTAGCTTTCCTGCTTCCTGATTTTCCCACCTGATTAAAGAAAGAAAAAGAAAATTTTTGTAACCGATAAGCATAGTTAAGCAAGACAAACACACTGACTGGCCATGACTGAAAATGTATTTCTTATCCTGCAAATTGAGTTCATCTTTTTCCTGTTAAGAGGAGATTAACATGCTGCATCATCAGTTTTCTGGAGTCGTCAGTTAGTTGGTCTTTCGAAGCCATTTTTCTTTGCAATGTTATTGCAACTGTAAAAATTGTTTTCTTATTGCTGCTTCCCTCATTCTGCATCAGTTCATTTCAGTCTTCCCAGGCTTCTCTGAACCTTTGCATAATTTCTTTAAGTACAATTGTGCTTAAAGGACATATGCATCTACCATAATTTGTTTACCTATTCCCCAAATGAAGGGTGGCATAATGGATAGAGTAGTGAGCCTGGAATGAGGAAGACTTATATTCCTGAGTTCAAACCCACCCTCGGGCACTTACTAACTGTGTGACCCCGGGCAAGTCACTTAACCTTATTTGCCTCAGTTTCTTCATCTGTAAAACAAGCTGGAGAAGGAAATGGCAAATCACTGCAATATCTTTGCCAAGAAAACCCCAAATGTGCTAATGAAGAGTCAGACGTGACTGAAAATGACTGAACAACAAATTCCCCATTAATGGGAACTCCCTTCGTTTCCAGTTCTTTTCAATAACAACAACAACAACAAAAAACTGCTCTAAATGTTTTTTGCACACTTGGGTCCTTTTCTTCTTTGGGATTTAGGTCAAGTAGCAATTAAAATTTTCATGGCCACTACTGATTCACAGTGAGGGCTGAAGCAGGACACTCAGTGGTCCATCCCAAATTGCTAGGGCCTTTGGCTCTTGGAGAACAGAGATGTGTTACATATATCCTCCTCTCCCTTACAGGGTCCAACACATGGTTCAATTAATACTAGTTCAGTGAATGTATCTACTCCAGAAAGTACAAAGTGTAAGAAAGTATATTAAACCACAAAAAATAATGAAGGCCAATTGAGCCTTCCACTGTGTCAATAACAGTCATACTTCATATACATACCAGACGTCACTGTTTCACACAGAAGGTTAAGCCAGCAAGTGCTTTGTGCAAAGCACAAATTCATTTTCATATTCCTTTACTTACAATTTTAACCCCTTAAATATCATTCTACACAGGACTGCTGTATTCAGAATAATAAACATTTATTAAATGCCTATTGTATGTAGTGCCCTATACTAGGTACCAGAGGATATACAAAATTTAGGCAAGATAAAGTCACAGGGCTGACAGCTTGTCTAGAAGGGGAATGCTGATATCCATAGTACAGATTACATTATGTTAGATAGTTAGCAAAACAAAGTGCTATGTGAAGCCCTAAAGGAAAAATCATGATTAGCCAAGGGTTTGGAGAAGAGGAGTATAACATATCCTGCCTTTCCCAAAATGTGATCAGTGATAAAGAACGTCCTTCTCAAATGTGTCTAGTTAAAGGAGTCAAACAGGTTGGGAACTGATACTGGAATTCCATGTGAGACGAATATGTCTACCTTTCAGAGATCAACCCTTCTTCATTCATCAAACTCCCATCTTCTTGCAAAGGCTGTCCAACTGTTATGCCGCCCTGCCTCCCTTCATATCCCACAGCAGCCTTCTCCCACTCCCAGACTTCCACCAGCATTTGGACATATGCAAAAAAATAAAAGGTGCTTTGTAAGACAACTGAGATCAGGGTGGTCTGGCAAAACAAGAAATTCAACTAGAGCCTCAGAAGGAAATCAGATTCCTCTTAAGAGGCAAGATTAAAGCAGTACATTAATTGTGCTCATTAAGAATGTGCCTTGTATAGAACAAGTGTTTAATAAATGTTTGTTAGTTGATTGACTGAATAAGCACCAGTGTTGGAAGGTTACAGATTAAGAGCTAGAAGAGAGACCTTGAATGATCATCTAGTCCAAACCCTCACCCCTTATTTTACAGATGAGGAAAATGAGACCCAGAAAGTTTAAATGAATTGCTGAAGATCATATGCATACGACCAGCAAATGAGGCAGCCAATATTCCAACCCAGGGCCTCTGGCTCTAAATTCAGTCCATTTTCTACTGCTCTGCAGGACTATTTGAAAAGTATTCCCTAGTCATCAGCTAAAAGGAAATGAGTTCAGCCACGTGTCATGTGTTCAATTCAATTCAAGAAAAACTTATTAAGTGCCTCCACTGTGCCAGGGAACACGAAGGAAGCAAAAAAAAAATAGTCCCTGTCCTCCAAGAACTTGATTCTAAAGGGGGAGAGAATATGTAAACACATATACACAAAGTAAGCTATATATATAGGATAAATAGGAAAAAAATAT
The DNA here is from genome assembly GCF_011100635.1 of Trichosurus vulpecula. Classification (NCBI taxonomy): domain Eukaryota; kingdom Metazoa; phylum Chordata; class Mammalia; order Diprotodontia; family Phalangeridae; genus Trichosurus; species Trichosurus vulpecula. The sequence goes on along the minus strand of NC_050578.1, from coordinate 194,093,233 downwards.
AGGCACTGGAAGGCACTGGAATTAAGAGGGCTTTAGGGAAGCTTCCTATAGGAGATTGGATTTTAGCTGGGACTTAAAAGAAGCCAGGAAGATCAGTAGTCTCAGAAAGTAATTTCTTCCTTATACTTTGATATTTTCATTTTTAAAAAATAAGAGAAGAAATTATCATGATCATATTAAAAATTACTGAGGGCTTACTATGTGCAAGCTATTTTACTAGGTATGAAAAATGTAAAGAGGTGTAACCTATGGGCCCCTCCAAAGACTCAGGGCTCACAAACCCAGGATTAGGTTAGTTTCTCTCTTTGACTTGTTGCCTCCACCTGGAGTTATTTCAAGAACATTTCCAAAATAAAGTTAAAATATGGCTCATGTCTAGGTTTCCCCAAATGTAAGTAATGGAATTCCCAACTCCCACACAGATACTCAGTGTATATTAAGGGTATCTGGTAGAAGAAAACCTTTATTTCACGAAACATAGAAAACGCCCAAGATACAAACCACTCAGGAGCCTGTGAACAAATACAGAGGCATAAATTGACTTCTTCAAGTCCCCTCAGAGAGTAAAAAAACAAGTATTCAGTACAACTGCCTATAGTTTCTGCTTCTGGGGAGGCTGAGGCTGATGAGTCACTTGAGTTTAGGGATTCTGAACATCCCCTTAAAGAAGGAAAAGGATTTCTCTCTTACAGCTGCAAGCCATGCCTTATAGACAGGAGGTCTGGACTTGCCAACGCTCCATGCTCTGAATTTCTTGAACAGCGAATGCCAGGGTGAATGTACAGTGTTGATTCAGCAACCCCAAAAGTTTCTTTTTGTTTCTTCCTTCAATTCACTCATCTATAAAATCACGGGGCTGGACAAGATGGCCTCATAGATCCCTCATTCTTGTAATTCTAACTTTTCTGCCATGTCCCAGGAAGCTCACTGTTGAGACACACTCATGACAGAGCATCCTACGTGGTCTCATCAGCCTTGGTACTAGATCTCATCACTACATTCTGCCTCTGTGGAAAGTGGGGCCATGAACTTCAAACCCGCTTTTAAGGAGAGAGTTCAGCTCAGTCATCTCCTTATTCCTCACATGGCTGCACTACTTTAGGACTTTTCTGACTTACTTCTCCACCATGGCCCCTCATGCCTACCACATAACCCTCCCCCCCCCCCTTTTCAGCTTCCTTTTGTGCACTGGCTTCCTCCATTAGACTGTAAACCCCTTGAGGGCAGGGACTATATTTCTTTTTTAATATTCGTATCCTTGGCACTTCATACAATGCCTGGCACACAGGAGGTGCTTAATAAGTGCTTATTGACTAGAAAGCTCTAGGATGCTATGATTCTATGATGGCCATTATAAAGTGCTCTGCAAACATTTTTCATGGTATAGTGGATGTGAAGTCAAGGAACCTTCATAGAAGCACAAACTCCGATAAGTGTCAAGGGTGTCACTTTTTGCAAGTCACAACCTCTCCGAAGTGCAGTCTGTATCTTGTAAAATGAGGATAATTGGATGACAGCACAATTGACTACATTCATATTATTACTACTAGCTAGCTTTTACATAGCGCTTTAAGGTTTGCAAAATGCTTTACACATATTGTCTCATTTGGCTTCGTAAGAACCTTGGGAGACAGGTACTATCATTACCCCCATTTTATCAATGAGGCTGAATGGGTGGGTGACAGAGGCTGAAAGACTTTCTCAGGGTCACACAGTTAGTAGATATCTGAGGCAAGATTTGAACTCAGGTCTTCTTGACTCCAAGTCCAGCACGTTTTGCCACCTAACACTTCCAACTAGTATAAATAATAATTTAAATAACATTTACAGATGAGTTTAAGGCTTGCCACTTATTTTATAATTTGTTCTTGCCTGGGATATAGGTACTGAAGGTTTTGTCACCCCCATTTTACAGATAAGGAAACTGAAGATGATGGAGAAATGAGTTACTGATAGTTATGTAGTAATAACTGTTGGAGGAGACATTTGAGCTTAGGCCCTCACTGACCCCAAGTCCAGCACCAACACCATACTGCCTTTATGAGAGCCAATACTTCTGCAGCATTTTGAGGTCTGCCAAGCCCTTCATGGACATTCTCCCGTATGATCCTCCTGACAACTTGGTGAGGAAGAACCATCACATTTGGCCTCTAAGAACAGCTCAATTCTTGAGCGGATGAAGTTGGAAGAAAGGTCCAAACCAGATCAAGTTCACAAAAGAATTATGTTACAAGTTCTCTCAGGGAGGGAAAATAGCAAAAGGATTGGAAAAAACATAGATGCTGTTACAGATGAAATAAAGGTATTAGTCACAACAATGACCCCCCCATACACTAACTTTCTCATCATCATACAATTTTTATAGGAATGAACTACACACATATCGCAGTTTTCCTTGGTTTGAGAAGAGCATAGCCAGACTTTCACAAACGATTTGCTACAGTGGACAGCATCTCAGACAATTGCATGAAAGTGCAGAAAATATGTGATCCCGATGTATTTATTGTGTTGGTTGTAAAAAAAAAAACCCACCACATTTAACACAGTAGAAAGCAAAACACAGGATTACAGGCTTTTGGGTAACGAGGAACTTCTAACATACAAGTTGAGATCTTACATGATTCTTTAAGAGACACAACCATAAGGATAATCTGTCCAACTATCTTTCAATTATTCACCTCAAGGCAGTCATACAGAAGGAAAAGCTATGCTGATCCACTACAAGCGTTCGCCATTGTTACAGATAATGTTCTATCAGGGGTGAGAGAAAGAGGGATTCCCTAGCAATGTTGCTGTTATCCAGATGCTCCTGTTTTCAGATAACATTGTGCTAGAACTGCATCAAACCCAAGAACGTTACAGGTCCTCCTCAGTGAGATCCCCAAGTACCCCCCAAAAGATTGGCCAAACAATTTATACAAGACCAAAATTGGACCAAAAAACACCTATCTCAAACTATGATATGTGATTAGGCAACCAGTCCATTTAGTTAGTGTGCAAATCCAGGACAGGTACTGGACACTGGAAAGAGGTAGGTCCATTGAAATATGATGAGGTTGGATTACATTTGGGGAATTGAACAATGCCTTTGATAGTCCCAAACTGATCTCTAAGACAAACCCCATATTTTTTTAACACAAATATTCTTCTTGGGAAGCTATCTGACTGTCAGTCTTAAAGCTCCACAAGCTTCAAAGAACCAAAAATTGTGAGTGGCCTGAAAAGTCAATGAAGAGAAACATGGTGGGCAAGGGTAGGCAGATTTCTGAGACAACTCACACACAAGAAGGAGCTCAAAAGCTATTATGAAAGAAATAGATTTTAAAATATTTATTAAGCAGCTACTATGTGCCAGGCACTACATTAGGCACCACCTATGCAAAGACATTGCAAAAAAATAATAATGAAACAATTCTCACCCTCAAGGAGCCTGTATTCTACTATATGATTGAAAAAGAAAATGGGCCAGTCATTTAGCAAGATTAATGGCCAACGAAAGGCTAGTACAAGTACTACTGTAAAACCATGATGTGGAAAAAGACCTAGAAGAAGGTATTCAGAATGCTGAGTAGATCTTTGGTGGATCTGTTTAATTTTTTAAACTGACATGATATTCATGATTTTTAAATGAACACAATTTGCATAGGCTAAGAAGCCGTGATCGGATTGTGATCTGTGCATGTGGAGGAAATATTCACATTAATGAGATCATGAATTCATCGAATGAAATTCTACTATCTACCTCACAAGGTTGTTCCAAGGAAAATATTTGTTAAACCTTAAAACATCATGCAAACACAAGTTACTATCTCATTAAAGCCTCAAAATAACACTGTGGAAGTAATGTTCCAGATGACTAGCCATTTTCCAGAGAGCTAACCATACTTCAAGGCCAAGGACATCACAGATATTATCATGTCTGTTTCACAAATGAAGAAACAGCCTGGCAAATGTTGAGGAATTTGCTCAGGGTCAAACAATCAACATTCCCTGTCCTTATCAAAGTGGCTCAATAATGGTTTAACAAATGATTGTTAAATGAAATTGAACCAATATGGAACTTGAACCAAGGTCTTCTTACCCCAGTTTCAGAGTTCTTTCTCTCATAGTATATTTACTCAATAAATGTTTGTTGAATTGTTTTAAAAGAACAACATTCCATAGCCCAATGTCTTTTATCAACCATGTGCTCCCAGAGATGGAATGTGGGTGTAGACTACAACATGGTTCAACAGGATCAGATAAAAAATGTTGAGTCACAGAATCATAAGTTCAGAGCTGGAAGGGACCTTAGAGGCCAACGAGGCCAACCCCCTCCATCTATAGATGAAGACACCGAAGCTCAGAGAGGTTGTAGCCTGCCCAAGATAGTAAGGTGGGATTTGAACACAGGTCTTCTTACTCCAAGACCACTGCTCTTTTCACTGTCATGGCAAGAACCTTATGTACTTCCCGATCTCAAAGAACTCTCATTACTAAAAGATATTTTGGACTTCAGAATATAAAAGTAATTTGAATTCTCATAAAATAAGTGATTATGTATCATATGCTATTATTGAGAGAGTGTGACATAGTGGATAAAGAGTTGGCCTTGTTTGAACTCAGGAAGAATTGAGTTTAAATGCTTCCTCTGACCTATACTATGTGTGTAGGTAACCCTGGGAAAGTCACCTAAAAGTCTCAATATTCTAGGCAACTCTATAAATTGTAGAGAAGTTGCCAACCTTCATGGATAGAGTTATTCCTCATACCAAGAAGATCATAGATATAGTTACTATCTCTATATTATTAATTAATGTGACCAATAATAACAACACATTTTTATTGTGCTTTATGGTATACAATGTGCTTTATTAACAATAATCCCATGAGGCAAATATTATTGTCCTCATTCTGCATTCCAGAAAACCGAATTTCAGAGAGAAGTCATTTGTCTGTGGTGAAAAAACATGTCAAAATCAGGATTCACACTCAGGTCTCCTGATTCCAAGTCCATTGTTACTTCTCTCTTTCTAAGAACCAGTCCAAGGTGATGCCATAAGACTATTGCAACATGGCTGTTGACACCACGTCCTTGACTCTCATGAACAAAGGAGAATTCGAAAGAATGGGAGGAAAATAATGTAAAACCTCCAACTTTGTGCTTTATTCAGATATAACTGAATACAACACTTGAAAATAGTCATTAGAAAGTGAGTGCTTTAGCCTCTCCCCCAAACTCTTCCAGTTCAGCACTACAGACATCTCCATTGACCTACTAGATAAAGTACAATGATTTCACATCCTCTTGATATTCAGTGAATGGTTTTTGAAGGACTAATCAAAGATAATTCTTTAAGAGTTATGTTTTATCAACAGTGTCCTGAGAGTGCAAAAACAAACCTATGGACAAATGACCTTGAGCTCTTGGTAGAATCAGAGAAGCATCATAGGCCAAAAAGTAGCCTGAGGAAGATAGAGACCTAAGTCACTTTAGAGAGGAAAAGCTGTTGCTGAATGAAGAGATACACCGGTCAACTAATCAACCGAGGAGAATGCTGGACTAATTATATTAACCTGACCTGGTGGGTTTTACATATAGAAATGACCCATTTTAATATTTCAAGATTTTCATGATTTCATTGGTATTCCTTCTACCTTAGTAGATAGTTTCATGATTTTCTGTGCCTGCTCCCTCCCCTCTTCCCACCAATTCTCTGTTGATGAGTCTTTCTGGACCAAGTGAGGGCAGTCCTCTGTAGACACAGTGTCTCATTGGCCCACACTTAGGTCTTTCAGGTTGTTAGGACCTTTCGTGAGATAGTAGTGAGTTCCTCATCACGGATGACATTCAAATGAAGGATGGAGGACCATTTGTAGGGGCTATTATTAGACACAGGGGTGATTAGCCTAGATGACTTCAAAGATCCCATCTAGCTTTTTAATTCAATGGTTATTCTATGTGTTTCATTCATCTATTTGTCTACTCATTCATTCATTTAAGGTCCATTGAGGCTGTGTTGCCTGGTTATTTTGTAGAGGACTTGTAATTAGGAAGAGTTGTGTTCAAATCTCACCTGAGAGATTCACTAGCCATATGGTCTAAGGCAAATCATTTAATCAATCAGTAATGATTTCTTAAGTCCCTGCCATGTACCCAGTACTATACTGGGCACTAGGGATAAAAATATGAAGAATGACATAATGCCAACTAGCACTGAGCTTACATTCTACTGAGGAAGACAAGTATGCAAATAAAAATACGTGAAGTGAATATAAATGAAATAAATACAAATACATAACAAAATTAGACACAAGGTAGTTTGAGAGGGCAGACACTAGCATTTCAGGGGATGAGAAGTGTCTTAAAGGAAGAAAAAAATTCTATGAGCTGGTGGTAAGGAGGGAATGTATTTCAGGAATGTGGTTTGGCCAATGAAAAGACATAGAATATCATGTGTGAGGAACAGAGAAAAGGTTAGTTTAGCTGAATTGCAAAGTGAGGAAGAGGGAATAATGTTCATTGAGGCAGGAAAGATAGGTTGGGGCCAGAAGAGAGTTTTAAATCTTAACAGGAGTTTATATTTTATCCTATAGGCAATAGGGAGTCACAGGAGTTGGTTGAGCAGGGGAGTAACCTTGTCATCTCTGTTTTTAAAGAAAATGACTTTGACAGTGTGGAAGATTCATTAGAGTGGGGAGAGACTGAAAGCAGGGAGACAAATTAGGAGGCTTTTTCAGTAATCTAGATGAGAGGTAATGAGGACCTGAACTAAGGTGGTACAGATTTGTGTATGAGTGGAGAGAACAGGTCAGATACAAAGGATATGGAGGTAGAAACAGCAAAATTTGGCAACTGGAGTCCATGGGATGAGGGTGAGTAAGGCTTATGCTGAGATTATGAACCTGGAAGTATGGTGGTACCATTGACAGAAACAGAGAAGTTTGGAAGAAGAGGCGTTTTTGGTGAAAAGATAATGAATTCAGTTTGGGACATACTGAGTTTGAAATGCTTCTACGACAGCCATTTTGAAGCTCAGGAGAGAGAGAGACTGAGGTTGGATATATAGATCGGGGAGTCATCTGCACAGAGATGATGAAATTAGTAAGAGAACAACATAGAGGGAGAAGGGAAAAGGACCTAGAACAGAACCATATGGAAAGTCTCAAGTTAGGAGGCATGATATGGAGAATGAGCCAGCAAAGGGTGTTGGGAAGGTGCTACAGGTAGAAGAAGAAAGAGGAGAAAATAGTGTCCCCAAACTCAAAGTGGTGAGAAGTAGCCAGGAGGAAAAAGTGGTCAACAGCATCAAATGTAGCAGATAGATTGAAAGGGATGATGATTGAAAAAAGCCCATCAGATTTGGCCATTCAGCGGTGGTTAGTAACTTTGGAGAGAGCAATTGCAGTCGTTTATGTGCATGGTTCTTCCCTTCTCCACCCCAGCTCTCCTCCTCCCCCCACCCCCACATCTTCCCACTACAAGACTGCAGAGAAGGTGCCAACCGGCATTGATCGCTGAAGTTTCCTTTCCTGGGAGTTCCCTATGTCAGTGAAATCATAGGGCTAGTCCCCATCCTGAGGAAAATGCAAATATACACATGTGGGAAAGTTAAGCTAGTGTCATCTTCGAATGCAGAGAAAAAAAAGAGGAAATTCACCATTCTGTGTCAATTTGCTGTAAGTCTATTCTTATTTTTCTTTTGTGCTAGGTGCAGGAGACAGTGTAGGTGCATAGAGAAATGCCAGATTTGGAGTACAAGGACCCGAGTTCGAATCTTGGCTCTCTTACTGCCAATCTGCATGGCTTTGGGCAAGTCACTTAACCTTTCTTGCTCAAATATCTTCATCTCTAAATGAAAAAGTTAAGTTAGAAAAGGGGCTCTCAACTTTCTATGTGTTATGGATCCCTCTGGCAGGCTGGTGAAGCTTCTTAGAATTATGGCTTTAAGTACATACAATAAAATATATAGTATTATAGTAGAAACCAATTTTATTAAAATAGTTATCAAAATACTAAGAAAAAAACGTACAGGGACCTCAGATTAAGAAGCCCTGTAGGAAACCTCCAAGGTCCCTTACACTCTAACTCCTTGTGGAAAGGCAGTTCGGTCTAGGAGGAAGACTACAAGACTGGGAGTCAAAACAATTGGATTTTAGTACTAGAGCCATCAGTAATTCAGACAGATGATCTGGAGCCAAGGGCATGCTGGAGCCAAGTAAAACTGGCTCCAGAGAGCCGGTTGTAAAAATTTTTAGCATGAGCCTCAGAAATCAACAAATGCTACAAATCGGGGCTTGATTTATTGCTTTATTGATTGTCTAGACTTAAGAAAATGATTGAGAAAATGTTAATAATACAGGATAAATTTGAAAATGTGTTGTATAGTACATTTCTCCCAGAGAACTGGTTGTTAAACATTTACCCATACACAGATACTTTGAGTAAATCATTCCACTTTTTAGGCCCCTAGTGTCTAGGATTGAATTAGATAACCTCCAAGGTTCCTTTTATCTCTAAAATTCCAAATTAGAAAACTTTTCCATCCTTTCTGAAAAACAAGTGTCCTAATAATTGAGAGTTTTCATGGTCAGAGTCAAGTTTTTTAGCCAGTTTTCCCAGGTAAGAGGGAGATGTGTCATCATAGCAAGTGTCAGAACCTGGAGCTCTGATTCAATAATGATTTTACTTCTGTTGTTTTCTCTTTACTAGTGTGTGTGTGTGTGTATACACACTACATATATACACATATGTATACACGTGTGTATGTATACATACACATATAACTATATGTGTTTATATAGAAATAGGTGTATGTTTGTGTGTGTTTGTACTTCACCCCAGAAACATTTGCAACTCCACAGCTCCTCCCTGTGGAAGCAAGTCATTGAAAGATCAGACTGAAATTGTCTGTTTCCTCCCAATTTTATATTGCACCTCTGCAGCTAAATTCTATTCACTATTTAATTTCAGATGCTGGAGTAACCCCAGTGGTTTCAGGTATCTTTTTATGTGTAATAAAGCTGTATTAAAGTACCTTTAATTTAACTGTGATTTATCTCACACATCTCTGGAACTTTTCTGTCCACAAATCTGTTACAAGATCTAAAAATGTCTGCAGATACCTCAATCTTTAAGCACACCCTATAACTTTTTGTTTTAGAAAAAGAAATATCTGTAGAAAAAAGAACACTATAATTGGACGTTAACAAGGCCATCACTGTTTGCTGCTCTAAAAACTAATACTTTATGAAATTGCTTGTGGATTCCAAAAAGAGAGTTCTAGCTTGGGGGAGGGGGTTGGGGATAGAGGTGGGAGTCTAGCTTTCTCTTCTTCACCAGGCAAAGCTTACCCAGCATAAATGATCTTTGAGGTCTCTTCCAGCTCTAACTTTTAAAATTGTTATCATCACCATCACTATCACCACCACCACCACCACCACTATCATCATCACCATCACTATCATCACTACCATCACCACCAACATCATCAATGCTCAAGCACAACAAATACATACATCTTCCGTGTCCAAAAATGTTTGTCTCATTCTGCATCTTGGAATTGGGTGTCATACTTCATTATTGATCCTCTGGAGTCGCCTCAAACTGGTCTTTTAAGATAAATTCAGAGGATCATAGATTTCAAGCTGGAAGTGACCTGAGAGGCCATCTGGTCTCATACCCCACCTTCATCAACCTGCACCCACCCCCTCCCCCCACTGAAGAAAATGAGTTCTAGAGATGTGATGCGACTTATCCAGGATCACTCAGGTATGAGTGTGAGGAGGAAGTCTAGGACTCCTTGTTGGAGTCCTGAGGTCTCATTGTGGGGGTAAAACTGTGAGATACTGTGACACTGCTTCTGGGGAGGCCAATAGTAGGGGGCTGGGGTCAGGAGACAGGACTGAGGTGGGAAGAGCTCATTATCTGCTAGCTTTCTGCTTTAACCAGTTTTTCTTGCTAGAGTACTCAGTTTAGTTGTTTCTAAGCTACTTAAGTACTATGAGTACCCTCTAAATTTCAGTGCCCTGGAGCAAAGCCCTGGTTACAGCTTTAGTGAGCCTGTGATTCTAAAGCAATGAAGTTAATTCTAAGAGACATACCTATTGAGGGATGGGTTCTTATCAGCCTCTCGGCACAGAGATTTTAGGAGCTTTCCCTCTTGGATTGCAATTTTTAAAGTTTTTAAAAATAGGAATGGATTGGGCCACATGATCTTTAAGGTCCCTTTCAGTTCTAAAGCCCATTGTCCTATAAATGGATTGCTTTTGAAGTGCAGAGAGCCCTTGGCACTGGAAATTCTAGGGAAGTCTGCATAATTATTTGTCAGGGGATGCTGTCGCTGGAATTCCTGGATTGGGAGGAAGATTGGAAAAGATGTGCTCTAAAGGCCCTTATACCAAAGCTTCTATGATGCTGTGATTTATGTACTTATTAAACACTTACTGTATGCCCAAGGTGGCTGTAGGATGATGGATTTGGGGCCACAACAACTCTCTAAGACCATTGCTAACAGTACCAAGCTAGCATTTATGGAGCGGTTTAAGATTTTCAAAGTGCTTTACAAATCTTATCTCATTTTGTCCTCACTACCACCCCTTTAGACAGGTACTATTATCACCACTTTGCAGAGGAAGAAATTAAGGCAGAGGTTAAATGACTTGTCCACAGTAACACATCTAGTAAGCATCTGTGGCAGTATTTAAACTCAGGTCTTCCTGTCTCCAGGTCCAGTGCTCTGCCCACAGTGCTACCTAGTTGTCTTTACAACTTTGTGGCTATCTGTGTTGATAGATCTTGTGACGAAGCATGTACACTAAAGAAATTATAGATCCCTGAAGTAATCAAGAACTGTATTAGATGAAGACATTAATGTATAACTTATGGTCCCTGACCTCCAAATACTTACAATATAATCTGGGAGAAAAGACATGTAAATGAATGAATAAATAATATAAGACAGTGTACAATCAAGTAACAAAATGGTATGGTACAGACTCTGAGAAGAATGGTTTAGGGATTGCAGGCATAATCCATAGGTATGGGAAAATTTGGAGGAGGTTTCATGGAGGAGGTGGGATTTGAGCTGAGCTTTCAAAGGGGAGGACTGGACTTCCGAGCTAACAGCAGAGTGTGTGGCCGCAGGAACTGATAGATGCCCAAATCAAAGGAACTTGTATCTTCAAGCTCATCTGGGAGTGATTCTGACAGTGAAATTGACAAAAAGGCAAAGAGGAAAAAGGAAGCACTTCCAGAAAAACCCATTAAAAAAACAAAAGACAGGAGAAAGTTCTGAAGCACTAGCTTCATCCAAGCAAAACAGCAGCTGAGATGACCATAGGTTCCAGATTGGAAAAATGAGATATGTCTGTGTACAGGACTTTAAAGGAAAAGTCCCGATTGTTATTAGAGAATACTGGAAGGTGTAAAGAAACCTGGTAGAAAAGGTATTTCTTTAAATCCAGAACAATGGACCCAGCTGAAGGAACAGATTTCTGATGTTGATGATGCAGTAAGAAAACTGTAAAATCAGAGCCATATGAAACCTGTACTGTTTTCGTTGTTTTAATCAGTCTTTCTACATTGGCTTTTGTTTTCTAAACTATTTGTTTTCCAAGCTATTGTATATTTGGATTGCAAAACAATTTGTAAGATGAATTCTTTTTTTAAAAATGTGCATTAAAAGTGTATTCTGAGTGAAGCTAATTGTCTATACTTTATTAAAAAGAAATGATTTGCATCTACCACCTGGTGTAAAATAAAATCAAGTAATAAAATCTAAAAAAAAAGAGGATTAGCGGAACAGCAGATAGATGTTGAACTTGGAATCGAGAAAACCTAAGTTCAAATCCTTCATCAGATGCTCAGTAGCTGCGGATCCCTACGTAAGTCATTTAAACTCTTCCCCTTAGTTTCCTCACCTGTAAAATGGGGATAATAGTAATCATCTACCACAAGGTTGTTGTGAAACCTGAACGAGATAAGACATATAAAGTATGTTGTGAACTTTAAAATGCTATGTGATGCTGATTAGTATTATACAGGTAGAAAAAATCAGAGAGAATTTTCTGGAATCATAAGGTTTAGAAAGAGAAGGGACTGCAAAGATGATATGGTTCAACTTTCTCGTTTTCCAGCAGTAGAAACTGAGATCCAAAAGGATGAATTGACCCACCTGCAGCTGGTAGGGGTCAAGGGTGAGATGAGAGAACAAAATGACAATAGGTATACAAGGAAAGATATTTATATTGTGTACATGTACTGGTGTGACCAAAAGGTGGGAGTGCAAAAGCCACACTGAAGAGTGTGGAGGGGAAAAGAATGGTGCATTTGGAGCAGTAGATCCATGTATGAACCTCTGCTTTGACACCTAAAGGTGACTATTTCCTCATCTGTGCACTCACTGGGTTGTTGGAGAAAGTGTTTTGTAAAACTGAAACGTGCCAGGGAAATGCCAGTTCTTCTTCTTCTTCTTCTTCTTCTTCTTCTTCTTCTTCTTCTTCTTCTTCTTCTTCTTCTTCTTCCTCTTCCTCTTCCTCTTCTTCTTCTTCCTCTTCCTCTTCCTCTTCTTCCTCTTCTTCTTCCTCTTCTTCTTCCTCTTCTTCTTCTTCTTCTTCTTCTTCTTCTTCTTCTTCTTCTTCTTCTTCTTCTTCTTCTTCTTCTTCTTCTTCTTCTTCTTCCTTTTCTTCTTCTTCTTCTTCTTCTTCTTCTTCTTCTTCTTCTTCTTCTTCTTCCTTTTCTTCTTCTTCTTCCTTCTCCTTCCTCTCTCTTCTTCTTTCTTCACCTTCTTTCTCTCTCTCTTTTTCTTCTTCTTCCTCTTTCTTTCTTCTTCCTTCATAGCAGTATATATGACCCTGGGGCTGTGGGACTGGGTGACAAAAGGATGGTGCTGCCCTGGACAGAAATGGGGAAGTTTAGAAGAAAGGTAGATTGGTGGGGTGGGGGACAGGGAGATAATGGATTCTGTTCTGAACAGATTATTTTTTGAAACAAATTTTGAACAGTTTTGTGATGCCTATAGGATATCCAGTCAGAAATTCTCAATTCACAGTTGGAAATGCGACTAGAGACTAGGCTGGATAGATAAATATGGGTGTCATCTCCCTAGAAGTTATTGGAAGGACTTTAGACATCATCTGGCCCACTCCCATATTTTACAAAGAAGAAAACTCAATCCAGGTCTCATGGCAAATCCATGGCAGAATTGGAAAAGGAATTCAGGCCTTCTGACCACTCTAGTCCAGTACATTGAGTGCTCCAGGCAATCCATCTCTCTCCTGGGTGAAGAATCTCCTATCCGGTTAGAGTCCCCTTGGCTTTGGCCTGCTGTCAACCTTTCTACTGCTCTCCCCCAGGCAGACTAGGAAAGCACTTGCCACACAGAATCATGGGGATTGGTTTCACCAGGTGGAGATTACTGACCGCCATCTGCTTTGTTAGCATTTGCAGTCCAGAATGCCCACTTTCCCTACAAAACCGCCAGCCTTTAAAGTACCTTTTTGCAAGACACAAGACAGACAGTGCTTACAACTTAGGAGCTCCCTGTGAGGGACGGAAAATAAGGACGAAGGCCCCACCAGGTTAATGGCTCACACAGCAGAAATACAACTGCTTCTGGGCCAGGTAGGCACTTGGTTTTATATTTGGCAATAAAACCCAGAGAAGTATTTCTGCTCAAGGGTGAACCTTGCAGTGTAACAGATAGGTTCAAAGCATAAGCCTAGACTTTGAATCCTGGCTTTGCTACTAACTCCCCGTGTGATCTTGGGTTAGTCACTCTATGGGCCTCAGTGTCCTTATCTATAAAATGAGGGAGTTAGACTAGCCGGCTCTGAGGTCCCTTCCACCTCTGTATCTGTGATGCTACAAGGACCTTCTAAAGGGACCTTCTAAACCCAAAGACCATGACTCTATTCAAGACCACTGTTTTCTACTACAATGCCCAGATGCACATTCTATGCTTTCATAGATGATCAGTTGGATGGGACTTCAGACAAACTAGGATCATATATTTCAAGAAGGAAGGGGACTTAAAGGTCATCAAGAATCACCCTTTTATTTTACAGATGAGGAAACCGAGGCACAGAGAAATTAAGTGACTTGCCCATGGTCACGCAGGGGGGAAGGGTCTGAGTTCTTGACTCTAAGTCGACTACATCACGATTCCTCTCTCCTTCAGTCCAACCTCTTCATTTCACACTTTCATCTGGTCTCAGACCCTTAGTAGCTGTGTGATTGGACAAGTCACTTCACTTCTGTTTTCCTCAGTTGCCTTATCTGTAAAATAAGATAATATATAATAACATGGAATAATAATAGCACCTGACTCCCAGAGCTGTTGTAAGCATCAAGTGAGATGATGATTGTAAAGCACTTGGCACAGAGTCTAGCCCCTAGTGGGTGCAATATAAATGTTACCTACTATTTTTTTTTTATGAAAGAGAAAACATAATCCCAGTGAGGGACAGTTCCCAAGGTCTCATCCAGTAAGTGGTAGAGCCAGGATTCACACTCTGATCTCCCCATATGAGGCTGGTGTCTTCTTCTATCATTCATCCATGTTTTGCCTCAAGAAGAATGGCTAATAGAACTATGATCTTTTTGCCTAGAGAAGAGAAAGCTGAGAGATGCTTGGTGGTGGTTTGTTTGTTTGTTTGTTTAAGCAGGTTTGTGATTTCATCATCCTCATGAGGGAGAAATGCAGGAGAATACTTTCTATATACTTACAGTCATAGAGAAATTCCCAGGGCACTCCCAGGTTAAGTGGCCTGGCCAGACTCACCCGGCCAGTGTGTGTCAGAGGTTGGGCAAGAACAAAAAAAAAAAAGAAAACTCTGTATAATAATATCACATTTATCCTGATGTCACTTCCCCCATTAGATTATAAATTCCTTGAGGGCAGGGATTGTAATTTGTCTTACTCCTGGTGTTTAACACATTACCTGGCACACAGCAGACGTTTAATAAGTGTTTATTGATAGCCACTTAGGCAGGGACCAGGGAAGAAGCTAGAATGGTCTATGAACAGCCAAAACAGGTGGTATAAGGTCCATGTACAAACACTCATATAGCTATATTCATTATTAGACAGCTCTTCTGGCCCTCAGATACAATACTAACAAACATGGTTGTCTTGTTTTTCCCAACCTAGTACTAACAGGGAAGCAGCAGATTAGAGGTTTGTGCTTTTTTTTGGGGGGGGGTGTCAGAGGGCAAAGTTTTGAAATGATAGAAACAGAAACACAGCAAGGGAGATGTAGAAAAGTAGATGTAAGAACTTCATCTGGGCCCATTTATTGGAGAGGCATTAGTTCACATTGCCAACAGCCCCTGTGGGCATTTACTGTATCATAATCCACTATAAGAGTTGAGGAAAATGTGTTTCATTAAAAATAACATCGGTGACCACATTTTGCCTTTATCCACCATTTTGTGAAGCTATGTTTCAGCAACTTGTAAGTCACCCCAGTTTGGGTAAATCATAAAATTACTCTCCCTCCCAAAGTGATAAGATAAAATGAAGACCACGTACAAGATGCTGTTAGTTTAGAGTGAGAATCAGAAGGACCAATCTGATTCTATCTTTGAACACTGACTCCATCTTGCACTGCTACATACTGTATTTCCCCACATATAAGATGCACCTTAATTTTGTGGCCCGAAATTTGAAAAAAAAATGTACTATATAAAGTTATTGAATTCAAGTTTTATTCATCATAAAATTCATACAACAATACAATGAAATTCAAGGACCTTCTGCTCATAGTTTTCAGGCATCTTTTGGGCAAGTCTGGTGCATGTACGCATACTAAGTCTATTCCATTTCATGAACCTGAAGCACCAATTGTGTCCTCCTTTGAAATCAGTAACTTCTTTTTCATCAGCAATTCTTCTTACCTCATGCTGGCCCGTCTTTGTGGACACTTAAATTCCAGTTGCCCTTTGCTCTTCAATCCATATCTTCAATTCCCTCTCTAAATCAGTCCATTTTGCTGACTTGCCTTTCACGGCCTTCTTCTGCTGTGGAGTTTTCAGTAGGGTTTCTTCTTCCGGTAGCCAGTCTCGGATTGTTTTCTCAGTTGGAGGAGGACCAAACTTACATTAAGCAGCACGATTTCCACTCACTTTCGCAAACTGGATCGCTTTTAACTTGAATTCAACACTGTACAAAAATCTTTTCTGAGCCATTTCTGGGCAGAATGTGGCAAAATGTAACCTAATATACTGGTAACAAATGAGAAACAATGAGTGCAAAGACAACAAGCGTGAAAAAGTGGGAAATGCAAGTAAAAAAATCTGCAATCCCTGTATAAGATGCATCCAGTTTTCAGACCCTAAATTTTTCGAAAAAGGGCCCATCTTATACATGGGAAAATACAGTATATTCTCCTCCGTTTTGTTGTTTTTCTGGTATTCATCCATGGAAAACTAGATAAGTCATCTATTGTTTCATGCATGCAGGTGGATATAATTAATCAACATCTTTTCATTTGATGAAGCCTCCCCTCCCAACTGTACCAAAATTTATTCTTTCCCTCTCCCAACTTGGAAATCCCCTAAGCTTTCCTCCAATTAGAAATTAGATTACCTAAGTTTGTATCCTGGTTAATTGTTTTTATTATGCATGACTGATATGGAAACATGTTTTACACAATTGCGTACATACAACCTATATCTAGGAAGGGAGAAGGGAAGGGAAGGAGGGAGAAAATCTGGAACTCAAAAATTTTTTTAAATGAATGCTAAAAATTATCTTTACGTGTAATTGGAAAAATTAAATGATATAAAAAATTTTTTGTTCTAATTAGTTTTTGGACTTATTTGATTAACTATACCCAAAAAGGTATAAAGTTCTGTTTCACTCTGTATTTGGGATCCTTGGACTAACTGGGGAGTCCACTGACCCATTCTTTTGAATGGCTAGCCAATTAATCATCTATGCTCAGATTGTTTCATTAGTTATTATTAATTAGCTATTACAAAAGGTCACCTGATTTAAGGAATGTTCTAAAACTACCCTTCCCTCTCACCTTGCTGTCTCCCAATCCCCTCCACCAATAACAAAACAGGTATCTCAATCCCTATAATTCTGTTTTTCCTGTTTTTACTCCCTCCAAATTGTATGTTAACTGTATAGAAAAACCAGGGTTCTGGGTCCTCGGTTACCAAGGACCTTGGTCCTGTTTTGTTTGTGCAACTGCATACATTACTAAACAAATCATTGTCTGGGTGTAACTACTTGGTTTCCACATAACAAATGACCTTGACCAAGTTAAGCTTAAGTCTGAAATTTCCTCCCCGCTGCCACCCCAAGCTCACATTTACACAAGGCTTTATGGTTTACAAAGCTTTTTGAGAGCAGGATTCTTTTTTTTTCTTTTCTTTATATCCCCAGTACTTAGCACAGTGCTTGGCACATAGTAGGTGCTTAATAAATGCTTATTGGGACCTGGGGGAGAGCTTAAGCAAGTCCTTGCTTTCCAGCCACCATTTTGGCTCCACCCCCTGTTGGTTTTACTCAGTAACTTGTGCTTGTCTAAATATTTCCAAAATGATTTGCTCTAGTATCTTTATAGGACTAGGACAGAACCATCATTCTTCTAATTCCCTTTCATAACCTTAAAAGTAGGTCACTGTGTCATTTTCTTTATTTAATGCATGCCCATCTATTTGTAAAATCGAAATTTTCAAACGAAAAAATTTCAAAATTCACAGTTAATGTTTCTTCCAGTTTCTTCCAGTTCTTATGTAGCTGTGATTGCATGTCACTGAGGCCTAGGTTTTCAAAATAATGAAAAATGTTCCTTCCCCATCGATACATGACTTATTATCTAGCTGTGTGGTGGTGTTGGGCCAGTTATTCAGTCTTAGCATATAAGGCTGTAATGCATCTCAGTGATCATCAAGTCCAATGCCCTCATTTTACAGACAAGGATACTGAGACTCAGAAAGATGGGGTGATTTGCTTAGGGTCGTACTGTGAGACAGTGGCAGAGACATCAACAGAGAGGACTCCTTATGTAGAAATTTTCTCCACCGATGATGCCTGGGCAGTTATCTATGACTTAGGAGTTAGGTGCCTAGGGCACAAAGAAATTAAAGTAATTTGCTCAGGGTAGGGAATCTAACATCTGTCAGAAGCAGAACATGAGCCCAGGTCTTCTCAACCACACAACTAACTACCTAAGAGCTGCCTATCTTAACATACATTATCTAATTTCAGCCCTATAGTGATTCTATGTAGAAAGAAATATAATTAATATTATCCCCATCTCATAGATAAGGAAATAAAATCTCAGAAAGTAACTTGCTTAAAGTCATACGACTAGTCTTACAAACTTAATAATAACAGCAAAAACAATTTAATTTCAGCCCTTTCTTCTCCAGGCAAAAGAACCATTAGCCTTTCTTCTTGAGATAACACATAGCAGAATGGAAAGGGCTGGACTCAGGAGCCCATGGTTTGAATCCTAATTCTGTCACCTACTGGCTATGTGACCTGGGGCAGAGTGGACCTGGCATATGACAAGTGTTTAATAAATGTTTGTTGACTGACTGACTGCTGTGAGCCAGTCCTATGCCTCTTCCCCTACTTTGGATTGCCTCTGGATTAAATTATGTTTGTTATTTTCTGCTGAAGATGGCAAGAGTATGTGTATATTTTAGAAAGTATATTTTAGAAAGATTTTCATCAAAAATGATTAAAATAATTTTTTTCCTAGATAAACATATAAAATTTCCAGTTATCTGGAAAAAACTCAAATTAAACAGAATAGCTCATTCTTTGGCAATAAATGAAGTGGTTAAATACATAGCTGTTAAGTACAGGAGTTATTGCTACATAGGAGTTAGTTGTATACATCTGCATAACCCAGCAGAGGTAACCAGCTGCCTGCCCTTTTGCTCTAGGGAAAACTAAATCAGAGGAAACAGGCCAAAGAGATACTGTGTGATAGAATTACAACAGAAAGAACCATGAATGAGGAGTCGGGAGACCTAAATTCATAGGCTCATGGACCTAGAGGCCAAGGAGTCCAGACTCCTCTTTTATTATGTGAAGAAACCAGGGCTTCAGGAAGCTGAGGACTTGCTCAAGCTCTAAGCTTCAGAAGTAGGGACAGAACCCAGGTCCTCTGGCTCCAGAATCAGTGATTTTTCCAGGGGTATTCTGTAGCCAGCTCATTCATACAGGCTGTCTCCAGCCAGTTGTTAAATTTCTGGGATGAGCATTTACATCTCTGAAATTGGCAAATGTTAGAATCAGGGCTTGACTGATTATTTTGTTGATCATTTAGACTTAAGAAAGTGAGGGAGAAAATATTCATGATGCAGTTTAAGACCTAAAAGTGTGTCCAGTATGCACTTTTGCATCCTTCAACACCCCCTCCCCAAAGCTGGTTGTTAAACATTTCCTACCACACCCCAGATCACACCCCATTGCGAAATCTTGGCTCTGCCACCAACTACCTTTGTGGTCTTGGGAAAAGCACCTCCCCAAGGACCTGTTTCCTTAACTGTAAAATGGGCAATTTGAACTAGATCTCAAAGCCCTTTACCATCTCTAATATTCTTTGATTCTATGCTTACAATACAACTGTGGATCTATCCTTTGGTATAGAGTAGGGAAAAGCCAAGAATCATTAATCTGGCTCTAGGTCAGGGAAAGGGTGAGTAGCCTAGAGGAAGAAAAAGGACCACATGGCATATAAGAAATGCAGAACTCATTTGTCCTTCCAGCGGCTGGTGTTAGCCATGGTGAGTCATGTTTACATATTTGCTAAAAGCATGAGAGAAATTAGACAGAGTTCTTATGAGCTCAGAACAGCCACAAAAAATGGATGAAGGTGGAAAAGCACAGCTTCCATGGCTCCTTCTTTCAGGGACTGCTGCCACCTGGAACTGCATTGCCAGGAAGTGCGGATGTGAAGGAAAAAAGGTAAACAGTTGGTAGCTCTGTCAACATTTGAAAGGGCTGGCAGATGTACTCACGCTCCCTATGAAGAGGGCCTCGGCTCCAGAGCAGGCCGTAGGTCTCCTCCATCTCAAATCCGTCAGATGCTATAAAACAAATAAGATGATTTTAGCTGCATATTTTTAAAACTGTCATTAAAGTAACACCACAGGACCTCCCGGCTCTCCCTAGGATCCCCCCATGGCCTAAGATGACCAAACACTCCTTAAAAGCCTTCTTTATGCTGATTATTGACTCTCATCAGTGTAGGCCTAGCAGAATGGGAAGCATTCACAGGAGTGGACACAGCAAGGACTTTGTTCTGCTTGGACTTGATGAACCCTGGGGATCTGGGTCCCAGCCATCGTTTACAGGGCTCTTCTGCGTCTCTTGGCTCCTTTATACACGCACTCTGGGATGACTTCCAGGAAAGGCTGATAACTGGTGGCTAAACCTAGCTTCATAAACTTGGAACCACTGAGTGATGGAGCTCAAGAGGGATCTTAGTGGTCTTCCAACCCAGTCTCCCATTTGAATAATAAGGAGGCAAGTGACCTATACACAGCTAGTTAGTGTCCCAGCTGGGGCCACGACCTAGGCCTTTAGACCCCACAGTTTAGTGATGTTTCTACTACATATGTTGCCTTCTCTAATAGACTACATTTTCCTTATGCCACTCCCATACATTTATCTGGCAAAGACAGGATGATCACTGAGAGCAATATGTAGCAGGTCGGTGGTGCAGTGGTTAGAGCGCTGGGCATGGAGTTGGGAAGACTTAGCTGTGTGACTCTGGGCAAGTCGTTTACCACTCTTTGCCTCGATTTCCTCGTCTACTAAATGGGGATAATAATTAGCACCTACCTCCTAGGGTTGTCATGGGGGTCAAATGAGATAATATATTCATAAAGGACTTTGCAAACCTGAAAGCACTCTATAAACATTAGCTATTATTATGACCACGTGAAGGTACATACATTGTGGAGTGAGTTTTTTCTTCTAAAGTGACTAAAATGGTTCTTAGCCCATAGTACTCATTCAAGAAATATCTGATTAGTTGATTCCCTCCCCACCCCCCATCCCCCACACAGATTAAGGGAGACAGGATCACCAACAAGGAGGTCCTCTGGCACCACTAATCCTCCAACAGAGAAGAGATAGCAACATTAAGCAAACAAACCAAACAAAAACAGCTCTGGATTTAGAGTCAGAAGACTCATCTCTGTCACTTATCTATTTGGTCTTGGGCATCTCACTTAGCCCTAGACCCCTTCACCTCAACTGTAGAGGACTTCTAAGGGTCTTTCAAGCTCTGATTCTGAAAGCCCATAAAAGATGCACATGGTCACCCACTTGGGCTGACCACGTAAAGAATGAATGGCATTAAAATATACTTCGTGAGACCACAGTGAGTTGAAATGGACTTATTTCAAGGAATTCATGCAGGAGAAATATTTGAAGGCCATGCTACACAGGGCATGTGATGGTGCCCCCCAGATAACTGGGGCTTAGGTGACCTATGGAAGGGGAAGGAAGGACACAAAATCTCCATGTGATTTCAAGGGCACCAGGAAAGTCTTATCCTTGGAATAAAAAAACCAAAGTGAAAGAACCACATGATTACTTTCAGCTCCTTTAGTAGAACACACAGCCTTTCTTCCTAACACATAGAGTATCCAAAATTGGAATGAAATACCTTGAGAAGCAGTGAGTTCTTCATCACAGGAGGTATTCAAATAGAGTGAGGATGAGCAGTATTGTAGGGAGGATTCCTGTTCAGGTGCATGTCTTCTGAGTTTTCCTAACAACTCTGAGATTTAGTTATTCCTGCTACAAAAGTTGTAAAATTGTAGGATTTTAATGCTAGAAGGGGCCTTGGAGATTATCTCAAATAACCTCTTTCTTTTGGTTACTGAAGCACCCAGAGCTCACAGAACTTACATTTCTAGAACCCTGTAAATTTTACCAAGCACTTTCCTCCCAACAACTCTGAGAGGTACACACTGCAAGTATTATTGTCCCATTTTGCAGATGAGGACCCAAGTTAGCTCAGAAAGATAAAGCTACCTGCCTACCTCACATAGCTAGTAAGAGCTTCAACTGGAATTTGAAACCAGTTATTTTGACTTTAAAGCCGCTGATTGTGTTCCAATACTACGTCAGGCTTAAGATGCGAACATTCCTCTAAGAGATCACTCATTGACTGACATTAACATTTAAACATGAGTAATTGATCTCAGATCCTTTCCCAAAGAATTCTCGAGTTAGAGTCAGAGGACCAAGTTTGAATTCTGACTGTTTTCCTTGCTACGTGCATGACCTCAAATAAGTCATTTAATTTCTCTGGGCCTCAGTTTCCTAATGTGTAAAATGAGGGAGTTGGACCAGATCACTCCTTTGGTCCCTTCCAACCATAAATCTTGGATCCCATACTATTGAAAGACTAGGGGTTTCTATTTGACTACTAATAACAACCCCTAATAATGTGTCAATGCTTTCATTGTTGGATAAAGGCAGATGATTCAAGTTTGGTCTCATAGTGGATAGAGCACTGGGCTTGGAATCAGGAAGATTCATCTTCCAGTCTCAGATACTTACTAGCAGTATGACCCTGGGAAAGTCACTTAACCTTGTTTGCCTAAGTTTCTCATCTGTAAAGTGAGCTGGTGAAGGAGATGGCAAACCATTCTAATATCTTTGGCAAAAAGTACCAAAATGGGGTCACAAAGAGGTGGCCGTGACTGAAACAGCTCACCAACAATATGATCCATATGGGAAACAGCTTGTGACTGAAAGAATAAGGTGCACCTCTGGGTCTGTGTATGACACAGCAAGCAAATTTGAAATCATGCATTCCAGAAAAAGGTGGCTGAATCCAAGAGTGAAAGAATCCTGAAAAGAAACTGCTCCTGGGGGAGGAGGATCCCCCAGATCCTTGCCACTCCTATGACCAGTTGATGACTCTGGGAAATGTCAAAGGTTGAAAGATGTGGGGTTGTCATTGAAGTTGGTGGCAGCACCCCCAGAGTGGCAGTGACAGATGTCACCACCCACAGCAGGACCAAGAGGAATGCTGAAGATGAACTAGACATTTTGAGGCTACATTTGAAACCATGAATTTGTCTTCTTATATTTAGTTTGTTTTTAAAATACATATTAGATTTAACAAGAGAGTAACAAAATGGCCCTGTTTTTGTCCCTTTCTGACCTTTTTAAATTTAAAATTTTCTTCTGTGTATTTTTATGCTGTTTTTGGCTTTTCCCTCCACTAATTCCTCACCCTCACTTACCCAAATAGAAACCCTGTTTTGTGACAAATATGTGTAGTCAAGCAAAAATCAACACAGTAGCCATGTCTGAAAATCTGTGCCTTACACTGTGCCTTTAGTCTATCTCTCCTCTGCCAAGATGTGGGAGGCACACTTCTTCAGCAGCCTTCTGACTGCCTGGCCTTCCTGACGCTCAACACCTCCTCTCTGTCTTCCACAATACAAAGGGGCCTCTCAGACTTAAGCAGGCCAACAAGTTGCTACTCGGTGCCCTCTCCAGGTCTTTGAAGCAGCCTCACTGGCAGGCTAGAGTCCAAGCTACCTCTGTCCCAATAGGAAGGCTCAAAGGATGTGTACTTACATAGGTTAAAAAAAATACATTCAAGTTTACTCTGCAGCTGGCAAGAAGCTCATGAGGAGAGAGGTGATTTAAAGGAGACAAGTTGTTAAAAAAAAAATAAATAGAAAAGCAGCTTTGCCCCTTTTAATGGATGGTTCTTTGCACACTGTGTTTCCTTTCAAGGTAACATGAAATTGAGTCATTGAAAAGTCTCAGCCTCTAACTGATGGAGAGAGGCTTCCTGCAGGCCTCCAGGCCCATATCCTCCTAGCAATCCACTCCCAGCCTGTTTTGGCAGGGCCTTGTGGCCTAAGCACTTCTGCTTTTTGGTTTTAAAAGTTGCTTCAGATCTATTTGTTGTCTTTAGAAGGATCTGCCTCTTGGGCCTATAGGGAGGGAAACTCTTCTCTGATTGATGCTGTTGACTGGGATTTCTCTACTGCTCCCCATCACCTCAGCAATAAAGGGCTCAGTTTCATAGCATCATAAAACTTTAGAGCTGGAAGGGGCCCTAGGCAGCAGTAATCCTGTATAATCTGACTGGTATTTTCCAGTTTTTCACATACAACCACCTCTCATTTGTTCCTCACAACAGCCCTGAGAGGGATGGAGGGCAGGTATCTTTATGACCTCCATTTTATAGGTGAGGAAATTGGGGCCCAAGGAAGTAACTCATCTCATCCAAGGTCATAGAGATAGCAAATGGCTAAGCAGAGACTTGAGCTCAGTTCCCTTGATTCCTGGCTGTCAAAGGACCTTAGAGATGATCCAATCCAATCCATTTTCCACCCCTTACTCCCGCCATTTACAGATGAGGAAACACCAGCATTATGTAGTAGATAGTCTAAAAGACTGAGATTTAAATCTTGCTTCAGACATTTACTAGTTGTGTGGTATAAGAGAAGTCATTTAATCACTCTGGGCCTTGGATTTCTCATCTGCAGAATGGGGGCGTTGGACTCTATGAGTTCCAAGGTCCTTTGTAGCACTACATTGACTCTCCTCTAAAACCAAAGGTGGGACCTGAGAAGTGGGAGCCAGACCTCTTGGGATCTGCTGACCTCTCAGGTAACAAAGGAGAAGGAAGCCAGGAATGTAAACTGAGGCTGAGATTTGGACTGAGTGGTTTGGGGTTTACACAGAAATCATTGGCCCTTTGTGAGCTAATATCTACGGAACAATAGATTAAGAGCTGGAGAGGATCTTCTTGGAGGTTAGGTCCAACCTCTCCATTTTACAGATGAAGAAACTTCTGAAGCCTTGTGGGAAGAAGCGACTTACCTAAGGATACACAGGATGCAAGCTGGGATTTGAACTCAGGTCCTCTGATTCCAAATCCAATATTTTCCCACTCCACGATACTGCCCCATCCAGATAGTAGAGGCTCCCTAAGGGCACAGATCAGAACCTTGTTTTCCTATGTGCCCCAAAGTACCTAGTACAGGGGTGGGGAACCCATGGCCTTGAGGCCTTTTAAGGGGATTTGTTCTGTGACGTTTGAATTCAAAGGGTTGCACTTGAGGACCTAGAGGGCCACATGTGGCCTGGAGGCCGCAGGACCCCCACCCCTGACCTAGGCTGAAGCCTAGTCCCCGAGTAATAGCTACACAGAACCATAGAACTTCAGAAGTAGAAGGGATTGTAGGGCTCAATTAGTCCATCATCCCACTCTCTGGGGTAGAAATTCCCTCTGACATTTACCTTCTCTGGTTTTGTTCTCATTGAGTTGTTTCAGCTTATACGGGGTCAAATTGCCTCTGCTTGAGCACCTTTGGTCATGGGGAGCTCACTACTTCACAAGGGAGCCTGTTTCATTGTTAAACACAAGATTTGAATCTTATGTTGGGCTAAAATTTTTTTTCTTGTAACTTTGACATACCATCTGCAGGTCTGCTGTTTGGCACCATGCATAACAAATCTACTGCTTCCATAGGATGGCCTCTGAAATTTTCTTTCTCTAAAGTCTCCTCTTCTTCAGCCTAATCACCTTTGCTTTCTTCACTGTTTGTTAAATGAATGGTAAAACAATTCTTTTTTTATTTATGTAAATATATATATGTATATATACATATATATATATGCATTTATAAAGCACCTACTATGTGTCAGGTGCTATGCTAAGTACTTTACATAATTATCTCACTCAATCCTCACAACAACCCTGGGAGGCAGATGCCAAAGTTATTCCCATTTTACAGATGAGGAAACTGAGGCTCACAACCATGGGGAGAGGGGGGAAGGGTTTAGATGTTATTATTATCACTGTTTTACAGATGAAGAAACTGGGGCAGAGGGAGGTTAAGTGACTTGCCAAGGTCACACCGTCTGAGGCTGAATTTGAACTCACGTCTTCCCAATTCCAGGTCTGGTTTTCTATTCATCGCACCACCTAGGTGCTGCCTCCAACAGTTCATATTTCCATAGAAGCAATAGATATAACCTATGCTCCGGTTTAGGATTAGCCTTCATCATAATACCTGTATGAATGTGGGCAAGTCACTTCAAGTCTTGAAGCCACAGCTTCCTCATCTAATGTTATCTGGGGCATCCACCTTCCAGGACTGTCATTAAGACCAGATGAGACAACCTGCATCAAACGCTGTAAAACCTAAAGTGATACATACAAATATATCAGGTATTATCGCTGTCGCCACGGGTTCACATCTTGTAAGTGAGGTGATCTGAAGGCACTCATCCCGCTGAGAGTCAGTGTGACCCAGAGGCAGGCAAACCTGTGTTCAAACCTTGCCTCTGACGTATACTACTAGATAGATGTGACCCTAAACAGGCCATTTAACTTCTTCATGCTCCTCAAGCCACTAAGACTTTAAGTTACATAGGTCTCCTCAAACTGCCGCAGTGGGAAAATTCCAAACGTCAATGGAATCGTAGGTTCGGACCAAACAAAAATGATGAAGCTCCCTGCCCCCAAATTATCTGCCCCCACTCGCCTGTGAAAGGGCCTGAAATTCCATGAGTAGAGATTCACATCCTTTGGGGATGCAGCTTTGCCTCTCCAAGATCTACTTCTTAAATGCCGTTCTCTCCAGGAGGATAACATGAGGCTGTTAACGCTAACAGTCTTAGAGTGATTTGTTCATAGCATCATTTATTTATAAAATTGCTTCGGGGAGTTGAAATGTAGGTAGAAAAGGGAATGTCTTGGAAACTAGGTTTGATGTCATTGTTCTGTTGTAGGAGAGGTGGTGTGATGGAATGCATGAGACTCTTTAGAGTTTGAATCTGGGTTCTGTGTGACCTGGGGAAAATCACTTCCCTTCCCAACTTTAGTTATCTCATCCATAAAATGGACGTATTAATTCTTTACACTGCTTTCCTCTCCTGGGGTTGCCATGAAGAAGATACTTTGTAACCCTGTACAAGCCACTTAAAATCGCTCTTTCTCATCTGTAAAATGGCACCTACCTCACAGGGAGAGCAAATGAAACAATGTAGGCAAAGTGTTTGACAAACCTTACTGTTCTATGTGAATGTCAGCTATTATTAATATTAACAAACTAAAGCACTTTTTAAGGGGGAACTATTACTTTAAGGTCCCTAAAGTAGTGAGTTAATATACAGATGTGGACCATCATAAGCTTCTTTTGAATAGAGAAAACCTAGGAGGAGGGGCAGTTAGGTGGTGCAGTGGATAGACCCCTGGCCCTGGATCAGAAGGACCTGAGTTCAAATCTATCCTCAGATACTTGACACTAGCTGTGTGACTCTGGGCAAGTCACTTAACCCCAATTGCCTCCTCAAAATTCACTTCTTAAAGAGGTCTATTCACTGAATGGGCATTACCTCATTCAAAGTGATAACCTGAAAAGGCCTTAGCCTGAAAGGGCCAGGGTCTCTCATACATCCTGGGCCATCTTCAGTTATCCTGGTGAATATCAGGCCACTGGATCCAGATGGCTCTGGGGGAGAAAGTGACCTTGCACAGCCCTCCCCCACTCAAATCAAAGTCAGCTACAAGTCATGTCATCATCTCCCTGATATCATGGTCCTCTTTGAGAACAAGGGCAAACACACACACACAACCTAGGAGGATATGGTGTTGCTATTTGCTCATGCCTTATCAGGCATTTCATCTGGTTTCTTTACTTAACCATTGATAGCAGCCTCCTCTTGCTCCTTCCTGTATGTGCAGTGTGTGTGTGTGTGTGTGTGTGTGTGTGTGTGTGTCCTAGTAAAGATTTCTTTCATGCTCTCTCTCCCTGATCCTCTTGGAAATGAATCATAGCTACTAATGGCCAGCCAAGGGAACCACTTCATTCTTTCCATTAAAATGGCAGGACACAGATTCTCTGACATGGGCTTCTGAAACCATTCCTTTATTGTTGACACACAAAGGGCAGAGCATACAGGACTGCAGCCCATCTCCAGGTACTTGTTCATTCAACATAGCATATACAGAGCTTTGCAAAATACAGATCTTGTTAGAAAAGCTAATCTAAGAACAATGGAATAATGTTTAATATATCTCAGTTTCCCTCTAGTGCTTCTAAGATTTGAAAACAAGCTGTAAAACTACATTTGGGCCTCAAGCCCCTGAGCTAACCCTGCAATCTCACATAAAGTTTATCATTTTGAACCATAAACTCATAAAGGGAGTGTTTCCTTCCCAACATACCAAAAAACAAAATCAAAAAACAAAACAAACAAAGAAAACCCAGTAGCTGAAACATTCATTCATTTGGCAACGGGCGAGTAGTTTATTCATTCGGCAACGGGCGAGTAGTTTATTCATTCTGAGGACAGAGACTTAAAAGACACTGCACCCTATAGGAAGGAGGGCTCCTTCTCCAGCTGCCAGAGGTCTCTGAAAAAGAAAACCTAAAAGAGAAAAAAAAGTTGGTGTCATTCATTCCCAGTTTAACTCATTTAATTGCTCTTTTGAGTCTCAGAGCAACACCCACTAGTGATTAGGTTTCTGGATCACAGTGCCTATAATTCCTCTTCTGAGTACTGTCTGGAGAAGTAGTGTGAGACAGTGAGTAGCTCAGGGAACTGGGGTGAGGACCCTGATTCTGAAATTCTGTGACTAGGGTCTGGGAGCTCTGGCTTCAAGACACTCCCATTTCTGAACCTCAGTTTCTTTATCAGAGGAAAGAGAATTTCCTCATCAGTAAAACAAAGGGAAAGGACTAGACTTCAGTCCTTAGTCCTTAGAGGCTCTGCAGCTTAGGTGAATGCAACACTCCCAGAATAGGATAAACTATTCAGATGTGTTACCTGGTCATAAAAATTTCCACACAACAGTGAGAGTAATTGTAAAAGTTGAGTCAAAGTACTTGCTTTACAATTCCAAATTGTGTAGTGCAAAGGATAGCGTGCTAGATCTGGAGTTGGAGGACTAAAGTTTTTGCTATTTGCTCTCTTTTCCTATATCTGGAATGCTCTTTCTCATTCGCCTCTGCCTCCTGGCTTCCCCCAGGATTCAGCTCAGCTCTTACCTTCTGCAGGAGACCTTTCCCAGTCTCCCCTTCCCCAGCCCCAAATGCTAGCGCCTCTCCTTGGAGGTCACCTTCCATTTACTTCACCTATGAATTTTTTCTCAAGTTGTCTCCCCCATTTGCCTGTGAGCTTCTACAGAGCAGGGATTGTTTTTAATAACAAAAACTAGCATTTCATAGAGCACTCTAAGGTTTGCAAAGTGCATCTTTTCCCCAGTCATCTCATTTTGGTTCTCACAAGAACCCTGGGAGGTAGGCACTAGTATTTTTTCCACTTTCTAGATACAGAACCCAAGACTTAGAGAAATTAAGAAATTTGTCATCTAATAAGTATCTGAGACAAGATTTGAACTCAAATCTTCCTGATTGCAAATCCACCCAAATATCCAGCATTTAGCACAGTGCTTTACACATAGTAAGCACTTAATAAATCCTTGTTGCCCGAATATTAATTGGTGCCCAGTTAATAATCATCTGGGTCTCAGTTTTCTCATCTGTAAAATGAAGGCATTGGATTAGCCAGCCTCTAAGGAGACTTCGTAGCCCTAAGCCTATGATTCTTTGATCCTTCATTGGCCACCTGTGAGATACTGTGGAAACCTGTCTTAATCTCCTCACCCACCAAATAGATCCAGGGACACTTGCCCCACTTACCTGTTTGGGTTGTTGTGAGGAGTAAGAGAGATGAGTTTTAAGAAAGCATTCTGCAAAGCATAAAGCGCTGCTGTTATTCTGTATCCTGAGAGACAAAAGCTTTACCTGGAGGGCTTGGTCCTTAGCCCAGAAAGATGCCAATGATAAAAGAGCAGATCTTCTGCAAGGGTTCCCAACAGTATTCTTTCGCCATCCTCATGGCCTCCTCCTCTCTTCGGGCACGCTGTCCTTGTTGGGTTGGCTTCACTGGAGGTGGGGCAGTGGGCTTGGCTTTCCCAACTTTCTTAATAGACCTTTTGCCCATCTGGACTGCCTGGGAATCTTTTTGGAGTGGTCCCTCAGACCTGGGCCCTAATTTTGAAGGCCTAGAAGCTTCAGACTGCTGGCTGGAGAGGTGAGCACCCTTCAGGCCAGAAGCCCCCTGCTTGAGCTGCGCCTCAGGTCCAGCACCCTGGCATACTGTGGGCCTCAGCACTGGGGCTGCCAGGCAGGGCTCATTCAGCCTCCTTAAGCCCAGCACCACCTGGCTCCAGTACAGAGTCGGATTACTGATGAAGGCCCCACACAGCCCAGGCTTCCCACTATACTCACACCAGGAGGCTCGGCCCTGGTTCCTGCACTCAAGCCTCAGGTGGATTTCACCCTGATCACTGACCCGCATAGTACAAGCATCTTTGCCCTTTGTCTGAAAGTGAATCTCTTCCCCGTGATTGATTTTCTTCTGCTTTGGGGTCTGTCCCAAAGCTCCAAGACAACATACCACCACTAACAGAAGGCAGGCCCCCGATGGCATGGTGGCTCCAACCCTGACACAGACCGTCTACAATTCAGCCTCAAGCAGTGAAGGAACCAGAAAGTCAGGCCAGCCCCAACTTAAAGAGAGGCTGGACAAAGACCTCTTTCTCCGTCCTGGTGGGTTGAATCTTCGATGAAAAACCCAACTGTGTCTGCAGTGCTAAGCTTGAGGGAGTGTCAAATAGCCAACTGTGCGCCCTCACGGGAAGGAGGAGAGACTGTTTTCTAAGTATATCCAGAATGGTGTAACTCAGCAGTGCCTATGTGTTTATAACACACACACACACACACACACACACACACACATTAGCTATATCAACATTAGGATGAAGAGGATGGAATATTTTCCTCTTCTGAGTTACTTTTAGCCTTTTTCCTTAGTCGGCCTCTGGGTCCTAGGTATCTAAAATGAGATGTACACATCACAGAGGGCACACAAGATGATCACTGGGGCACGTAAGTGATCATTAGGGTATGTAAGAAGAAGAATAAAATTGATAACACAGCGGTTAACCTGCCTCTACTATTCTCCTTCTTTCCTTGCTGGCTGTGCTGAACAGTCAGCCACAGGCACTTCTCCCCAGATGGACGTGCACTCCTGTCCACCCTCCACCATACCAGCCATAGCATACTTCGCATGTGTTCTGAACCAGTTTCCCAACTGGAGCAGGATGTGTGAGCTTCTTGCTGACCCCCAGGGCTCTCCTCCTCTGTCCTCCCAGGAGAACAAAGGAGGCTTCCTCTGGCCCAGGAACTATTGCAGCAAAAAGAACCAGAGAAGAGCAAGAGGTGGCAGCTCCTGCTGCCAGTGGGCTTGGGGTTCAGAGATTCTGTGATTCTGTATGTCCAATGGTTTTCAGATGAGCCAGGAGTCTGTTAAAACAGCCTTGGGAAAGACAGCTTGATTTATACTGGACCTCAGCATTAATGTTGGTAGTTTTGATAAAAATCAATTTGAATCCATCCAGGAGTTATTTAGAGAATATTTATTGGAGCCTGGCACAGCGGTAGACATTGCTGGGATGGAAAGCCACACAACCCATTTGTACCACATCCTTGTTGCTGTCATCTACCCATCTCCAGGTTATTCCTGATCCTTCTCTCCACTCAATATTCTGCCATCATCCTTAAGAGTGTCAATATTCACACTAATGTTCCTCCTAACAACTGCATCACACGATTCCTCCACTCACTGGCATGGTCACACCTTAGGCTTCAAAAGATCAGGAACTTTGAAATTCCATTCTCTCATCAGTTAACTTTCCACTGTGCGCTCTCTCTCTCTCTCTCTCTCTCTTTCTTTCCTTCTCCAGCCCCCCCACCACCATAGAGTTTTAGATCCAGAGCTGTAAGGGACCTTAGAGGCCATCTAATCCAATTTCCATATTTTCCAGATGAGAAAACATGGCCCAGAAAAATTAAGCCACTCTCTCAAAGTCAGGAGTTAATACATGACAGAATTAGAATTCAAACCGAGGTCCTCAGATTTCAAATCTATCATTATTTTGATTGTACAATGTTTTCTCCAACTCACACTAAATCATATCTCATTCAGATTAAATTTACTGCTGCATTTCGTTCCATCTTTTTGTTCTCAACTCTCTCTTCTTCTGGTTTCCATTGTGTCCAGATGCAGGCTTGGCCCCATGATCTTCCACCTTAATGCCATATCCTGGAATCGCCACAATCTGTTCCCTACACACACCCCTTTCCTGCCCCCAACTTTCTACCCTTCCAAACTTCCTGATCCTCATTCCTAAGTAACCTCTACCACACACTTTTTTTTATTCCCACTGCCACTGCACTGAAGAAAAGATTTTAAAAACTAGCTTATCTTACCCACTCCAGGTTTATGGTCCATAATTTTGGGCTTTCCTAGCTGTTGGACAACCCTACTCCTGTCTATTCTTATTGATTCTTCACCTTCCTCCCCACAATTGTTCCATATTTTTCTTCTTTCTTCAGCCTCCTCAACTGCATTCCTTATCTCCAGATATATAGCAGATGACTTAGCTTCCTATGTCACTGAGAAGATTAAGAGCATCTCACAGGAGCTCCCCTTGCTTTTCTCCTTCTTTCCTCTAAATGTTTTGGCTTCATCATCTGCTCTTTCTGTTTTCTTTTACTCTAGGCTGGGATTGAGCTAAGCAACTTCCCTCGAGAAGCTTACATTCCAATGAAAGAGACAATATGTACATAAATAAGGCACCAGCTTTTTAAGGCCAATCCACCTACCTTTGTCCTCCATTTCTTCACCCACCTTGCTTCAGCAATCATTTCTTCTCTCTCTCAAACATCTTCAACCTCTCCTTTGTCACTGGCTCCTTTAATCCACCTACAAACGTGTCCAGATCTCTCCAGTCCTAAAGAGCCTTTCTCTTGCCCTTCCACCTTAGAGAAGGCAAATCATTCATTTCTACTGCTATGCCCTTAGGACTTCTGCGACCTTCTATACATCCTTCAGTCAAACCCATTCATACATGTGCTGTTTCTCTCAGTTAGAGTGTGAGTTTCTGGGAGGTGGGGGGATTATTGCCATTTTAAAATTTGTATCCCGAGTAATTAGTACAATGCTTGGCACTCAATAAATGCTTTTCATTAATTTCAAAATAATAACATCTAACATTTATATAGTCTTTTAAGGTCCGGAAAATGCTTTACATAAATCATTTCATTTGAGCCTCATAAGAACTCTGGGAGGTAGTTGCTATTATTATCCCTACTTTATACACAGGGAAATTAAGAGTGAAAGAGGTTAAGTGACTTACCCAGGTTCACATAACTTCATACTTGGGTTTTTCTCACTCTACGTCCAGTGTTATCTGTTGGGTCAGTTAGATGCCATTCATCCCTTCTCTCTCTCTCCCCCTTTACTGCAAAGCTTCTTGAAAAAGTTGCCTCTTCTTTTTTTTTCTTTTAAATTTATTTATTTATTTTTAGTTTACAACATTTGGTTCCTCAAGTTTTTGAGTTTCAAATTTTCTCCCCCTCCCTTTTCTCCTCCCTTCCCACTGAAGATGGCATGCAATCTGATATAGGTTCTACATATACCTTCATACTAAACATATTTTCACAATAGTCAAGTTGTAAAGAATTATAACCAGTGGAATGAACCACGAGAAAGAAGAAACAAAACAGAAACAAAAACAAACAACAAAAAAGAGGAAATAGTTTGCTTCAATTTGCATTCAGACTCCATAATTCTTTCTCTGGTGTAACAACAATGTGGCTTGCTCACTATTGTGGCTGTATGAGGCCAATAACAACAGCACATGGAAGGGCTGCTAGTACAGGTTATTTGATCTGATTTTCTAAGGAAAGCAACTTTAAGGGGTTAATAATCTCAGTTTAATCAGACATACATTTATCATTCACTTAGTTCAGGGGGAAAATCCAGCACCCTGAACTTCAGAGCAAATACAAACAGAAATTACAAACAGAAAATATCAACAGATCAAATAACACAATTCAACAGACAGGCTTTGTCTGATCAAGACATCACATACATAGTTACCAAAAAGAGAAGCACCAACATCTGGATTTTCTCCAAAGCTGGGGGGGCTCTTAACAATGGCTACCCAGAGTCTCCACACCAACACTCTTCCAGTGAGTAACAGCCCCAAACAAAATGCTAACCTCTGAGTTTATATATAGCCTTCTTAGGGCCATAAGAGTTCACACCTAATTAGCAAAAGGGTGTGGGCCTGGGACTTTGCACCTAGTAAGACTTAATCAAAGGCACTTGATTACTTTAGCATTCTAAAAGAGAAAACAGTAAAAAAAAGTCCTACTTTAATTACCAATACATCTGGATGT
The DNA here is from genome assembly GCF_011100635.1 of Trichosurus vulpecula. Classification (NCBI taxonomy): domain Eukaryota; kingdom Metazoa; phylum Chordata; class Mammalia; order Diprotodontia; family Phalangeridae; genus Trichosurus; species Trichosurus vulpecula. Next base: position 194,058,969 of record NC_050578.1, on the reverse strand, counting down.
GAATCACTTTTTCCATCATGAGTCTTTTGGAGTTATCTTAGAACCTTGCATTGCCAAGAAGAGCTAAGTCTATCAAAGTTAGACATCACAGATACGATGTGTCTGTAATTGTGTATAATGTTCTCCTGGTTCTGCTCCCCTCACTCAACATCAATTCATATAAGTCTTTCCAGGTTATTACAAAGTCCATCTGCTCCTCATTTCTTATAACACAATAGTATTCTATTACATTCATATACCACAGCTTGTTTGCCCATGATGCTTCTACCTCTGTCCTTATCAAACCTGTTCCCCTTGAGACCCTATAATCCTACTTACAACTCCAGCAGTCTACAGAAATTCTTTTTTCAAAGATCACCAATGGCATATCTCATGGCCTTTCATTCAGTTCTCCTACTCTTCTGCAACATTTGATACCATTGATCACCCCCTTCTGTTAGATACTGTCTTCTCCCCTGATCTCAAAGACACTTCTCTTTCTGGTTTCTCTTATTTCTAACAGATATTTCTCTCTAGTTACTTAAATGGGTCCTTATCCTCTTCTTAGCCCCTTAGGTGACATTCTTTGAAGTCCATTCCTTGGTCCTCTGGCCTCAGTGGAAGTTTGGTCCTCTGCCCCATGGGAAGCTGAGTTGTTTTCCATTGACACAGTCTTTAGCACCTGAAGTTAGCATTTCCTTTCCTGGCTCTGAGGATGACAGGAACCCGGATTCCACACCATGCTTTCTGCTGAGTTTGGTTGGATGCTACTTCCTCAGATATGAGAGATTAGACTAGATGACTGAAATCCTGTGATTCTGCTATGCCATTGATTCAGAAACAAGTCTTTGTTTCCTGTCCCCTCGTAGAATCCCAATAGGGAAGACATTCCACTGCGAGGCCCATAAAGCTATCTTTTCTTCAGGTTTCAACCTTAGTCAACATGTCCTTCTTCTGAAGGTCACAATACTTTAGACTTGGGGACTGCTCTTGTTTTGTTCAGTTTTTAATTGTGTCCAACTCTTTGTGATCCCATTTGGGGTTTTCTTGGCAGATACTGGAGTGGGTTGTCATTTCCTTCTCTAGCTCATTTTACAGAAGAAGAAATGGAGGCAAACAAGGTTAAGTGACTTGCCCAGGGTCACAAACTAATAAGTGTCTTGAGGCCAGATTTGAACTCAGGAAGATGAGCCTTTCTGACTCTAGGCCCAACACTCTATCCACTGTACCACCTAGATGCTGTGTTGGTAAGCAAAATGAGCTCTTAGCACTTAGCTGTCCTTTGTTTCCTATGAGTAATTCAGTGTATTTCATTGAGCCTTACTAGGTGCTAAGCCCCAGGCCCAAACCCCTATTAGGTGTGGAACCCATGTGGGTGTGGATTGGTGACTGGGGTGGGGCCCAAGGTGGGCTGGCTAAGGGGAGGTGCTAACCCAAGAGCCAATCACAGGAGCCTAAGTTCTAGTCATTCAGATGACGTTTGATGACGTCTGAAACCCTATAAGAAGAGAAGACAGAGCCATTTGCGCAGGGCTCTCACTGGTGGTGGTGCTGAGGCAGAGACTCCGGGCAGCTGTAGCTAGGAGCCCTCCAGCTTGTAACCCGGATGCTGAGACTTTTTTAAAACTCTGGTAACTATGTATTGAGATTTGAATCAGACAAGGTCTGTCTGTTGATGTTTGTAATTTGTTTGTATTTTATTCTGAAGTTTAGAATGCTGGCTTTTTCCCCTGAACTAAGTGAATGATATTTGTATACTGAATTAAAGTAAGCTTGTCAACCCCTTAACGTAGCTTTCCTTAGTTAAGCAGATCAACAGAACCTGTGCTTTTGCAGCCTGCTGGTAGCGTTCTTGTTGTTGGGGTTGTGTTGGTCTTTCACCCCCACAGCAGCTGCTAGCCGGATTATTGAAACAGATGCCCAGAGACTGCTCTTACCTTGAACCATGTCTCCTTTCTGTCTGGTCCACTAGAAACAGGTTCAACAAGATGGATCTTTTCACCTGGTTGGCGGACTTTGGCTCTCCCACCTATTCTGAAGCTTTCTTTCCACCACACCCTTCTCCACCTTGTCTGCAACCTCCCTAACAACATCTCTTTTGTATTCCACAGTGCTATAGACAAAGTTGGTACTCAATAAATCCTGCTTATTGTTATAGACAGAATATTGTTGGAGACAGAAGACTTTGGCTTTAGACCTGACGCTACCGAGAGCCACCTCCCACATTTGTGGCATGAATTATCCTTCCAGACTAAATTGCTTTTTAGCTATTAACCTGTGCCTCCTTGGAAAGTCCACATTAGCTCTTTATTCATTGGCAGAGCTAATATGACAAATGTACCCTAAGGCCAATGGGCATTGTTCACTTTTCCTGATTCTTAGCTATCACTCCAACCACTTCCCCTTTTCAGGGTACTGAATCATTGACTCTTGCCCCTGGGTTGGAAACTGCAAACCATATATTTTAACAGCTTATTAAAAACAAAAACAAACCTGAATGAGCTTACAGTAATAGTCACAAAAATTTCACATCCCTATTATTCCTTTCTCTCTTTTCCTCTAGCCATATAATTAGGCAAGGTCAATCCACCACCTCCACTGTAAGATTAGGGATAATGGTCAGTCATTTGCTCACACAGGGGACTTCTGAGTCTCATAATAAATGAGAACATAGAGTCTTTGTCATTTTCTTTGTTGAGCAGAATCTGACCAGATTCTTGTTTCCACTGATAACCTTATAGAAGGATAAGACGAAAAGACCCACCACCAGAGCGGCTTTAGTTTAAGAAGCAGGTCTAGGAATCCCATTCTTCTCACTAAGAAACATGGGATCATAGACCTACAGCTGGAAGAGATCAAGGAAGTTGCAGATGATTTCTTAGAAGCCATTAACATCTTAGTTCCAATTTGCTAAAGCACCAACTTATTGGATTGTTAGCTCCTCTGTTGTGGAAACCCAACACTACTGAGGCTGAACAACCAGATGTGTCTCAGAAAGCACAAAGATCTGCCAATATAGATTTCCACTGAAATCCAAGGAATGGGTGGAATTTGTTCAAATCACCAAATGTTTGATTGCTTCTCCCTTTATCCTATGCAAATCCTAGCTATCTCTCATCACCTGCTCCATAAGCCCCACCGCAGGGGCTCTAGTCCACAGCCATGTCCTCCTTCTCTGGCCTTCAGACCCTGACTGGAGCACCCACTGGGTTTATAAATAGCAGAATGACTTTCACTGTTTTGATATCTTGTCTCATTAATGACATTGTATGCTCCTGTGGATCAGAGATCCTCCCTAACAACATCTCTTTTGTGTTCCACAGTGCTATAGACAAAGTTGGTACTCAATAAATCCTGTTTATTGTTATAGACAGAATATTGTTGGAGACAGAAGACTTTGGCTGTAGACCTGACACTACCAGGAGCTACCTGAGCAAGCTTGAGCAAGTCACTTAACTTAGATTCCCAGGATTTAGAACAGGAAAGGGTTCTAGAAATCATGTAGCCCAATTCTCTCATTTTGCAAAGGATGGAACTGGGTTCAGAGGGTTATAGTGATCAACCATCCTTGAACTAAAAATCTAGGAATTTGTAAACGAATGAAATTGAGAAAGACATAGGAACAAAACATTTAATGAGACAAGATTAAGGGCAAAAACAAGAGATGCATTTGAATTCAAAAGACCTAGAGGTGCCATTTCTCCCCTTTGGATGCAACCTAGGAAGTTTAAGTTCCATTCTGCTAAATTATTTTTCCCCTCTGAAGTCCCATTTCTCATTTGTTCCATGTTTCCCTGTCAGCATTGGATTGTGGGACTCACATGTGACCTTCACACAGCTGCAAACCATAGTCTTACAATCTCTTGGGATATAGGTAGTTTGTCCAACTAACTTCTCAGTGTGGCGGCAACATGCATGGCCTTTTATGACCCAGGATGGCCCTTCCACTCTGCCCATCTGGAAGAGATTCCACACTGCCAACTACTTTCTTTTAAGCCAAGAGAAGTGTATGTTTTCGAACTGGGATTACCTCAACCCATGCTTCCTGTGCCCAGCCCTTGGATTACAGAAGATATGGAGGCCATGCTGGACATTTCCCATGGCTCTGTCAGGGGTCATTTTCCAGCTGACTTACTGCTGCAAATCCTGACCCCTTGCTTTGGCCATCTGCTCCTTTGACACTATATGACTGCTCTTATTGGGAAGAATCAAGGGAAGCAAAGAGGACAAATAGTAAATATAAGACATTGTTCCAGTCGGTTTCTAGAAAACTCCAGAAAAGAGCCTATATTTAATGGAGCATCACATAATGAAGAAATTTCCAGTCAAACAAATGCAAGCACACAAATCTAATGTACATGACAAGGTATGTGGAGGGGAATGGTTTTGGAATTTCATGGAGGGGACTTTACTTCTACTATATCCTGAGTTCCCATGTCCCATATACAGCATGTGTGACCACACAGGGGATTCTTAACCATTCCAATTTGCTCTGAGGATATTGGCAGGAGCCATACACCCCCACAAGCACCAGGGCTCCTCAAATCTCCCCTTCTCAAACTGCGGCTTTGGAACAGGTAACAAGAAACTCCTTGACTGGTGTGGTCAGGAACAGATTGTGAAGATAATTAATCATAATCCGAATTAACATGTACACATTCACATGCTATGTAGGCCCCTTTGGAGAATCAGCAGCCAACAAAAGATACGTAACAGCAACTTGCTCACTAGAAATTGTTCATGGTTATAGAGCTCTTTACAATCATGAAATTCTTTCATTTCATCCTCACAGCCATCTTATTAAATAGATAGGCCTGGGATGAGACGATAACCCCATTTTATAGACCAGACCACACCAATGCCAGATGCCTTTTCTCCTCCTCCAATAGCATAATGGTGAGAGTAGGAGATGTGGAATGACAGAATCTGAGTACGAATAGCAGTATTTCTTCTATCTACTACCTCTCCATGACCTTAGATGAATCGTTTAACTTTTCTAGGACTTCTCAGTTTCTTAATCTGTAAAATGAAGGGTTGATCTCAATGATCTTTTAAGGGCCCTGGCAACTCTAAATCCTATTACCCTTTGGTGGTGAAACCTTCCTCTCTGGTTGAAAGTCCAGCTCAGATGTCCTCCTCGATCCTTTCCTCCTCTATTTGTCCCAGAGTACTTTATCTAAATATTTTCTTTGCCCTCATCACATTGTACTATGTAGCACAATCATTTGGGCACATGTTGTATCCTCCAGGAAAAACAAAAGAAAAAAAGAAAAAAAACCAAAAAACAAAAGCACTTTAAGGATTCTAAAATATTTTTATTACACTGTCCTTTGAAGTAGATAGTGCAAGTATTATCGACCCATTTTACAGATGAAGAATGTGAGGCTCAGAAGAGTTAAGGGACTTGCTAGTGACCATCTGCTAGTTAGGACATTATCCAGATATTCCGACTTCAGGTCCAAGACCCTCTTTCTACTACATCACATTGCCTAGGCAGAAGTCACTCCTATAAAATGGACAGTTCATTTGGAAATATAAGGTATGGTGTATCTGTTTAAAAATCCTTCCCATTTTCTTGTTTACAAATATTGTACAGTATATTTTGTGTCAGGGTGGTATAATGAAAGTTCCTCTATGAGAATCTAGAAGTGTTTTCAAGGCCATATTTGTGATTGACCTTGTGACATACAGTTAACACTGTTCATAACTTTGGTGGTTCTGTAATAAAGACCTTAGGCATTTTAGGAATAAGAAGACAGCCAGTACAAAGGCCAAGACGAGATGGAGTGCCATGCGTGAGGACTAGTGAGGCCATTTTGGCAAGATTGTAGTATATGGTAAAGAGTATAATATGTTAGAGTCTGGAGAGGTAGGTTGTGAAAGACCTTAAATAAAAAACAGTAACAGCAATGTTGTTTTAAGAATGACTTTGAGCAAATAAGTAATTTTGACTATTATAAATACAAATTAAAAATAAATGATATTTCAAATTTATGAAAATACAAATCATTCCCCAATTGATAAATGGTCAAAGGATATGAACAGGTAGTTTTCAGATGAAGAAATCAAAGCTATCTGTAGGCTTATGAAAAAATGTTCTAAATTACTATTGATTAGAAAAATGCAAATCAAAACAACTCTGAGGTACCACATCACACTTATCACATTGGCTAACATGAAAAACTGGAAAATGACAAATATTGGAGATGTGAGAAAATTGGAGCACTTGTGCATTGTTGATGGAGTTGTGACCTGATTCAACTGTTCTAGAGAGCAATTTGGAACTATACCCAAAGGACTATAAAACTTTGTTCCAGCAATATCACTTCTAGGTCTGTATCCCAAAGAGATCATAACAATGAGAAAAGGACCCACATGTACAAAAGTGTTTATAGCAGCTCTTTTTGTGGTGACAAAGAATTGGAAATTGAGGGAATGCCCATCAGTTGGGGAATATCTGAACAAAGTGTGGTATGTGAATGTAATAGAATACTACTGATGAACAGGTAGATTTCAGAAAAACCTGGACTTACATGAACTGATGCTGAGTGAAGTAAGAACCAGAAGAAAATTGTACACAGTAACAGCAAACTGTACAATAATCAACTTCGATAGTCTTAGCTCTTCTCAGCAATACAGTGATCTAATTCCAAGAGACTCATGATAGAAAATATTATCCACATCCAGAGAAAGGACTATGGAGTCTGAATGCAGATTGAAGCGTACTATTTTCTCCCTCTCTTTTTCTTTTTTTCTTTCTTGTGGTTTTCCCTTTAGTTCTGATTCTTCTTTACAACATGACTAATGTGGAAATATGTTTAATATGATTGAACATGTACAGCCTATATCAGATTGCATGCCATTTTGGAAAGGGGGAGGGGAAGGAGGGAGAAAAATTTGGAACTCAAGTGAATATGAAAACTACAAATAAATTGATTAAAAAGAAATAAAGGACATGTGAAGAAAGACCCTATCCAGATAAAGAACTGATAAATAGAAGTACAGATAGAATAAATTTATAGATCTATTTGTGTCTAATGGTAGCCATCTCCAGGTAGACTTGTAGTTCCACGTGCAATTGTCTTTTTTATTGTACTGCGTTATGGAAATGCTTGCTTTGTTCCATGAATTGAAAATAAAATAGGAATTTTTTAAAAGTCGAACAAGAGAATTTAGATTTATATTAGAGGAAGACAGGTGGTAGAGTGCTTAGAGTTAGACTTGGAATCAGGAAGACTTGAGTTCAAATTTTTAAAGAAAATTTATTTTATTTTTAATTTGTGGAATAAAACCAGCATTTCCACTAGTTGCATGACTTTGGGTCACATAACCTCTCTCAGACTCAATTTGTTCATCTGTAAATTGGAGAGAATATTAACTATAAATTCATGTGAGAACCAAATGAGATAACATTTAAAGCACTATATAAATTCTAGTTATAGTCATTTGATCCTATAGGAATGGTGTCCTAGTTAGGGTTAAGAGTCGGAATGTTGCCTTTGTACCCCACAGATCAACTTTGGGACCTTCCTGATTTTGGCAAAACTTCCCTGGTTGTTCATTTTGTTATAGTTTACCATACAGTGGTTGTGGGAATACTTATTCTGGACTGGATGGAGGTTTTGAACCAACCCCATATGATCAAATCACTGTATTGGATATAAAAGAAATACATATTTAAAGTCTTTTTTTCCTTGTATTCCATTGCTTACTTTTTTAAAGCAGGAAATATTGCTCAGGTTATGTGTGATCACATAAATATTTAAAGGCATTACCTTCGCACCTCACACATACACTCATTTGGCAAGTAGCTGCTGCCCTATCCAGACAGGTGGTGGTGTCAGGGCTAGGGTTAGGAGCCAAGATGCTGGCAGTTCAGAGTAGTCAAGTGTTCATTCCACAAAAAAAAGGAAGTCTCTGTTGGAAGGCAGGAAGAGACAAATGAAGTGATATCAACCTATGATACCAAGAGTTGGAACTGGAGAGCAGGATTATCACAGGAATGGATATGCTCGAAGAAGTCTGGCAGCACAGGTTAGATCCAGTCTAAAGGAATGACTAGACAGGAGAAAAAACAGATCTAGAGCAAAATATTAAGAATGTTCCAAAAGGAGCAAGAGAGGTAAAGTAAAACAAAACAAGATGAGAACAGAGCTATTCAGTCATGCTCCAACTATGTGTGATGCTCAGTATGTGCTCTAAGCATCTTTTCACAGTAGGTTTGTATTACACTGTGAAGTCTTCTTTAAAAAAAAAAATGGTATCAGTACATCCTCTGAACACCTCCTCGGTCCCGAGAACTGTCCCTTGCTACAAAAGAATAAAGAAGGAAAAATTAGCCTATCAACCAAATCTGAATTGATGCCATTTCCCATACTCATAGAACCATGCCATTGCTAAGGGAGGAAGGGAGGGGCATTGTTTCAACTTTTCCAGGGCCAAGCTTGGTCTATATTATGATGTAACGTTTAGTTTCACTTTGTTTTCCATTTATAGACCTATATACACAAACATGCATATACATTATATATGTGTGTGTATATATATATATGTGTGTGTGTGTGTGTGTGTGTGTGTGTGTGTGTGTGTGTATATATATATATATATGTATTGTTTAATCATTTTTTCAGTTGTGTCCAAATCTTTGTGACCCTATTGGGTTTTTTTTTTGGCAGAGATACTGGAGTGGCTTGTCATTTCCTTCTCCAGCTCATTTTATGAATGAGGAAACTGAGGCAAACAGGGTTAAGCCACTTGCCAAGGGTCGCATAACTAGTGTCTGGGAACAAATTCGAACTCATGAAGATGAGTCTTCCTGCCACCAGGCTTGGCGCTGTGCACTATGGCGCCTCCTAGCTGCACTGTATCTATATGTATCCTTGCTCTCCCTGCACATATGACCAGACTCTCATATACCCTGGTTCTGCTCATGGCATTCATCAGTTCACATTTTCCCATTCTTTGCATTATTCAAATGCATCGTTTCTCATTGTGTAGTAATATCCTACTATACATATGCTAACCATTTGTACTGTCATTCACCAATTGATGGACATCTACTTGGTTTCCAGTTCATTCCAACTACAAAAAGTGCTGCTGTACATTATTTGGTGCGTTATCAGATGTTCCTGTATGTCTTTGACCTTGTTATCTACAGCTACCTGAGATCTCTGGGTCCAAGGCTATGGACAGTGTACCTTCACCCCCCCCCCCCTTTTTTTCTTAAAGGGGTAATACTGTCATAGAGGAAATGATGCTTAGGCTAGAAGCTTATTGTTAGGACCTCTCATATTCTGCCTCTTGCTGCACAGATATGGCCCTAGAGTGTGACTACCTCTTCCAGTAGCTACACTCTACTGGAGAACAATTACTCGGCTACTTTCTTGGTCTTTTAGTCATTCCTGCTATGTGGATATCTTTAATGAAAAACTCCTGGAGGACAAAGGTTATCACTGTGCAACTCACCTTGAGCATCATCTAGCCCAGCATTCTGCACAAACACATAATACATCTCAGTAACAACTGTGTCAGCACTTAAAAGCACCTCGCTTTTGCTGGATTTTATAATTTTCTGCCCAAGTGATATCTATTTCTTATCACGGGGCAGCTAGGTAGCACAGTGGCTGATGTTGGTCCTGGAGTTAGGAAGACCTAAGTTCAAATCTGGCCTCAGACACTTATTAACTGTGTACCCCAGGGCAAGCCATTTAACCCTATTTGCCTCATTTTCCTCATCTGTAAAATGAGCTGGAGAAGGAAATGGTAAACTTACTCTAGTGTCTTTGCCAAGAAAACCCCAAAAAGGGGTCATGAAGAGTTGGACACAACTGAAACAATTAAACATTTCTTATCATATTTTTGGCCAACTCTATCATTGTTGATCTTTTTCTGACATTTAATACCCACCATAATTTGGCCTCAACCAGCCTGTTAAGAGTCTGAGAACTCTGGCAAAGAAGGAATGCCTACAGACTTGAGGTAACAGGAGCACAGAGTCATTAGGAGTTTGCAGTTATTTCCCAGGCTAATTTGAGAGGCATCGATGCTGAAGTTTGGGGCATATTGGGAATTAGGATAAGGGACCTTCGAGGTCAACTAATTGAACCATTCTGTATTTACAAATGAGGAAGCTGAGACCCAGAAAGAGTGACTTGACACTTGACACATTTGCAGATCCCAAATCCCAACTCCAGATCCAGCTCTTTCTTCCATACTTCATGGAAACCTGAACATAGTATGCACTCAATAAATCTGAACTGTCCAGATTGTGCAGTTGGTAACACTCACATACATTTTCAGATTTTATTTTGAAAATAAAAATTAGCCAGGCATGGTGGCACATAACTATAATTCCTGCTATTGGAGGGGCTAAGGCTGGCAGATTGCTTGAGCTGAAGAGTTCTGAGCTGCAGTAGGACTTAATTGGGCATCCACACTAAGACAGGAATTAATGTGGTGAGCCCCTTAGGGGTGGTGCCTCCAGAAGGCTGTTTAAGGAGTGAAACAGCCCAGGTGGGAAATGGAACAGGTCAAAGCTTCTGTTTCTGTGCCAGTTAGCAGTGGGGTTTGGCCCATAAGTATCCACTGCTCTTCTAGGCTGGGTGAGAGATACCCAGTATTTAAAAAAAAATTGAGAAATTAGACCAGAAACACCTTAAGATGAGCTGAGACAGAGATTAAAAAGCAGCTTCCCATTGCCTTCTAGTATACATTTAAAAATAAAAGCTTTGGATGAATCAATATATCACTACCTATCTCAGAGTCAATACTTATGTATCCAATTACCAACTCTTTTCAAATTCAGAACCATTGTGTTTTAGGTTCACTGTGAAATCAAACAAAACATTTGTCACCTTAGTCCATTACCACATTTATCACATCAGTTTCAGCACAGTTCCATCCAAAAATAACAAACATGGCTCCATTTGATTCAGCAAGCAATGAATTAGATTTTGTTTCTCCTCTGCCACCAAATAAATTATCCAAAGATTGAATCCATCATAGACTCCATCTGAATGATTCAAATTAGGATACGAATTAGATACTTTTAACTATGGGGCTATCAACAACTTAGTGCAAACAGATATTATGTGTAATCTTGGTCTTTCAGTGGGGATAAATTACTATAATAAAGAACTTGACCCTAAAAAATTTTCTAGTCAAGCTGCTTGACTTGAATAAATTGGTTTACAATTTTAAAAATATATAGTTAGAGAAAGTGGTTTGGAATACCCACGATTTTTCAACTCCAAGCCTGTGAACCTATGCTAATTCATGTGGCTTGGCAATGACAGGAGGCAGAAATAAAGGAACCTTGTGAATGAGCAGGCAATGTAACATTTTGTTTGCATGAAAAGAGGGAGGCCTGTGTAAGCAAATGACAAATGTGGTGGCTATTCTCAAATACTTATCGTCTTAACTAAATGGACCTACTTGTGTGCTCATTTACGTCTCCTTAATTTCCTGAGCGCTTTCATCAGTCTCCTCTTGGCAGTCCATTCCAATGTCATAGAGGAAATGATGCTCAGTTAGGCTAGAAGCTTATTGTCAGGACCTCTCATATTCTGCCTCTTGCTGCACAAATATGGCCCTAGACAGTGACTACCTCTTCCAGTAGCTACACTCTACCGGAGAACAATTACTCGACTACTTTCTTGGTCTTTTAGTAATTCTTGCTATCTGGATATCTTTAAGGAAAAACTTCTAGAGGACAATGGTCATCACTGTCTAGTGATCAGTCCAGTTCAACAATTTGGAATAGCTCTAATTGGAAGCTTTCCTTAGGTCACATTAAAATTTGTCCCTCTCACTTCCACCCATTACTCTTAAATTTTGTCTGGGGGACAAGCAAGGAAAATCTTATCTCACTTTTACATGAAAGCTCTTCAAATGTTTCAAGACAGGAGTTGGATGCCACCCAGCCCCCACCTTTGTCTTGGGCTAGGTTAACACCAAGTTTCTTCATCCAATTCTTCCATGGCAGAATTCTCTGGTCAGTTTTTTCAACATTCTGGTCCTTCAGACACTACAGCTTTTCAAAGCCATACCTGAAATGTGCTGCCCAGGACAGAGCACAAAAATATGACCAAGGCAAGGTAAAAATACCATGCCTTATTATTTTTTACAATTTGTTATTGTCTTTTTTAAAAATTGAGTTCCAAACTCTCTCTCCCCCCAGTCTCCCCATCCATTGGGAAAGCAAGCAATATGCTACCAATTATACATGTAAAGTCATGCAAAATATACTTCCATTTTAGCCATGTTGCATAAAAGCAAAAACATTATACTTCCAATTTCCTGTGTCTTATTTTTAATGTAGTCTAACACTACATTAATATTTTTTAGCTGCTGTCAGACTGTTGGCAGATTATTTCATTCATTGTATTTGTATCTCCAATGCCTAGAACTGTGCCTGGCATACAGAAGGTGCTCAACTGATGCTTAACTGATGTGTGTTTGATACTGGGCTGGTATTCTACTGACGTTTCTAGATCTTTTTCACACGAAGTACTGTCTATTCATGTCTCTTATCTTGGACTTTACAGCTGGCTTTTTTAACTCAAGTGTAGGATTTTCTATTCAATGGCATCTCATTAAGATTCAGCCCAATGTCTTGGCCTGTTGAGATATTTTTGGATCCTATTATCCAACTCAGCATCCCTCCCAACTTTGTGACATCTGCCAATCTGATAAGCATGTCATTTCTTCACCTAAGGAATCATGTTGAATAGCAGAAAGGGCCAAGTACAAATCACTGGATGTCCCACTATTAGGATCAAATAATTTTGAAAAGGCACCATCTTATTCATTCTTTGAAGAAGCTGTTAATTAATTCTGTGCTTATATGGATATATTGTTTTCCCCTAATGAAATATATGCCTTGAAGGAATTTTTCTGTATTGCCAGTATCAGGAACACAGTAGGCACTTGATAAATGCATGATGTACTGAAACAAACCTAAGTTTTCACAGGTAAAGCTTGGTATCCTCCAACCACTTTCCTTCCTCCTCCTCCTCTCCTCCCCCATGAATGAAAACAATTGCCATGCACAAACCAAGTAGGCCATAATATTTTTTATTGGAATGAGTTGGGGACATCATTTTTCAAGTGAAAAATACAACTTTAAAAAAACCTGACATTTTGAATAACTTTATACACGTGCTACATATTGCCTATCTGAAATGCTGTCCCTTCCGACCCGATGAGTGAGTAATCTAGCAGAAAAAATTCACAGCAAACAATTATTATGTGCTTTCACATCATTTTTAGGATCTCGTCCCAAAGAATTATTTATCATAGAAACAGAAAAACAGGGGTTCTGGCAAAGACTACTCTTCCAGCATTGTGTCTGTCTGAAAAATTGTGATCATTTTCCACACAGCCTCATTTTTAATAGGTGAGTTATTTGCAAACCATACAAAAATTATTTTTATGGTCAAATAATCCTGAATATTTCAAACCCATTTGAAATGTCACCTCCAAGAGATATAACTTCAGTCCTTTTTTTCTCCCAGATGAGAAAAATGAATTTAAATGCGCTCTTGAATTGATACCTATTAAAAAACCATTCCAGTTTCCCAGACCTGAAGAAACCAAGCACCCTATATATCTTTAAATTTTTTTTTCAAATTACTATGAAGAATCAATCTGATTCTCATATTTGTCTTCTATATATTCTTTTCAAAATGATCTTAACAAATCATTTAAAGAGTAGAAGAAATACCCTGTAGGTGGCATGTGGGCCCAAAAGGACATACTGTAGAATTCACACACATACTTTAGTTAAAAAAAAAAACAAAACCAGATTCTTGAACAGCACCAACAATCAACACCAATCATGCTGGTTTATGCTCATTTTGAAAGTAAATTACTCAATACTAAGATTTTTTTTAAACACTCATATAAGACTGTGGTAACAAAAGGTATATATACAAAATTACTGCATATAAAATGTATTTTAAATGTAAACGTTGTCAGTTTAATGCATTTCCCATATAACAAAATGGAACGATTACACATAGGCAATCATTCCCTGAAAAATAGCATTAAACAGAGCCGATATACAGGTATGCATGGTTTTGAGATAGAAACCCAGTGTAAAAAAGTAAAAACCGAAAACTAACATCTTCCCCCACCCCCCACAACATTGAAAATCCAGTGGCATTAGCCTTGAACAGTGGTTAACCAGAGAAACGTGCTGGTGATAGAGCTCTAGTCGGGAAATGCACCATCCATAAGCTCATATCATGGCAACCCATGTTACATCATATGGTTCCTTGATTTAAAGCTGTGTTACTACTAGTAAGCCACCAAAAACCATACTGGATTTGAAAGGTGCTTGTAGATCAGAATATAGGTAGAATTCTATGTTCTCTTCCATGTGTGCATCTTGAGGCTGAAAATTAATGTTCATAAGATAACTTGAGAAACATTTAAAGTCATCAAAATAGGATTAACACAAAAAAAATTAATAATACAGAATCCTAAGTAAACCCCTGACATGAGCTGTAACTAGCAGTTGTGGTACCTGGGGCAAACAGCATAAAACATGCCCTCAAATCACCTTTTATAATTCATGACATGAAAATAACATAAAAATAATTGAGACAAGCCTCATTTATTCTACACTGCTGAGTATACTTGTTAAATTTTTATGCCCTCTAAATTTCACTGACGTGGCACAAAGCCCCTGTGCAGATGATGTAGCTAGAGGGACCTTAACCCGTGATTTTATTGGTACAAGGAACTCTCAGCTGAGGATCCATACAGGTTGGCACCATCTCAACAACTTACACTCTTAGAGGGTGGCCTAGAGCCGTACTGTCAAACTCAAATAGAAATTGGGGCCACTAAATAGTATGTAAAGATCCTTGCAGGCCACGTATTGACTTGGTTTTAAAATGCATTATTTATGTTTTATTGTGTTTTTATTAATTTTGTGAAATATTTCCCGATTACATTTTAATCTGATTGGGGCCAGAGACACACTCACAAATGCTGTGGTTCACAGGTATGTTTGACATCTCTGGCCTAGAGCACTGAGACTCCAAAGAACTTGCCCAAGGTTGCACAGTTAGTACCTATCAAAGGCAAGATTAAAACTCAAACGTTCCAAGGCCATCTCTCGATCCACTATGTCACAATGATCTCAACTAGCCCTGCACATATGTAACGTTTAGCAGGCTGGCTGATTTAAGGGCTAAAATTTCTATCATAATTCACTATATATGGCCAAGTTCTTGAAAGTGAAAATTGATTCTGCTAGAGTCACAAATTATTTCATGTAGAAACTGCTAGCTTACCTCATCCAATTCCAATATTCTCTACCACTGTTCCATGGCACTAAAAAAAAGGAAAAGAAAGATGTAACACTCTTGGAAAGATACAACTGTGGTAATGAGGAAGAGAAGACCTAAAGGCTTCTAGGATAAATTGACCTCATAAACATCCGTGGCAAAGAAAAGCTTCCAAAATGTTTAAGTCCTAATAGCATCCTTAGAAGAAATGCACAGAAGTGAAAGAGAGTCATTTAAACCAGTGGTTCCCATGCAGCCATCTGCAAACCCCTTGGGGTTTTGTGATGATGGTCCCAAAGTTTGGGGCAAAAAAAATCTTTTAATGGCACCTTGGGCAGTGAAGAATCAATCGCTCAGTTACACTGCAGACTTATTCTTCCTCTGTGACAACAAGCATGTGCGTCTTTTTTGGTATCTTTTTATTATGATTATATGATGTAAATCTCAGCATGAAGCTTTTGGGGACAAAAGTTATTACTAGATATTGTGAGCACTTAATAAATTTAAAAGAATATGAGCAGGATATTGGATTGCCCTGGGGCAATCCAACACATGTTGGAAACAAAAGATGCTAGGAACCAATGAGCTAAATGTTTCTTGTATCTTTTCCCGATGTTTTAAAGAAAGTACACAGGAAAAGCTACCAGAAAACTTTCTTTTTAAAAAAAAATCAATGTAAGAAAAATACTACCAAGTTCAGAAAAATTAACCTTCCCTCAGGAGTACACAATGGAAAACTGTAAACTAGCAAAAGTAATAAAAAGAGGGAAGCCAGGAATGATTTGCTCCCCAACAAGATTGCAGCTTTGTCTCCCCCATCTCTATGGAAGATTGAAGACACACTGCATTTTTATTATAGGCTTTATTATAAACAAGACCCTCTGTGCTTGAAATCAAGCTACTGCTTAATTTCTACTTTACAGCTTTATGGTCATGCTGCTGATTAAGAGCACAGTAATATGAATTATATGCTAATTATGGTTGTCTAAAGTAAATCTGTCCAACTAATGCATTGATCAGCTCAAAAACACTGTGAAAATAGTCTTCCTTTTCCAGTCATTGATGAGAGGAAATGATACCTGAAATATAACTTATTAAATGTCTTCCAAATCTGCTTTTCCTCATCGTTCACTGTCTTAAGCCCTGCTTATATATAAAAATATATTATTTTAAAATTTACGTATAACTCATATATACATACATATATACATGTTTGTATGTAGACGTGTAAATATGTATATATTTCCTTACTTTCTCACTAGATCCCTTATTTTTGTCATTGCTGGACTCAAATAAATTCATTGTATCCAACCTATTTATGGGCCCCAGAATTAATGGGTAACAACAGAGCCTTCAGAAAACCTGGAAAGCTCCAATCCCAGGGGAGCGTGGGCAGCAAATAAGAACCCTGAGGTCAAGAATTCTTCAACCTGTAAACCAGCTACAGTCTTTATTGACTGAAGCACCCTTCCCAGCTCAGCTGACCAAATGGCAAAATAGAGGTAGCTAGGTGACTGGGGCAGTGGATAGAGCGCTGGGCCTGAGTCTGGAGGTTGCCAGTTCAAATCTGGCCCCACATACTTCCTAGCTGTGTGACCCTGGACAGGTCACTTAACCTCTCTGTCTGGTTCAGTTTCCTTAACTAGAAAGCGGGAATAATAACAGCCCCCATGCCCCATGGTTGCGGTTCAGATCAAATGAGATGCAGTTCCTAGAACATAGCAAGTGCTAACTGTTACATGTTGCCCCTTTCCTCTCAACTTGGTATTATTTGGACTGTTCCTTCTTTAAAGGAAATAGCCCCAAATTGCTGCCTTCCTCAAACCTCTGTGGTTTGGGGAGAAGCAACATCCTGTCTCACTTGGGGAAAGAAAGTCTCCCATTGAAGTATGAGTTTGGGTTCTGTAGACACCTTTTCTTGTGCTTGAAGTCAGCATGAGCACAGAGCGCTGCCCCAATGTTTTACAATAACTGTGGGCAGAGGGGGCAAATGGGTCCAGAGAAATAAAAACCAAATTTAATACTAAGAAGAATAAGAATAGCTCCCACTTATATTGTACTTCTCACTATTATGGTTCATACTAATTTCCATACAATACTCTCATCTGACCCTCACAAAAGACCCTTTTTGCAGACAAGGAAACCAACAGTGAGTAAGATTAAATGACTTGTCTAGGGTCACCGAGCTTCTAAGTGTTAGATGTGGGATTCAAAGTATTCCTGACTCCAAGACTAGTTTTCTATCCACTGTACTCCCTTTCCTCACATTTGCATATGGCAGCATGGGTGTGGCTTTCCTTTTGTGATATAGGATACCATCTTGTGTCCCACCATGTATTTGATTTACAATGCTGCATAGATTCAGTTCCTCACCAGGGACAAATTAAAGTTACTGAAAAACAATGTATTCAAGAGAGGAGGGGAACCCAACTCCCTGCTCCCTTCAAGACTCCACCATGGCCCGTAAAACTGAAGATTCCATTCAGAGCCAGCAAGATATACCACTAGCTCCACGGTGTAAATTCAACACAAGTTTCCAGAACTCAACATGCAACAATATTTCTGTCCAATTTAACGTGACTTGGTAAGCATAAGCTGCTTCCTTTAAGAATGTTTTTCTTTAAAGCAGTCAAGTCTCTTTCTCTCAACCTTGAACACTTTGTTACCAAATGTTTTCCTGTGGATCTGTCACTGAAAAACACTTTATCATAAACTCATGGAAATATCCAAGAGGAACAAGCATCTAAAAGCAAGTATTTAGGCTCATTTTTTCAAATACATTCCTGCTATGCATCTTACTCTTCTTAGAACTGAAACCTAGGGTACAAGGACTTCCCAGAGGCTCTGTTGATAGTTTTCAAGGGGTCTGTGAATTTGAAAGGGAAAACAATCACACCTTTATTTTAGCCAACGTCTGGGTGAAATTTAGCATTCCCTTCAATTATTTGAAAATGGCTTCACCACAATGCCATAGGGATCTATGAACAAAAATAATTAAGAATTGCTGTGTTAGAGGAAGTTGCATGAGGGCGACCAGAACCACTCATCTTCAGATTGCTTCCTTCATCTGAATAAGGTTCTATGTGGATGAAGAACCCAAATGGCAAACCAAGAGTGCCCATGTGATGAATGGGATCTCATTTCTAAGTATCATCATCACCAGAAAGTAAAATGTATTTTAATGACTCTAAACCTCAATGGATTCCACCACTTGATCTATGCTGGAGGAAAATGAAGAAATGACATGAATTTTATGGTTGGGACTTGCTATTAGGGTAATAAAAAACCCTAGATTTTTTTTAATTATAAAAAGTTTCTTCAAGATTATTCAAGAAGAGACAGAGTATCCAGAGCACAATGTTGTTTTCTACGATAAGAAAACTTGGAGAGATCGCCACCACTATGGCACAGAATGGACGCACCTATATTTCTTTCAATGATCAATCTGTGACCTCACTGAGGTGGCTACTTCTTCTAACGATGCAGATTATAATCTGTCCTTGTCTGTCCACCGTGTGAGACTCTAACCCATGTGCTCTCCTAAATCTACCATAAGGGGTCCAAATAACATGTGGGTCTTCCTCTACATCTCTGGACAATGTATATAACAATACTGTTTGAAAGCTATCTTTCAGTTTGGGGAGGTCAAATGATATGGAATTCAGAAGGGTGAGATAGAACCAGTATTTACCGTAGATCAATTCTCAGCCTCACCGACATCACTGAACTCTTGCATTAAATGATTAAGTTACTTTCACCAACACTAATTTCCAAAATGTGCACAATCCCCTAAAATTGACACTGTAAAAGCCCACGTAATTTGCATCTTTAGCAAAATGAAGTGATTTCTCTTACTCTGAATTTTGGTATAAAGAGACGAATCATCTTCTTAGCCAAGTAGCATCAACATCATTAACAGGCATGTGGCTGTGTTTCAACATAGCTTATTAAGCAATAAAAATGAAGCATTCATTCTGTGCCATCATGAATGACAATTTCCCTCTGTTGCTAATTATTATTGCTACTACTATAAGTCCCAAACATCCAGGTGGAAGTTAAGGAGTTCCAATGTTTTTCTAACCCACTGCTTACGGAACGTTTGCTTACACATGTTCAACATTATAGAAAAGTCTAGATTACGCATTTTAGAGATGTTTCTTTCAGGAGTCTCTGGTTGAGTATGTTTTCCATCATTTGCCTATCTCCATAACAAAGAAGCACAAAACAAACTCCCCAAGGTCTGCTAAATAAACTCAATAAGCCTTATTAGTACAATGTGATTCAGTGACTGCAGTGTATGAGAATTCAGATTAAACAAAACATGTGCATGCACTTAATCATCATTGGCCTTTTACCTGCTCTACAAGGCCATTTTAAGATGACTTCATTCAGTGATCTCTTACACAATTATTCAGGCGTTTTTTTTTTTAAATACACCAAAATACTTGAAAGCATTATCAAATCTAATACAGTATAGGGCATGATTTAAAAGACCAACCACTTAAAACAATTACTTGTCATGCAAAAAAGAAAAAAAAAAGAAAAAAGAAAAAAAAGTGATTTTTTTAATGCATGCAGAAAATGCAATTAGAGGATTAATATAGTATACAAAGAGCCAGGACTATAAGGCATGCAGTTTCAGGTTTTTGTGTTACCTTGTCATAACAGGATTGTGAAGACCATAAAAATGATCTTTATGATAACCATAATTACCATTTTCCATACTGTAACAAAATAAATATACCAAAAAAAGACTTATGTTATTGCTGAGATGAAGTGACAAACATGGATTACAAAGACAATGTAAATGGCAAAGGAAAATATGTAAAAACAAGCTAATGTTCACAGAGCAAGTAAAAAGATCTGAAACTCAAATTCTGTATCCTTTAGAAACCACCACCAAACACTCTAAACAACTACTTTTGTACATTAAATATATAGATAATATATAGATGCATATAAATCTGTTTTTAAGAGGCTTTACATTTACTTAATTTTCATCTGGACCTGTTTTGTCATAGACCTGTTTCTTATTAATCAGAGGTCCAGCACTGAGTGACATAAATCCCCTACACCCACTTTATGAAAAGATTTGAATAAATACCGTTAAAAAAAAAAGTCTTACTTTTTCATGGGTAAAGTTTCAACACTAAAAGATATAAAACAAAAAGGGAAACATAATTATTTTTTTAAAAAAATATACACATGGAGTTAATAGCAACTTTCCCATATTGCCTTTCTACTACGGAAGAACGGATGCGCAAAAAGGATGTGCAAACTTGGGGAGAAACAGGCCAAGGATTACAGTGGATGAAACTTAAAAAACAAATAAACACAGTACATAAGTTCATGGGACAGTGAGGAAAATAAAAACCACATATGGCTAAAAGAAAACTAGTAAAAACAGTTATCATAAAGTGAAATGCCAAGTCCCTGAGACAGAAGAACTGTAAATAAGAAATAGAAGATTGGTTAAAGAAAGCAAGGAAGTTAAAGAGAAAATAATTAAGGCAAGGACCCCTAGAGCAAAGGAATATTTAGTGGGACTGCTAACATTTCATGTAGGGGAGCTAAATGTTAACAAGAATAAGCCCTAGCTAGCTACACACAAAGTATTTCTCCTCTGTTTTTATGACAAAGCAGGAAAAGTAGAATCTCTAAGGAATTGAAGTTACTTGGGTGTGGGGTGATGGGGACTCTGTGGGAAATCTCCATTTTAACGATAGCCCCTTCCCTCAGGTCCTCATACTTACTCATCATAGACATCTTCTGAATCCATTCGACGATAATATTTGGATAGCTTTACAGCAAAAATTATAGCAGGAACTAAAAATATCGTGGCACCTCCCAAGCCAAACCAGAATGCATTCTGGAAAGACAACAAACAAAAGGCAAAATTTAAGATACGTATCATTTGAATGGAGTAATAATAATAACTGGATTGTTATCAAGGGTCCTGGGTTCAAATCTGTCCTTTGTGACTTAATACCTGGGTAACCTTGGACAAGTATGTGCCCTCCTCCGGGCCTCAGTTTCTGAATATGTAAAAAAAGGAATTGGACTAGATCAAGGGTTCATAACTTTCTTCACACAGCTGCCAAAATGATATTTCTAAAGCACAAGTCTGCTATGTCTCTCTTCTACTCAAGAAGCTCCTGTGGCTCCCTCAAGGCTCTAACAGAACAAAGAAACACTTCTTTTTGGTTTTAAATGAGAGGTCCATGAACATGGATGGGAAAAAATTACTTTATTTTCACTAACTTCCAACTGAAATTCAGCATTTCTTTCAACTATGAATTTTTAAAAAATGACTCTAAGAAGTGGGTCCTCTATAGGCTCCAGATTGCCAAAGAGGTCTATAATGAAAAAAGGAGTAAGAGTCTCTGGACTAAGTGATCTCAAAAGATGCTTCTAGCTCTCAAAATTCTATGAAGCTGCATGTGCTACTGGAAAAAGCATTGGATCTGGAATCAGGAGAGAGCTGGGTCAAGACTGGCTCTGTGACTGCCCAGAGGGGTCACCACAGCATGTCACTTACTGTCTTCTCAGTGGAGGAGGGAACCTCAAAGTTTTCTTATCTACAAAACAAGGCTAAGAACAGAATCTGCTTCCCAAGACTGTTGTGAAGATAAAATGTGATAATGTAAGTAAAGTGCGTGGTAAGCCATGCAAATGCCAACTATTAAGATCCTAAATTTTATGTCAAAAATATGTGGTCCACAGTTTCTCTCTGCATTCTTGCTAAGAGGCCTGACTGAGGAATCATTTGCATGTAACCCTTGGGATAGTGCTGGAAGAGACCAGCTAAGAAGCTGTCGTCCAGTTTCTTGATGAGCATGTCAAAATGAGCAGCAGCCGCTGAATGAGCATGGTGGCGGTGGGAGGGTCGGAGAAGTTTGAGCTGATACTCTCTGAAGGGGAATTTGTTCCTTATATCACTGCAGCCTCCTTTTACATTTCAGCCGCTGGACAAACACATTCAAGGAAGCAAATACACAGTGTTCCTTACATAGGGCACAAGAGCTTGGCACAATAGTTAAACAAGTATATAAAGATTCTGCTGGGGCCTTCTATGCTGTTAAGAAAGTGGGCGATTATGATATACCCCACCTTCGAACAACATCAAGAGGATATGCCACCATCTCACCATCCTCTACAACACCCACTACTTTCCTGAGTCTTGCTCTTAAAGTCTTACTCCCCCATCCCCAATTCCTTTTTTGTTTAGTGGTTTTTCAGTCCTGTCCAACTCTTCATGAACCCATTTGGGGTTTTCTTGGCAAAGATACTGGAATAGTTTGCCAGCTCCTTCTCTAGCTCATTTTTACTGATAAGGAGGCAAACAGGATTAAGTGACTTGCCAAGGGTTACATAGCTAGTAAGTGTCTGAGGCCAAATCTGAACTCAGGAAGAGGAGTCTTCATAACTCTAGGCCCAGCACACTATCCACTGCGCTAACAAGCTGAATTTCTACCCATCTTTTAAAGCCCAATTCAAATGCTACCTTTTCTAGGAAGAGAAAACCTCTGTGATCCTTCCAGTTAGTAGTGACTTATCCCTCCTCCCTCAACTCTGGCCTTTCATTAGTGAACTTTCTGGTCCATTAATTCTGTATTACTTTCTAAAAAAGTTATTTGTACATTTGCTACATCCCCTCTTTGGCTACATGCTCCATGAAGGAATAAAGTGTCTTATTTAAATAAATTAACTCCCTTCAACCTATGACAATGCTCTGCAAACAGCAGACACTCAAATGTTGATTACAATAATATGCCACCATTATATTTAATCTACACCACCACCCCTAAGACTGTACACACCAGGAAAATGAGACTTAACTGCTGTATTCTGAAGACATCCAGCACTTTCCTGTGGCACAAGCTATTCTATAGAGTTGGTATGCCCTCTTTGCTTCACCTCCCCCCAAAATTTCTATCTGTTTAATTCCTGCCCATCCTTTAATATTTAGCTAAAAAATATTACCTAGTCCATGAAGACCTCTATGATTCCTACTTCCTCCCACTAGTTAGAAATCCTATTTCCTTTCTAAGACCTTGAATCGAAGTTTGTGTCTGTCTAATAAAATATAAAACACAATAAGCAAATAATAGCTAACAATGTAGGTGCCTTATCTCACCTACTAAACTGTTAAGCCCCTTGTGGCTTAACACCATGTCTTATTGGTCTTTCTTTCTCTTAGTGATATAATCTGTATATAGCAGGGGCTTAAGAAATGCTTACTGAATTAAATTAATCAAATGACTGACTTCTCTTATAAATTCACATGGCACTGAATTATTCATTGATGAAATTTTATGTGTGTGTACTTGTTCTCCTTCTGGTTCTAATACTTACTAGTTTGTATCAGCCTCAGTTTCCCTAATTTTTTGCCCAATCTTATCATTTCTGTCTTTGCAATAATCTTTCTTCTCCATGTATACAACCACAACTCTGATGCAGGCTCATCATATCTTTTGCTTGGACTACTGAAATAGCTTCCTGCCTGGTCTCCTTGCCTCAAGAATGTCCCTACTCCAATCAATCCTCCACTCAAGTGTCAAATCTGATTTTTCTAAAATCTAGGTCATAGCACATCACCCCATTAACCCTGCCTGTCCCCTGCCTACCCCCATGCTCCAAGAGCTTGAGTGACTCCTTTACCTCTAAGACAGAAGAGAAAATCCTGTGACATTGAAAGCTTTTCATAACCTGGCCCCTTCTAACCTTCTTCCATCTTACTCTCTTTCAAGAACTCTATGATTCATTATAGTTTCATTTCCTTGAACATGAAACTACAACTTCCATCCCCAAGCCTTTGAACTAGCTGTCTGTTCCCCCATGTCTGATCCCCACACTTCAGAGCTTCCTTGACTTTTCCAAGCCCCAGCTCAAATGCCCCCTTCCCTGGGAAGCCTTTTCCTAGTCTTCTCAGCTACAAATGCATTCTCCTTTTAAATTACTTTACTATCTTGTCTATATAGCTTGTGTGTGTCCCATTATTGAGCAGTTATGCCTATCACATACATACTATGTATATATCTTGTATGCACATTGTCTCCCCTGTTAAAATCATGTTCCTTAAGAGCAGAGACAGTGATTCTCCCCCCCACCCTTTCTCTTGTATCCCCAACACAGAACCTGGTACAAAGTAAACGCTTAACAAATGCTTGTTGACTTACCATAAAATAGGCATGACATTTACCCTACCTTACTCAAAATTTTGCAGGGAAACTAATTTATTAACCAAAAAGTGCTTCACAAATATCACCATTCTATAACTGAATCTTAGATTCAGAAGGAACTTTATAGACTGATCCAGGCCAGACTCTTATCCCAGGTCAGACTCTATGCTCCCAGCTCTAGCTATCTAACCAATGCCTGCACATCTCCACACATGACTTTACCAAAAAGTTCATGCTGTTGTTAGCAGGTTTAACCACTAGAAAGTTCTTCATGAACAGAAAGATTTCTCCTTTTAACTTCTACCCATAAATCTCAGTTTGGGGACTTTCTGGAACTAAATCCTCTTCTTCATACATTGGTCCTCTCCCCCTCCCTCACCTAAACTCCAAGTCCCAAAGTTTCTCTTCTTCAGGTTGCACAGGTCCAATTTCTTTACAGGTTCCTCAAGTGCTGGTCTGCATTCCCCATAATATTCTGGTCACTTCTTCTCTGTGCGCTGTAGTTTATCAATGTCCTTAAAATCACAAGCCCAGAACTGAAAACAAGCGTCCAGATGTGGTCTGACCAGGGCAGAGGACACTGGGCCCACTATCTCCCCATTTCTGGGCTCCATTCACTGAAGAAC
Organism: Trichosurus vulpecula; assembly: GCF_011100635.1. Lineage (NCBI taxonomy): Eukaryota > Metazoa > Chordata > Mammalia > Diprotodontia > Phalangeridae > Trichosurus > Trichosurus vulpecula. The sequence continues at coordinate 194,033,886 of NC_050578.1, read as the reverse complement.
ACAGCCTAAGATGGCATGAGTTTTCTTTGGCAGCCATCTCACACTGTGGATTCACAATGGAGATTACAGCCAACTGAAACTCTCAAACCTTTTCACAGACACATCAGAAGAGTTGGGGTTTCTATGCCTGACACTTATTCCCATTCCATTGCTTCTTATCAGATCTAGCCCATGGTGACATGAGCATTTGTGCATAATGATTCTGACACTGAGTATCTTAGTTATCTCCCTCGGCTTTTTGCCACCCACATCTCTGACAATCATTTCCCCTTTATCTTCCAAAGATCACAGACTGAGAATTTAATGGGACCTAAGAGTCCAATCTCCTTATTTTGCAGTGGAAGAAACTGAGACCTAGGGAGGTTTCATGACTTGTCCTTTACTACTTAAGAAGTTAAGAGCATCAAAAGTGGGACTTAAACCCAGGTCACGTGACTCCAGACCCAGTACTCTCCCCACTGGATCACACTGCGCCATACCTTCCCCTCTCCACCTCAAGTTATTGGCTAAAATGTTGATCAGGACAGGACAAAATGGAACATTTTTTTAAAAAATATTTACTTCCTGACATATTAATTGAAACACAAGAGGGGGAAGGTTAATGGTAATTGGCCCAAGGCACTAGAAAGTCCTGAATCAAAGATTAAGGTAGGGTTAGCATAATTTTAATGCCAATTACATCTTACATTACTCTGATTCTCTGAATAAAAGAATTGGCCAGGAGCATTAACTATTTATTTATCCATGTTTTGATTGTAACTTCTAGTGAATGATAATAGCTTGCATTAATGTGACTTTTTTTTTTTTACAATTGCAAGCACTTTACATACATTAGTTGATATGATCCTAACAGTCCTCAGTAGTAGGCAGAGCAGATGTTATTACCCCCATTTTAAAGGTGAGGAAACTGAGGCCCAGGGTAGTATATGTGACTTTCCTATGGTTACATGTCTAGGCACATCTGGAGCTTGGAGTCACTAGAAGGAACCTTATGATACATTTATTTTAGTTTAACTAGAATCCAGGCCTTCTGCCTTGAAGTCCACTCTCTCCTCCTGTGTCATAGCAGACAGCAGTCTCTCCTAACTAGGATACAATTAATTTAATTGCCCATTCATTCCGGACACAGGGAAATTTGCTCTAACAAAGCAATCCAGCATCTTGGATGTATTTCTGAGGAAATATCTGTTTGAAATATGAGGCATATCATATTGTATCATCCCATCCCTTCTTTCACGTCCCAGCAAGGTGGTGCCATAGCTTAGAGTGCCCAACCTAGAGTCAGGAAGACTCATCTTCCCCAGTTCAAATCTGGCCTCAGATGCTGCCTAGCTGTGTGACCCTGGGTAAGTCCTTTGTTTGCCTCAGCTCCTCATCTATAAATTGAGCTGGAGAAGGAAATGGCAAGCCACTCCAGCATCTTTGCCAAGAAAACCCCGGATGGGGTCAGGAAGAGTCAGACGTGACTGAAAATGACTAAACAACATCAAAACCATATAAATATTTACATGGAAAAAGAACAATACAAATGAAAAACTAATATTTAGAAAATGGTTGAGTCATTATTTTTGAAGACAAAGATCACTTACCACAGAGTTAGTTATATAGCTACACAGAAATATCTCTATAGCAGTATCTATGATGTTGGCCAGGGGTCTGCAGGCTGCCACATCCAAGGCGATCTAAAGATGGAATTGGAAGGAAAGAAAGAAATGGTTGTCAAGAGAAATATTTCTGATTTTGAGGTGCCATTTACCTCAACCGAAACTTATATAATAAAACTCTGACAGTAAAAAGCTTTGTAAAAATATATTAGCAACTTCCCAAGTCTGTATTAATCAACAGAGTCCTTCATCATCAGTAAAGCATGTGCGCTGAGTTATTTTTTTTCCAGCAATGGGGAGAGGTTTGTCCTGAGTTATTCACTCTGCTATTTACCCAGAAGCAAAATCACTGTCCTAGGATGACTGGCTAATGTTAAGAGCACAGCCAGGGAGAAGTGAAACGGAACAGATGGGAATCAAATCCATGTATTTGCCTGGTTTCATTCACGCGGTCCTCTCTCACTTTCACATGAACTGCATCATTTGTTAAGGACAACTGGTCCCACCTCCCCAATACTGCTTGTCCTCCTCCCTCTGTCCCCTGCCATCACACCAATACAAACATTACCATCACCTAGAATATCTCGATAGCCTCCACTTTCTTCCCTCATACAACACATCATCCATACTACGGCCATATTAATATTTCTTATGTACAAATCTCCCCCAAGCTATTTTCCTAATTAAAACCTCCAAGGACTCTACATTGTTTCCTTAATGAAATTCACAATTTCAACAAACGTTTACTAAATTCCTGCTGTGTGCAAGGCATTATATTAGGAGCTACAGATACAAAAGTGTACACAACAACATAGATCTTACTCTTAAGGAATCTATAATTTTACAAGGGGAGGAGAGGCATGTACCAAAATAAAACCAAACATTGTAGAGTAAGATAAATGAAAATTACAGGTCCAGACAAAATTTTACGAAAAAAATCCAAGGAAAGAGAGATCATTTTCGCTTGAAGGGAATAGGAAGGAGGTAGCTCTTCAGCTGGACTTTATTGAAGGAGAAGATTTGAACAGAAATACGTGGAGAGTCAGTACTACTATAAGATTAAAAAGACAAATTGAAGCCAGATTGTAGAAGGCCTTGAATGCCAAGATCAGGCAATGGGGAACCACTGAGATTATTTTTTAAATTATGGTTGTAATGTACTACTATAAAATGAAAAAGGCAAATTGAAGCCAGATTGTGGAAGGCCTTGAATGCCAAGATCAGGCAATGGGGAACTACTGAGTTTTTTTTTTTTAATTAGGGTTGTAATGTGCTACTATAAAATTAAAAAGGCAAACTGAAGCCAGATTGTGGAAGGCCTTGAATGCCAAGATCAAGCAATGGGGAGCCACTGAGGAGTTTGTTTTTTTTAATTAGGCTTGTAACGTGATCCAAGAGCAATTCAGAAAACAGTTTGGACACGGAATGGGCTGGAAGCAGGAAGACAAGTTAAGAGGCAGTTATAATCAGTCTAGGTGAGATGACAGCGGGACTTCCAACTAGACCAGTTTCACTGTAGACATTCAAAATATCTTAGGAGTCAGACTTGAGAGAACTTAGCAACTGAGTGAATTTTGGAGGTGCTGAACAAAAGGGAAGGGTAAAAGAAAACTTGTGCCTGTCTTTGAGCTTGGGTGATGGGAAAGATGATGGTGCCATTAAATGAAAGTTAAGAGGAGGGAGGAAGTGGTTGTAGATGGGCAGTGATGAGCTCAATTTTGAACAGGAGTTTGAAGTGACAAAAGCAATCTATTGAAATATCTCATTATAAACAGACTAGCACAGGATATGTGGAATTGGGAGCCATCTGCATAGAGGCATCCACTGAAACCCATGGAAGAAGAGGGTATCAGGAAGAGGAGATGGAGAAGTCTGAAGCTGGAGTTTAATATCCTCCCCAATATGGCACCATCCTTCTTCTCCATGCCCCACATCCCACTGCTCCTCTCCACTTGGACTATGTGCCAGCCCAAATGGAATAGTCATCATCCTCTGTGCATGCCTCATGTTCTTCTGTCCCTGTGCCTTTTCTCCTCCTACTTTATTACTCCATATGCCTGGAACATGTGGCCTTCCTCCCCTGACCCCTCACTGCTATGGCAAGTCTCACATAGCACTTATGTATCTTTTGTATTGTTCCACTACAATGGAAGCAGAACATAGTGAAGGGCTGTGTCTTACTTCATATTTCTTGGACCATCTGTGTAGTGCCTGACATGGTTCTCCATTTACAACAGGTACTTAATTGTCATATCCAATCAACTCATTTACAAAGGGGGAAACTGAGATAAAGGAAGTGACCTGTTCATACTCATGGAATTAGTCAGCAGTTGAGTCTGTGGAAGAACATGACCACTACTTTGGTGGCCTAGCTGAGCCTGAAGCTTTTGGAAATCTCCAGCAATCCTGGAGACCAATCTAGGCAAGCAGGTCCTACTAAGAGTTTTCCAGGAGTCATGGAATTGTCAGCACATGAATATACAGGCTTGAGATCACCTTTGGATAATGGTACCTTTCCTACCAACCACAGCAAGTCACCTCAACAACGAAGGCAAGGGGGAAAAGTTGCTCTGTGTAGAAGCAAGTCTGGACCATTACTCCTTTTCCACAAATGGTGAAACTCCTCTTCATGTTAAATGCCCAAGCTCTCCCCCTGTTCAAAGAGCTCCAAGCTACTTTTTATTTGCAGCTAACCAAGTGATGAGAAAATGCATTTGTTAACTTCACTGATGTTTAACCACCTGAATGATACGAATGAACTATGCTGACAACATGAAAGATAGCAAACTTACCGAATCTTTGACCCACTGAATATACTGTTCAAAGTAGTCTATGATCATGTTCATATACTTCTTAGTTTCCTGAAAATTTATTGAATATAAAAAATAGTTCTTTAAGCATATGTATCTATATTTACCAATAGAATATATACATATGTATGCACAGTATATGCATACAAACACCTTCTAAAAATAAAAAGGATTTACCTCAATAATAATAAAGGAAGCATTATTATTAATGAGGAACTGAGCACCTTCCACAGTGGTAATGACTTGAGACACTTTAACCTGGGGGGAAAAGTTATTATATTAGTACCAAGACATATAAGAGTATAATTAGAGATTCTTATGCAGATGTGTATGATCAATAGCAAAAAAAAAGTCACATACAAACTTTAAAGTTGAAAAACTACTTTACTCACTTCATAGAGCTGTTCTAAGTTAGCATAAGGGTTATTTATCTCTACTTTCCAAATAAGGAAATTAAGGTAAAATGACTTGCCAAAAGTCACATAGAAAGGAAGTGTCAGAATTGAGATAAGAACCCCGTTTTACTAATTCCAAGTCCAGCTCTCTTTCCCTCACCAAGGGCCAAAGGAATTGTCCAGTCTCATGCCTAGTTCTAACTAATGAGGAAAAGAAGGTTCAGGGAGGGGAAATGGGATATGATCCAGGATTCACAGGCAGTCTGTGGCAGGAAATAGACTGGAATCTAGGTCTCCAGACTTCTTTTACTCCTATATCCTTTCTATTTATTCCATTTGGCCTATTCAACCATGGTCCACAGTGGTTACTATGAATGCCAAATGACATCACTGAGGAATTAGCACAAGCAGATTTGCACTAATCACTTCAGTCTCTTGCCCCACAGGCATTTCTGAAGTTGAAAGATAAGGTCAGGGGCCCAGTCTATGGCCATTGAAGACAGCAAACCCAACTAACTGGCCCATGTAAGCATCAAAAACCATGACCTTGACTGTATCAGTGAGTAGAAAGCAGCACCCAGAGTGATTATGGCAAACGGGGTCATGGCTGCCCATTTATAACTAATAGCTGAGGAGCAGAACTGGTCTACACCAGCAGGACTGCTCAGCCTTCTAACCCAAACCCAGTACCCTGAGGGGACTGCAAAAATAGAGCCACATAAAGTCTTTAAGCCCCTGTTATTATATTATTCCAATGTACTTACAGATGCTTGCATAAGAAGTTACAGGTCTGGAATTTTAAAGTGGCTGAAGATAAAAAGGACTTTTCTTTCCCTAAAGTGTACAATGAAGTAATTCTCCCCCAAAACTGGGTGGAGGACATTTTAAAAGAGAAGAACCTCCCCAGAGGCAAGAACAAACAACAACAAAAACTTACCATAAGTTCAGTAGCAGTCTTTTGCAGCAACCTGATACTTTGATTTAAAATGCTCTGGGAAATAAGCAAAAATCATATTTTCCACATCATTATAAGAGACAGCAAGATTCTTTGGCTATCAGTCCATCACTGTTCTGATCTGGGAATAATCTGGATAGGCTTAATAGTGGCGGAACAGCCTCATTCTATGAAAACTGCTAGATACTGACAACAGTAGTGAATGACTGTACAAAAATTCTTTCTAATTCAAGAAATATCAGAACATGAAAAAAAATAAGCATTCGATTATTTCCATATGCATCAAATGGCATTCATTAGAATAAAAAAATAGTAACTTATGAATAGCTGATTAGTGGTTACTGATTTCTGTGGGAATTGGAAGTATCAGTTTTTAGAAGTTGGGTGTTTTGTAGGGATGCAAGAGGGAGAGAGGAATGAATATAGGAAAGGAAAAAAGTAAAGGGAGAGAGAAAATTGGCTAATTAGCATGAATGATTTTTTTTAAATTAAGGGATAATAATAATCAACTTAATTTTTTGAAAAACTCAATATATTAGTATTGTTAAAAAGGAGCTTATTAGCATTTTAAAAGCAGTATATCAGTAATAGAAATGCAAGCTAGAAGGCACAGTGAGTAGAACACTGGCCCTGAAGTCAGGAGGACTGGAGTTCAAATCTGGCCTCAGACACCTGACACACCTTACTAGCTGTGTGACCCTGGGCAAGTCACTTAACCCAATTGCTTTGCCTTCCCCCCTCAAAAAAAAACAAAACCAAAAATGAAATGCAAGGATGGGAAGCTCACTACTTTAAATGGCAGCCCATTTTGGGACTGCACTAATTAATATGAAGTTCTTATTCAAAACAGGCCTTCCTATAACATCCATCCATTACTCCTAGTTCTGTTCCTTGGGCTTACCCCAATTCATCTAAAACTGCTACAAGACAAACCCTCAAATAACTGAAGACAGTGACAGCACCCATCCAAATCTCCCCTCTAATCACTCCCCTCCAATCACTCCCCTCCCCTCCCCCTAAGTATTTCTGAGTCCCTTTCCTCAAAATGAATCCTACAAAATTTAAATAAGCACCTGCAATGTGTGAGGCAGTGTGTTAGGCTGCGGTGAACAAAATGAAAACCAATCCCTGACCAGAGAGAGCTCACTTACAACATGGCAACGTGGTCCAGAGAAATCATGGCTAGGCCTGGGATGGTGTCTCTTACTCAAGCTCTTCCCATTCTAGTCAATCCTCCACTCCCCAGACACAATGATTTTCCTAAAGCTCAGATCTAACTGTATCAGCCACCACCCCCAACACACAATAAACTTCAGTGGCTCCCCATTACCTTTATAATGAAATATAAAATCTTCTACTTGGCTTTTAAAGCCCTTCACAAGCTGGCCCCTTCCTACCTTTCTGGTCTTCTTACACTTTTCCTCCCTCCCTATACTCTATGATCTATGATACATGCCTGCCTGCTGTTCCTCTGAACACAACATTCCACCTTTTACAATGGCCATCCGCCATGCTTGGGATGCTTCCACTTTTCTTCAACACTACACCTGAACTGCACCTTTTCCAGGTGCTCTTTTCACCACCCTCCCCCACATTTGACAATGGTACTCTCTTCCCTTTTGAGTTTGTTGTATATATCTATATCTATATATGTTTATCTTGCTAGTGTATAGTTGTTCACAGGTTTTCTCCTCTAATAGAACGTGAGCTCCTTGTAGGCAGGGGCTGTTTTTGGCTCTCTTAGTATCCTTACGGCTTAGCACAATGCCTGGCACACAAAGTGCTTGATAAATGTTTGATGATCATGATGACCATGTCTATTTGTGAAAGATCCAGTTAACCTAAGCATGTCATAACACACAGACAACATACTCACATTTAATTTTATTAAGAGGGAAGAAGAGGGAAAACAGTGACTAGGACAAAGGGAGAATCAAACACAACAGAAGAAAGCAGAAAGACAACGACTCACAAGGTTATCTACTGTATAAAAAGAAGGCACTTACCCTGGCTTTAACATATTTCTTGACAGTCAGTTAGGAGAGAAAGAATTGGAAAATAAGTAAGAGCCAATTTGAAAAGAAATATAAGCATAGAGATGTCCTAAAAGGCATTTTTACAGGCTGTATCCCACTCACATAAAGAGGAACTTAAACACTCAGGCTAAAAAAGCAAAAGTGAAAACCAGCAAGCAAGATTGCTAAAGTGGTAGCCATTTTCTGTGAAATTATCTTACGATTTTGCAGACATTGGAGTACAACAGTCAAGTTATTCTTAATAGCCGTAACACTAAAACCTAGCTTAACATATGTGAAATGGAAACATGCCATTCATTCCTCTAAACTGGAGATGATTTTATGAATGAATTTTTGGTAGGAAAAAAAAAGTGACAGTGAGTTACATCTTGGGCACTTATTTATTTACTCATGTTTACCATTTCCTGCTCCATAGGGACCACATGTTGACGATGGATCATTCGAATGTTGTTTGCATGCCCTTTCAGGGCATTTTCCAAAGCTCCTTTGGGCTAGAAATACAGTAAAAAAAAAATGCAATATCAGTACGCACTTTAGGCTTTTCCAGGAAAAATAACATTAGTAACATGAACTAATCCGGGAGTATGGTATTGATACGCATCTCTCCTTTTAAAGGGAGCAGCTGGGGGTGTACATAGATACCTTTGGAGACTGATTTTTAAGCTTTTCTGATTCATTTGCTTTTATGAAAAAGCAAAGGAATGGGTAAAGGAAAGGAAAAACAGCAGCCCAGTAGATAAAACCCAAGCTTGAGGGTGCTTGATGAATTTCTCTGCTGTCCTCTCTCCATTTAAAGTACTCTACATAATACAGAGAGTAAAGTTTTAAATTCTTAGACCCTACACATTCTCTCATGCCCTCAGCAGAAGAACTCATGATAAGGGCTTCAATGCTTTGGGAAGGATTAAATCAAAGTCCTTTTCCCTGCCTTGCCTGAAGACAAGTGGACTTTGTTGTTTTTGGTTGGCTGAAACAGACACAGCACGACTTAGGATGTGGTTATAATAACAACTCTCTTTTATCTGGAACTTTAAGGTTTTGCAAAGCTCTTTCCTCAACTACAACTCTGGGTGACAGGGAGGACAAGTATTATTATCTCCACTTATATAAATGAGAGAACCTCTGAGATTCAGGGACATAGAACAAATGACTTTCTCCAGAGCCATAGGACCTGGGAGTAGAAAGCTGGGATGCAAATTCAGGTCTCCAGACCAAGTCCAGGGTCCCCCTTCTGCTACTCCACACTGCCTTCCCCCTGCAGTGCAGACATGATTAAAATAATAATACTTACCTCCTGTTTTGTAGAATCAAAAATAATGGAGACAGTAAATTATTAAAAAAAATAAAAAAAAACCAGGAAGCCTTATGAAACTTATTGTTAGAAATGTGGGTTATGCAGAAAGAGTACCTAACGGGCACCTTTTATATGCAGGAATTTGTCAGTAACACTGCTTAGAATGGCATAGATAACAATGGCCACCTCCTGAAGCATGCATTGGTGATATGCCCATCCTGGGAGCCCCCTGATAAAGGTTATGTGCAACTTGAGGCTTCTGGTCAGTCCCCTTATGTTTTGTTATAGGAAAGGCTTTCTGCTCAGTGAACTTTACACAGAGAGAGAACTTTTCATTAATTGTTTTGGAGATTATGTCTTGCCAGGAAGCCAGAACCTGGACATTAATTCTGTGGCTGTAGACATTCTGAAATGAAGTTTATCTAACACCTTTATTTTCTCACTAAGCTGCACCATTGAATTTGTATGTTTGGTTGTAGAGCCCAAACGACCTGCACTATGATTTGGGGTCATGATTACGAAACAAAACCTGAATTTTAAAAGTAAAAATGAAAATGTGTTTCAAGTTCTTTTTCCTCTCTTCAGAATGTATAGTTCTGGATTTTTAACAGCCTTTCCTTAGACTTCCCAAAGGAAGATCTCTCTCCCTTTCTCTCCTAGCAGCAATGATGGTTACTTACACATGGCAGTGAAAGCATCTAGATGAGTCAGACAAAACCTCAAGTCTTTTGCTGCCTCTTTTGCTCTGTATTTCTTTCCTTGAGCACAGGTGACAATAGAAAACCTGAGCCCCTAACTTTGGAAGGAAACTCGTGAGTTAAAGAGGCAAGGAGCTTCTGGGTCTAGGTTGTGGTTTTCTGGTAGGAGGTGATCTCCAAAACAATTTCTCAAAGGAGAAGATGAGCACCATCAAGAGTAGGAAACCAAGTCATAACTGAGCTTACATGAAGATTATGTATCTCAAAGGAGTTTCTCAGACCGTAAAGAACAAAGGTAAACGTGAAATATTTGTTCAACAGTCTTGCATAGTGCTTCATGTCTTTGTGTTCTAAGTATCAATCTCCTAGGAGAGTATAAATAAGAGTAACAGGTAGGTGGCATGGTGAATACAGGGTTGGAGATGGAGTCAGAAATAATTGAGTTAATATATGCACCAAGTGTTGTAGTATCCAAATTCTTAGAGGAGAATTTAAGTGAGTTACAGGAAGAAATAGACAGCAAAACTATACTAGTGAGGGACCTCAACCTCCCCCTCTCAGAACTAGATAAATCGAACCACAAAATAAACAAGAAAGAAATTAAGGAAGTCAATAGAATTTTAGAAAAGTTAGATATGGAGAAAACTGAATGGGGATAGAAAGGAATATACCTTTTTCTCAGGCTAATATGGCACCTACCCAAAAAGTGACCATTTATTAGGGCATAAAACCTCACAATCCAATGCAGAAAGGCAGAAATATTAAATGTATCCTTTTCAGATCATGATGCAATAAAAATTACATGTAATAAAGAGCCATGGAAAGATATGACCAAAAATTAATTGAAAGAAATAATTGAGTTAATATATAGTCTCAGAAACTTGCTAACTTTGTGATGCTGGGTAAGTCACTTAACCAATGGTTAATCTGTAAAGTGGAGACAATAATAGTACCCAATTCTCAGGGTTTCTGTGAAGATAAAGAGATAACATTTGTAAAATGCTTTTCAGGCCTCAAAGTACCAACAACATGTTATTTATTTGGTTTTTTATTTATTGTATCATAATTTAAATACAGTAAACCCTTAACTTTTGCAAGGGTAACATTCCTAGAAAATGTCAAAAACACGAATGTCAATACACTGAACCTACAGGAAATAGGGAGTTAGGTTCCTATGTCCATCAAAAACTAATCTTTTGCTAGAAATTGCTGAAAATAACTTATCTACATACAATTCTTTGTAACAAAAAATTAATTCCCCACTGCAGACATTCTGGCATTAAGTTTATCTAACACCTTTGTTTTCTCACTAAGCTATGTCACTGAGTTTGCACACTTGGGCTTAGAGCCCAAAGAACTTGCATTTACACTTTGGGGGCATAACTGCAACACAAAACTTAAGTTTTAAAGACAAACAATGAAAATGTGTAATGAATACATATGGAGAGCTTCAATGGTAAGGAGTACAAGACCAATGAAGTGCCTAGTAAGATACCAACCTCTCCACAAACTTTCACACATTGGACATTCATTTTTTTCTCTACCATACATAACTGCAAATGTGTGTGGTTGCCGATGCCAAAGTGAAAATGAGGTTACTAAAAAAAAAAAATCACATGAATGCTTGAAGTTGTGAATGTTGAAGACTGTCTGTATGTCAATGTGTACTTATGAGTTATTTTTGTTTTAAGCATTTTGGGGGGGTGGGGGTAGGGTGGGGGTATTGGAGGAAACACAGATCTGTCCTAAACCTGATCTACTTTGTATAATGAGTTCCCTTCTAGAATGTACCATATTAACACCTTCAAAAGAAATCCTAGACTTGAGCCATTCGTAAGCTACGTTTACAAGATTTCCCTAAAGTTCTGTTCTGGAGTAGGGGACATAATGAGGCAGACAATTCAAGAAAAGCCTGACTTTACCCTTTAAAAGTCAAGTTCTTCCATGACTGGACCTGATCCATGTGATTCCCAAGCCAAGGACCCTTAGTAGGAGAAGTGAGAGCCCTTGCTATCAGTGCCCAAGGGTTTTCACACATATGAGAATAATAAAAATCATTCACATTTATGTAGCATTTTAATGACTGCCAAGCAAACTACATACATTACATCCTAACAGCTGTCAACAACATATCATTCCAATAAATAATTTAAACTTACCAACTGTTCTGCTCTTGCTTCTAAATCATTGGCAAATGATAATAGATCCACTTTTGTTATACTCTTATTGACCTAAAAAAGGATGTCAAGAGTTTTAGGGAGATAGTCAGTACAAGTATTTAATTCAACAAATGAATGAGATAACAAAAAAGTACTCATTAAGCACTTACTATGTGCCGGGCAATGTGCCAAGCACCAATGATACGAAACAAATAGAAAAACTAAACAGTTTTGGCCATTGGCCATCAAGGAGCTTACACTCTACTGTATATGTTATCCCCACTTTACAAACAGGAAAAGCAAATTTAGAGAAGTTAAATGACTTCTTTATAATTGCCAAACTGGTAAACCTCAGAACTGGGATTAAAAGCTGCATCTCCAGATCCCAAACCTTGGGCTCAGCTGCTGTTGTTACAGGTAACAGAATCCATATCATTTGTAAAAGACATAAATATTTTCAAAGCTTGAATTTTCTCTAAATAATAGATTCAAGAATATAGAAATCTTACCTCAGCCAAGTAAGCTGCAAAATCAATTCCATCTATTCCTGAGAAACTGAAATTCAAGAGGTTCTCTTTTCCTACTTCATCCAGCAAAACTATGGTGCTGAGGTTTATTTTAATACTTTCAAATTGAACTGTTAGATCTTGGGTATACTGTATTAAAAAATAAAAAAACATGGAAAGTAGAAATGAATTTGCAGGGATTTGTACACTGAATTCTTTAAGTGAAAAGAAAATAACTTCATTAAATTGATTTCAACAGACATTAATTAAAAAATCTCCTGTGTGCAAGGCTTTGAGATAAGGACTGGGGACACAAACACAAAAAGACAGCACAGTGGTTAGAGTGCTGGTTGGATAACCTGGGTTCAAATCCTGGTTATGCTGATTACTACATGTAAGACCTTGGACAAATTACTTAACCTCTCTGAGCCTCAGTTGCCTAATCTGTAAATGGAGGGTGGGCTGGACTAGATAACTTCTAAGGTTTCTTCCAAATCTAACTCTATGGTCTTATGTTACTGTTCTCAAGAAGCTTACATTCTACTTGGGTCAGGGGGGACAATATAAATACAGATATGTACAGATAAGGTATTACGGGGAGGAGGGAGTGAAAAGGTAGAAAAGGGAGGGGAGAAGAGAAAGTAGAGAAGGGAAAGGGGTAGAGAGGGAGGGAAAAGAAGAAGGAGAGAGGAAGTCAAAAGAAAGGGAAGAAGAAAGGGGAGAGAGATGGAGAGCAGGAGAGAAGGGGAAAGAGAAAGAGAGGAAGGTAGAAAGAGAGGGTGTGAGATAGGGAGGGAGAGAGGGGAAGGAGAATAAGGAATAAAAATTGGCAGGATGGGAGAAAACAAACCACCTAACAAGGAGTAGGGAGTATTAATTCCTTACGTGACTAGTACTTCACTTAAGAATAGGAACAGGGGTTCTTAACTTTCAGTCTGTAAACTTAAATCCTCTGTATTTTATTTTATGCCTTAGAGTCACGGTGTTAAAGCCTTACTGGCAGAGTCTCTCCATCATGGCAGCCCCAAAACCAGACAACCAAACAAATAGTATTTAGTCAGCAGTGCCTCCTATTACGCCCAGAACCTTTGGAGATGTAAATGAATAGTCCCTGCCCTAGAAGAGTCACATAGTTGGGGACTGGACAGGAAAAGCAACAGGAAGGTAAGACAATGTTGAATACAATGTCTCAAAAGGCTTTTAAGGTTTTTTTGGTTTGTTTTTTGCTTTTGGCAGAGCAATTGGGGTTAAGTAACTTGCCCAAGGTCACACAGCTAGGTACACGTCAAGTGTCTGAGGCCGAATTTGAACTCGGGTCCTCCTGACTCCAGGGCCAATGCTCTACTCACCGAACCACCTAGCTGTCCTGGCTTTTAAGTTTTTAAGGTAATTATGAAACCATAAAACCTTAAAGGTCAGTAGGTCAAGAGTGATGAGCTTTTTCCAAGGCCTCCCAATAATCCCACCTATTCCATCACGACCTTCTGCACCTTAACTATTAAAGTTTCAGACTACAGTAAGACTTTGAGGACACCCTGTATCACAAAATATTAAGTGAAATAGTTTAAAAACATAAATATCCTCAAATTTCAGAGAACAGGGAGATTATTTCAAAATAAGGAAACTTTAAGGGAGGTTAGAAAGGTTAAGACATTTGTCCAAGGGTCAATTAACAGAAGAGCCAGGCCATGGACTCTAAACTGAAGGATCTTTCCATTCTACTAAGCTGTCTCCTACTAGAGATATATCATCGGTTACACCTTGAATAACAGGGAAGATGTGGATGACTGGAAGGCATGAGCAAAGGTCTGGGACGGGGGGGCAGAGGATACAGGCAGATAATAAAGCGTGATCTGACTGAATTTGGTAAGACACACTCAATTTGAATCACTGGTAAAGTCATCATGGGCGGGGGGGAGGTGCTTATAGTAATGATACTAATAGCTGACAGCTAAATAGAATTTTAAAATCTACAAACTTTTCATCTATTACTTTACATCAGCCTACAAGGCAGGTACTACAGGAATTATCATCATCATTTTATAGATAGGGGAACTGAGGCCCAAAGAGTTGAAATGATTTGCTGAGCTCTCACAATGTTTAAGTTGTAGAACTAGGATTCAAATCTAGGTCTTCTAATCCCATCACCAGGATTTTTCTAATATATCATGCTGCCTTTCAAAAACAGGCCACTGAAGGCCCTAAACCCACATCATTGAAGAGACTGGGGCTTTAATAAGACTAACAAATGTTTATATATTGCTGCAAAGTTTGCAAAGCAATATGCTTCCTTATTTGAGCCTTACAACAACCTGATGATATAAGTACTACAGACATGGTTACCCCTATCTTACTGACTACCAACCAGAGGTTTAGATGTATTAAATGTCTCATCCAAGATCTTATAGCTAGTAAGCGTCTGAGATGGTTATCTGAACAAGATTTCCTGACTCCAAGTCCAGGAGAAAAATTCTGGTCCTTTGTTAACAATGTCACTTCCCAAAGGACAAGCAACCCACTGCATGATCAATCTCACAAATCCGGAGAAGGGAGCATCATGTGCCAAAAGACTCCGCCGTGGAGGAACATATAGCCTTCCCCAAGAAGGTATGACTTGAGCAAACCACATTAAGACCATTTATTATTGGTAAACCCACAAGGCAAGTTCTGCAGCATGAGAGATAACTTCGTTACATGGAATAATGTGTCCATTACATACTGAGTTCTATTGACTTACCTGACTAATGGACAGAAATTTGCTGATATTGTAGAATTTATCAAGCTGCAGAGAGGTATAAATGCCTTTATTTTTCTTGCAGTCACTATGGGAAATAAACACATCAATCATATTCAGAAAGGCTGAGCTGGTGCTATCTATGTTCTTTGCTGATGATTAAGAGGAAAGTTATCTGAAATTTCTGTTCTTTTCTTAAAATCTGAGAAGGGAGAAGAGGTTCGAATGCTGAGGATATATCGGGGGAAGCAAGAGCATAATGAGTTATCTCCAAGGCTCACTGATATCTCTCTAACCTTTGGAATTGTCCAGGCATTCAGTAAATATTCCCTCTTGGATTTTTTCTGGTCTTTATATAAGCATTAAGTAGCCATAGAAAAATATCCTAGGAAGCAAACCTCCATAACTCTACAGGGAAAGGGAACGGGATCAGAGAAAATATTTAAAGCAACAAAGAAATGTAAGATTGGAAATGGTAGTAGGTTATATACCCAATGTGAAGGATAAGAGAGGAGCATCCTGAGGTTTGCAAAATACTTTGCATATAATATTTTGTTTGCCCCACAAAACAACCCTGTGAGGACGGTGCTAATTATTATCCCCGTTTTACAAATGAGCAAACTGAAGCTAAAAGAGAATAAGGCTTGACTAGTGACATTACTAATAAGTATGTGAGGAAAGAATTGAACTCAGCTATTCTCCCAAGTCCAAGTACAATACTCAATCTAAAGGCTTCCAGCACACTGGATAACCAGTGCAGGATGTGTGGAATAATATGGACAAAAAAATAAAGATCAAAGGATAAGGCGGTATGGATGAGTTGAAATATGTATGGAAGGAAGGAAAATCCACATCAATGAGGTGGCAGAACCACTGAAGCCTTATCTAGCTACCAATGACATCTCTCCCTTAGTACTGGATTTTCCCCCATTCCACCTCTGTCCCCCTTTTGTGTTTTATTTGGGCCGATTACACATAAAATTAAATCATATGGACTGATTATATCTACGCGAGAGCTGTAAGGTATCAGCTTTCCAAATCAAGGACAACATTCAGCTATGTGACCTTGGGCTAAATTCTCTATGCTATAGTTTCCCTATCTGTAAAGAGGAATGATTCTGGCCAAAGATTTGTCTCCCAATTGTGCTCACCAATTGGAACTACATTCCTCCTCTTCCCTGTTGTGATACCCTCATCCTTCCCCTTCCCATAGTCACAAATCCAAAGCTAAGACTCTTATATCTTCTTCTGGAAGTCCCAATTGTGATGCCACAAGTATTGGTGGATGGAGAGAGTTCTCACTCCTTATACTGATGTCTTATCCGGAGATTGAACGTGTATGTTCCAGGTACCCTGAATTGAAACTTGTAATAACTTTTGACACAGGAGCCTTATGTGTAATAGACTTACAATAAATATGTATTGGACTGAAGTAAATTATAAGTTAAATGAGCTTGTGTAGGATGGCCAAGGACCTTACCTACAACTGATAATATTATTTCTATGGAAAAATAAGTTCCAAGTTCCAATCAAATGAACCTGCTCATAAATTAAGGGCTGTTTACACACGTGAAAGCAGTTTAGAAAGTAAAAAAGTACATAGTATCATTATAATAAAATCGGGTGGGAGCTGAGTCTAATGGTGACTGGTTCCAATAATATTATCCTTATTATGTTAAAATGAATATTAGATAATAGATATTTGATTAGGAGGCTATGTTGTATAATTGCATAGAGGGCTGGCCTTAGGGTCAGTAAGTGCTGACTCCACCATACATTAACCATGCAACTGTGAGCAAGTCACATAACTTCTCAGGGCCCCCCAGGCCAACTCTCCAAAACTCTGACATTACCACCACCACCACCACCACCACCACCACCACCACCACCACCACCACCACCACCACCACCACCACCATTTATGTAGTGCTTACAATGGGCTGGGCACTGTGAGCTACAGAACTGTATCAGCAGAACTAATGGATAGAAAGCAGCATTCAGATTCCGGAAGACCTGGATTCTGCCACAAATTGACTGTGTGACCTGGGGCAAATCATTTGATCTATCAGTGCCCTAGGCAATTCTCAAATACTGTAATTTTCAGAGAGGTGCCAACCCGCTTTGGTAGAGAGATTTTCCTCATCCACGTGTCCCTTTATCAATGAAATCACCAGTATCATACCTATCCATATCTGAAGATTACATATTTGATTCTTTCCTTGTTAGAGTGTGTTGATAGTGATATAATTACAAAAATAACAAACAGGAACTTCTCTGGGGGAAGTAAGCAGTGGGATACCTCTGAGATTAATGCTAAGATTATCTTTATTTAATATTTTCATGCATGAGCTACAAGATGGAGCATTCAGTGAATTACCTCAGTTTGCAGATGATGCTAAAACTTTTCCAGGTTGTTAAATGCCCATTCAATGAAAATAAGTTATAGAAGAATTTTTTAAGGCCTTATGAATAGGGAGAAAAAAGGTAAATGATTTTCAATGTGCAAACTAATCATATAAGGAAAAGAGAGACAAGATTGTGGGTTTGAAGCTATCACTTAGGACCCAGGAAAGAGCTCTAGGAATGCTTGTATACTGTTCCCTAGGTAATAAATGACTCCTCATATTTTTAAATGGCTCTACAATCTACTTTCTTCAGAACAAACATGTATTATTCCCATTTTACAGATGGGCAAGCTAAGAGAAATGAAATGATTGGCCCACAGTCACATAGTTGGTGAGTGGAAGAGCTGGGATTCAAAGTCAGATCTTCAGAAGCCAAATCCAGTTCCTTCTCTAGGCTAGAAGACAAAATGGAGCTGCAGGGGACACTGGAGAAGAGCCACTAAAATTACCATGAAAATGGGGGGGATATTCTAAAGAAACTACTAGTGAAGACTTCTGAAGGTAATGCTCTCATGCTGAAAAATGAAAACCAGACAAAACCATCATCATGTGATAGTAAAGCTTTTGTTGGTAATTTCTGTACCTGTAAACTTGTTCAAAGGTGAGATTAACATCAGGATTTTTAAACAGGAGACCCGAAAGGTAGTTTTTCCATTGTGGATTGAATAAATAGGGGGTATCCAAAACCTAGAACCCAAAAGTCCTCTTATTATTATTATATAGGTAATTCATTACATTAATCTTGTGAAAAATAACCTCAACATTCCCTCTTCTTCTTCACTTGCTCTATATATAAGGTATTTAGAAGACAGTTTAATTTTTCCCGTTCTAATTTTGACTTTCCAGTTAAAAGGTAGGAAATGGATCACAGGATTTACATCCGAAAAAGACGCTCAGAAGGGGTAAGCATCTTACCTAGGGTAACACTCAGCAAAGCTTAGATTCAAGCCCAAGTTTAAACTAAATGCTCCTTCCCCTACCATATGGTATGGATCTTGAATGCATGGCTTTACCATGGAGTATCAAATGTGATGCAATACCAAGCACCTTCTGTTCAGTGGGATAAGACCCAGAAATAGGAGAACAATTGGCTTGTATGTAATTATAAAACCAAAAGGACATAATTTAGCAAAAAAGTGGCCTGAACCTAGTTTCCACTGGTGCAGCCAAATAACTAAAATATCCTTACTACGACCAGCTTGCTTAACGGTCTTTAGTAGTTGATTCTGTAGGGAGAAGTCTAAGACCAAATGGCAATAAATACTCCATTTCAATACTGCCTCTTCTGATAGCTGAAGACCTCTGGCATAGGATCTCTGCTTCACAGAATACTTTTAAAAATAATTTTATTTATAGACTGACTCTACAAAGAATGTTCATTGTTTTAAAAGGCAACTACTAATCTGAATAATAAACATTGATTATTTTATTTGCAACCAAGAATCTAAACTAATTGTTTCTTTTTCTTACTGCTACAAAGACCCTCAATTCATTTGATTAATTGCTTCCTCCTCTCCTCTCTGCTCAACTCTCCAAAAGCCTTTCCTCCTCCACCCCCAACCACACATTAATTATAGGAATTTAAAAGTTTCAATTATGACACCAAAATACACAGGCACACACGCGCGTGCGCACACACACACACACAAAACCAAACCAAAATCATTACTAACCACACCTTTACCTGAAATATAGCCTTGTCTTTAAAGGGTTCACAGACCAATTTTTCTACATTTCCACCCAAAACAAATGTGGAAACCACTATGATCATCAGTGCCCAGGAAAACAGGAAACTGAATCCAACTCCACTGCAGGAGGAAGAAAAAAAAAGATCAACCAGTCTATTAAGACTCACAAAGTATTTACTGTCTTTGAAAACAATATGCAGAAATGATGGACCTACAACTTATAGCTTTTTATAGGTTACAGGTCAGTCCAAACTATTAAGTGAGGTACTTTCCCTTTGCATGGAATAAACCTTATCTTTGTTCTCCGCATGGCCCTAAAATGTGGTCGGCAAATTTATGACCATTCTATCAAATAGAGTATTATGGATCTAATACTGCAGATATGAATAAGTGTCATCAGATAATATTCCAGATAACTGAAGGATACTTCAAACATCAAAGGTCTGAATAAAAAGAAACAAACAAAACATTCTGTAAGGTTTCATTTGTAGATAGCTCAATAACACTCATTAAGGTACAGACAGAAAACCAGTCCTGGAGGCTAACAGTAGCAATGGAGTTGTCTAAAGAAAGGGTGATGGGGCAGCTAGGTGGTGCAGTGAATAGAGCACTGGCCCAGGAGTCAGGAGGACCTGAGTTCAAAACCAGCCCCAGACATTTGATACTTACTAGCTGTGTGACCTCAGGCAAATGCCTTGCCTTTCCCCCAACTCTAAAAAAGAAAAAAAAAAGGAAACACAGAAAGAGTGAGAGCCAAAGTTGGTCTCTTCTACCCAGAGATAAGAGACTCAAAATATCTGGAAGAGTAAAAGTAACCAGGGACTGATCAAGGAGGAGAAAGGAGAATAAAGGTGGGACCATCAGTAACTTGAGAAGTTGTTTCAATGGCTACATTAGGTTCATCTGAATCCAGTGAGGATCAGTGGGCCACTACAGAGAATTGTTTCTCCTTCAAGTTTAGTGGCACCCCTCTTCTACCCACATGGCATCAAAATGGCATCTAGATTAGAGGAAGTAATACTGTTATTTTCTTTGCCCCATCCCCCAACCAATTCTATGTCCATATATGCTATCAATGACTTTATTATTAACAACAATTTGCCATTTTCACTAGGCTCAACTAACCATAGAGGTTTATAGCTGCAGCTGACTCTTTTTTAAAGGTATCTTTTATTCTTTATCCCTCCCTCCAGGCTGAATGTCATGGGAAGTCATATTACCACCTCCCGTCTCCCTTCCCTTCTAAAAGACAGAAGAAGCTGCAACTTAAATGTTGCCACAGCTAATTTCACTTCTTCCTTCTGGGCTTCCAAGATCATTTAAACCATTTTCCAAATGAAATAACACATTCTCCTAACAATTCTAATTAGTCTGATTATCCTGACTGTGCCTACCATATTTCCTACTCCTGCAATTCTCTGGCTGTTTACCAGATGTCTACAAGAGATGTGTTATGTCTATAAAACAAGGGAAAGCAGGAGCAGTTCTGAGGGAACCAACAGGAAAGACATGAGACCACCACCAAACACTTGGGATCACCTGAAGTCAATCTTGAAAAAACTTGGGGGTTAAAACTCCTCATGGGCAATGAAATGAATTAAATCTTAATAAAATAAGCATCTCTTCTGGGATTCAGCATCTCCGTATTCTCTGTCAATCACAGAATACATTATACAAACTGTAGGAAAACTACATTGTGCTTAAGCAGAAGAGGGATGTGTTGGGCGTGGGAGTGGGGGTGTTTTCTGGCCTGAGAATCACGCTTTGGATTCATCCTAAACTGTACTTTCATTGGGGGGGGAGGGAGAGAAGAGAAGAGGAGGGAGTTTAAGACAACTTATGAAAGGTGCACTTGGTGAATACATAGCAACTTAATTTCCTCCCTTCAAGCCACTCACACCAAAATAGAATATCTCATTCCATTGTGTCTTTGGGGGTAAGGGGAATCAAGAGTACAAAATGGCGGCATTTTAAATAGTAAACTCACAATCAATAGCTCTCCAGGTAGAGTTTCAATTTTGAATCAAATCAGCACACAAGTGAACCTTTCCCTTGGGAATTTAACATCTTAAGTTTAAATGCATGAATACATGTCCTTGCTCTTAATTTCTACTTTAAGACAGCAGAGAAAGACTAGTTTCTTCCTCAAATGGACTCTGATAGTAGTCTGGTTCACAGGCAGCTTATAATGCAAGATTCTACTGCTACTCTCATTTTTTCTTAATCTCTTTCACTGTCCAGATCCAATCAGCTGCTAAGTCCTGTTATTTCTAGCCTTGTTACATCTATCATATTTGGCCCCCTCGCCTCTGACACTGCTGCCAGCCTGGAGCAGGTCCTCGTCACCTCCTACCTAGACAGTTACTATAACAGCAGGCTGAATGGTCCCTCTAAATCAAGTCTCTCCCCACCCCAATCCATCCTCGACTCAGCTGTCAAATTTAGAAAGGAGTGAAGAAGGCAGAGTGCTAGTGAAACTCCTTCCAAAAGACTCCTCAAAACAGATCTAGAAAATTCACCAGACCAATTCGAGATAGGAAAAATCAGAAAAAGTCTCAGCCTTTTGTCTAGCCCAGATCAGCATAAGTAGGTAAGACAGGTAGATCTTCAGACACTGGGGACAGAATTGGGTCAGGAGCACACCTCAGTGTACTCGAATGCCCACAGAAAGGCTCTATGCTAGGTAAGAGGAGGTCCCAGACTTATAATGGGAAGCTTTAAGCTCATACTGAGGCATGGGATGTGGATGAGTGTGAACTGGCAACATTGTCACATAGCACCAAGTTCTGGGTCATATATCCAGAGAGAACTGAAGAGACACTGTGCAAAGGAGTGGAAGTCTTGGTTGGGGAAACCGTTGACCATGCACCAAGAAAGGAATAAGTTAAGAAGGCAGCAGTGACAGTGGTATAGGTCAGACCTCAGGTACAGATGATAGTTTAATTTCTAGCATCTAGTCTAGCCTGCAGAGGAATAACCAGGGCAGGAATCTGTTCAGCTAGATGTTGAAGCAGAGTCCAGCCCCAGACTACTCTCGCTCAGACCCAAACTCACGCCAGGAACTTGCAGAGTACAAACCAGGGCACAGCAATCAGGCCATTCCATGAGCGCTGAAAGCTTGCAGGTCCATAGCCTGTTCCTGAGATCCTGAAATATCAGAACATTCAACCTCTTTTCATTAATCCTCAAGAAAGTAGCAATAGGGCTAGCCCAGGCCAGAAGAGTAGCAGAGCTCAGCCTTAATATCAAGCTCAAAATCAAGAAAGAGGCTAAAAGAAAGAGCTTCTATGGTGTCAAAAAAACTCAAGACACAAATCCAAAAGAGAATGACTCCAAAGCATCTGTAAGCATTGCCTCAGAGAAAAACAGCTTGGGCACAAACTAAACAGAAATTTCTAGAAGAGATGAAGCAAGAGTTTCTAAAGAGTTAAAAATGTCTTTATAAATGGAATGAGAACATTTGAGGAAAAAATTAGAAACGTACAGGCTCTAAAAGAAAGAACTAGAAAGGGAATTAACAGCTTGGCACAATAGGTTAAAAACCTTACCCAAGCACCAAACTCCCTGAAAATCAGAATGGAAGAACAGAAATCAGTGATTCCATGAGGCATCAAGAAATATTAAAACAAAGCGAAAAGAATAAAAAAAGGAAGTAATTGTAAGCTTTCTCTTAGTAAAAACAACAGACCTAGAAAATAGTTTGAGGAGAAAAAATTAAGAATCACTTACTCTCTGGATGTCATGACCAAAAAACTGTTGACATCCTATTTCAAGAAATCTTACAAGAAAACTCCCAGAGCTCTTAGAACTAGAGTAGCACAAAGTAGAACTATAAAAGACTCTACTGGTCACCTCCTCTTGAAAGAAAATCCAAAATTAAAACTCCCAGCCAAATCCAGAGTTTTCAGGTCAAAGGAAAAAAAAATACCACAGGCAGACACAAATGAGGAATTCATATGCTAAGGATCCACAGTCAGGATCAAAGATGATTTAGTAGCCATGACTATAAAGTGAAGAACTTGGAATACAATATCCCAGAGACAAAGGATATTGGGCTACAGCAAAGAATAACTTACCCAGCAAAACTGAGTATGGTACAAGGGGGTAGGGATGGTAGAATGGAACTTTAATGAAATAGAAGACATAGAGGACTTCCAAGTATTCCAGTTGGAAAGACCACAGCTGCATAGAAACTTTGAAGTTCAGACAAAGGGGTGAAGAGGAACATAAAAAGGCAAACCTGAATGAACAATTATTAAGGACTGAGCAAATATGGGGAGAAGATGTATTTGTCCCCTCTGACCTGTAACATCATCAGAGGTTATTGGGGGTCCCAGTTAGACAAGACTTGGGAGGATTTCTGTTATATCTTAATGACCTTAAGAATGGAAAATGAAGGGAAGAGGAAAACACTGGAGTAGGAGGGAAGGAAGGTTAGGGAAAATTATCTCACATAATCAGGGTGTGCATGTAGACATCTATACAAACAAGGAGCAAGGGATATGAGGGATATTGACTCTCATCCAAACTGGTCAAAAGAAGGAACACACACACATACACACACACACGCACACACACACACACACACAATTGGGTACAGAAATACATTTCACTAAAAGAAATAGAAGGAAAGAGGAAGTGAGGGGAAGGATCAATCCTAAAGAAACAAACTAAGGATACATAAAACTACTTATAGCTCTTTTTGCTGTGGCAAAGAACGGGAATTTGAGGAACTACCAATAAATTGGAGAATTATGGTATATAAATGTGATGTAATACTACAATGTTGTAAGAAGTGATGAAAGGGATGGCTTCAGAGAAACCTGGGAAGATTTGTATATCTGATACCACTTGAAGTGAACAGAACCAGAACAACAATTTATACAATAATGGCAACATGGAAAAGGCAAACAACTTCAAACAAAATTAGGAACTCTTATGAGTGTAATGATCAACCACAATTCCAGAAGGACTAAGAAGAAAATATGTTGTCCATCTCCTGAGCAAGAGGTGAAAGACTCAAAAGTGAAGGATAAGATCAACATTTTCTTTGGATGTGACCAGTGGGAAAAATTGTCCTGATTGATTCTCAACTGAGAGGTGGGGAGGTTGCAGTGGGAGGGTGAAAAGGCAAATTTTGACTGATATCTGTATCTATAAATATATAGATTTTTTTAAAAATCAATCTTCCTAAAGTGCATATCTGAATATATCACCTAACCTATTTAATAAGCTCCAATGGCTCCTTATTTATAGTCCTGCATCACCAGCCTTGTTACTTACTTCCTCCCCTCCAAGGATTCTGCAATCCAGTGACACTAACCTTCTAGCTTTTCCTCACACACAACATGACATTTCTTAACTTTGCATTTTCACTGGTTGACCCCCATGGCAGTAATTTTTTCCCTTCCTCATCTCCTCCTCCCTGGCTTACTCACTTCAAGTCTCAGGTAAACAAAACTGAACTTAAAACCTGACATTTAAATCACTAATGCAAATTGGTAAACCAAAATTTGTAAAAATGATGAAGCACATCACACTGAACTCACTAAGTAATTTATGAAGTAAATTTATTATATTTTAGTGAACGCAAAAAGGGTCTCTCCTACCATTACTAAAGAAAAATTAAATGGCTGCTTTGTCCGAAAAAGATGTCTTTGAAACATACATAAATACATAGCTTCAAATGGAAGAAGTGAATCTTTGGCTGGGCTCACTAAACTATGACAGTTTCAATCCCATCCACCAATTATGCAAAGGTTCTTTATCAAAAGTCAAGCCAGCGAATTTCCCTTTACCTTAATGTTCTTGCATTTTTACATTTGTAACAAATGGGTTCAAAGCCCTAAAACTATTCATTGGGAAGATTCTTAAATATGTTAGAAAATTGTCTCCAACTTATCATAATGTAATCCATAAATCCAATTAAGCATGTCCCATAAACTACAATACACTGAAAAGAGATGAATTAGGGAGGGTGCCACAGTCAACCTTTCTACTTTGGGGCACTACCACTCTTCCATTAGGATATCTTAAGTATTATCTGTGACATGTGATCGTCTAACATACAGACCTAGTGAGGGTACCTCAATTTCTATACCAAATATTTAAAGTCTAACCTATTCCTTATTTTAGCTAAAATAAATCCAAATAGAATTTCCAGTATTTTCTTCCCACAATTGAAAGGATCATCTTGCTCACCCTTTCCTCTCCAGGGTACATGCACACAAGTTGGAGATCACTAGCTTAGATGCTCACTTATACTTTTACCCATTGGAAAGGTACCCAAACAAAAGAAATCACATGTGAACAGCTGCATATAACTTAAAGAATATCCATAGTGCTAGGTCTTTGGTTTTTTTAAATTGTTACGGGCCATCCATGGGATCATCTTACTCTCTATCCTCCAACCTGGAACTCTGGAACATTTCCCTTGAATGTGTTACAAAGAAAGAAAGTACTCACGCCATGAGAAAGTTGCCTCCAGTGTTTGATACACAGCCACGGTTGGTCGGAGTCTTGTGTTTGTTATAACCACAGACACCACACAATAATCCCAGGTAGTAAAAGACCAGAATCAGGATCAGCAAACAACAGGCGATTAAACAAGACAGCCATCTGATGAAAATGACAATTAATATGTACATAACATTCGCACAATATGGAAACAAATACAAGAAACTTCAATGGGAAAGGCCAAACATTCTTAATAAAATTCTTCCTTTAGTCAAAATTGCCACAGATGTCCCCCTATATTAAAATGCACTTCTTTCCTCAACCATGTCTAATATAAAACCTCACCTTCCCAAAACATAGATCAGATACCAAATCCTACAAGTTTAGATTACTCACTTGTTAGTATTTATCTTCCCCAAATTACTTTGTACTGACTTCTTTGAAATTACTAATCTGGGGGCAGTTAGGTGGTGCAGTGGATAGAGCATCGACCCTGGAGTTCAAATCTGGCCTTAGACACTTAATACTTACTAGTTGTATGACACTGAGCAAGTCCACTTAACCCCAACTGCCTCATCCCCCTCCCCCACCAAAATTACTAATCTATATACGTGGCTCTGTTCCCCCAGTAGAATATGTAAGCACTTTGAGAACAGCGGCTATTTCATTTTTACCTTTGAATCTCCAGTGCCTTAGACATAGAAGGTTTTTAGTACATGTTTACTGACTTGCATTGGATTGGACTGCTCGAGGTCCTGTAAGCAGGACCTAGGGTGTGAACCAGAAGTACTTGCTGGTTTTGAGAGTATCTTCCCAAAGAGGAGTGGTGGATTAGAAGGTATCGGGTTAGCAGCCGCAACACACGTTTTATATGCCACTTGATTTTTGTCTACACCTGTGATTTCACCAGTATAGCAGGCTTCTGGTGAGGAGGAAGACACATCCACCATTGCAAATCAGCAACTGTCCCCCAATTTATTGTCATCTAGAGTTGTCTAGGACTCTAAAGTTGGGTGAATTGTCCAGAGCCGCAAAGTCTACCCTCTCAATCAGTTAAAGGCTTATTATGAGCGAGGCATTTTGCTAAGCACTGGGCATACAAAGCAAGGCAAAAATAGTCCTTTACTCAAGGTGGTGCATAGAGTTCTGGGCCTGGAGTCAGCAAGATCAGAGTTCAAATCCAGCCTGAGACACTTACTAGCTATATGACTTATGGAAGTCACTTAACTTTGTTTGCCTCAGTCTCCTCATCCGTAAATGAGTTGGAGAAGGAAATGGCAAACCATTCCAGCTTCTTTGCCAAGAAAACCTCAAATGAGGTTTCATTCATTCATTCATTCATTCATTTATTTATTTATGTGATTGAAACTAATCAACAAACACCACCACTGCCACCACCACAAACCCTTAAGGAGCTCAGTTGTACCAGGGAGAGATGACAATGTTTAAAATCTGAGTGGTTGGTAGTTGACAGTATCACTATCGCCATTTTATACATGGAAAACCAAAGCTTAAAGAGGCCAGGCAACTTAGCCACAGTCAGTATAAGAACGGGGACTTAAACCCGGGTCTTGTGACTCCAATCCCAATGTTCTTTCGACTACTGCTTTCTACTTAAGCAATACTTAAATAAGCTCTCTTTGGAGACTACTAATAAACACTGCTATGAGGCTTGTCAAGCCTTTTCAAGGTTTATCATTAATATTTATTTATGTGAAGAGAAGTGAAGAAAGAATTAAGAAACATCGGGCTTCTTCACAAGTTCTTTATGAACAATAGACTAAAATCATAGGAATAAGGCTTTAGGAGCACTATCCCATTCTCTAGGCTGGAAAAAAAATCCAGATGCATTAAATATTTAGAAATGTTATAAGCATCCTAAATCAGGTGCCCAAAGAACATCAATCTCCATTTTACAGAGATGCTGTCAGT
This sequence comes from Trichosurus vulpecula, assembly GCF_011100635.1. NCBI lineage: Eukaryota > Metazoa > Chordata > Mammalia > Diprotodontia > Phalangeridae > Trichosurus > Trichosurus vulpecula. The sequence goes on along the minus strand of NC_050578.1, from coordinate 194,006,214 downwards.
TTGCTTAGGCATTCTAGAATAATGGATATTCAATTAGTTTTAACTGGCATGCCCACAAGCTCTAACAGTCTGTCCCAGCAGCTGAGGAATCTTCAAGAATGGGAGACACGCAATCAAATATTTGAAAACAACAAAATAAAACCAAATGAAATCACTTTAACTCTATAATGCCTGAGAAAATGACTCACTGAACTACTTCCTTGTAGGGAGGCAGAGCACCTGGAGTGCTGGTCACAGAGTCAATAATATATGGGATCGTAACTATGGACCACAGTTAAGTCATGACTTCACTGAACCTCTTTTCCTCACATGATAATAACAATAATGGAGGAAGAGGAGGAGGAGGAGGAGGAGCAGCAGTAGTAAACATTTATATAGTGCTTACTCTGTTCCAGGCATTTTACGATTGTCATCTCATTTGATGGTTATAACAACTCCGTAAGATAGGCGCTATTATTATCCCCATTTTAAAGATGAAGAAACTGAAGCTCACAGAGGTTAAATGACTTGCCCAAGGTCACACAGCCAGAAAGTATCTGAGGATGGATATGAACTGAGGTCTGACGCTCTGCATTGCACCACCGAGGGAGTCACATGACATTTTTACCTCGACAAGTTGTTCTAAGGTTCAAATGTAATAATGTATATCAATAACTCAGTAGAATATAAACTCCTATTATTATTTTTCCATCTTGTCTTTGTATATCATCATATCCCCGGGTTCTGTCCAGGGACTCCTAGATGCTCTAGTGGATAGAGTGCTAAGGAAGACCTGAGTTTCAGTCCTGTCTCAGTTGATAGTTGGAAGCAAATCTCTTAGCTTTTCTAAGCCTCACTTTGCTCATCTATAAAATGGGGTATATAACAATAATAGCCCCCACCTCATAGAGCTGTGAGAATCAAATAAGATAATAAGTGTAAAGTCCCTGATAAACTTTAAAGTATTATATGAATGTGAGCTATTATTGTCACTATTACTACTATGCATGCTCAATAAACGCTTGTTGTTATTGGTACTATGAGATGTATATGCTGCGGGGAGGAGTAAGAAACATTATCCTAAGGCTGGAAAGGCCCTTAGAGATCACTGATGGTAAGCCCCTCCTTTTACAGAGAAGGAGGCTGAGGCCAAAAGACCCAGGTCTAACTCCAGGATTCCGGTGCTCCTTCAACAACACCACCATTCCTTTCTCATGTGCTACAGAAAAAAACGCAGATGACAAAATCTAAGCAGACTAGATAATCCAGCAAAATCAGCAATCAATCCATCGACATCTATTAAGAGCCTACTATGTGCCAGACGCTGCTAAGTGCTGACTTACCAGTATTCCCAGGGCAAATGGCCTGTCCTAAGAGGCGACACAGCCTTGAGACAATCGCCTTTACCCCTTTATGAATCTCCCTGTTCAGGTACCATCCACTCTTGGTAACTCAATTAAAACTTCAGCCATCCTTGACTCTTCCCCTTCCCTACACACTCAGTAAATCACCAAATTTTCCTGGCTCTACATTAAAAATGTTGTATTTTAGAGCTGAAGGGGACTTCAGTGTCCCCCATCTTACAGAAGGTCAGCGATGTGTCATGGCTTGTCCCACGGCCTATAGCTCGTTCACTTAACTCCCAGCTGGGGCTTCTTCCAATACACCAGAGAAGCTCCTCCTCTTGTCTTCTTTCCCATGGCCATTACTCTTATCTTAGTTCAGACCTTCATTATTTCACAGCTCCATCGTTATAAATCCCCTCAACAAGTTTTCCAATCTCTCTATTCTTCAGAGAATCAAAGAATCTGGAAGCTGGAAGGGACCTCCATGGCCATCTAGTCTGATCCATAGAGGAGAGAATCCCCACTAACCACATGGTCATCTAGACTCTGCTGGAAGACCTCATGGCCTCTTGAAATTGAGGATGCCCATTCCACTGCTGAACAGCTAAACTTGCTAGGAAGTATTTCCTGACATTGATCTCTACTTAACTCTACAACTTCCACTCTCTGCTGCCTGTTCTGTTTTCTGGGGCCAAAGAGAACAAGTTTGATCCCTCGTACCCATGCTGTTGCTGTTGTTATTTTTAGTTGTGTCTGACTCCTCGTGACCCCATTTGGCACTTTCTTGGCAGAGATACTGGAGTGGTTTGTTTTTCCTTCTCCATCTCATTTTACAGATAGGGAAACTGAGGCAAATGGGATTAAGTGACTTGCCCAGGGTCACACAGCTAGCAAGTGTCTGAGGTAGATTTGAACTCAGGAAGATGAGTCTCCTTGATTCTAGGTGTGACATTCTATCCACTGTGTCACCTAGATGCCCATTTTACCAATGACAGCACTTCAAATATCTGAAGACTCATGCCCCTTTAAATCTTTTCAGGGTGAAACTGAGGAATTATCTTTACATGACATGAACTGAAGGCCCTTCATGATCTTAGCTGCCATTATCTGGACACTCTCCAGCTTATCTTCCTCCCCCTCGGATCCATCCTATATATCATCTTTCTAAAACAACAGTTTCAGGTTCATTCTCCTAACTAAAAATTTTCAGTGGCTCCCCATTACCTACAGGACCAAGTCCAAACTCCTTAAACCAGGCCTTAAGAGTCCTTAAAATCGGGCTCCCACTTAGCTTCCCAACTTCATCTCTTACTCCTTGCCTATATGGGCCATCTCTGGTTCTAGGCACAGTGGTCTCATCACTGATCCCTAGGTATTTTCAGTCTCATCTGTGCCTCTGCTCTTCTGATCTGCATTCTTCTTTCTCTTCCCACCCCAAACTCACTGAAATGCTCCTCATGTCCCAAGCACCAGCTTACCAATTCAAGTTTAGCCCAGCATCTGGCACATAGTAGGCACTTAATAAATGTTTATAGAATTTTTAAAAAATTATGGAATTGAAATCTTAATTCCTCCAATGAAGACTCTTTAGCAGCCCAGCCAACAGAGATTTATCCTCTTTCTGATAACCCATATCATCTTGCCTGTACTATACCACAGTGGTAGAGCATCTATATGGGGCCTGTGCATCTAAGTTTAAATCCTGGCTCAGCTACTTACGACAGTGTGACCTTGGGCCAAGTCCCTTCTCTGGGTTTTGATAGCTTTCTCTGTAAACTAAGGAGGGTGGACTGATCATGTCTGAGGACCCTTCCAGTTCCAAATCTAGTTGTCAAAATATTGGCAGGATTTGTCAATATTCTCCTGGAAAATCTGGAACTCAACATTTTAAAAAAATGAATGCTAAAAATTGTACTTAGATATAACTAGGGAAAAATCAAATGTCATTTTAAAAATATTCTCCTGGATTACTTTAAATGTTTAAAATTATGGTACATATTTGAACTGTCCAGATGACTCAGAATATAGTGGTGTTTCTCCCTCCCTGGATGTCTTTAAGCACCTGCTTTAATGACCATTCTGGTACATTATAGAGAAGATTTTCATTCAAGTATTTTTGTTGTTCAGTTGTGACCAACTCTGTGACCTCATTTGGGGTTTTCTTGGCAGAGATACTGCGGTGGTTTGCCATTTCCTTCCCCAGCTCATTTTATAGATGAGGAAACTGAGACCAACAAGTTAGTGACTTGCCCAGGGTTACAAAACTAGTAAATGGCTGAGGCCTGATTTAAACTGAGGTCTTCCTGATTAAGCCTGCTGCTTTATCCACTGTGCCACCTATTCAAGCATAGGCTGAACTAAATGGACTCTTTTGGCCATAGGCTGAACTAAATGGTCCCTTTCCATTCTGAAGTTCTATAAAAATGTGAAACTTTGTGAAGATTTTGCCCATCTTCACTCAAGAACATCCACTTGTTCTGACCATACAGATTTAACAACCACCAACCTATACCTTTGTTGTAGGATTTCCTCACACAAGACTATCCAAAAAATCTAGAATGTAAAAATACTCTTTAGATCTCATCTACTTTACCATCTCTAAGGCAAGTACTCACCTATAGAAGTCGTACTGCTCAACTAAGGGGAAATAATTTTCAATATACGTCTCAGTCTGAGTAAGATAAATTATGAAATCTGTTATCGTCTCCTGAATAGGAAGCATTTTGATAACAACAGTGATATTTGTACCAATGGAATCCAAAACACTTTTGACATCTGAAAATAAATACATCTCTGTTATAAAATTACCAACCTGAGGGGAGAAACCCACAAAAACATCTCAGAAGCAAAATGAAAAGCATGAACGAACACCAATATTGACCCCCGACCTTCCTCACTTACTTCTATCCTCAAAACAAAGCCAGGTGCTCTGGCAAATATGAACACGGCCAAACCACTAAAAAGCCGTTATTAACAAAATAACACCCTTTACACAGAACTGAATAATGCAGAATGTGGAATCAAGCCAGAGTTTTCTTTTTCTATTTAGTTGAGTAAAAAAGAAAAGGTTCTTAACTTGGAAATGTTGAAACCTTATACTGGCATTTCCTGCACTGAGGAAATAACCCAACAGAGGCAGGTAATTTTCAAGGACGTTTCTGGATGCCCCCCGGGTGCCTCAATTCTCAGATGAAGCACAGTCTTTGGGGTTTATGATTTTTTCTCAGGTTACTCACTGAAGCACTTAACATTCTATTACATTTTCTCCACATGGCCAAAAAGCATCAGCCTCTCAATCAAAATGGACTTTCTACCTGAACGAATGTTGTTCTTTAAAATGAGTTAAAGATACATGAACCATGCATTCCAGTAATGGACTTGGGTCAATTATGCCCTACCACAGACACATAACCTTTCAGAGAGGGGAGGGGATTTCCAAAGTTGGCTCATCCACCCTCCTCTACCTACCCAGGTTGCTTTTTATGCCTTATAATCGCTGACACATACATGCTATGCCACAGATCTCCCTAAGTGCACTTGGGACAGAGATCATTTCAGTGGTCCTTGGAGGTCTACCATCTGTTTCAAAATCTAAATTCTGTGAAAAATGATGTGAAATAGATTATCTTTTAGGAGAATTTATCTTCCTCTCATCTTTTGTTCAAATTAACTTTTTTCCCATTAATATTTTTTTTTATTTAAAACACCAAAACATAAATAAGTTCCAAGGTACAAGCTGTAGTGACATTGTAATTATGGTATGATTTTAAAACATTGGGGACTCCATCATAAAGATGTTGCTAAGAGTCTAGTGAAAATCCCCAGCCTCAGGAGCAACACAGGAAAGAAGAACCAGCTCAGCTTCTTAAGGGGAGTGACTAGATCATATATTTTGTATTCCGCATAGGACCTACAACAATGCCCTAAATGAGAACTCTACAAACACTGACAGTTAATTGCATAGAAAAGCTTTGGCCTGTACCCTAACCTCCCGGGACCTAAATCTAGCCTTGGTTCTTTGGCACAGAAACTATGTCTGTAGACAGACATTAATCCAATCATTTTGTGTTCAAAGCTTTTCTTTTCAGATGGTTTAATGATTTCTTTCCCCTTTATTATAGTACAGCTATGGACTGGATCTAGTGCCACTTTCAGTCAGATGGTCTTTATCATCTCATTTACTACTGTCTTTGCATTAGAGCCCAACTACCTAAGACTTCTCAGGAAAATCAGGTGGAACCTACTCAATTAAGTTTAAAATGGCCTTCTGAGAAAACTCTGGCTTGTTTTAGGAAACTCCACCCAACAGGTAACCTATCTCCCATAGTGTGGGCATAGCTTTGCCAAACTTACAAGGAAGAGCTGCGTATATTGGCAGAACAGGTCCACAACGGAAGCAAAAATTAAATAGAGATTAGTAAGCAAGTTTATATGAGAAGTATACCGCAACCAACAATAATGCTGTTAATATCTGGGGAGTGGTGGGGAGAGGAAGAAAGATCTCATTTAAAAAATATGTAAGTCATCTCAAAATCCATACAATGGGATAAAAATACTTTAATAAAAAGTGGTCCTTTCATAAGAGTGCTCCTTTAATAAAAGGTGATAAGATAGCTTTATAAAAACTATGAATAAAATAATATTTTATAATAGAAATACATCCAAATACATAGACTATCTCCCAAACTAGGTTGTAAAGTCCTTGACAGCACATACTACGTATTTATCTTGGCATCCCTCCAAGCCCCTGGCACAGGACCTTATACATAACAGGCACTTAATATCTGTTGAAATAACCCATGTTTTTAAGGGTGCTTTGACAGCAAGCTAATAGAAGAGGCATTGAAACATGGTTTACGGTTTTAGCAATCAGAGAGATTCATCTAATACACATTGGCAGAGATTGCCTCTGTGAAATGATTAACATTGGTTTATCACTATAATACCAAAAAGAATTAATTATAGTATACTTTCTTGCTTGTAGTGGCAAATAATCATATCCTACTGGAATAGATATCCAACTTTTAAGACAAGTGGAATTGTTTCAAAATTTCATCTGACTCTATGGAATCTTAAACAAAAATTATGTGCATTTCAAATACCATTTCACCAGCATTGCAGAAAATATGTTTTTCTTAAAAAGCTTGTAGGAAAAAAATAGGTGCATAACTTACCTGAGAGTCAATTGGTGCTGTGAAAAGCATGGGGGGTGGGGGTGGGAAGGGGTGTTAGGTACACAGGAAAAATTATCTAAATAGGACAAATGGAATAATTATGTTGGAATGTAATTCCACTTGGGTTCAAGTGTTGACTTACGTTGTCACCAGTTATCTAATGTGCCCTTTTGGCAATCAGCCAAATGACATTATTCTAAGGTCTGGCATAATGGTGGAGCTTAATTATGAAGTCAAAGCTGGGTGGCACTAGTTGAGTAAACACATGGGTTATTACTTAAAAATATTAAACTGGAAGAAAAAGTGAAATATCTCTCAATTTTTGTTTTGCAGGTCTTCATCTGATAGCTACCATTTAAGTGAAAGCTGGCAGCTTCCCAACGATTCAAGAGTACCATCACTCTAAGCACTTCTTTAATTAGTGGACCTGAACAAAAGCATGTTTAGATATTAAGCATCAGCCACAGAGATGGAAAATGACTCTTTATTTTATCAGTCTCACCTGCCAGAATATTCTTGGTTTGATTCTGCACCAAATTAGGCGTATCATTAAATGCTGCATATCCCTAAAATATATTTTGGAAAAAAAGGAATTCATACAGTAATGAAAAATCGGTTCATACTTATTCTTCAGCCTTGACAACATAAACGTAACATCTGACTTACAGACATAAATAACACTACAAACAACAAACAACTTCCCCGATGCCCTTGTAGATTTTTTTTTAAAGTTACTTTCTAGCAAAGAACTTGAATACTGTTTTTCAATAAGAAATTCAAAGCAAATTAAGTTACAAATCCTTACGGCTATCGCAGGAAGAAGTGACTTAATTCATACAGAGCTAGGGTACAAGATGTTATCATAGAAATGTGTTCCTGAAAATTTGTCTGTAAAGACAATTTCTGAAACATTTTTCAATTTTTTTTCCATTGTAAAATTGGAAATCTGTCCTCACAGGGAACCATGGGAGAGGGCCTAGCCTTTAAAAAATAATAAACTTTACTAGTCACAAAGCATACATGTAGTTAAATTTGAGATTTAAGAGACAGAATTCTTGGAATCTTTTTCAAATGTCTCTATTAACAGTCTGTATATTTGCTGAATTGCTTATTTATTAAGTCTCTTTGGGTCTGTTATTGGCAGTTCAAGTGTTCATTTAGTATCTTGGTAAATTTTTTCAATTATATAAGCTATTTTATTGTTTTGCCCATAGGGGTATCACAGAGTAAAACAAAAAGATTACCATGATTTATTTTTTCACTAAGCGTAAATTTCCATATATTAAAGTTGCCTTAAGTTAGGCATCATCAGTGGTTGGCCAGATTTTTGTGTGTAATATCCTTTTCCAGTCATGCCAGTATTAAATTATAGGTCATAAATCTTAAGAGTTAGAAAGATCTTAACATAGCATCTTCCATGACTCCCCTACTTCTTGTATCTGCTCCCATTTACCAGCAAACTTCATTCTCCTGTGCTGGATCATCTCCCACATACAGCCATCCACTGAGCTTCTATAATGAGTTCTTTCTTCTCTCTCTGCATTCTCTCCCGTGATGATCTGAACTGCTCCCATTGGTTCAAGTATCATGTCTATGAAGACAACTATATGCTCTGTAAGAGTTTTTCTCCTGAATTCTATACCTGTGCCACCAATTGCTCATTAGGACCTCTCTCTTCAGCTTATCAGACTCAAGTCTGCAAAATGCAAAATTGAGGCTTGCTCCCCCCTCCACAACCTTTCAATTTCTACCAATGTTAACACCATCATTCCCAGTTACATGAGTCCTCAACATTGGTGGGATTCTTGACCATTCCCTTTTTCCTTCCTCCTCACACACAACCAATCACCAAGTCCTGTCCTTCATAACATCTCTTGCATCGATCTCTTCAACACAGCTTACACAACTACCCTAACAAGTTCAAGCTGTTATCTTGACGAGCTTGCTACAGTAATAATCTCATTGATCTCACTGCTTCCAAACTCTCCTCACCCCAATCCAGCATCCATATGATTGCCAAAAAGGGGAAAAAAATCTAGTAATATCACCTCCTTTGCTCAGTAATCCACAGTGGCTCCCTATCGCCTCTGAGATAACATGCAAATTCCTCAGTCTGTAATTCGGCTCTACACTGCCATAATGACCTATTTTATATTCATCTATTTTATACACCCTTATGTTCTAGCCAGTTCTACTACTAGATTATTCCAGCTGTTCGATAAACTTGGTGTTCTATTTCTCAGATCCATTCCTTTCTACTAACTGTCCTTTAAGTCTGAAATTTACTTTGGCCTCTCCTGTGACTCTTAGAATCCTGTTTCTTTCATGGCTATCACCTCCTATGCAAAGCTCTTCTCAATTCCCCAAGCCCTCTCCATCACATGTTACTGCTCAGTCCCTCTTCAAATTATATCAAATTGTGTCATCTATAGTTTCCACACATTGGATGTTTCCTAACAATAATTCTAGCAGTAATAGCTGACATTTATTTATATAGCATTTTGCAAAGATCATCTCATGTGATCCCAACAGCAACCTTATTGAGTAGGTGCTATTATTATCCCCATTTTAAAGATAAGGAAAGTGAGGGGCAGAGAGGTCAAGAGACATGACCAGAGTCACATTATTAAGTATCTTGGGTGATAATGGAACACGGGTCCTCCTCACTCAAGGTCCAGTCATTTATCCACCAAGAACACAGGTTCTCTGTGAAGACAGCAATTATTTTCTTAGTGTCTTCTTATCCCTAGTGCGCTGCACAGTCCCACTCATGGAACAGGTACTTAAATATTTGATGAAGTAAATTAATGAACTTATTTATCCAGCTACCTCATATTGTAAAAGTAACTAAGATTATAGTCTCCCTGAGGTCAGGGGCTATCGATGCTAAAATCTGCCTTATAGAATACATAGTGTTTAGGTGCATGAACATCATCAATAACAAATCAATAAATGAGCATTTATTGAGTCGCTACTATGTGTCAAACATCGTGCTGGGCATACAAATATGGTGAATGAAACAATTCTCACTCATAAGGAACTTACATTCTAATAGGGCAGACAAGTAACATATAAATAGATAACTCATAAAATATAAAGTGAATAAATCTGAATAAATCCAAAGTAGTTAAATATACAAGGTAGTTTTGGGAGAGAGGGCTTTAGCAGGTAGGGAATCAGGAAAACATTCATATAGAAGACAGTACTTGGGCTGCTTCTTAAAGGAAGAGGAATCTGAGGAAGAGGAAAGAGGGAGTACATTCTATGCATGTGGAATGGCCAGTCCTAAGGCCTGGAAATGGGGAGAGAGAGGGGGAGGGAGAGAGAGAGAGCATGTGTGTGCGCACGTGTGCATGCACAAGCACGCATGAGAGCTCAGTCTGAACAGACTGCAAAGTGCAAACACATATTATGCATACAAAGCTAGTTTTTCATATATAGATACACACATATTTGTATTACGTGTGTGTATAGTTTTTCATATTTTAAAGTATCTCAGATTTCATCAATATGGGCATTCTATTAGCTCAAAGAATAATCCATCCCCACCATCTATCTATGAAATTCCTGTTCATCTCCTTTCTACAAAGAGGGTCTACTCAATGGACTTAAGGACTTCTTCTGGATTTTTTAAAATATTTTCTGGATACCAGTTCAGCACTTGAGCTATACCTTCTCCCAGTCATAACTACCCTCCTTCTTTTCCTTCATCTTATATTTCCGCCATGATATCCTTGGATACATAGCTAACATTTTTTCCCTTTTGCAATAAAACTAAAATTTTATACTGAAAACTAATTGGAAATATGATTCCATCAACAGAAATTACCTTGACTGCATTAAAATGAAGTCCCACCATAATACAAGGGGAGCACCTTACTTTTCAAGCACCAGAAGCCTAATCTCTAGCAGGTTCTCTCAGGCTGCAAAGGTTTCAAGTACAGTCCCAGCAATAGAATGTGTCTGTTTTCCAAGGACATGACTGATTAGATATTGAGAGGCTCATCACCAGTAGGCTGATGACTTGATAAATTCCCCAATCGTGGCAACCCAAGAAACAAAATGTAGAGCTGTCATGATCCAGATTACATATTGTCTACCTATAGATTTTGCATCTCTGGTATACAGAATGTGCATTTTTATAAAGAGGATTGCTGCCCATTAGAAAGGAGGGCTTGTATATGGTAAGAGGTATCTAAGACGCTGATGAGCATCTGTAAGCAAAAAAAGGTGGGCCAGTCTAAGGGCAAGGTCTAACAGGTGAACATCCTCAGTTCTGCAGTAGTACTTACAAAATATTAAAAGCCCTAGGGGAAGTCCTCTAGCAAACTAGGAGGATTCTATGTGTCAGATTTATGAAATGACATGGATATGAATAGCAAATAATAAGGTAATGGTGGGACCCACTAGGAAGCAGTGGGGAAAGACCACCGACTGGGAAGAGATTGTGGATTAAATGCAGTAGACAAAAGTATACAGACATCTACCCAGTTAACATTAAGGAATGAAATTATCTTGGAGAAAGCAGCCTCTTACAATTTCCTCTGCGGTCATAGCTCCCCAACATTTCATTTTTCCTTTATTGCCTCAACCTGGCAACACCCCCTCCCCCAATACATTTCAACCATTCTAAATTAATCAGGATAATCTGTAGTAATTTCCAATAACATACCTTTTGAACCAGACTGGCTAAATCAATTTTAAGAACTTCACTGACTTTGGCAAGCTGTGAGGTCACCGGTGGAAGCTAAAAAGGGAACAGACCCCCCCCCCCAAAAAAGGTCAAAATATGTAGCAATATTGGTAATCAATCATTCAGAAAGTCAGCAAGCATTGATTTACTATGAGTTAGACACTGTGCTAAGGGTTGGGAAAGAGAAGCAGAAAGACACTCCTTGCCCTTCCAAGGGTGGACGTTCTTTCCACTAATGGGTCAACAATTGTCCCTAACTTGACTTTTCTTCAGTCCCTAGAGCAATTGAGAGTTAAAGGACTTGCCCACAGTCACACAAGCTGGTACGTGTTAGACACAGAACATAAACCAGAATTTCATGACTCTAAGGCTGACTCTATCTAGCTCTTTTACAAAATTACATATGTACAAGTGTGAACAGGGGATGGGAGCATAGGCCTATAATCTGTGTTACTAGGAAGGCTTGAGGCTGAGGGATGGGGATGGTGTTCTCCTGAGCTGCCACAGGGCTAAAGTCGATAGGGTGTCAGCATTAAATCTGGAACCAATGGGTTGAGCCCCCAGGAGGTTCCAGGCTACCCAAGAAGGGGTAAAGAAATGTAGTGAGAAAAAAACGAAAAAAAAATATATAGTGAGATTAAAACAGTGATGGACTGGGCAAGATAGAGAGATCCAGTCTCAAAAAACAAAACAGAAATATTTATGTAAAAAGTCCTTACAATCTACAAAAAAATCCTTGTCCAATAAATGTCAAGTTTCCTCTTGGCCATGTTCACGTTACACAGCACTGAATTTTAATACAAGAGGCTTGTATTCATTTTACTTCCCCTTGCTGCCAACCTGAAAAGGAACATGGCGGATGATAGCTTCAGCTCATAAGCTACTCTCCTCTTAGAATCAGACGGCTAAGCTTGAGTAATGAAGCTCTCCCCTTACAGATGAGAGAACTCTTCTTACCCGACTGAAGTTGGCATTGATACTCAGCTGGTTTAATGAATTCCTAATAACGTTGCAGGTGGAGGCAGCCTGAGCCTCTGAGCAGGCAGCATCATTGAGGGTATTGTTCAGGTTCTCTTTGGCATCGGTCAGGTTGGCGCTGAGTCTGTTGGTACCCTCTTGCAAGATCTCCATGGAGGCACTCACATTCTCTAACGCTTCTCTGGTTTCTCTGATCGCTGTAGGCATAAAGGCATACTTTTTAGGATATAGTAAGCCATTTACTTGGTGAACAACAATCAGTTCTGTTGCTGTCACCAAAGAGCTAACTATATAGCTAAAGGGACTCTTATGAATTTGAATGCTAATTTTATTTCAAGAGGCAATCAGAAATATATGCTGGGAGCTGAAGGCAGGGAGAAGAAAAGGGGCCATAAAGAAGCAGCTTCTCTTCAACCCTGGCATGCCAGAAACTTTCTCTCAGAGTCCTAGTTTTGGTTTGAACCAAGAGACAATGACTGGTACCAACTACAGGTATTCCAGCCATCACACGACAACAATGGCATGCTCACTGCTCTGAATGAGCCTGGATGCGCTAGAAAACATGGGATTAGGCTTGGAGTTACCATGACCGGGATCACAATGTCAGGTTCCTCTCCTCATGACAGAGTTGTGTCAAAATCTTGCCAATCCTTCAGTATTCAATACTCAGGGCAAATGTTATTTTCACCAGGTGGTCTTTCTTTACAATCCCTTAAAGAGATATAATCCATCTCCTTCCACCACCCCAGGAGACTATAAGCCCCTGAGGACAAATGGTGATATCTTACTTACTTCTGTCAGCTTTCTCAGCATCTACCACATAATAAGCATTCCATAAATGTATGTTTAATTGGATGGAAAACCTGACAAGCCCTACAAATTCTAGCTGGTTTGGGTCAAAATTTATACTGAGAAATATTTTACCTAAACCCATACAAGAAGAGTCAGATGCCTAAACTTCCAGTATAACATACAACTCTCTTATTTGTTTTCCCACCTTCCTGGACCAAAAATTAGACTACATTCATCAGATTCCTGGTTTCTAGACATAATTTGAAATTAATAGATGAGGAGAAATGCTAAGCAATGACAGAGATGGAGGGCAAAGGCTCTGTAAGCATGGACATTCTTGGTGGTGTTTGTAGATGTAAAAATATTGTACTGTTATAATGAACCCAATTTTCTCTCCTTTTTGGAACCCATTTTGCAATGGGGTCATTAGGCAACTATAGGGAGTAGAAAAGGGTTTCCATAACAATGCTATGATGAACAGGAGAAAATAGGCAACATGCTAATATCATAGCTAATTTCTACATGAAAAAAATACTTTTAAAAAAATTTCTTTCTTTCCTTCCTTTCTTTTAAAGAATCAAGTACTGTGTAAACTCAATTATACCAGTCAAGACTTGCCTTTTTAAGAGGCATCTTTTTGATGGATGTGGGATCAAATAAAATTATGGCAACTGAAAATTGGAGTAAAACTATTTTTCAACCACCAGGAATTGGCCCCAAGGGAGGTGGTGGCTGCATGGTCTTCCCTGATGGATGGTAAGGCTAGGCCAAAGTATACAATGGGAACATGTTAAAACTCTGAGCTAGTAGTAAAAAGAGCACTAAAACCTATATTCTGAGCAAACTTGGTCACATCATGTTACACTGTGGGTAGGGAGTTGTATCTTGGGACGCGACAGAATAATTCACATTTCTATAATACTTTAAGGTTTACAAAGTACTTTTCTCACAACCATCCTGTAAAGGGATATCAAAAGCATTATTATCCTCACTTTGCAGATGAGGGAGGACACTGAGGCTAAGAGAACTTTACTGACTTGCCCAAGGTTATCCAGCTAGTAAGAGAAACAAAAAGATAAAGCATTTGTCAAAGATTTAATAGGTGCCACACAATAGTAAGCACATGAAGAAGATCCAGATCTCTTGACTCCAAGCCAAGAACTCTTCTACTCTAGGCAGAGGTAAGTCCTATTGGATTTGCAATCAGAAGACCTAGATTTGAGTCCAAGCTGTGCTACTTGCCAGCTGTGGCCTTGGGAAAGTTGTGCCTTCTCTTTGGGCCTCAGCACCTCTCATCTGTGAAATGAGGAGAGTAATATTTGCATTACCAATCTCATAGGTTATTCTAAAGGAATTGCCTTCTAAATTGTAAAAGTGCCATAGAAATGTCAGCTTTTTTTGTATCCAAAGTATAAAGCATAGTACCAGGGAAGCTCCGTCTTGAATAACTGAGACCTAGTCCTGGCTGGTGGCTATCAAATATATTTAACAAACTCAATCCAACACTCAACCTGAAATACTTTTTCAAACAGCCTAGAGCCCAACAGCCAAGACTTCACTGTGCTACCCAAGAAAAGGAAAACACAGCACAGATATAACTAGGCACACACAAGGAGAAAACACACCAAAATGAGGAACAGTTCACTAAAATAGAGACTCCACACCACACAGCACACAATTTAACTTAGGGTTTGGGGTTTTTGTTACCTTTGGTAGCCCTCTCCACTTTCACTATAAGTTTAAAAAAAAGCAAAAGAATGATGGATAATGAAGAAAATATGATGATCTGGACAAAGGCTTTTAGTGTATGGACACAATCAGACCCAATAGGACATTTCAGGATCATGACCAACATTCCCCCTTGTATCTGGTGTGTCCCCTAGAGCAGTAAATACAAACTTGCAGGTGGGTTTCTTTTTCATTCCCAGAACAATAACATAATTCACAGACCCACCCCTAACACATCCCCAACAAACACACATACAACTTTTCCCACTATGCTACAGCAACCAGTAAAAGAAAGGAACCCTTGAAGTACCTGAGCATCACAGAACATAGTACTAAGGGTTCTAGATCTGATTTTCACTTTTCATTCAAGTCTTCCTTAGCCAATAGTGTGATGCCATTTTTTGATCTCAGGCTTGTGTGGGTAGCTAGGTGGTCAAGTGGACAGAGTGCTGGCATATCATGTATGCATATGCATATATGCTAATTTTCTGGGTTTGTGTCTTATCTTCCCCCTGTAAGACTGTGAGCTTCATGAGGGCAGGGACTGTCTTGTCTAACCTCTTTATCTCTCCCAGGACCTGGCACAGTGCTCTGCATACAAGAGAGAGTCAAAAATTATTAGCTGCATGATACACTCAAAGCCTGTTATCAAGGTGCTAAAAAGGATGCACCTCCAGATAACAGAAATAGGGTAGTGGAGGAAAATTAAATTCATAAGCTAGTGAATGACTGATGACACAGTTACAAAAAAAGACATATCACTTAATAAAAAGATTCTGTATAGGATCCTTTTAAATATTGATTCCAAAGAGCATAGTTAGAATGATTCATTTTATAACCATTACATTTAATATAACTTCAGGAGTATGCCTATAGCATAAGCAAAGCTACTATGCTGTAAATACACATAGGAGGTAAGGTGGCATAGTGGACATAGTCATCTTTGGAGTTCGGAAAAGCAGGGTTCAAATTCTGTCTTTGGTACATACTAGCTATATGACCATGAGCAAATCTTTTCCTCTTTCACTGCATCCTGGGCAACTCCCTTATGATTGCAAATTGTTCACAGTTTCCAGCCTATCACTTTACCTCACTAGGTCTCAGTTTCCTCATCTGTAAAAGATGTAAGTTGGACTAGATGGCCTCTGAAGTCCTTTCTAGCTCTAGATATTTGATATTTAACAGTGGAGGGAGTGTTCACACCAGAAGTTCCCAAAACAAATGAAATCAATCCAGATAAAAAAGATAAATATAATCACATAAGAGCAGAATTAAGAGAAAGTCCTATGGCCACAAAAGCCAGCCCTTACTGCTGCCATCAGGATATAGGAATCCTGGTTAAGAAAGAGGAGCCATCAGTAGAAAACATCCCAACTACTACAAATATTCTCCACCCACCACATGCCATATATCATTTGTGTATGAGACACAGTTGTGACTAATATGCAACATGGGGCTTACCTCCTGCCATATTCAGAACTGCATCAAGAGCTGGGAGGACATGTTTTCCCAACTGATTTTGGACTCGGCCTCCAAGCAATGGTCCAATATCTGCATTAGAGAGAAACCAAATTGACGATGAGGGAGAGCTTCTGTGTATTTCCTTATTGTCCTGTTGTGGGCATGATGGTGTTTGAAGAGACCTGCAGTTAAGAATCTAAACATAGTTGCCTCAACTAAAGTATGAAATAAGATGAAGATTGACTTCCAGACAAATGAAGAACCTTAAGGATTTTTCTTAGTTAAATGCAGGCATGAGTAATGAGCACACTCATGGTGCCTCTTGATACATGCTGAATTGGAATGATTTCAGCCTCTGGGAGCATGATGCCAAGGCACGTTTCAGGCACGCATCGAAAGTATTTGTAATAGCTAGAGCTAAGCATCCACCAGTATTTACATAAATTTAAAAAAATAACAACTGTATTCTTCTAAGTTATACAAAGAAAAGATTGGGGAGAAGAAAAAAAAGACCTAAATAAATCTCCCAGAATTGGAAACCATTCATTTAAAATCAGTAACAGCTTGAACTTAACTTGGCCAAAGCTGACTTAGAGATTCCATCAGCAGAACAGGTTTCCCAAACAAATTTAATGATTTCTAGAAAATTTTAGGAAGCAAATGTTTATAGGAATAAACTTTTTAAAAGGGACTCTAGTATAGCGACTTAATCTACAAATAACATTAACTTCGAATAGGTTTTTTGTCTCTTCCATGAAGAAGGTCAGGAGGCTTTTATTTAGAAAAGTCTGATTAAAAATCAGTTGTTTGTGTATATTTGAAATATAAACAACACGAAATGCTCCACGTATGCCAGGGCCA